>NW_009970723.1:10632264-10646049 GCF_000747805.2 Chaetura pelagica
CCAGATGTGTCTGCGCGACCCCCAGAGGTACCTGCGGGGCACCCAGAGGTCCCTGCGGGGCATCCCCAGGGGTGTCTGCGGGGCATCCCCAGGGGTGCCTGCGGGGCACCCAGAGGTACCTGCGGGGCATCCCCAGAGGTGCCTGCGGGGCATCCCCAGGGGTGTCTGCGGGACACCCAGAGGTACCTGCGGGGCACCCCCAGAGGTACCTGCCCACCTCCGCCCCGCAGCCCTGAGTCTCGGCACCAGCCCCTCCTGCCCGCGGTGCTGCTGCTGCTGCTGCTCTCAGCAAAACGTCCCAGGAAGGGATGAAGTAGTGCCTTCCTCCTCCTGCCTCTGACTCACCTCTGCAGCCTTATCCTGCAACACTGGTGTCTCAGATTTCTATGTTACTATAGCTAAAATCCACTCCCTCTCAAAAATTTCCTTATTTATTTATTTTTCTCTCTTCACCTCACCTCACCAGAGCCCCGCAGTGTTTGCACACACCAGGATGCAGGAGAGGCCAGGAGGAGGGAGAGACTTTCACCTGCAAGAAGGAGGGAGGAAAGGTAAATCGTCAGCAGCAAGAAATACTCCTGTGCTCATCTGAGTCAGTGCTGGTTAGTGACTAGTGCCTGGGATGTGAAATACCAGGAATCAACAGCTGCGGTGAAAGCAGAAGCATAAATGAAGCCAGTGGGATCAGCAAACACAAACTGGGGCATCTTCAGCTGAAGGCTTTGGCCCCTCTGCAGCAGGCAAAAGTAAAAATGTTAAAAATGAAAAGACCACTTGGGGTGGCGTATAAAGTGGTGCTGGTGGGGGCTGCCCCAGTCCAAGGCAGAGGGGATGGTGAGAACACGGGATGGGTGGGCAGTGAGGGGACCGCTGAGACCCTTCACCCTCTTCTGTATCCCTCTTGCAAATGCAAGAGCAGCAGATGTTTGGAATATTTAGCTCTACTGGGAAGTGTCCCTGACCATGCAGGGAGGTTGGAACTAGACAATCTTTAGGGTCCTTCAAAATAAACCATTCTGTGATTCTATGATTCATCATCAACAACATCCAATGCTGGTGGCATTTAGTGAGACTTGCATCTCTCTCTCCAACACAGCTGGAGGTTTATACACCTTTCCAGCATCACCACTGTGCTGGGGCTTCCCAAGGCTGCCCATATCAGGAGGCAAAGCCTCCTGGGGTCATGAGCAGTGAGGAGGGCTCAAAGTGTTATTACTGAAGAATAAGGCAGCCCCCACTGTATAAAATTTGTGCCTTAAAAAGAAAATAGTCACAATTAACTGGGAAAGCTGTGACAGTTTAACAGAAGAAGAATAACGTGATGGATTTTAAGAACCTCACTGATTATTACACGTGTTACATGTAATCACAAATATCATACCAGTATGGAAAACTGAAACTTCACATCAACACCTCCCAATAAAATTGTACCATAACATGCAAATGTACTTTTTCACTTAATGGCAATATTAGTACAACACAACAGAAAGTTTGGGATTCCAGTTTAAAAAGTTATCCTTCAACACTGTGTAGTGAATTGCTTTCTGTTGATCTGTCAAGAACGGACCTGGAGGAGATTTTAATGGTTTTGATTCTTTTCAAGGTCCTTTCACAACAGTGAGCAATGCAACACATGCATTTCAGTGATTACAAAGCCTTTTGATAGTGTTTTTGCTGATGCCCTAAAGGCCTGATGGAAGCAGCTGGGCAGGGCTCTCCCGGCAGCAGCCACCTAAAAGACCCCTGCCTGCTCTTCTGCAGCCCAGTGCTCTGCAGCTCTGACACATGGGTGTGCAGAGCACCTCTGTCCTCTGGTATAAAAATAACCCTTTCACTGTCCTTAACAACAAGGGTCTGGAGGAGTTTTTTTAACCATGCATGGTGTTTAGAAGGACATACTAATTATGCACTGTGAAGGTTATAATTTTCAGACAGTTGAAAGACACTAAGTGAAAAAGAAAAGGGCCAATGCTCTGAGAACCATGTGATAATGGCAACCTAAAATGTGCTGTTCCCAGTTCCCAGGGCTCAGCAAAGGTCCTGCTGTGCCTCCCTGCCAATGGTGGCTAGAGATTGGGGACACTCTTCCTTGGGGAGATTTTCTGCATTTCCAAATGAATTCTCTACTTATCTCCAGCATTTGCTGCAACTCACAAAGCTTTGCAGGACTAGGGGTAAGGGAGACATTTATGCTGTGCAGGTGGACACAGAAATGAAAACAGAAGGCCAAAGAATCCTGATAAAAATGGGGGGAAAAGTCTGTATTCCTTGATTTAGCTTAACTTTGCTATGACAAAACCCTCAATGCCAAACCAGTCTCTTCTATAGTGTCAATCAAGCAAGTGAGCACAAAGCAATGAGACATGGGCAGTGACTGGAAAAATACATAAAAGATATTTAAAGGCTGAAGCCTGCTGAGAAACAAATGCATTGCATCCACCTGGGACCAGCATACAAAGACTCACACTCCTCTGCTTGGAGATGTGATGCCTCAAGGGGAAAGATCCCTATCCTGCATTTGAGACCTCCTCCCACCCACCTCTCCTAGTCTGGAGCCTGTGGAGGGCACTACCATGGGACATGAGTTGGCTCTCTCCACCTTAACATGATGGACAGTCTGCTAGAGCTTCACTGACTGCAGTAATATGTGTTTATATATACATGTATATATATATATATATATAATATGCACATAGATATCTCTAATACTGAACCCTCCTATAACACACATGTATCAGAGCTATGCAATAACTTACAGACAGATACAGTGCTACAAGGCAGAACACAATCCACCTATTCCTCCCATACTTTTTTCAGCTCTGCAGAGCTAACAATAGGTGACATTTGTTTGCCCATAAAGTGGAAGACATGCAGAGAGCAGAAACTCTATAGGGTTTGATCTTTGAACCCACAAGAGACTAGATCTTTCCTGGTGTTGATCCCCTCTCTCAGAAAGGAGCCACATCCATGTAAGCAGCTGAGAACCTACTCTTGGCTTTCCTCTTGCCAAACCAACACTTAGAAAAGTGCTTCATCTCGAAATATCCCTGAAAATGTCCATGACTTTTTATTATTTTTAAAAATAAAAGGAAGAAAAAGAGCAAGTAAGCATGATTTTAATGTGTTATATATATATAAAAATATATATGTATATAAACCAAGCTACCCGTGTTTTGCTGGCCTCTCCAGCTTGTTGTTTGAAAGAGTGGCTAATGTTTCCGTTGGCATCAGTTACATAGATAAAAAAGAGACAGAAACAGGGCTCAGCAAAATGTTGTCATGTTGACTTTTGCTCTTGTAGAAAACGAGGGTGGAAAAAAACCCACAGGAAAAGACATTTTAGTTTTGATACAGCTGACATGGGACTACCAGCACAGGAGGGGTTGAAATAAAAACAAAAAGGGAAAGTGGTTCAGCCCGCTCCTTTCACTCACGGTGGCCCAGTGAAAGAATTATTGTTCAAGACAAATCAGGTGGAAGATGATTTCCCGGGAATTCAGCACTGTAAGAAAATCCTACACTCTTCATGTGTTTGTCATGGCCGTTTAGTGCCACTCGTTCCTGCTCCCATGGAGGATCAATGCTTCCTCTTTCAGATGCAATAATTTTGGGCTTTTGTACAGCACCAGAAGCTTTGAGCTTCCAGTGGAAGCTCTCCCAGTGCCTTTCCTGGCAGTGAGAAGAGACACTGGACTGGAGTGCTGGGGGGATGTGACTGTTGGCAGCAAAGACACATTCTCAAACACCTCTGATGGGTGCTACTGATGAGAGCTCCTGCACCAGGAGCTGCCTTTTTGTGATACATTTTGTAGAAAGGATCACTTGCTCTGCAACAATTTTTCTGGCTTTTGAGCCTCAGTGATGCCATCAACTTATCCTTATGCAGTGTTGTGTTGATTTTTCTTCCTTCTGAGATATGCAGTAGCTTCTCATCATCCTTTAGAACTTTTGTTTGCACCTGCCTCCTTACAGGAGCAGATCACTTTTGGGGCTGGTGCATCCCCCCTGCATCTGCTCCCTTGTGCTGATGTCCTCACAGCCTATCCTCTCTCTGCCTATTCTCCTGGATTTCCCTTGCAATACCCTCACACTTTACACTACTGGTGAGTTACACTGGAAAAGCATCTTAAGCCACAAGGTGAAACTTACTTTTCACCACCTTGCACTTCTTCCAGGACTGCATCTATTCTGGCAGCTAAAAGGAGCTGGGCACCATTCCCTGGCCCACGGGCTTGGTGTGAGAGCTCTGAGAGAGTGGCCTCATCTCTTCCTACTTGTCAGGAAGGACCTCGACCCTGTGCTGCCCTCCAGATCACAGCCTAGGAGAGTGAGAGAAATGGAGGTTGCTCACCACATCAAACATTTGGTCTCTGGGAAGTAGCAAGTGTTCTGGATGAGAATCTCCTTTGCAGGGATCCCACCTCACTGGCACTGAAGCAGCAGGAGATGAGTTAAAAAACTTAAGAGAGCAGATGAAAACCGAAATATTCTTAGCTGGAAAAAACCCTGTAATCTAGTAATCACAATCAGTACCTCCTAAGGGACCATCCAGAAGACTTTGCTGCTGAATGTGGATGCTTTCTATTAATGGATGCACTTGAGTTGAGTGCACTTATTTGGGGGCCAAACTGAAAGAAAACAGAAAAGTCATTTGGATCAAACAAGAATTGATTACTTGGCAACATGCAGGGGAAAAAGTAAATCCCTTTTGAATCAAATAAAGCATTTTGGGCATTTTTAAAACAAGCCAAATATATTTGGAAAGGCAAGACTCCATCTGCTGTGGGACTTCAGCAAAGAGCCATATGGGCAGGAAGGGTCATGGCTATTTGCCCTACTGGTGGTCACCTCCCCCTCCTCCTGGGGGACTGCTCAGCCAGGAAGCACAGCCCACCCTTCCTCTCTCAAAATCTGTTTGCACGGTTTAACCTAACCTGGTTAATTTGGAGCAAATTTGTTTATTGCCTCAAATGCCTGAAACCAGCATTTTCCAGAGGATAACTGATTTACCAGTTTTTGCCCCCACATCAAAATAATATTGCAAGTAGCAAATTGTCCCCTGAGCCCTCTTGCCAGGATCTCTGTGGTCTCACAATAATGTTTTCTAATCGTCTGGCTCTTCTGCGTCTCCTCCTTGCTGTGTGAAAGTCACATCTGAGCTGCAGAGATATTAAGATCCTGACCCAAAGTCATCTAAGCACATGGATGACCTTACACAGGCTGGGATGTTACACGTGTGCTTAAGTATTTGCTGGATGAGATCCCAAGTGCCTGACAGCATCGTGGAAACCAGCAGAGCACACAGCGATAGCAAGTGCAGAAAAACAAAGGAAAAAGATAGAAACATCCTTTTACTCCCAAATAAATCTTTCTTCAATAAGGAGAAAGGAATGGAAATCTGTAATAGGAATTCAGTCATCTGTGGTTTAGTCCCACCTATGCTAAAAAGAAACATTTCCAACTTGAAAAAAACAACAACTTTGCAATGTTTATTGCATTTGGCAAATTTCAAGTGTTTTTGTCATTTCTTAGTTTTCTTTTCCTGTGCTTCCACTCCAGTTTTCCTCCTCTTTTTCCTCCCCCCTTTCCTGAAGCTGCTGCCATCCACTTCTGTGTAGCTTATCTTATCTGAGTAGCTGCTACTATTTAATTTGTAATAACAAATCACCAGCCTGCATCCTCACATGGAAATACCTCATCACACTCCTGTTATACCAATGTGAAAATAGCCTGATTTATTGAAAGACAAAATTCAGCCCACCTTTGACATGGTGTCTCCCTGCCTGTGCTCAGGAACGAGAGCTGATGTTACCCTTTCTTTACAGAGAGACCGTGGTCCCAGCACTTCCCCTGGCCCCAAGGTGCTGGGAGACATGTCAGCTCTTGGCGCTGAGAACCTGTTTTCCTCTGTGGAGGACTCTGGTGTTTTGCAGCCTGTTCTGGGAGCCCGGCTGGCATCTGTGTACACACCCCTGCAAACTGGGCTGCTTCCTGCACCTCGTCCCCTAAACAGCCTCAGAGCGGGGCTTGATACTGTGCTGGTGACTGCCTCTTCACCCAACCCCAGTTTGCCACCCAGCCTTTATCAGGCCATGGGGGAATATCTCACCTGGGCTGAATTTGGACAGAATAAACAACTGACTTAGCTTCATTTACCTGCCAGTTCTGATGGGTAAATTTCTGTGTCCCTCCCAGTCACCCAGTGTCTCCTCAGAAGCTGATCTCTGCTCTGTGCTGCTAGATGGGTTGGGTGTAAATCACCAGGCTTTGCTTGGCTTTTTATCAGTGGTTGGGCAGGGTTCAGAGCAGAACCTGGAGGTCAGCTCAGAAGAAAGCCCTGGAGTTTTGCCCTCGGCAGGGGAACTCACTGTCCTTGCATGCATAATTATACAGTGTTCTCAAGCAGACACTTTATAAACTTATTTGACAGATATTAGGTTCTCCAGTATCAGTAGCTGCTGAAGAAATAGCAATGAAAGCATGTTTGGCGTTTGTTTTCTGGCTTACAGCAGCCATTGTTGCCCTTTCCTTGATAACATGCACTTTCCCCCTTTCTCCCTTTGGTACACACGAAGTAAGTGGTGTTAAATTTGTGATACCTTTCCTAAATGAATGAGTAGGATCTGGCATTGGTATCATGCTGGGGTGTAGAGGGTGCCTGCTACTTCAGCACCAGCTCTGCCCAAGCCCATGGGGAGGACCTGGCTGTGCCTAAGCACCAACTCCGGTAGCAGCAGCTGACTGCATCCCTTTGACAACCTTTTTTCACTTCCCACTTTTGCCTTTTCCCACCTCCATGGCTGCTACCTCTCTAGCCCCAGAGACACCTGCATGTGTCCCTGACCTTGCTCTGAGGACAGACATATGGACGTGGGTTAGTCACGTCCCCGTGGTTCCAGCCCACGTCACCTGCACAAGGGCAAGCGTAGGGGCTGCTTTTGCACCACAAGCTCTGCAGCCCCAGCACAGGGCGGTGGGCACAGAGCATCAGGTGTGTTGCTGCACTTCCAGCCACCTGCGGCAGCAGCAAAACCCAATAGCTTCACTCTCCAGGAAAAGGAGAGCAGAACAGTCCCTCTCTAGTCATCTCCCACTCCTTCCTCAGAGGTGATGACAAATATGGAGTCTATTAGGACTTTGGACACTAAGCCAAAAGTTTTAGACCTTTGCAGGCCCCAGTTGGTGCTTTGTATCTCTCCTGAGTGCACATCCCTGCAACCAGACCTGGTGTTGCAGTTTGTTCTCCCAGCACACTGGTTCATAAAAACAACACTGTAGGTGGGCACCTTCATGGATGGATCCCACCACAAACAGGTAAGCATGTGTTGGCCGTGCTCCCAGCCTGGCAGTGGCTTATGGGAACCTGCAGGTAAAGACAGACTCCCACAAATCCACCCAACCTCTCAGTCTTTCTGTTGACTTAGTTGGCTCTGAGGGTAGGCACACATGGTGTTTGGCAGGCAAGTATGAGCTCATTCTGCCCTAATTCAAATTGACTGGAAGCCACCTGGTTTACATGGGAAAAAAACCCACCAAAAACTATACAAAGAGGATAACCACTCTCAGACAATGTTTTGCTGCTGTAGAGTGCAAGTAAGACAGAGCCAACAACTGCCTGCCAAAAACATGCAGAAATATACCCAAAAACCAATGGAAACAAGCTAGGAACAGTGAAATTTTGTGATTGCTACACTTACTGCTCTCATCTCTCTGTAATAGCAACTAGGAACTATGTCATCCTACTGATGGGCCTCATTGTGTGAAGTACCTCTCTGTCCTTTGCTGAGATGACCCTATCCAGCCACAACAGATGTCCCCACTCTCCTCACAGCAAGTGAAAACGAAGGCTGTTTTCCCATGTTATCTCTGAGTGGGATGATGCAAGTGATCCAGCTGTGCTAAATGTCAGCAACCAAACTCTGCAAAGCAGAACAAACCGGAGCAAACATGAAGCTGTCACAGTGACAAGAGGGACACGGCCTTGGCCAGCCAGATGACCAGCCACAGCCGGGTGCTGTGGATCCAGCCCTCACCTCCATTGCCTCATCAGTGTGGCAAAGAGCAGCATTTTGCAACTGGTGTATCCATTAAATCACCATGGCTCTTTTTTCTTCAGGGAGTGGATGTTGTTTAAGCATGGCTCCTAGGTTATATATGCATTAACTTCTTAAGAAGATGCAAAGAGAAGACAAATATGGACAGATGCAAGAACCTCTGCTCCTGACCCACTGAGATTGGGCACTGCTGCCACCCAGTCCTGCTCAGCCACCTTCTCCCAGGTGGTCACAGACTCTGAGGGATGAGTGGCACCTGCTTGCTGCAGCCCAGCTAATTCCCTGCCCTGTTCCCTGCTCCTTCCTTGCCCTGTTCCCTGGAGCCTCACCATACAGCTGGAGAGCAGAGCTCCTCACTCCCTTCTCCAGGGTTGTGCAAGGTGTTGCAGCTGCATATTTTATCTGCTTCAGGAAGATTCAAGTAGGAGAGTGATGTTTCATTAATGCTGAATTTGATGAACTGTTACCCCAAACCGGTGAACAAGATATTGAAAATTTTGAAGTGAGTTGAATCGGAGCTGCCTCAAAACAGTATTAACTTCAGAAACAAAATTCACCCAAGCATTCAAGAGCACTGAGCCAGCCCAACAAGATGAGAACAAGGAGAGATAGGAGTTATTAGACAGATGGAATAACATCCAAATTAAAGATGATCTAGGTAATATCCCAAAACAAATTTAATCCATCTCAGTTTGCAGTAAGAGAGGACAATGAATAGAGGGACAAAGACAAGGTAGCTAATTAGACTAATAATATGGGTATGAAAATTACCAAACCTGAAACAAAAGAGTTTTAATGTGATTGAATCCAAAGACCAGATGATCTGTACCGAAGAACCACAGAACACTGAAAGAGCTGGCAAATGAAATGGTAAGTCTGGCAGCAAGTATTTCTAACAAATATTTCAGCTTCAAGTTAGTTCAGGTTGTCTCTAATATAAGGATGATAAGTGATACTCACAAATACAGCCCCTTAGATCTGGTCTACGTAGCATGCAAAGCATAAACCAAAACCTTAAGGGAAGAACAAACACAGAGGAGAATACAAGCCCATACCTTTATTAAACAGATGTGTCCAGCTTAGTCAATATCTATTTTTGAGAAAAGGATTTTACTCACCAAAGAAAAAGACACGTACCCAGATGCTGATAAAACCACCCAACTTGGCACAATGTGGAAAACTCTTAGTTAAATTGGAAATGATGCAACTGTCTAGAAGGCTTGTGAGGAAGAATTGGCCAGCGGGCACCAACTCACTGAGCCAGGTGGGGGCTGGCGAGGGGACACCAGCAAAGCTCCTTGAGAACCAGGCCTGGGAGTGCTCTGATTTACTCAGGCACAAAAACCAATAATGTGCTGATGAAATCTAGTGATGAAGATGTTGCTGACATGGAATATAGTAATAGTGTCAGAGAGGAAGAGCTGGATGGACAGACAAACTTGAAGTAGGAAGGGAGGAAGATGCCTGGGGAATGGCAAGCCTGGAGGAGACAAAGCCAGTTCTTAGCATCATTCCCTCCAGCTCCAATCAGAGTGGTTGAGCTCACAATGTCTTCCAAAAGGTACAAGGATATGGAGCAGTGGCCATCATTGATCCCAAATACATCCTGCTTGTCCAACAGACACAGTCCTGAGGATGCAAGGGAGGAGATGCCCTTGCTAACCAACCCAGATGCTGCTGGGTTGGTTAGACTGGGACTCAAAACTTTCCTTTTCAAGATAAGTCTTTGGCAAAGAGCATCAATTCCTTGAAACTACAGTCCATGGTAAAGGGGAGAAACAGTTCAAGTATTTTGGCTTCTCTTACATCTCTGCATATTTGTGTCTTTTGAATTGTTTTACCAAAAGGTACTTCTCAAAAAAGGCCGAAGTAATTCCTAAAAGTCAAAAGAAGCAAGTTCCACTACACTGGTAATTAGTCACCATTTTAAACTATTGTCATGAAACATTTCATAGCTAGGCAATACGAAAACAAAAACAATACAAAATAAGCCTGGATTCATCTCCTGGAAATTCTGTGTTGGAAAATGAATTGCATGAGGGAGATTTTCATGTTGCCAAGGGGCAAATTTTATTGGATTTTAAGGTCTTTGGTGGGGTCAGCAACAATAAACATAGGGAACATAAAGCAGTTAAGCTGGGGGTACAGAGTAAATGTCATCTGCACAACAGAGAAAGTCAGTGCCACCTTGACACTGATAGACAAGGACTAGATCGAGGTAACTGATCAAAAGAAGAGGGGAGGCCAAAATTAAGGGGAAAAAGTAATTGCTTAGCCTTAAAATGATTACTGCCTTTTATTTTTAAAACAGTCAGCAAAGCAGATAAGCCACTAGAAATGCATCTCTAAAATTAAAACAATGTTAGTAGAGTCAACAGTGGAAGCTCTGAGGATGTGTAGGAACTGATTCCCACTACTGGTTGAAATAGATCCATTTTGGTACAAAGTGGGGCAAAACAAGTGGAAAAAAAGATATTTCTTTTCCCCTCTCTAAGATGCCAAACTAGACTCACTGTTCTGCAAAAGTGTTTCCAAGAGCCAGGAGAGAATCACAGTTTCCTCTAGAGCTACATGTTATGGCCCCCTGTTCTAGTTTGGTTTGGTGGGTTTTTTGGTAGTGGGGGTAAGGGCCCCAGGGGTGGCTCAGGTAAGAAGCTGAGAAGTTCCCCCTGCTTCAAAACCAGCCAAGGAGCCATCAGAGGGACAACAGATGCGCCTCAGCGATTAACGTACAAAAGAACTGATACAACACCTGAGCAGAGGAGGAGGGGGAGAAAAGCTGAGCTGGGGGAGAAGAGCTGTGCTGGGGAAAGAGAGCAGTGCAGGTGGCTGGTGAGGAAGGAGGGGAAGAAGGTGCCACTCAAAGTGTCAAAATTATGGAAACTGGCAAGTTGGCAAGAAAAATATGTATCATCTTTTGGCAGGCTACAGCATTTTCAGCAACAGGGTAATACAAGAAAGACAGAGATTTTTAAAAGAGTCTTTTATATCCTGGAGCTTTGTGAACTTTGGGAAGGATGTTGGTCTGATTTGCTCCTCTGTGCACAGTGACTCCAGAGCCCATTAATAACTGTCCTGGTGGAGTGACCTAACAAAGTTAACTCCGTCACAGCCAGATCCAGTGCAACCAGGCAGGAGCTGGGACTGACTCTGCTAGGCTGTGCAGCCTGCTACACATCCCTCAGCTGTTCTCCTGAACAAACCATAGTTGCAGGGCGTACTTCAAGCCTGTCTCAGGCATAGAGAACTACTTCCTATGTTGTCTGGAGTACTCCTCAAGGTAAAACCCTGAAGTTTCAGGTGGTTTTGCTGCAAACAAGAGCTACAGCCCCTCATGGTCTTGCATGAAATAGTTGTTCTTCCTTCTCCAAAGGATGCAAGAGGCAATGTAAATGGAAAGGTTGTTTGCCATTTTTACTGCTTTCCTGGATGACCTGCCTCAGTTTGGTTGTTGCTTTCACCTCCAGCTCAATTCTCTCCTCTCCAGGGATTTGGGCAACGTGTGTGGGGAGCTTGTGCTGAGGTGCCAGATGATGCTCCATCCTCTTAGTCTTGAAGTTAAAGCTTAGCAATCCCTGCTACTTTCTCCCCAAATAACATACATATTGTGTCAGAGCATGGGCAGCAGACCTGCACACCTGCTGAGGTGGACCTCACATGTCTCTATTCCCTGTGCATCCCCTACCCCAACACTGTGAGCCAGTGGTCCTGGCCAGGAGCCCAACTAAACCAAGCCCACTCTTGGGGTCTGGCAAGGAGGGCATCCTTGCCTGCCATGTGTGTCCTGAAACGAGCTCCTGCTGCATCCTATTGAACAGGATTTAGGGCTTGCAGGATAAAACTGTGTCAGAAGTCTGGAAAAATCTTGTATTTCACTGTAGTAAAGCTGTCTCCCTTTCTGGCTCTGTTACCCAGTCAGCTTTAAAAAAACAACAACAAAAAAAAGTAAATATAGCAGCTGCAGTCCCATTCCTACTTACGTGGGTGTAAGCAAGGAATAACTGCCCAGATCACTGAGGGTTCCCTGGAGTACCAAATAGCAGCTGGATCCAGGATGGGCTCAAGTTGCATCACATGGAGCCAGGGCTGAAGTGGACTAAAATCAGTGTAGTTTGGGCAGCCTGAAGGTCCCTGTTCCCTCCATGGCTTTATGGCACAAATTACTTTTACCATGGAACAGGGGAGAATGCACTCAACATTAAATAGGGTAGTTATTTTTCCACCAGAGCCTTCAACATGCAGATTTAATTCCTTCTCTTACTGGGTTTTCCTGCCCCGTGGAGTTTATCCAGATGTAGTTGGTAGCAGGATGAAGGACCGTGGGACAGAAACACAGATGCTGCAGAGGGCACATCACATATCTGAAGAGATTCATGGCAGTACCCAAAGCTGAGAAAAACCCTGAGGGAGCACCTCAGGAAACCTGAGGAAGATACTGCTCCGTCTGTTTACATCTGCAGTGGTTGAGGGTACAGAGTCAGACCCTGATTTCGGGAAAGGAATTATATCAGAGGCTAGCAGTAAAGTCTCAGGGATATCTGTGAGAAACTTCTTTATGTGGACAGTGTTTATGAACAACCTTGAAACATTTGGAAACAATTTGTTTTTACGGACATGTGCTACTTAGCTCACCATGGCTAGAAACAGACTTTGGACCAAGCAGGGTGGAAATGCATCCAGAATCAGATTGTTGAAGGTGTTTCAGCCCAACTCCACTGTGCTGACATACTTAACCAGTTCAGGAGCATGTGTGTCCTGCACTGCAGGCATCACAGGAGACAGGCACATTTGACATCCCCCTCCCTGTGCTCTTACTCCCTACTGAAGGTTTATGTACACTGTGCATGCATCTACGTATTTCTGTTTCTAATCCTCCCACTTTGTCTTTCAATACCCTGCCTAGACAGAGCATTGCTATAATTTTGAGCACTAATCAGAAGTGAACCTGTATCCCTTTTGATGAGAAGCCACCCTTGAACAATATATCCCAAGAAGAAAAGCAGTTGTCACAGAAGCAGGAGGACAGGAAGGATGAGAAATAACCCTCTCACTTGTAGCCCAGGGGCAGCTGAGACACAAGGGCATGGCACAGCTCATCACCACTGTCATGGCAAGCACAATGATGAGGAATGAAGGCCTTTGTGGGCCCCCAGCCCAGATCTCTGACCAGCTGGTCCTTTCCCCTGGAAGCCAGAACCCAAGTGTGAAGGATGGCTTACTGCATCCCAGGGAGGTCCCAAAGCCTGGATCAACCTTTGTGTAAAAGGGCTTCCTCACAGCCTTTCAGCTGCTTCCCAGAGCAGCGAGTCCTCTTTAAACACAAACCATCAAGATTTCAGCAGCATTCTAGGAGCATTTTCTAAATTAGCATCAGCTTAATAACTATCAGAAGCAGGGACGTGCTGCCAGTATCAGCTGGCTCTGGGAACAGGGACGAAGAGCTGGGCTGTGGCTGAGTGCTGGGAGGTGGGACCCCCTGGAAGAACAGCAAAAAGGAGAAGGAAGAAGAGGAGGAGGATGTGCATTGTCTAAGGAAAGTCCTGCTTCAGGTGACATTAGGAGTTCTTGGCTGGGGGTGGTTTTTAAAAGCTGGCTCAAGATCTGCCTGCAGTTTTCCCCTCACCCAACCTGTGTTGGCACAAAAAAGAACCTCTGGCAATTTCAGGCGCCGAAATTTGAGAGCCCGAGTTAACACGTTTTCAGCCCCTAAGGAGGCACATGCTGCTGCCCC
>NW_009970723.1:10650388-10671428 GCF_000747805.2 Chaetura pelagica
AGCTCTGAGGAGTGAGCATCTCAATTACTGTAAAGTGAGAAGCTGTGGGACTGGATGATAATGAGGAGGGTGGTGCCAGGGGTTCCCCCAGATGCCCCCCTCTTATACAAGGAGCTGGGGCACGACAAGCTCCATGCCTCAGGATAAGGCGAGTAAGAGTGGCTTAAAAAATCTTGCAAGTGTCAGTGCCATTGCACCGTAATGCCTAATCCAGCCGTCCCTGCAGTCAGCGTCAGCCTTTCCACTGACATTAAAAGTTGTTGGATAAGGGTCTGAGTGAGTAACAAGCACAATATTTGAAATAGAGGCATGGGACACATTTGAAGGAATATTAACACACCCCCCTCTCCCCATTCTATCTCCTCTTTAAAATATGTCTGTTGTCACTAAGCTATTTGCGAACATGGTGCGTCTGAAAGCAGAGAACCCAAACTGTCCCATTTCCAAGCCAAATGAACCTACCTGAACACATGTGAGGGATGCAGAGAGAAAGGAGTAAGTTTTTCTGCAAATGAACTCACATAAAAAGAAATTAACTTATATGAACACAGTAGAGGTTGCACAAAGTCAGAGAATGTGTAATGTGAAGGGCTATTAAAAACCCTGAATTTGGCATCCCTTCAGTCTGGAACCAGCATAAGTCAGGGTTTTTTTCATCATCTTCGAGTGTCAATTGTCAAAGCTCATAATGATGGTCTGAAATGAGTTTTAACTATGTCAGTGTATGAGTACATAGCTATATAATTAGGATATGCTCAATCACGACCCCTTAAGCCCATAGCCAAAGGCTAGGCATGACCCTATGCAAGGTGCCTCAGCCCCTGCTGCAGAGAGGCAGTTACAGAGAGTGATTTGTCCCTTCCTAATGCAGTTAAAAGCATTTTGACATCATCTGTGTCACATGTATGTTACAAAACTCACAAAAATCAGTACAAGGTTTCTAGGGTCTGCAGAGTGACCCCCTGTCCCCTTGCAATAAGTGTGACCATCCATTTGCTGCTGAGGAGCAAAAAGAGGGTTCTGGTGGTTGTGGGGAAGATGAGGACTTGGGCAAAGGAGGAGTCATCTCTGAACTGCTGGAGTCCAGTGGGATTCCTGAGACCCAAGGTCTCCCAGGAAACAAGATGGGGTGTCCTCCAAACAGAGGGCCACCCACTCCAGCAGGATGCCACAGCAGTAAGCGCAGGAGCCACAGGCTACAGGTCATTAGCCTGGCTGTGCTCTGGGCTTGATGCTTTACAAATAAATAATCATTTTTCTAATCTGCATGTTTTCATAAAAGAACATAGAATCTGGCTGCATTTTCAGCAGACCTTTATGACTGAGCAGACACCACATCTTTAGTATTCGAGACCCCTCTGTGCTTTGTTTCTGCACTGATGTTACAGTCTGAAAAGCAACTGGGGACCATTTCTGGGACTCTGACCTACACCATGAGTGCTCCTGCAGCATCAAGCTGTCAGCAGTGTCTTCATCAGGCAGCAGAGACCTATGAACCCTTCACAAAAAAAATGAGACTATAACTGTGCAAAGCCATGTGAGCACATCAGGAATGAAAACTCTAGCTCTCATTTCCTAACTCCCATGTAGTTTTCAAATCCTGACCTTGCTACTCTTGTATTTCCTAAATGTTGGCTTCCCTGTATTTCATTCTTCTAAGCAGACAAAGACAGGAGGGAGGTGAATGCAAATTTGCTTCTGTATTTTTCATGAGTTCAGTGGCAAGATTAAACTAAGAATTTTAATGTGCTGGTCAACAATCAGACAGACCTTTTCAAATAGCCAGTTCTAAGGATTTCCACTACCTAGGAGTATTTAAAGATCAACTGGGTATAAAATAACAGCACTTAATATAACTTTTAGTAAATATATATTTTGCTCAGATCCTGGCCTTGGTGCTCAGGATTCATAAGTGAAATCCCTGGACACCAGGTTTTCCCAGGCCCTTGAGTGGCTTCACAGGGAGGAGAAAAGTTGTTCCCAGATCCAGGAGCTCTCCATGCCCATGTTTTCTCAGAAGGAAAGGGACTGAACTGGATAGGCAGAAGAAAAAGTGCCAGGAGTCCCACTTTCTACAGGCACTCAGCTGCAACCCGATTTGTTGGAGTGGCTCTGAGGACAACAGCAGGGCTGAGGTCTTCCAGGAAGAAGAGTCTGTGCCATTGTCCTAAGGGTGATCTGGTCATCAGAGAGATACTGTATAGGGGTTCATGGGGGTTCACGAGGCCTCTGGCAATGCATAATCAACTGGGTTGCTAGACAATGTGCATGCAAAAAACTTGGATATTGGTGGACCTCAGGCATCTTCCAGACTGGGACAGTCCAATAATGGATTTGAGGACTAAAATTGTGGATTTGGGTGCACACTTCCCAGCTTCAAGTTCCTAAGTCTTTCTGTGGCTTTGGACCTCAGTTATAATAAGTGAAATTCAGCCCTAGAGACAGTAAGGAAGCACATGCTAGTGAGGGAAGGACCGAGGCTGCTTGCCATATGGTCCAACACTCTTTAGGTCCCCAGGACCATTGATGGTCATCCAGCAATCCTCAGTTTGACACTCCTGCATATCACTAAAGCACACAAAAACATTGGCCTCATGCTGTAGATACTTCCATATCCAGAAAATCATCCTTCTTCCCTCATCTGGATTCATCCCTCTTTCTTGCAGAAAAGCAGTATTACAGCCACTCCACAGTGGTTCCTCACCTCTTGCCTTCCTGTGAGACTCTGGAATGCACCAGATGCTAAAAGACATGAGGAAAGGTGTCTCTGGAAGAGCTAAAACAGACCAGATCCATGTTATCTTCCCTAGTGACTCTTCAGAGGATAGAGACAACAGCTTTTATATCTGTTTTTCAGTATCACTTTGCCTGGGAACACAGCTCCCCTGCCTGGAGCTGCTGCACCAGGAGAACAGGAAGTGACTCTTAGGAGGTAGCTGGTGTGCTCTGCCATCGTTGGTGTGAAGAGCTGAGGTCTGAGACACTCTTCTGTCTGGCCAGAGGATGTTACACTCAGCATTCTCCCATCATATTTTTGTTTTTTGGTAATCAGCTGTCTTATAGAGGAGAGGAAGCAGACTCAAGTGAGATTGATACCTTGCTAGCCCAAGTGGTAGAAACAGATGCACACGTTGTGTTTGTAGAGCAGATGCATGTTCATTTGAATGTCTTTTTGAATGCATGTATCCCATATACAGCTCTAACCCATGTAACTATTTCAAAAAGCCCTTCCTCAGCATCACTCTGAAGAGGTCTGCAATGCCCCCAGTGACCAGTTGGAATTCCCACCGTTGGAGCTCTAATGAATCTGAAAGAAACTGCTGTACAAGGGCAAGGGAGGGTGGCACAGTGTCAGAGAGGGGCCACAGACCAAAGCTTGCACACTGGGCAAGAGGTCGAGAACCCAAAACTTCGAAGAACAGAAACACAAAGCAGCTGCCAGAAAATCCTTAGTACTGCTGACAACAGCCTGCTGTGAAAAGAAGTTGGAGAAAAGTGAGCTGATCCACGAGTGAAAGCTGAGTGATTGTTATTACCCATTTCCTAGAAACTTCACTCATGGTTTTTGGTGGGAGAGAATATAAAGGAGAACACAGCTGGCACATAGCACATCCTCCTTCTACTTTTTTTAGTAGGCAGTCTCATGTGCAAGATCTTCAGTGACTTTCTTCCCTCTGAGGAGATAGTTAAGCTTCTCCTGCCTAACTTCACAGGCTGGACATGGAAGATCCGATTTATCTGCTTTTCCACTGCCTCAGCACAAACCAAAGGAGACACGGTGGCCAGGTTTGTGGTGTCACAGCTTGGGAGGGGACCTGCTGAGCACAGTTCACTGCACCAGGAGGGAGAGAGGAGGGAGAGAAGAGGGAGGAAGGCTTTTTGCAGTGACATGATTCAGATGATTTCCATGTGAAGAATGTCACATCTTTCCTCCTCTGGCATTCCAGGAGGTGGAGAGGGTGCAGAGTGCTGCTATCAGCTGCACTTCAAAACACTTTGCATCGTGAACATGCTTTGTCTGAGCTGGCTGAGGAACAGGGCTGAGGGCTGGAGGGTGGGAGCCTGGGCTGAAGGCAAAAGGACCTTTCACTTGTCAGGTGGCTCAGCTGGAGGGAGGGCTGGGTGGAAGGGGAGGAGGAGGAATGTTAAGTCCCAGCAAAGCAAATATCACCATATGTGCGCTCCGTGTAAAAACAGAAATGTAAACACAGCCCTTTCCAAAATAAACACCTGCAAAATAAACACAGAAGGGCAATATATTAAACAAAAATAAGCACTGAGGTACAAGGGAATGTTTCAGCAGCCAGCCACTGGCTCAAGGCTACCAGAAACCCCCATCTTATCCCTTCCTGCATCTTCTCCTATAAATAAAGCTGCTCTGGAGATCACATATCAAGTGACAAGTACCATGACCCTGTGTGGCCATGCAGGCACCGACACGGTCCTGGGAGGAGGAGGGCCCTGGCTGAGGAGAGCAGCCACTGCTGCGGCTGCTGGCAGCAGGGTATGGTGAGAAAAACTTGCTGCAACAAGGAACAGAGGCCTTGCACTGGAAAGGACAAATTGGACAGATTTGCATGGTCCATCACCACCCCTGCCAAAGTTAATAAAACCAGAAGCTCTCTGCCCCGGGTGTCTTGTCACCCCCACTGCCCTGCCTGCCCTGCCAGGGCTGCTGCCTCGGGGTATGTTGGCACAGCCATCCAGGGCAGATGGAAAGTGTTCATCCCCTTCAGGATGGTCTGGGTCTGAATGCAGGCCACTGCAGGGACATGCCAGGCCCAGGCAACAGCCCAGCTCCCACCACCTCTTCATGTTGTGCAGAGACCAACAAACAGGGCTTTATTATGTTTGTTTTTTTCTCTAGCACAATGACAGTCCTATTCTGCAGACTTTGCTTGAGCAATGATCCAAACCAGACCCCTTTCCTTTCTTTCCAGATTTTATCCAGCATGTGCTTGGTTCTGCACTGGAGATGGACAAAGTCTGCCCTCCCCTATGATAGACAGCAATGTTCAGCCTGGTCCCTCTGAACCTTATGACACTGCATCCTTAACCCCAACCCAGAGATACAGCTCATTCTCCATCCCTCCCAGCTCCCAGCATGGTATGGGGTGAGAAATTCTCCCCCTGGTCCCTGACATAAAAGCCAGTATGCAAACCACAAGCCTAAAGGATGCGCTGGGACTGTGACCATGTTTGCTACAATGGTGGGATTTGTGTCTCCATTCTTGCATTGAATGCAAGACTGGACATACTTCTCAACTCAAACAACAGCCAGTGAATGGATGCTCTAGCCTCATTTATCTGTCAGCCTAGGGATCCTCACAGAGCCCACCAAGATGGGAATACCAGGTAATCAAGTCTTCAAGGTTAATTTACTGAGCTTCTGTTAGTACTAATTAATTCTCTACCATTTATCCCCTCAGTGGCATCTCCTTCAGACATACAATTGTGAATCCTGGCAATGAGCTTGCTGCAAGCCTGCTCCTGCAGCCCATGGTGCAGGCAGCTCCTGTCACAGCCTCTGTGGCTGCAGTGATGGTCCCTGCCATGGCCACCCTCTGGTCTTGCAGCCCCAGAGCTGCCCATCCAGGTATGCCCGGCAGCCCTGTCACTGCTGTGCTGAGCTGGCCATGTGCTCATTCAAGTCCTGGGGGCACTCTGGGGCACAGAGCAGATGTGTGAGTCACCAGTGTCCTGCTGCAGGATGCCAAGCCTGGCCCAGCACCAGCCACACAATGTACACATCTCTCTGTTTACTGTTTCTTAGCAGACACCTATTATTTTTCATCTCCCCAGTCTGTTAAGCTCCTTGGAACCGAACAGCTCCATCCTGAGCACGTCTGACCAATGCCTGCCACAGGGGATCCTGTGGGCCAAAAGGGGTTGGTTTGCCTTGCAGCTGCCTACCATAAGTGATGGGCAATTCAGCTCGTGCTTCTCATGCATTTGGGGCTCCCTGATGAAGGACTAGGAGGTTAGTGGTGAAATACCCTGGACCTGATTACCAGGAGTGGCTGGGTTTCCTGCTTCCCACAAAATCAGTTAAGAACAAAGCTCTGTAACCATTCTTATTTCTTGGGGTAAACCTCACACTGCAGGCAATGACTGATAAAAAGGCTGTCTTGAATTATGGTTTATATTCTGAATCTTATATTTTGGACAAAACCTGTGTGAATACTTGTGAGACTGCTACAAATACCAGGACTAGGAACTACATCTGCAGTGGCTTTTAGAAAGCCAAGCTCTCTGTATTCCTTATCTGCTGCATATCTACTGGACTGACCTCTTTAAAAAGAAGATATACAGGAGTTGCCATTAAAAAAGGAGGAATTTACTTTATCATCATGGAAATACATATTAAATCTCAGTATTTCCTAACCCCTAAAGTATTTCTGGTTTATGCTTAGGCACTCACATTGTAAATCAATATGTAAGAAGTTTCCTTTTAATGGCAACCTCTTCAATTCCATATTCATTTGGCATGAAAACCACAAGGGCCTGCCAACCTGCTTCTTCTTTTCGTATCTCCTGTCTATTTAAAAACAGTAACTCATGTTAATGAGATTGTACATTTGTTCATTCCCTTAAAAAGTAACACACAGCTCTTTCAGATAGGGCCCTCATCCCTCTGCAGATGCTTGAAAGTCCAGATGCAGAATGAATGAGCTGGTATAGACAGCTTTGTCACCTCTACAAGTGTGCTTGGCTGTAGATGGCTTGTCTTCCTCTGTGCACCAGGAAAGAAAAAAGCTTCTCCTCCTAAAAAAAAAATAAATCAATACCAACCAAGAAACACAAAAATAATAACAGCAGAAGGGGTCTGGGTTTGTTTATCATGGAAATACAAGGAGTGTCACCCTCTTGATGACATGTGTTATGGCATATCCTTTACTAAAATCACTTCACATGAGGGTACTCACAAGGGACCAGTGCTGTTTAACATCTGTGTCAGTGCCATGGACAGTGGCATTGAGTGCACCCTCAGCAAGTTTGCTGAGGACACCAAGCTGTGTAGTGTGGGCTACACACTGGAAGGAAGGGACACCATTCAAGGGAACCTTGATAGGCTTGAGAAGTGGGCTTGTGCAAACTGCATGAAGTTTAACACAGCCCAAGAACAAGGTCCTGCACCTGGGCTGGGGCAATCCCAAGCACAAACACAGGCTGGGTGGAGAATGGATTGAAAACAGTCCAGAGGAGAAGGATTTAGGGGTGGTGATAGACAAGAAGCTCAGAATGAACTGTCAGTGTGCACTTGCAGCCCAGAAAGCCAACCATGTCCCAGGCTGCATCAAAAAAAGTGTGGCCAGCAGGCATGGGGAAATGATTCTCCCCCTTTACTCAGCTCCCCTAAGACCTCATCTGGAATGCTGTGTTCAGTTCTGGAGCCCCCACCACAAGAAGGACATAGACTTGTTGGAGTAAGTCCAGAGGAGGGTTATGATCAGAGGGTTGGAGCTCCTCTCCTATGAAGACAGGCTGAGACAGTTGGGGTAGTTCAACCTGGAGAAGAGAAGGCTCCAGGGAGAGCTTATAGTGGCCCTCCAGTACCTGAAGGGGCTACAGGAAAGCTGGGGAGGACTTTTTACATGGGCATGTAATGACAGGAAAAGGGGAAACACTTTCAAATTGGAAGAGGGGAGATTTAGATTACACATTAGGAGGAAATTATTTAGCATGAGGGTGGTGAGACACTGGAACAGGCTGCCCAGGTAAATTGTGGATGCCTCATCCCTGGAAGTGTTCAAGGCCAAGCTGGATGGGGCTTTGAGCAACATGGTCTAGTGGAAGGTGTCACTGACCACCTGATGCAGGGTGGTTGGAACTAGATGATCTTTAAGGTCCCTTCCAACCCAAACCATTCTTTGATTCTAAAGCATATTATTTGATTTTAAAGCATACAAACACCAAATACTGTCTATTAGGAGAGGTTATTCCCCCATTACAAGATGGTACATGCTGCAACTCATGGCTGAGTTCAAAGTTGGTCTTTAAAGAATCATAGAACCATTAAGGTTGGAAGGCACCTTAAAGATCACCAAGTTCCAACCCCCCTGCCATAAGCAGGGAACCCCACCACTAGACCAGGTTGCACAAAACCTCGTCCAACCTGGCCTTAAAAACCTCTAGGGATGAGGCATTAACAGCCTCCCTGGGCAACACATTCCAGTTCCTCACCACCCTTAGAGTGAAGAATTTCTTCCTAATATCTGACCTAAATCTCCTCTCTCTCAGTTTAAAACCATTACCCCTTGTCCTATCACTATCTTCTCTGATGAAAAGCCCCTCCCCAGCTTTCCTGTAGCCCCTTTCAAGTACTGGAAGGTGCTATAAGGTCTCCCCAGAGCCTTCTCTTCTCTAGGCTGAACAGCCCCAACTCTCTCAGCCTGTCTTCATAGCAGAGGTGCTCCAGGCCTTTGATCGTCTTGGTGGCCCTTCTCTGGACCCTCTCC
This sequence comes from Chaetura pelagica, assembly GCF_000747805.2. Taxonomy (NCBI): domain Eukaryota; kingdom Metazoa; phylum Chordata; class Aves; order Apodiformes; family Apodidae; genus Chaetura; species Chaetura pelagica. The sequence goes on from NW_009970723.1 coordinate 10,658,848, forward strand.
AACAGGTCCAACAGAGAATTCTTTAGCAACTATTCTGTAGTGAGAAAAAAAAAATAATAAAAAATCACATTAATATTAATTCACAGCTAATACTTAAAATCTCTTCATTTGCTTAACTCTTTGTGTTATGGATCACTGAATTAGAGCCATTGCCAAAACTGGTTTCTTATTTAAGGTAATTTATATGCAGAAAATATTCTCCTGTAGCTCTGAGGCAGGTGAAGTTGATACAGCTTTATTTGCTGTTATCATGTTCTCAAGGCTTAAGATTAATTTGCTAAATCAAACATTGCAATCAAATTCCCAGAGATGGCTCCCCACCTTGCAGTTTGCAGAAATCAATGCTTTGTATACCTGGAAATAAACGCCAAACTGTGCTTGCTGCTCCAGCCAGATGGAGTTATTGGCATGAACATGGTTGAATAAACTTAGTGTAATAAAAATGAACATTTTGCCCAACATACATTGCATACTGCAGGTGCACTACTCTATTTATTATGTAAAATTATTCCATTTACTTAAGGACAGGAGAGTGTGATGCAAAAGTAACAACAGCTTCCCTGTAATTAAGCAAAAGAGATTCTTCCTTTCTGCAGCAAAAGCCACTTAGTATGAGCTTGTCCCCAGCCATGAAGTTGTTTTCTTTCCCAGTCAGTGTCTGCTCTGAAGCTTCTTTCCGTGGCTGCTTTCAGCAGTTACCCTGTGCGGTTCACAAACCCTCAGGGACACTCACAGACTCTCCACCCTGAGGCAGGGCTGGGGCTACCACCCAGACCCCACAAACATGCAGGGACCCTGTGGCTAAAGCCAGGGGGTAGCACGGATTTGGAAACCTCCTTCTTTTATGGATTGCCCTCATTGCTTTTAAAGTGCAGACAAGATGCCCTCTCAGGAAGAGGTTTTGTCTCATGCTTTCAACAAAGAGCTTCACTGTGCAGAGGGTGGACAGGTCATCCTTCAGCTGGTGTGCAATGCCATCACCAGGCACTCTACATTGGTCTTTCAAGAGAAACAAACAAAGTATTGCAAAAAGATAAGAAGTAAAATGAAAGGCACAATCAACACTGTACTTGAGTAAAAGCAGAAAAAAATCTCAAGTGCATACATTGAAGGGCAGCTCAGTGCCCTGGGATTCCAGAGGTTGCCAGAACCACACAGGATTCAAACAGGGCCAGGCACTGATGTACAAACAGGGGCATTTTCTCATTTCCCACTCAACAAGTTTTGACAAATGCAGAGTGTATCCCTCAGGCTCCTCGTCACAAGCTGAGTTCCTTCAGTAAAGAGGAATTTTACTTAGGGGCTGGCTTTCCTATTATCATCCCTTACAGAAACCTTGCTTTTAAAGCATCTGGAAATTGTCACTGTTGGAGACAGGTTTTGAGTTAAAAATACTGAAAGTCTGAACCCATTGAGCAATGCCTGCCTGCCAACAGTGCTCGTGCCTACTCTAAATACGCATAAGCTGTGTGTTATCTATAAATAATGGACAGAGTATAAAAGCATTGGAAGGAACCTAAATTCAGCATCTTTCATGTCTGTGGGTTTCTACTGCAGAAAGTCTCTGGTTTTCATTTCCTTAGGGTTTTTGAACAGTAGTATCACATAATATGTCATCTGTTTACTGTAAGAGGAACCAAGTGTAAATACTGAGAAATCCAATAAACAATATTGTAAAGTCAGAGCTCAGCAAGTAGGCATCTGAAAGCACAGCCCATCAGCTCTCCACTGCTCTTCAGGAAAGGTTAACATTCAACCATTGAAATTACAGCATTCATACCTGGGCTTAATCTGTCCACTCAACTTAATCAAAGGAGGAGAGGGGAGAAACAGCTTTTGTGTATGAACTGATGACTCGAATATTCTGTCAGGATATGGCTGAGCAGTTGCAGAAGAGACTGAAACTGTTTAAATTCTTGTAGTGCCCTTTGGCCTGATGTGTTTGGGCTGTTTGAGTGTGTGTGTGACTGTAATGGGATAAAAATGTCTGTGTGAGCTTCTGGATAAACCTTCACTTGATCCTCTTTCCTGTTCACTACAGTCTAAACTTAAAGGGGCAGTGGGGAGTGGGTTTGGCTCTGCCAGGTGATTTGCAGCCCAGCAAGAGGTGCTTTAACATCACAATGGCATCGGTGTGGACCTGAACATCCCCACTGGGCACCCAGTCAGCAAATCTGCAGTGCCACAGTGAGAACTCCCAAGCAGAGGAGCTCAGTGTCTTATTTATTCAGTGCATGCATTGAGCTCTGTCTTTGAGAAGTAGGAGTTTCACACAGCTCTGATTTTGACTCTTTGTTCTTTCTCATCACCTGAAGGGCCACCTGTTCCTCTGCCCTCCAGCTCTCTGGTTCCCTGGGCTGAGAGTGCAGCTGGCTATAGAGTCTCACCTCTTTCCATATTACAGGGTTTGATTTTCAAAGCAGCTTATTTGCAAGTTCTTCTTCCACGCCAAGGATTTGCTGGATTGCCCAGTGTTCCTCAAGGCTTGGTACTGGGAAGCCCAGTGCAGGAACCAAATTATCCAGTTTACCCTTGCACTGTTGCCTTGCAGCTCTGCAGCACTGATCTTTAGGATAAGCTCTACCACAGGAAAGTGTTGTTATACTGATGACCTAAGTAATGAAGTGGTTATAAATACTTACATCAGAGAGAACTGCTGCTGAACAACATGACATCCCTGCTTTTTATTTTAGAGATAGGCTGGAAACATGTTGTAAACAAGGAAATTATCGCTAAGACTTCATCCATAGCACTTCTCATATACCAATCTGAGCAAACAGGGAGATTTGTCACTGTCACCAGTGGTGGGAGGCTGCAGTTAGAGCATCTCCCTCAGGCTGCAACACATGGGGAAACCAGGAGATGCCTCATCTCTCTCCTGAGTCCTGCACCAACAAGGCGACCGTGGCAGCTGGCACTCTGGGAACCCCAGAACTGGCATTTAAACTGGTACTGAAATACCAACTACAGCATCCCAAAGCAGAAGGTCATCCTTCAACATCCATAGACAAGCAACAGTCAGAACAGCTAGGGAGTCTGCACTTCAGTTCCCATCACTGTTTACAGGGAAGCATCTGCTCTCTGGCAGAAAGATATCCAGTGCTTTCCTGGTTCTTCCCTGACAGGTGAAGGGTCAGTGGCATGCCTGGGTGAAAGGTCTATTTGTCACAAACACAAAAGTGTCATCTAGAAATGTGCCTTTAAGCCAAGGCCCCTTAATTACACCTCCCAAATGAAGAAAAGACACTTCCTTCTGGGTATTTATTGGTGGATAACAGAATAATGAAAAATACCATGCATGTCATGGGGCAGAAAGGAAAAGCACTTCATGAACCAGGAACTGGGGGAAATAAAAGAGGTTCCTTTTTCTAGCCAAAGGTCTTAAATTAGAGGACAGAAAGCAAGTCTTCCTTTTCCCTGATTCATTTGCCTGTGCTTTTGTTTCTACCCTTAGCTGACAGGTGGTGACAGGCAGACGCACATACTCCAAGGCATCCCACAAGAGCTTGCTGGGAGTGTGAGCTCCACCTTGGAGCCCTCGCACTGTAATGTTGTGATGTTTCTATTATGGGAGATGCAAGCTTCTGTTTTGGATAAACAGGCTTAAAACTATGAGCACTGAACATGCCAGCGATGGGGTAAAGAGTAAGCAGCCCCACCCATGGGGGGAAATCGTAAGTATAGTTTCATAGGCTCAACCATGAGGTCCTCAGGGCAGAAAGCAGTATGCAGGGTCAAAAAACATTGCAGATGGGGCTCAGGATTTTTTATTTTTTATCAGAAAAACTGAAATTCATGCAAATTAAACGTCATCATCTTCCTGATCTTATTAGGTTGAGCTGGTATTAATGATAGATCTGGAAACAAGTTGTATGTTCTTGAACAATGACAAATGCACTGTGGAAATTAACAGAAATACTGAAAGCAAAATAATAGCTGAAAAATAATCTGCTTTTTGGTATCTGAAAGCATGAACTGCATTTCTTATGCAAATCTGAAGTCAGTTGCGGGCTAAAAGAATTATTCAGAATGCAAAGTAGTGTAATTCTGTCCTAATTCTATGAGGAAGTATCAAACACATGTTTAAATGTTATTCTCCAGTCATTAATTACCTCCACTTAGTAGATCCCTCACAATAAGCTGTATGATGTGTCACTCACTTGCTGAGATCACAGACTCATTCAGCTTGGAGAAGATCTTTAAGATCACCTAGTCCAAGGTGCTGCATCCCAGGGGCCAGCAGCCACAGGCAGGTACTGGCCACAGTGCTGGGCAGCTATTTAGTTGCAGAGGAGCCATTTGGCTGCTGAAACATCTGTGTTAAGGCCCTGCTTAGATGTCTGAATAACTATAGAGTTGAATGATGAAGTCTGCTCGAAGGTGTGGAGGGAAAGGCTTCAGGCTTTTCTCTAGCCATCTCTGCAGTGCCGATGGTGGCTCCTGCCCTGAGAGTAACTCTGCAGTTTATCTCCACTTCTCCAGCTATGGTGGAGTGCAGGGAAGAGAAGACAAACTGCAGCTTGGACTCGGTGAATGAAACCTGCTTTTTGCTTGCAAAACTCAACAGTATAGCAATGCCAGGGAATAGGCTAAGTTGGGCTGGTCTTCCCCAGGACTTGCAGATTCACAGGGTGGTGTCGTGTCTTGTGTGTGGCATGTGGAAGGCACTGGGTGGGGGCAGAAGCAGCCCCAGCTGTGGCCAGCTGCAGGGGCTTGCTCAGAGCCAAGTTGTCCCCCACCTTCCAACCTGTTTGAACAATCCTCAGGAGGAGACTGAGAGACTGACTTGTTGGCTGGGGCTTGAGAGGATGGAGAATCTGCCTTTGAGCCAGCAGGGATGGCTGAGAGTCCATAAACACCTCTCTCTGCTTATTTGAAAGTAAATTACCCTACGAAAAGGAGATTGCCTTGAGCTGCTTTCACGCTCTCCCTGCTGATTTGCTATGCTTTAGGAGTGAAATGCTCTCCCATCTTGAAACTGAGCTTTTGATAACTACCGAAAATCTGTGAAACGTTTGTTAAAGATCAGTTCAGCCTACTGAGCAGTGCTGGGGCTGAGTGCATTTGAAGATGAATGGAAAGGATCAGATCATGCCTTGCCTCAAAAGTGTTTTTTAAATGGCTATTTCAGAACAGTAAAGGGTTAGGAAACGTGTTCTCTACTTTCAGAAGGCACTGCATTTGCCAATATATTTAGTGAACAGCAATGGGAGATAAAATTACTAGAGTTTGCTCCAGAATAGTAAATGTCATCCCTAATGGTCATAGAAGTATTTTTTCTGTTTTCTAGTTAGCCAGGATTTATGCTATTAAATACACCACATTTTAAGCACTTATAGATTCTCAAAATTACATTGAATTTTTTACTCAGCTAAATGGGAGTCTCATGTTGCATAAAAAAGATCTGAGCCATATTGGTTACAAAAAAGGAGGAAAGGTTTTATTAAAGAGATGAATGGGCTTTTTGTTAGTTTGCTTCACTCTGGCAAACAGAGGAATTAAATTATTCCGTTCCTACAGCACTTACCCAGCACAGCAGGTGGATTTCAACTCTCCCATCAATATGCTGAGAGGTTACCTGGCAGTTTAGTAGAGATGAAAGAGTATAGCTCAGATCTCTAAGTGGATGTAAATTGTCACTGTTGCACCGAAATCTGGCTTCACCTTCACAGTCAGGGGAGCTGTAGGGTTCCTGCTTCACAGGGCACTCACTGGAGGTCATCCAAGCTTTCTTTTGGTGCTGGGGCAGTGTCAGGACCCTTCTCTGAGGATGTGTGGAGTGTGTGCAGGCAGCTCATGGCTCCACATTTCTGCCTGTAGGCATCAGCTAATGCCCTTGTGCAGGCAGGAGCGAGGACTATTTAGCTGCCTCCCCAGTGGATGGGATAGGGCTGCCAGCCATTGCAGTTCTTAACACCAAAATTGGCTGTGGCTTTACACAGTGCACCCTGCACCCCTGTGCACCCTGTGCACATCCAAAATTATGAGATTTTAATGATCTGCCTTGTGAGGGATGAAATCATCCCTTAAGTACAAGACACCATAGTGGTGAAGCACCTCACACTTAAAATGACCCAGCTCATCTCTCTGGCCACCCAGATGTGGAGGGATAAGTGGCAACAGAAGGACTCCAGGGTACCTGGGCCAGCTTTGAAGCTAAGACTATTTGTTGGCTGAAATCAGTAGAGAGTCCTGTGAGCAGCTCATGACACCACCGAGTGCTGGTAGAAGAGCTTTTCGTTCTTACATCAGGCCCTACATGTGAGGCTGTTGGGATCACTGTGTACCTAGGGCAGTTCCCAGCAAAGACTGGGGAGTCACTTTTGCTGATTCCAGTGAGCACCATCCCATTCTTCCTGGCACCCACAGGGCTGCCCAGGATCTTGGCAGCCCAGATTTCTCACTGGTTTGGAGTTTCTTTGTTATTAGGTAAGGAGAAGGGGAATGGTGGTAAAATGTGGGATGCTGGAGGAATGGGCTAGGGCTTTTGGTGGTCCTACTCACAACATTGTACCTGGTTCCAGCAGAGCTCTGGGTGTGTTTCTCATTCTATCTATCTCACTTGACACAACCTTTGATTTCTAAATTGCAATTTCTGTTGGACAGCCACGATTTCTAAATGGATTGAGGCCGGGACCATGACATGCATGATGTTATAATCCCTTCTGCATGTGCTAAAGCTAGCTCCCAAAGCCATCCATGGTATAATGCCACTCTGAAAGTTTTCCTACCACCACCCAAAGCAAGTGCTATGGAAAGAAAGGTGGAGATCAAAACCTTTGGCTTCTGAAGGTCTGTGCCTAACTCAGACGCCTGTAGGCATCCATAAGAGGGAGCTAAACCATGGTCACCTCAGGTCAGCTCTGAGCATGGCTCCCTGGGGTCCCCCTTTCCTTGTCACAGCCAGAGGCACTTTCTTACCTGCCATCACAGCTGCAGTGGGGCTGGAGACAAGGAGAAAGCAACCAACAGTCTAACACATCCTGAGCAGGAACCAGCAAATAAAAAACCAACTCCCCAACACAGAGCGTTAAACAGAATAATTACACACAAGAAAGTTGGCAGTTCTTCCAGGAAGGTTTCAATGTGCACAAGGAAGTAAAAAAGACATATCTCTCCCTGCACTCAAGAAAAGGAAGAGAGCACAGACATCTACAGCCTGCTGCAATACCCTGGCTGTGGAGTGGGACATCAGCCTCCTGTGGCACAGCACAGTGCTGGGCCCTGCCACCTCCCCTGGGTTCCTATGCCAGAGCAGCCTTCCCAGCACTGCTCACAGTGCTGTTCTGCCCAGGTGCACCAACACACCTTCCCTACAGCCTCCTAAACACAAGTTGGCCTTGTGTCAGGTGTTGCCAGGGCATCTTACAACACCTGAGAAAGAGAGAAGGAAAGAAAGGGAGACAGAGAAGGAAGGAAGGAAGGAAGGAAGGAAGGAAGGAAGGAAGGAAGGAAGGAAGGAAGGAAGGAAGGAAAGGAGAGGCAAAAAGAGTCAAGAAAAAAGCTCAGGAGGAGACAGGGAAGGAAGGAAGGAAGGAAGGAAGGAAGGAAGGAAGGAAGGAAGGAAGGAAGGAAGGAAGGAAGGAAGGAAGGAAGGAAAGGAGAGGCCACAAGGCTCAAGAGAAAGCTTAGGTTAATGAAGATATTGCTATTTAAAGTTAGCAGCAATCAGATCAAGATAAGATTGGGACGAGGCACACCAGGTGCTTTGCTCTTTCCTCCTCCAGCTGATGCATGCACCAGGCAACCTGCTCTCAGCCCCAGCCAGCAGCATGCTGCCCCCTCCCCTCCACCCACCCACACGTTGCCTCCCCTCTTGAAGCCACAGCTTGTGCTGAACAGCTCCTGCAACGGGAAATTCACAGAATCAGAATCACAGAACTACCTTTGTTGTTAAAGACCTTCAAGATCATTGAGTCCAACTGTTAACCTAACACTGACAAGACCTTACCTAAACCATATCCCTAAGTAGTATGTATATATGACTCTTAAATACCTCCAGGGATGATGATTCCACTAGTGCCCTGGGCAGCCTGTTCCAATGCCTTTCACTGAATAAATTCTTCCTAACATCCAATCTAACATCACCTAGCACAACTTGAAGCCATTACCTCTTGTCCTACCACTTGTAACTTCATTGAACAGACTGATCCCAACCTCCTTATCATTCTCTGGCTTGGTGCAGCTCCATGCATTAAGAGCAAAATGCCTCTTCTGCACTGAGAGACTCCAGGAGGGGTGTCAGGCACAGGCAGCACAGGCAGCAGGGTCCCTCAGTCCCCCACCACACAAAGGCTCCTGCAGCTAAAAGTGTGTATCCTGCCCTCCACCCAGCAGCACTGCTTGGGCTGCAGATTCATAGCCAGTCATAACACATTAGAATGGAATGGAATGGAATGGAATGGAATGGAATGGAATGGAATGGAATGGAATGGAATAGGACAGGACAAGAAAAATGGAATTACCCAGTAAGGACTAAAAGAACTCTCTAAGAATCACAGAGCAATAAGGGTCAGGTCAAGATCCAGGCTACATACAGGCATTTGAACCTGCAGCTAGCCGAGTGACAAACTGTCAATAGTCATTAGAGAAACTTACATCCTTCTCAGAGGCAGCCAGTCAGTGACAGGGAGAATTAAAAAAAATCTCTTAAGTCCTCACTGTAACTCAGCAGCAGCTAAGTAAGGCTCTCTCTCTCCCTGGGAGGATCACCTTGCAGGGAGGTTTAAGGAGAGGGCTGCTGAGGTGCTGGGGAAGGGTTGGCTCTCCCCTACCCACCCTTCAGCAGCAGATTAACCTGAGGCTGGTGCTCAGAGGGTGTCCTTCCCCCTGCTCCAAAGAGCTGAACCTCCCGCTTGCAAATAAGACCCCAGGGCAGCCTGGACTTGAGCAGTAAAGAGTTCTTTTATTGCCCAGGCATACTTTGTAAAATTAAAATCCTGTAAAACCTATAAAATACTTAATTGATTATAAAAGTTCACTCACTAACTTGGTGGGGTTGCCAAACTCTTCCCAGGGATGAAAACACCCTTTGCCCTAGGGGCCAAGGGAGCAGCAGAGGTGCAGCAAGGAGCCCAGTTGCAACCCCACATTGACCTGATCCCCTCTCCCCTGGGAGATCCCCAAAACCCTCATCCTGGGTGAGACACTGCTTCAATCCCCCAGGAACCGCCTGCTGCATCTGCACTGAGCTGCTACAGCTGGAGCAGGAAGCAGCCAAAATCCTGCCTGAAGGCTTTCTGAGCCAGAGGATGCTGCCTCACAGAGCAGGCTGCTGTGGGGAGGAGGCCAGCCTGCTGCTGAGGGCTGGAGGGAAGCAACAGGGAGTTCTCAAAGTGCATCAGGGGAGGGCTGCCTCTGGAGACCTCTTTGCTGTCTTGTGCTTAGGAGAACTAACCACTGTTTTAGGTAACCTGCTGGCACAAAAGCCTGGATCATATGGTCCAACATTTGCTGTTAAATATAAAAATGGTAGATGCAGAGAAGCAACCCAAACGTGTTGCTTGACAAAATCAACCTCCTCTCCAGTCACTTTCCTGTCCTAAGCTGGTTACAGGTGTCAGCATGAAAGATACTGCTCAGAGAGATTTCAAGGATGAGAAAGAAGCATTCTGGTTGCTTACAAGGAGCTTCTTCCAGAACAAGCAGCACATAATGTGAGTGATGGTGGGAGAGAGGGTGGGAGGCAATCCTGCTGGGACAGGCACTGGTATTTTGACAGTAAGTGAGAAAAGATGCCTGGGAAAGGAATGGAATATCACTGTAAGAGAGGAGCGAAACTGATGGCACCGTGGATAGAGAGAGATGGCATGTTCAAAACAGCAAGATAGGAAAAAGAGCTTCATAGAAGGATCTGGGTGAATATTGGCAGGGAAATAACCTCGCAATTATCAAGATATTTGAAAATCTGGATAACAGCTTTAGGAGAGTGAACAAACAGACAGAAATGTGGAGAAGGTGCACCAAAAGTATCACCTGGCATCACCTGGATGTGAGGACCTAGAGAGACATCCAACCTGAGGATGACACCCAGGCTGAAAGTGCAAGGATGAAGGTGTTTGCCCAATACCCAAGGAAGATGCAGCCTAGGGGGAAGACCAAGATACCTGCTTTAGGTTCCTGCATTTGTCTGGGAAAAATTTTTCCCAGGCCACATTCATACAAGAGGAGATGCCGGTCAGTACTGGTGCCAAGACTCACTGTATCTCTACCAACCATGCAGGAAAAAGGCCAGTTTCAAAACCAGACTTACCCTGGCAAGCTGCAACCAGGTGGATCCCTCATACCCAAACACATTGTGCCAAGGGTGGCAATCTGCACCAGTCATATGTCAGGAGCAAGGAAGCAACAATTCTGCCATTTCCAGGGCCCTTCCTCCAAACAGAGTTTGTGCATCAGGGGAGAGAAAAGCTCAAGGAGCCAAATTTTGAGATTACATAACCATCAGTAGGAAGAAAGTTCCTTTTCCAACAAAATGAAGGCTCTTTTCCACATCTATAGAGAAGAGAGGGAAATGGAAGTTGGATTAGACTGTACAGCTAACTCAGAAGATACTCATGTGGGGAAAAACTAAAGCAGAATCAGAGAGAATCAAAATTCTCGGAGCCTGCGCTGAAATACGACTTTCCTGCACTCTCTTCATTTCTTGTTAAGATGGCAGATGCCTTCATTTCTAGACTAGCTCTGGCTTAATTTTTGATTCACATAATGTGGTACAGATTGTGCATGCATTATTTCTTGGGGCTGCAGGAATGTAATTGTCCCCAATGTACCACAAACAAGAAGAGGATTTTTTAGGAACCTTCCAACCACAATCTCAAATACTTTCTCACTAACTAATGAAACTAGTTAGTTTCCTGGTAACACACTCTTATTTACCAGTAACTGACTTACTGGGACTTACTGGTCTGGCTTGGTCATAACTGCATGATTAGTTGTTCTGCAGTAGTACCTACAAGGCAAGACAACTTCCTGCCCTCCTCACTCAATAAGTAAGATGCATTATTTTCTCCTAGAGCAGGCAAGGGAGCACAGGAGATTCAATAAATGAACCTGCCCAGTCTCATTCGGGTAATTGTACATTGAAAAGTTTGAGGAGTGGGCTGGAAGAAAGAAGGATGGAAATCCCTATACAGGTAAGGTTTTCTCCCCTTCTGTCTTCCAAATTCAGTTGGTGTGAGATACAAGGGCCAGCCTTGATTGGTGTAAGTCTGTTTGTGAAGGCAAAATATTGATACAGCTCTGAACTGATGTCTGGTTTTACACAGAAACATTCGCATTTGGTACTTGTAACAGGAACCACCTGTTTCCAAACCTGCCAAAGAGTTATTACTTTTCTCTGTATTTTATATTCTCGTATATACAAACATTCACATGGTTTCCTAGAAGATGAACCTTCCCCCCCTCCATGCATTTTCAGGATTACTTTTATTTCAAAGAAGCCAGATAAAATGTACTAAAACCTAAGAGCACAAGTGCATTTGGTGACTAAGTACATTTTAGTGACTACATCAGTGGACAGGGGAAGAGGTATGGATGTCATCTCTCTGGACTTCTGTAAGGCCTTTTACATGGTCCTGCATAACATCCTTCCCAATAAAATTGGAGAGATATGGATTGGATGGATGGACTGTTCAGTGGATGAGGAACTGGTTGGAATATAAGAAATTATTTTAAAAAATCATTACAATGGTTACATCTAGAGGGTAGTAGTAAACTGCTCAATGTCCATCTGGAGATCAGTGATGAGTCGTGTCCCACAGGTGTCTGTATTGAGACCAGTACTGTTTAGTATTTTCATCAGTGACGTAGATAGTAGGGAATTGGTGCACCTTCAGCAAGTTTGCACTTGAGACCAACTGAGTGGTGTGGATGATATGCCTAAGGGACATGATGTGACCCAGAGGGACCTGGACAAACTTGAGAAATGCACCCGGGTGAACCTCGTGAGGTTCAGCAAGGCCAACTGCAAGGTCCTCCACATGGATCAGGGCAATCCCAAGCACAAATACAGACTCGGGGAGGAAGGGATTGAGAGAGCAGCCCTGCAGAGACCTACTTGGGGGTACTGGTGGATGAAGAGCTAGACACGGTCTGGCAATGTGCACTCACAGCCCAGAAAGTCAAGTGTATTCTGGGCTGCATGGCCAGCAAGTCAAGAGAGGTGTTTCTTCCCCTCTACTGTGCTCTCATAAGACCTCATCTCATGTATTGTATTGTATTCAGTTCTGGAAACCCCAACATAAGAAGGACATGGACCTGTTGGAACATATCCAGAGGAGGGCTATGAAGATGAGCAGAGGGCTGGAGCACATCTCATATAAGGAAAGGATGAGACAGTTGGGGTTATTCAGCCGTAAGAAGTGAAGGCTCCAGGGAGACCTTATTGTGGCCCTTCCAGTACTTAAAGGTGTCCTAAAGGAAAGATGGAGATAGACTTTTTAATAGGGCCCATTGCAACAGTGGTGAAACACTGGAATAGGTTTCCCAGAGAGGTGGTAGATTCCCCAACCTTGTAAACATTCAAGGCCAGGTCAGATGGGACCATGCACAACCTGATCTAGTTGAAAATGTTCCTGCTG
>NW_009970723.1:10672658-10687517 GCF_000747805.2 Chaetura pelagica
TCCTGCTGATTGTAGGGTCATTGGACTAGATGTGAGTTGTGAAGCTAAAAAACCTTGAATGTATAGAGTGATAGGCACAAATAATTCAGAGCAACAACTTAAATATTTCAGTACCACTTGTGAAAAGACAAATGCAGTCTACTCTATTTCCACAAAAGTTCATCAGAAGAGCAGAGTAGCATATAATCCAAAATCATTAACCCAGTAAGCAGAAATTCTTAAACCTCCCTTCAAAACCTGGGTTGCAAGAGTTAGCCTCCAAAACAAGGCAATCTGCAGTATGCTTGCCTACCTGCTGCCTGGCTTCCTGATTTATTACGACTTTTATTTACTATGAGATTTGCATGATCATTCTAGAAAAATATCAATGTATAGCTCAACATATAAGAAAAGATTTTAAAAATTCATGACAATGGGTCATTCAGCAGAGCTCAAACTGATAGGAACCTTGGCTGATGTCTTTTGGCTGAGGATATTTTAGTACATCTGAGCTTCCCATAGCATTTTTTATCTTCATCTATTCTGCATTTTGATAACTAATTAGGATACATAGAAATGTCTGTAGGACAGATATTAATACCAAAAATGTCTTCAGAAGACTCAAATACTACGGGGCTGTTGCAACCTATCCCTGGAGCAGTGCTGACTGTGCATACATTGCTGGGATTGCTTTCTGAATACATACTACATTTCAAAAGAATTCTGCATTTCTGACCTATTCTAGCCCAGCAGACCTGGCAGCCAACTGGAAAGGCCAGAGTGATCAGGGGTTCTCCTCTGCCCTGGAAGAATGCACAGGTTGTAGAAATGCAACTGATTTTTAATTGCATCTTTTTCAAACCTCTTTAACTGTTCCAGTTCCCCCAGTCACATCCACTGCCCCTGCCATGGCCTTACATACACTTTGCCCACTACTTCCAACCTATCCAACGATAAATGATAAAGAAAATACTTTACTGAAAAACTTTGGGTTGGGTCTTACGTACATATTTTTAAAGTGCTCCCACACAGAGTCCATTATCTTCTCAATAATGTTTTATCTGGCACAGGAAATTCAGAGAAATGTCTTGGAGGCATCAAGGAGCCACCATAGCTGAAGCTGGAATAAGAATGTTGTTATTGAGCACAAAACCCTCTTGTATCATTTCACATGCCTAACTCAGCTCAAACATTAACAAGTGACTTCCCTTTTCCAAATCATCATACATTTTATCAGTCTTCACCCTGCCTGCACAGTTATCTACATATTGAAGAATCAGTTTGGAGTCACAGCGTATTTTCAACTATTTATACATATTCATGAGGCTCTTCCTAACCCACGGTTAGGCTGAAGCTGACATCCAATCTCTCTGACATGTTGCCCAAGTACAATTGATATTGTTATCACTGCCCAAAATTCTCATTACGAGGTGCCACAGTGAGATGTACAGAAGACTGGCCATTCGTGTCCATTCGAGCTGCAGATTCCCACTCCAGCTGTTACAGGCTGGATGCTTCTTATTTTATTGAGGGAAAATAAACCCAGGCTGCTTGTGCTATTTTGACAAAAACAAGCCTATGAAAAAAACTGGATTTCAACATCAGAATTTCTGGTAAATGTCCCTGTGAGGCTCTCACCCTTCCTGCCCTTCTGGCTGGATATGTGACCCACCTGGGGATGCCAGCACCAATCCCACCAGCTTCCCACCCATGCAGAACTGCAGACCTGTCCTGGCTGAAAAACCACAATTGTATGTCCTTAGGAAAAGCTGCAAGGTCTCAACAGCTAAAGCTTTCCCAGGCACCTGTCCTAGCTGGGTGGACACCTGCTGCTGGCTGCTCCGACATTGGTGACCTATCTGGGAGCACTTCCACCTGCCCCGAGGAAACCAGGTACACTGGGAACAGCCAGGCTCTCTTGGGCTAGAGTCAAGTCTCAAAACTGGAAACAGGGAGTAATTTTGCCACGGGTTTTCAGTGATCCCATTGTTCCTGGAGGAGAGACCTGTCTGGGTGCAGCTGGGGAAGAGTGAGTGAAGGGGCAGGTGGGCGAGGGCCAGGTGGAGGGCAGGCACCCACAGGTGGAGGGTGGCAGAAGAGGAGAGTGACCTATTCCCAGCAGGGATTGAAAGAAGCTTGTGCAGCACCTGGGTAGAGGGATGCAGGAAAGTGGCTGAAGGTGAGGACAGCAAAGGAGGTGAGCAGGCTGGCAAGGAAGCCTGGGGACCAGGGAAGGGTGGAAGGAAAGACAGATCAAGCAAGAAGGACCACCATGGGGCAAGCAGGCTTGGATGCAAGAGCGGAGTGAGGTGAGAAGCAGAGGGTAGACATGGTCTGAGACACATTCTAGATCCCACACAGCCTAGTGGGAAGATTCCCATTGGCTTCATCAGGCTTTGGAAGGGGTCCAAAGAGCAGCAAAGGAGCACATGGTGTGAGCAAGGAATGCGAAATCCTGAGAACAACGAAGGACATGCAGGAATTCTATCAAAAGCCTGCTGACAAAGAATTGAAATAATCATCCAAATACATGGTACAAGAGAAGGAAATACAGGCATGAAAGCTCCTGAAATATGACTGCTGCTTCTTTGTGCCCAGGTGATGCTACCACGTTTTGCAGTTCGCACTGACCACAAAGACAGCTCTGGCAGCGTCTGTTGCTGCTTCAAGGAGGAGAGACTGGTGGAGCTTCAAAACATGTTAGCCTAATGGCAGCAGTAATCCTGCCTGTTAGCACCCAGAAAAGGTCAACAGAAGAGTTAAAAAGTATCAGGAAATTCAACCCTCAAAGTCCATCAGTGCTCTGGAGGACTCTGTGTCCTTGACAATCTCCTTGGATGGTAATAATTGTGAGTCTTTCTGCTCAGGACACAACAAAGGTACACACGCCCAGGACATATTTTAGGATGTAGGGCTGACTGGTCTATAACCTTTACCTGCAGACTTCCATCGTGAACCAGAAGGTCTAGTTTCTACAAGACTCATACTAGAGATAAAACAGGCCACTGCCTTTCCTTGTGTTGGTAACAGAAACATTTCCCTGGCAGGCAGAGGGCACTGATCATGCTGACTCACTCCTCACCCGCCTTGCCAAGGGATAAGAAGGTACTGTTTAAGATAACAAGAAAAGGAGTTTTGCAAGCCTCACTGCAGATGTACCAAGGAAAAAGTAATGGAGGGTGATGGGAAGGTGGCAAATGCCCTGACACAGGCAGGAGGTCAGAACTAGTAGCCAGGCAGGCAGAACTCCTGACCAGCCCTGATGCTGCCTGCTCC
This sequence comes from Chaetura pelagica, assembly GCF_000747805.2. Taxonomy (NCBI): domain Eukaryota; kingdom Metazoa; phylum Chordata; class Aves; order Apodiformes; family Apodidae; genus Chaetura; species Chaetura pelagica. Next base: position 10,675,914 of record NW_009970723.1, read on the forward strand.
CCACAGGAGATCCCCCAGTGATTCAGAGCTCCAGCTGTAGGCAGGATTCCAACCCTGGACTGACATAGCACACCCTTAGCTAACTCCAGAGCAGGAGAAACTCCTGCCAAAGCTAGCCCTTTCCTGGTCACCAGTGCCAAATGTTCATAAGACTCAAGCCTCCCCAAATCCAGGCTTAAATAGGTCCAGTGCCAGTGGAGTTGTTTGGCCTGACAGGCCACCACACACATTGTGTTGTGCATGGGAAAGCTGCACATCTGTACACATCAGTGGGAACCATGCTCCTCATCATTTTATCCTGGAATCTTGCTTCCTTCCACGGTGCCAGTTCAACACTGAGTGAGCGTTAGAAGTTTCAAACACGAAGAAGAAGTTAAAATGCTTATTTTCAAAGTGCTTTCTGAGAACCCAATGCAGTTCCTTCATGCTTGGCATATCCACACTCAGCTACAGTTTGTCAAACTGTTTTTGAAAGTTGAAATAGAGTTATTTGATAAATTAACATGAACATCTGGCTCATGTTAACTTGTCTCCAAGCTTATGCTTTCTGCTGGTGAGAGGAGGGGTGGTATTACATTCTCTGAGATATCTCAGGTCTGATTTTATTTCCCAGTCTCCCTACATTCCTCTGAATTATCTCTGTGCCTTGCGTCTCCACCTGATGTCTTGTTATGTGTCCTTTCCCACCCGGTTATTCACTGAGAATTCCTAAAATGTCAGGCCTCCTCTCATGATGCCTTTCCCTCAGTCACTTGTTATCCCTCATCTCTGCTGGCGGTGTAACGCCTTTTTACATTTCCCATATGCTAAACAATTTCCTCAGGGCTACAGCTTTCTTTAAGCAACGGTAGGAAAAATCTTATTAATCATGTCGGTGGCAATCAAATTCTGGTCAGGGAAAGTGAAATGTAATTACTCATTTTCATCAGGCAAGCTGCTGCTCTGCACCTGAGTTTATTAATCGGCCAGCGTATCTGATCTGGGGATGGAAATGAAATGCTACCAGATGTCAAAGGTGAGAAAGAAAAATGTGCCCAGCTGGCCTACAGCTTTCTAAAACCCTCCCCTGTCTCTGTTCAGCCTTTCACAACTTATTTAACACATGCTGTCCTGAAGGGCAGTGTGAGATGCAGGCTGCTTGTGCTACAGGACACATATTTTAAACAATTAAACACAATTTAAAAACAATTAAGTACAAAATACTCAATCTTAAAACATGGGTTTTAATACACATGATATACACACACATTATAAAAAAAAATATCTTTTCTGGTGAGCCTGATTTGGGGTATCACAGGACACTGAAAACTGCATGCAGCCTTGCATTTAACATCTTCCTTATCCATCATGCTTTAGGAATTAAGAAGAAAAATGAGGCAATAAATGCAGGGCAAAAAACTGACCATTTAGGTCAGTATTTTATCTCAGGTACATGCTTAGCCCTTTCTTTTTCTGTTTTTAAAAGAGACAAATCTGATGCCTGATAAATATTCATATTTTCTTCATTACTAGAAATGTTCCTGAGGCTCAAACTGTGCATTTTATTAGCTGAAGCTATTAGCCTTAGTAGGGTTCATAACCATAACTAGGCTAATGGAGCATGTAGCTAAAATAGTTATTGCTCTCTCTTGGATCTGAGAAGGCCATTTTGGAAGTGTAAATGGCTTTGGATTTATTAGGAAAGGCTTCTTGGAGCTTTTTCCCTTGCTAGAATAATGGCAGGAGGTGGCTGTGGAAGAAGGACTTTAACAGCACATGCAAAGGTATCTTGATGTCAGAATCCAGACTAGTGAAAGAGAATAAGCAGAAAAATTGACTGGCAAATATATTTAGGAAGACTGGCACACTTTTATGAACTTATAGGAAAAGTATCAGAACTTACTAGAACTCAAGGACTCCTCAGCAAGACAGAAACAGTCTTGGAGGCTCAGATGTTCAGTCACACAGCTGCTACCTCATCTGAATGACAGGGAGGATATTTGGATTTCTATATGATATTTTGTTAATATTATTATGATTTGATGACCCAATTAACTTAACTTGTCTGAGGCATTTGGTTACCAGGGATTCACAGAGCAATTTTCTTCAAGAGGAAGGACTGGTCAAACAATGCCAGAGATAAAGAACATATCTGATCAAAAAATGAAGCACAGAAAAAAAAGTCAGTAGCAAAAGCCTTTCTACCTGACTTTATGAAAAACCTGGGTGCTAAGATTTTGTTTAGAAGCACAACTGGCTAGTTACAGATGGGTTTAGTAATGCATACATTATTCACATTATCACACACAGAATGAGAATTAAAAAAAAACACTGCTAAATGAATTTTCTTCCCAAGAGGAAATGAGCAGTTGCTCAGGGGACCAGGTGATGCACAAGATTATCAGAACTTTGAATGAAGGAGGAAACACTGCTCTAGCGGGGAAGTAGAAAAACCAAACAAGTCAAAGAATTCATCAGCTACCTTAAGTTAAGTATGAAGCCAAAGCGCCATGATAGCAGACACACAAAGCATTGCACAGGCCTCACGGGTGTCCAATGCCAGGAGAACAGTACCTGGCAGGGAAGGGTTCCTCTGGGCAGACTTGGGTTTGGTCTATTACGTGTGTCTCACTAGAGCAGTAGCTCGAGCTGGTGTTGAAAGGACATGGAAGATGAGCAGACAGTAGCTGGGGGACCTTATGTTTAAGCTTCATTCCTCTTTACATTCCCTCATGCTACTGCCCACAGTGAGCCATGTGGAGGGCATTGCCTCCAGCCCCCAGGTTGTGTCCCCATCCCACCAGGCTTATGTCCATCCCACAGGTGCTCCTGGGTGCACTGGAACACCTGCCTGTTTAGTCACAGATGGTGTCTTTTACCAGACTTGTAAAAGTCAAATGGTTGTTAAGTCCATGGTGTTTTGGGCCAGTGGCAAGGCAAGAAGTGTCCTCATCCTCCTTCTTTCCCACCTTATATCAAGCCAAAGAATTTGTCCGAGGAAAAAGTAAAAACCTCCTTATGCTAATGGGATCTCTCAGGGAAGCTGGTTTTTCTTTGGATGGGGCTGCTCTCAAGTAGAAGCCATTCATATAAAACACAAAATAAGACTTCAGCTTTAACCATGTGGAGCAGCCCTTGAGGCAATAATATGCCTAAGAACAAAACAATGGTCCTTTGCAAGCACAAGCATGTCCTTACTGTGTGTGCCCATCCAGGAGTTTGTGTCATCTCTTGTGCTCTTGTTTGACCACAAATAGTTTGGAGACAAGATGCATTGTTTAGTTATGCCCAGGTAGTTCCTGGTGTTATCAAACACAACCACAGAGAAGCTCGCCTCTACCTCCAAGCCAGGGAGTTCATAATTTCCTTTCACACACACCATGGCTATGGTATTTATATTCTGTATTTATATTTTCCTGGATGTTGCTGGGGTAGGTAATGCGCTTGCCCCCAGGGGAATTTGAAATCCCATTTGACCTTCAGTGCAGGACAGGTTCCCAGCCATTGCAGTGCTTCCTTGTGTACCCCAGATGGGAATCCCATTTCCAGAGCACTCCTGCTTTAGTGCCTGCCTGGAGGCAAAGCCTGTGAGAAGCTGGCTCAGTGGGAGTGCCAGAGCTTTCTGGGGGAGCAGAACCTGCTCTTTTGTCTGTCAAGCAAGCTGAGAACAAAGGCAGTGAAGGATGAGGCCAACATTTACAATTAGAAAATGGGAGGAAGGAAAGGATCAGCTTTCCCATCGTATTGATTTCCCAAGGGCAGGGCAGGCTGAACTAACTTTCTCCTAGATTTTTGGCATCACTATCCCACTCTGTGGCTTTCAGTCTGCAACACAGGCTCTGTGTTTCATGAGCAAAAGAGGAAACTAGCCACAAGCAAGGGAGCAGAGGGAATTGTATTAAAAAATTGCAGGTTTCCTTGCCTCGAAGGCACTACAAAGCATTCCTATATATGTATCCACACCTAAAAATTTTTTTTTCCTCTGTCTCCCTGCTCCTCTCTTGGGTATTTATTTCTGTCGAGAAGACTGGCAGCTTTTGAAGGAAGAGCCAGCTGGCTCAGACACACGCGGATGCTGCGTGAGGAAGGACACTCACCTCTGCTGTATCAGATGGAAACACTTCTGCTATATGTTGCATAATACACAAAATCGATCATAAAAGAAACATCAGCAACTTAGGAGCTTGCCACAGTCCCAAGGACTAAATATTTCAATTGATTTTCCGCTTGTGCCAGAGCTGAGCACAAAGCCCATCCCCTCCCACCTGAGCAGCCACGCACCGAGCTGCGCTGCCGGCACCGAGACCTGCCCAGCTGCCACCCATGGCTCAGGGTCACCCCACTTCCACCCAGCTGTAGAAACAAGTGAGGGATAGACTCTTACAAGGAAAAATTCGGAAGGGTTTAAAAATTATCAAAATACGGTTTTGAACACCAGCCCTACAGCCTTGGTATTTTTGTAATTCTTAGGGTAAGAGGCACAGAACACTACGAATGAGTCTGTATTTTCTGAGGCCTCTTTCCTCATGTCCTGAAGTGCTGAGGGCCCTTTACTGAGGTGTTATTTTCTTCAAAATGTGTTTAAGATGTTTACTTTCAGGAAGTAAAAGCCATCCTGCCAATGTACCACTGAACTACAGAAAAACTTGCGCTTTTCCTTTAGGAAACATCCTCAGCTGCTGTGGCTGGAGAGCTGGGGTGAGAAAACCCAGGGTTGGCCCCAGCCGGCCTTTGGCTTGAGCCTGCAGCCCTGCACCCAACCTTCTGCTGCTCTGCAAACACCAGCCCCTCCATTCGCCGCCACTGAAGTCAGATAAATCAGTTCAGCTTCCTCAAAAAAGAGGAACAACATTTTTCAAGTTTGCAATTCTAAGATAAAGGAAAGAAAAAAAGAAATAAAAGAACTGGGCTCCAGCCACCACACCCCCCTGAGTTTCACGTTGTCTGGGAACAATACAAAATTCACATGCAAAGCAAAAGGAGGACACAAAGGGCCCTGTCAAACCGTACACACTTGCCACAGAGAGGCTCCTTCTGAGCCTGTATAAACACCATATGCACGACGGGGTTTGAGAAATCCTGGGGATGACTACAGCTGGATAAGAACCACTGGGCCAGAAGATAATCCAAGAGAGAGCGAGCCGAGCCAACACGCAGGACAAAGGCCAGCACAGTCCTTGCAACAATTCATCCCCCGGCGCAGCGTGAGGTGAGGGGCTCTGCTCAGCTGCCCAAGGCAAGACGTGGACAAAAGATTAATTGAGCACTGAATCTCTGTCATGAAGAGCAGCCCACCACAGCCTGTGAGATCCCCTGACAAACACCAGGGATGCCCAATACACAGGCCAGCAGGATTTGCCAGCCTATTGGAAAAAAACAAGAGGTATTTAAGCAGTGTGGTTTAAAAGGTAAATACTCAAACAAGAGAGGGTGTCTGAGATGTGCACTGATACCTGAGTACACATTGTACTCACCTGACAACAGCAGAGTCCAAAGCTAAAGCAAGCTATCTGAACCTCTGATGTGGTCCCTGTTAATTTTCATTTGCCAAGACACTGTGGAAGGTCTGGAGAAGGTGGCAGAACAGCCTCTCCCTACGGAAAACATGCCCTGTTCTTAACATCCCGTAACTCACAGGCTGCAAGGGTAGAAATAGTAGTTTTTTACTACCACAAAGACATTATTTCAGACCTCTTCATGGGTTTGGCACTTCATCCTTGAGGAACTACTCAACACAGACACCAAGACTGTGATCTAACTTCTGGATGCTGAAATAACAGGACTTCACTGTGGCATGGGCAAGCAGGAACAAAACCACTAAGAAAAGGCTGGACTGCTGCTGCTATTCAGAAGTAAACAAATTGTTGCTAATTGTTCATACTACATGAATCCAGACAGGCTTGGGGGGCGTGTTGCCCACGGGGAATGGTGGCCGTGCTCTGGTTTGGTTGCTGACCCCTCTTTGTCACCCTGAGTCACTGGGAAAGTATGACATGTTCAAATGGGATGTCCCAGCAAGTGCCTCAACTTACCAGATGAGATACATATCAAAAGAACCATAGCCAGCTGGTTGAGAGAGGTGATTCTCCCCCTGTACTCTGCTCTGGTGAGACCCCACCTGGAGTACTGTGTCCAGTTCTGGGGTCCCCAACATAAGAAGGACATAGAACTCCTTGAACATGTCCAGAGGAAAGCCATGAAGATGATTAGAGGGCTCGAGCACCTCCCCTATGAAGACAGGCTGAGGAAGTTGGGGTTGTTCAGCCTGAAGAAGAGAAGACTCTGGGGGGACTTTATAGCAACTTTCCAATATCTGAAGGGGGCCTACAAGAAAGCTGCGGTAGGGCTTTTTACGTGGATGTATAGTGAGAGGACAAGGGGCAGTGGTTGAAGAGGGGAGATTCAGGACAGACATTAGGAAAAAGCTCTTTCCTGTGAGGGTGGTGAGATGCTGGAGCAGGTTGCAGAGGGAGGTTGTGGATGCCCCCTCCCTGGAGGTCTGCAAGACCAGGTTGGATGGGGCCTTGAGCAACCTGATTTAGTGGCAGGTGTCCCTTTCCATGCAGGGAGATTGGAACTGGAGGATCTTTAAGGTCCCTTCCAACCCAAACCTTTCTGTGATTCTATGATTCTATGATTCTATGATGTATATGGTCTCTCACCTTGACTCTACAAGCCTTCTTACCATGCCTGCTCCATACAGCATAGTTCTCATGGACAAGCAGTTGAAAGTGTGATGTGCAAGGGTACACTATCTCCCACATCTTGGACTGCACCTACATGTTACAGCCATGCTCTAGCTCTCCACACAACCAGATGAGATGTAAATCCCAGAGGTGGTGGGGACTGCTTCTCAGAGACTAGCTATGGGCTGGCCAGCTGTGGTGTGCAGGGTACTGGTCCTGAGAGACTAAAAGTGGACTACTGGAACAGATCAGTTCTGTAAATGAGACAACACTAGAGTAGAAAACCCTTTGGATAAGAAACTCCACTCTCCTTGAGACCTATAGCAAATGAAACCCAGAGCTGCAGTGCTCAGCATGTAGGCCTGGAGTGAACAGTTGCAACAGCTGGAGAGCTTTGCATATTGTGGGGCCCAGCAGTCCACAGGTTGGAGGCAGGCACAGATGCTGCTCCCTCCAGACAGCTAGGTTTGTTGCTACAGAAAAAGCTGTAAACCTCTGGGACTCTGCAGGATAATGATGGCTTCATGGGTGTGGGCTTTCCCCAGGCACATGAAGATAATGCACATTCTCCCTCCTTCTCTTCCACATGGTTACCTGATTTTCTGAGGACAGAGGTCAACCAGAGGACTTCAGAGATCACAGGATAACAAGAAAATCATACAAATCAAGACAGACTCATCTAGGAAGTTACGAGACCCTTGTGAATTATTCCTACTTTCACTTATAGCTTATCAAAATCTGAATAATCTTATCTTGCAGCAAGAAGTTTCTCAAAGGATCTTCTGAAGCAGGTGAAGAACCACAGCTGAAAATAGCTTTGGACACCTGAAGGCTAAATTGCTTATGGTCCTGAGCTTCAGAACTCACAAATAAGCTTTAAAATGGTAAAATGTGTGGAAAATATGGAAAAGAGTTGGAGACCAGGTCTCTCTAAGTTTAAAACTTCTTGCAATTCTTGCACTAACAGCAGGACATTGGTCCTCCAGTCCTTCAAAGATAAGCCATGCTCAAAGCTGCACAAAGGACAAGGACACAAAGATTTTTCGCCACTGGGGGATGGAGTGTCCAGTAGTCATGGTGAAACAGAAGGCATCAAAACTACTTGATCCATGAGTCAAAAACAAGGTTAAGCTGAGAGGTCCCTGATGATGTGGCTCCTGTCACCCTCAAGCCAGTATCCTGACAAAACAGTCCCTGTCCAGTTGCAGAATTAAAGATTAAAATTGATTTAAACTCACCTCAGTCCTGGGATCCTCTGGATGCTTAAACCTCCACCAACCTCATGTGAGATATTGCTCCCCCTGCTACACTTGGAATAGTTCTCTGCAGCATCTTCTACCCAAATCCTACAAGTGTGTTGTGAGACACAGAGAATGTGCACAAGGGTAACCTGGAAAAAGAATTCATGCTTATCCTGTCTTTCCAGACACATTTGCCATTTCCTCCATCTGAATTTGCAAGCTTTTCCAAGAGCATCTCCCAGCCTGTATGGGTCAGTGGAGCTGCAGTGCTATGCCTGTGGGTCACAGCCCCTCACTACCCCAGACCCTCCCATTCCAGCTAGTGCTGCCAGAAGCACAAGATTTACACTTTGCTAGGGACTTGTTGTGTTTACAAGTTCCAAGTGGCTTATAGGTTTATGGCAGGTTACCAGGAACCTCAAGTGAAGGACAGATTTAAGACCTAAAGGTCACCAACAGCAGAAAGCACTTCAAGGTCAATCCATGCTGACCAACACCTTCCCTCTGAAGATTATACAACTGCTTCTGGTGTGGGTCTAATGCAAAGCACTACACTGCCAGCCTCACAAACTCAGTGTTTTGAAAGTCCTAAACTACTTCTACAAACCTAGGTTGCTTTTCAAATCACACCAAAATCAACAAGGTAAAGCTTTTGAATCTTACATCAGCGCTTCTGTTGCTAAAAAATTGTTGCTTTGTTTTGTTGCTTTAAAGTACTCAGATAATTTTAATGACACTTAATAAATTATTCAGAGTGAGCTTAACATAAAAAACAATTTCAAGGTATGGATTTTGAGTGGATACCCTTGTTCTTTTTAAAAAATTATTGGTGTGACTACAGAATTAAAGTCCATAATCCTGAGATGTTTTCCACTCAAACTATCCAGAGATTGTAGTGACAGAATTCCCTGAGTTTGAGGACATCTTTTTCTGAGATTATACTGAGAAAACACAGGACTGGGAGTAGACCTACAAAGGAGGAGGATACAGCCATGTGAAAATGAGAGCCCACAGACTTTTATAAAAGTGCCTTTTCCATAAATCTGAGTCACAACGAGAAAACGTCTGACAGTGCTGGCTTTGAAGTACTGTTTTACTGAAAAAAAGAAGAAAAAGAAAATCTATGTCCCTCATCCTATGATGAATTATTCAGCTTCTCCAGAAAAAACGGGGGAGAAAGAGAGAAGAAGAAAACAGCCAGGAAGCACAGAGACATTGCTGACAAAACGCAAGAACAAATCTAATAACTTTTGGAATTTCTATGGAAATAAATCTTAAAGTAGTTTTCAACACAGGAAGTGTGGCCCCAGTTCACATGAAGTGACTGTGCACTTAAAGGCTACCAAAGGTGCCCGTGCAGCTGTGGTGCAGGGAGCTGCAGCCATCCCTCGTGCAGTTGCTGGCCAAGAGGAACTGCCCATTTATCTAATTGGGTGCAGGGTTGTTCAGTTGTCGCGTGCAACTCCAGTAGTCATTTCTGCAGTTGTGACCACATTTTCTGTACATATGTCTGTTATTGGACCTCCGGCCTTCATTCCTCTGATCTGCTCTCTCTGGACAAAGCACAGTGTAGCCATGATTTCAAAACTGAACAGGCACAGTTCATCTTCAGATGGAAAAAACTTCTAAAATTGTATAAGATCCCCTGAAGTTAAACAGCTTTCATTTTCAGTAGTTTCTAAACAAGACAGAGACATTTATATTTTACTGTGTTAATATGGGTGGCTTGGATGTTTTTCCCCTCAACTGGAGTGTCCCAGATAGTTCTTTTTAATGATTATCACTTTAAAGTGTAGTATTATACAGCTCCCTTGGTACCAATTGATTTTATAGAGAGGTTGATGCTCTCTGCACTATTATGACCACATTTAATTCCAATGTATTTAGAACACAGCAGGAAAATTTACTACTTCAAAATTCAACTCCCATTGCAGAAGAACAAGTTCAGCTTATTTTTCGATTAAAGCAGATCAGAAAGAGCAGTCAGTATATGGGCATTAATATGCATGAACTGCAATTGCATTCCTTTAGACAAAAGCTGTATTCTGCTCATGGGACATTGCTGGATGGAAGTATTTTGGAATTGGTGTAAGCAAACCCACCGTGGCTGGGTGGTGGTGAGGACACAGTTGGTTCTGCCTCTTCCAACAGTTCTGCTCTGGAGCAGCTGCCCTGACAAGAGGAATGAGTTTTGTCGTGGGTAAGATCCCACCTACCCCAATTACTGCCCTGCCCCTTCCTCCTGTATCCCTCTGCTCACATCTCTCATGTTGTCAGCTCCCAAGGGCGGGGGACTTCTGCCCTTCTAGGCTGTAGAGTGCTTAGCACCATCATGTGCCTGCCACATTCAACTCATCTATTAGTTTCCAGCTTAAAATAGTTAAATTTGCTTAGACCTGAAATCAAAATTTTAGTGGTTTTAGAAACAATATTTTTTTGTCAGAATTGCTTGGCCCAGAGTAAAATCCACAAAAAGACCCCACAATGATTCTTGGGGTGATACAGCAGGAGTTAATCATCATGGAATCATAGAATGTTTTGGGTTAGAATGGACCTTAAAGATCATCTAGATCCAACCCCCCTGCATTGGCAACCACTAGATCAGGTTTCTCAGAACCCCATGCAAGCTGACCTTGAACACTTCCAGGGAGGGAGCATCCACAAGATGGAAATGAGTCTCCCAGGTGCTGCCAAAAGCTGGCCTGACCTCTGAAACTCTGGGCTGAAAACAGAGTAAGAGGCCAAATGATACCTTGTGAAAACATGCACGTCTTCAGAAGATATGAATAACCTTTTATAACAGATCCAGAAACACAGCTTCCCTGAAGAAATGGTGAGGAGGGTCCTAGTTTTGAAGGGTGTGGTATAAAAGATAACTTCTTGGAGGTCCATTTCAGACGCATCAATGAGTGCCAATTAAATTTAGCTTCAGAGGCAGTTTCTGTACTCAAGCCCATCAGATTGGCAGAGGAAACCCTGCGTGACCTCCCTTCCATCCTCTCAGAGCTGATGTTTACAACGAGCAAAATACATAATTAGGCAAGCAGTTGGCAAAAGCCATGATTTATCATATTAAACAATTAAGCAGCCTTGGACTGATTTGGCTGCAGCTCTGAAAAATCTGCATAATGAAGCAGTGCCACTTGACATTCCAGATGAACTTTCCCCAGCTCTAATTTCAGCCACCATTCATGGAGAGAACAAATTTGTGAGACAGATCGAGCCGAGAACTTGGTCTGAGCAGATGCAGAGCATTGCTGTCCATCCTTGCCAGTTGCCCTGGCTGACAGGGATGTGCCAGCACAAAGAGTGTCTGGGCACTGACACAAGCTGTGAGCAGGGGCCAAGTGGCACAGTTCCATGCTGTGTTTGAGGGCCTGGGGAGGTCCCTGTGCACTCATGGATTCCCTGCAATGGGGGATGTCCCCTTCCAGGGCTGCTGATGCAGGTGCACATCCTTGCTGCCCTCCTTGGCACACGCAGCACTGGGGCAGGTACTCAGGTGGGTTGGTGCAGGGGAGAGGGGAGGGTAGGCCCATGGGCTCTCCTGGACCAGCAGATGTGGCTTGGTGGATTAGCTCTGGCTGAGCACCAGCCACCCCAAACCTGCAAAGCCACCCCTGGTATGCAGCCATCACGTTTACCTCCAGAGGCAAGATGGATTCCACCTTAAACTGGGCCTGAAACCATCTTCTCCT
>NW_009970723.1:10687566-10699979 GCF_000747805.2 Chaetura pelagica
AGCAGTGCGCTTGTTGTTTGCTTCATTTCTTTGTTCCATTTGTGAACACCAGCAGTTAACTGTAATGGAGTCATTTTACCTCTTTGTGATCCTTTATGATTTCAGAGCAGAGAGAAAGAAATCAAAGTAAAACCACAAAACTGCATGCCCATCACGCACACTCTTAACAAGTGCTGCCAGCAATTTCTATGTTAAAAGAATCCAGCTTTGATGTCTAACATCCTCTAGTTAAAAATTGATACATTAATGTAACTTTTTTCCTCATTTGTGCTGTTTAATTCCAGCCAGCTAAGAAAACTGAAGTACTTTAGTTAGTTTTGCCCTCTGCTTCCCCAAGCTAACACAACAGTGCTTTGTTTGTGGTCTCCAGCATTGCAAGCAAAATGTTCAGATGTTCTATTCATGTCTGAAATCACTAATGTTTGAGAAGCCCTCTCCACACAAGAGAGCTTGCAAATCTTTATAAAAACAAAAGGTACCATTATTTTAATCAATAGCTGCTGGTAATGGCAGGAATGTTTTTAAGTTAGTGTTTATTTCCAGGGTTCGACTTGAGAGGCTGTAAGGGGTGTTGAATTACAGGAACTGTATCATCATTTTGGCAAGGGGGTTCCATGGGAGCACTTTGTATTAGGTTTCACTCCACCATCACTCTTCACATTCCCTGGTCATTACTCTTCAGATGAAACACTGAGGAGATGGAGGATCCCCTGTGTTTTGCCTGCAGCAAGTACACACTGTCAATACTGCTATTATCCCTACCTACACAGACAGAAAGGATTTTTTGTGCTGTCAGCAATCTGCACATCAAAACATGCTCAGTGCAGAATGAGAGATAATGAGCTGCCACCTTTGTGCAGTTTTATCTGAGATCAACAGACCTGGGTATATGAAAGGCCTCTATGTAACTAAAGGCAGCAATGGAAAATTTTGGATTACATGAAATATCATTAAAGGAATGCTTTTTAAGCAACACTTCTGCTGTATGGATTTTTCTTCTTCAGCCCTTTCAGGTTTCTGAGGCAACACAACAGGCATTTTGCTACTTAGCCAACATAAAATCTATATTTTTATCTCCACTTTTTTTTTTTGTCACCCTAAAAAAAAAGAGTAAGATGAAAACCACTCCAGAAAAACACACCCAGCAGTTTATTTACCTTTAAACTCCTTCTCAAAGCTCACCTTGCTGCAATGCTTCCATGGCAGTGCTTGCCATGCCTAGTCACTGATAAAAGTGACTAGGTAAAAGTAAAACTTGCTATTTGTCCTTCCTACTGTTTTGTTTTGTTTTGTTTTTCCCATGTTATCACCACTATTTCCAGGTTAGACATAGCTCTGCTGTCCAACACACTGTGTGTCTGATCAACAGGCTGGTTCTTAGGACAGAAGTGCCGTGGGATATACAAATGCAGTGTGGATTAACTGCACTGCTTAACCCACATCTTAAAATTACATCTTGCCTTGATTTGCTCCTTTATTCACCCGGGTATTCTTCCCACATGCTCCTTTCCTTGGGTGCCCATTGGCAAGGAGCAGCAGGATAGACAGGAGGGGATGTGTTAGAGGTTCTTGTTCACCTAACAATGCTGGGTGCTCAGCAGCATTCATGGGAGCAAACAGCCCTCAAGGTTGTGTTCATGTTCCCCATACACCTAGCAAGCTATGGGGGGAAAGGTGCAGAAAACCAGGAAAAGAAGAAACACGTCCCACAGGAGTCTCAAACTTTGAACTGATTTTGATGCAGCAAGTGTTAAATAGTGTCTTCTTAAAATAAGAAAAACTAAATCATGATTCTGCAGTATTTGTATAACTCTGACAGAGCTCAAAGGCTCTTCTCAAAATAAAGTTAATGCTGTGCTGATGAATATGCTGATTTATAGTCTAAAAGGTGACATCACCAAGTTCAGAGCACTCAGACCTCTGTGCATGCCTTTATTCCACAAAATAGGAGCCAAGGCTCAACCTGACGAGAAAAATAGTCATGTCTCCATACTGCTTGACCATACAAGACTCAAAAATCATCTTCTTTAGAAGAATGTGACCTAATTTTGTTCCTTCAGCCTTACAGATCGATTCCTCCTTAGAGCAGGTGTGGAAGCTGTTTGATGAACACCATTTTCTTGTATCTACAAGAAACCTTTTCCTCCACGTGTCACATGTCTCACTGCAGTAGGCAAATCTGCTGCCTGAGATGCAAGACTAAATAAAAGCTCCAGGCTGGTGCTACTGCAAGGATGGGCAGTTTACAGCATGGATGTTATGATGCTATGGCTTTCAGAGCCAGCTTCTGGGGCATAAGATGCACCAACAGGAGGAATTTTTCAGCTGGCAGAGTTGGCCAAAAAGTAGACACAAAACCTTCAGACACCCTGACAACTTGCCTGCATCTAGTCTATATGTATATATATACACTTACATGCATATGTTATAACCCTGAGCAGATGTAACTCTGCAGGCAAAGCCACAGCATACATCTGGCCAAAGGATGAGGTTATTGACTGCAAACCCACGTTCAAGAGCACAGTCTGAGAGCTCTTGTCTCTCTGAGACACTCAGGCAAACACCTACTGCTTGCAAGTTGAAGTTAGTTTCCTTGGGACCTGCAAACTCCACTTTGAAATAAAAACCAATTTCTTCTACAACAAATGCCTCCAAGGCCCAGGCAGATCTTTCACACACACACCAGTGTGACTCCAAGGATTTATGTAGTGTAAAGCCACAAGTCTGAATAAGTTCTCCTTCTCACAAAGCTCTCACTGAACCACCTTTCATTGCACACACAGCTGATGTTTTTGCTCCTCTATGCTGTTAAATCTAGAGTTACTGGAATTATCATGACCCTGAGATTACAAAACCCTGCAGCTCCCCAGTTCTGGACCAGGACCCACTCCAGCCTGGCCTCCATAATCTCTACCCCCCTGCACACTGTTTCCATCCTCTCTTTTTGCCTTGACATAACCATTGCTCCTCATTCACTGCTTCTTAAAGGATTGCCATCCTTTCCAATAAAGCCCAGCAGGCTTTCTGCCCTAACCAATCTGAATGTCACCACATCCTTCCCTCTCATCCCAGTGCATGCTGTGGATGTGTTTTAGGGAACTTCTTTGGGAGAACACTCACCTGAATCTGTGCATTAATCCCACACTCATGGAGGTCCCCTTTCATTCAAATGCATCAGCATTACAAAGAGTGAATTACGATCAATGTGTATCTAAAAGGTAGAAACCTCAGAGCACCATATTTTAACTGCAGAATAATGGGGGGGGGGAGGGTATCCTTCCCTTATTTCGGTTCCCAGCCATGCTGCTTGTCCTTTTGCAATTATCTGGCTCTGTGCTTCCCATGTGTTAGTGATCAGCTCTGTTGCTACACCCAAGCTAACAATTTTGCTGTTAAGGCTGAGATCTTGTGGGTTCAAGTAGTAAACCAGGATGCACTAGTAAATGTATTTGTTAAACAAGCCTTCTTAGCCATTTGTTTAAAAACAGGAAATGATGTAATGAAGTAGTTAAGTAAAATTTTAAACATATTGCTACCTCCATCTGGCCTGAGGTTTAGCCAATATGTGAGGTCTTGCCAGGTTGTTTCCACTACAATAAAATGGATTATAAGAGTCAAGCATTTCCTTGGTGCAGTGAATTTATTTATCATACAGACTCTTGTTTCCCTGAACACAGAGAACAAACAAACAAGAGCAGGTTCCTTGCTTGCCAGCCCAAGTCTGCCTTTCCAGGGAACACTGTGCCCGGAAGAAGCTCTGTCTGTCTCTTGGCTTGCTCCTAGTAGCTGCTTACTCCCTGGTCTCTTACTACAGCTTTTCAGTGACTCCATAACAAATACATTCCTCTGGCAAGTTGGAGAGTTATTTTTAAACTCCCTCACACACAGCTGTAATCAATTCATCACCCAACCCTGCATTCACCAGGGCCTCTGGGGAAACCCTCCACCCACACTGCTTGGCTTCTGCTCAAGCCTCATAGGCATGGCCAGGTGCTGTGCTGCAATTACATAGAGGCACATTAATTGCAGCTCCTACTTAGCCAACATGAATGCTGAGCTACTGTTTGCCTGGGTTTCCAGCAGAGCACAGATGAAGGGTGCTCATTATGGTGATGATGGACACCTGGCAGTATGAGGTGCAGACTGGGTACCAGCTGTGACTCCTTCAAGCAGACCTGTCCTTCTGCAAGGACCATGTGAGGGGAGCTCAGGCTTTCTCAGATTATCTCCTCCTAAGTATCTGTCCATATTCAGCTCTATTGCACCTGGGCCATCCTGCTGGTGGCCCAGCAGCCACAGCCCTGATTCCTGCCCCACTGTGGAAGGAGGCAGCCTGCCTCAGCCCAGTCCAGAGCCAACCTGAGCACACTTGTGGGGGTTCACAGGGCCACAGCAGTGTGGGAGAGAGGAAACCTGGCTGGTGATGAGGAGCGAAGCCACCGTCCCCTGGCTGCACAGTTTTAATAAGCAACGGCCAAATAAAACTAAATAAATAAATAAAGGCAAATTCTGTTACTTGAAACTTCAGGAGGATTGAAATCATACTGTCTCTCCACCAGCTTCCCTGAGGGAACTCTGAGCTCATCCTCCCCTCCCAGAAGCCCTGCTGTCCCCCATCCCTGCAATGGGAGCTGTGGAGGGGATGCCAGAGGAAAGGCAGCTTGCACCCATTCCTGGAGATTCTCTAGCTCCCTTTCCAAGCAAAAATACCCCTGATAGGCAGAGGATTGGCTGCTCACCAGGTTATTCCTTGAGTGAGCATTTTCGGCCCCAAAATGCACATGGTGCCTTTAGAGAGGGAGAGGAGGGTGATGGGGTCTCCCCTGCCCTGCAATGGGGCAGGCTTCACTTCCCCCCACTCTCCTCAGCACCAGCTCCATTCCAGCAGGCTATGAATGCATTTTATAGATCTTTAAAATTTGTTATGGAGCAGAACATTATTTTCAGGGAAAAGCAAAGACACCCTGTGCTTTCCCACCAATTAAAGCTGATGAGCCATCGTGGTTCCACCAAGATAGAGCAACACAATGAAAACAAGTCAAAACATTTCAAACTGGAAGTGGTCAGACAAAAAAAAAAAAAAAGTGTTTTCCCACATAACAGAAGAAAAATAATTTAATTAAACACTGCTTTTCAGAGCAATAGAAGGAAATTCATGACTAAAGATGGAGAGGAAGTGGCAATGTTATACAAATTCACAAGCAACTGCTTTGCAGCAGAGTATCCAGGTCTAAGAGAGGGACACATCACTCACAAGGTCAGCAGGCAGGCAACTGATCCCTTCTCCACAGCAAAGATCATGACAAGGCAATTGCCAAAAATAACCAAACTCTATATTTTACTACTGAACAGGTATGCCCAGAGCCAATGGGAATTTCTGTAGTGTGGCAAGCAACATCCACACACAGAAGAACAATTTCTGCCTGTGCTAGCAGGCAGCTTCATAAAGAATTATGTAAGTAAAACTGCAAACCTGAAGCCAGAGGAAAACATCAGTGGAAAAATATCAGTGCAAGAGACCTCAGACTATGTAACTTCATGACAAGTGCAAGAGAAGCATCAAGTTATATAACTGAGTGATTCAAAGTCAAAAGTACTCCTTAAGACAGGTCCTAGGGGCAATGTGATGTGTGATGATCGTGCTGGGTCTCAGACAGGAACTGAAATTTCAGCAGAGATAAGGCTGAGCTGTGCAATGTCCAGCATTAGAATAACCCAAGATTTCCATCCAGAGTTGCTGAAGCCCCAAAGAGCCCCATTTCCACCACTGTGTGCTGGAGTGTTTCACAGTCCTCACTCTAATTTTGCACAGATGGAAACTGGAGTGAAGCCAGGGCAGATGCAGCAGCAGGGGAGGAGAGTGCATCTTCCCCATTGCCACCAACCAGAACTGCTGCTCTTACCGATGTTCAGTTTCTTCCAATGCAAAATGAAATGGAAATCTTTTCTAATTCAGGGTAAGCAAGGAACAAAGAGCACAGGCAGTTAGAATTAAGGATGGAAATCTGCCCCTAAAAGTGCAAGTATTCAAATTATCTTATTTAGGGCTGCCATCCAGGAAAAATCAATCAGAGTCTGCTGCAGAACAGATGTTTATGCTTTGAGATCCAAAGGCCAGAGCATGCAGGAGAGAAGAGAGTGATGCCTCTGGCTTTTGGGTACTCTGAGCCTGCACTGTCATGTCACCTCCAGCTTTAGGGAGCACTGGACTGGGCACAGCAGCTCACATCCAGCCTGATGTCCTCTACACCCATGGAGAGAATGGAGTGCAAGGCTGTTTTTTAAAAGAAGGAGTTGGTGCATTTCAAATGTGGCATTTTGCAGCAGCAGCACAAGATTCCTTGGCTCCCGTGCGTGGCCTCATCAGCAAACTAGAGCTGGCATTCACCATGATGAACATCTGGAGATTAAAGACCAATCACAAGGCAATGCAATCCCAGAGAATCTCTGCAGGGAAAACTTAAGAATATTATTATTATTATTATTATTATTATTTGGCATTCCTAGAGATGTGACTGATCCTGGCTCAGCAAGTTAAAGAGATTATTGGCAGGGGATTCAGCCACCAAACCCATAAGCCTCTAATGCCTCCCATGCAGACTGTGCTTTTAAACATTCAGTCTTCAGTTTCTCACTAACATTTACACCAATAACAGAATAAGGAAAACACAAAGTGCTACTTCTCTGTAGTCCTTGTATTTTCCTCTGTTGGAGAAGACAAACAAGCCCTGTTCTTCCAGCTATGAGAGGAAAACAGATAAGGATGAAGAGCAGCTGGACACCACACTGAATGTCAGTGGTGCAAGTTCCAGGAGGGAGCTATGGCATTGGAAGTGGCTGATTCAGCCCAGCTGCCTGCAGCACTGTCTTCAGACACTGCTTCAGGTGCAGGCAGGATGTCAGCCCTGAGCTCTTTACCCATCCACTTCAGTGGCTGCAAGGATGCTGTCAGGGGTGGTCCACAAGTACCTGCTAGCCAAAGTCACAAGAGGTTTGCTAAAATCCATATTGATTTGCAAGTGACTGTATGTGAACAGTCTTAGAGAGCTAACAGGCCGTACCTGAAGCTCCTGCACATAACACTGCCGAAGAGAAAATCCATCTTTTAATTAAAAATTAAAAATCTAGAGTATTGATTACTGCACCAAATCCCCTAAATCTCATTTACTGACTTCTAATGCTTAGAAAATAATGAGTAAGACCCAAGAGACCATTTATAGTTTTCCTTTTCCATTCTGCTGATTGTTCTGCTGAACTGCTCTCCACCAGCTTTTTATTTTTTTGGGGTAGACTGAATAATTTTACAGCACAGAAGTCATTTCAGTATAGATGCTTTGCCTCCTACCACCGTGAGCCCATCACGCTGCTCTGTGACCATTGCAAGGAAACAACCCTGGGCAGCATCTCAGCAGAGCAGCGTTCGGAAGCGTTTAAGGAGCAGCAGCGCCTGCGGCAGAGCAGCCTTTCCCACTGCCACTGACAGATGGAGGTGGAACAGGCTTCCTTGGTCTCTTTTTAGAGAACAGACGCATTGGCAGCAACAATCCACAGACCAAATCCCAAGTGTCTCGCAGTTTCTGCTCCAACTCACATCAGGCAAACTCCTCCCGAAGGAGGATCCTGCTCCAGCCGCAGCCACCCTTGTGCCAGCACCCTACACAGACTCATTTGCTGCCCTCCTTAACATCTGACTCATTACCCATAATGGTTTGGTCTCTTCTTCACATCATTTTGTCCTGGCAATCCTGGCCAGTCCATTTCCCAAAGCAGCTTTAGGGCAGTTGTGGGGGTGGCACTTCACCCCTGCCATATGTCTCCCCTCAGAATGTCAGCTTTTCCTCCATCTGAAGGGCTTCTCTTCTGTGGAAGCCTTTAAAACAAAAACCAGAGAAGGCAACCAATGTGGCACAGGCATGGCCTGTGCAAAGAAAAGTGACTTTTTCTTCTCCTTTGCAAACAAAGTTGGAGTTACTGTCAAGAGTAACAGAAGACATTTCAGGCAGAAATAGGATTTGTTAAAATTTACTAACATCCCTAACACGTGCTCTTTCACACATGCTAAGGGTTCATCTTTCTTGCAGCCTTACTATATCCTTGATCTTTGCTGTATCTGTGGGCTAATCCTCTGCTGGTTGAGTAAACTGTCTTTGTCAGCTATGAATTTATAAGCTTGCAGACTCCCAGAATATCTCCTTGCATTCTGATACAAGGTGAACAAAATCTTCTTTACGTGTATATATATATAGAGAGAGAGTATACAATTATTAGTATTTTATATGTGTTTATTATACTTTATTTTATATATGTCATTGAATCATAGAATGGTTTGGGCTGGAAGAGACCTTAGAAGTCACCTTTTTCTAACACCCCTGCATGCAGAACTTGATTATATTATCTATATAATATAAAATTGGTTTTATAAATTTGTTTTTTAATGCTGCCTTTTGTAAGAGAAGAGCTTAACAGTCCCCTTGGGCTCATTGCTACATATCTCTTATTTGCATCCTTTTCAGGAATGGCTGAGAAGCCTTGAGCACAGCCAGGAAGCTGCAGCACACTTTCAGGTGAGTGCCCACAGTCCTTCTCTGCTTCTTTCTGCAAACGTACAAGTCTCCTTTTGGATTGCTGCTGCAGCAGCAAAGCAAAGCCTATCCTGAGCCATGCAGAGGGGTAGCTAGATATTTCTCCTCTCCAGCACCCCTCTCCCTAGCAGCACCTATAATTTAGACTCTAGAAGTGGATGCAAGTGTTTCACATTTATTCCCTAAATAGGGCAAGCAGGGATTGTCTGTCCTTCGTTCAACTCAGCAGTAAGCCACTTTAGTACATTTACGGACAGCTAAAAATAGATTGCCCATGCCCTGGCTTCCTCTCCTGAGTCACCAGCAGTTTCCTGCCCGTTCCACAGTTGTTCAGCAGATGGCCAGGCTCTGGTTCAGAAGGTGCAGGAAGCTCAGCTCCGAGCACTGGCACATTCACAGGCCTCACCCATTGCCTCACAGGGCTGCACTCCTCGGAAAACGATGGGCAACAGTCCTACTCAGGGGGACACCAACACAGGCTTTGCATTCCCTGCAGGGCAGGTAAAAGCAGCACTTCTGGCCCTTGGGATTTCTATGTGGAATCAGAGCCTAAAGGGGAAAAGGCCCGTGCAGTCCTGAGGAAGGGGGATCTCCCGGGCAGGCGCGGGCACATCCCAGGCTCAGCCTGCGGGCTCCCGCTGGAGCGCAGCCGGCTTTGGCACGGGGCAGCTGCGAGCAAACACAGCCAGAACTCTCAAAAGAGCTAAGCAAACAGGAAGACCTCCAGTACTGTGGCAGGACTTTGTCCTGGTTCTGTTGAGAAGACAAGGTGAGCCAGAAATGTACCCATAGTCCCTGCAGCCCAGGGGCTGGGTCTCGCCCGGGCAGTGCTCTGCTTTCTTTGGAACAGCTGACAAACCAAACCGGGGTCCCCTCCCTGTCCAGGGCTGCACCATGGGCTGTCTTCCCAGCACCTTCCTGGAGGAAGAGGCTGGGACCTGCCCTGGGTGGGCAGGAGGGTCCTGGACCACCACCAGGCTGCCTTGCTGCCATGCTCACATCTAGCAACCAGCTTTTAAACAAAAAAATAATTATATTTCTCTGTTAAGGCAGCATGTTTTACTAGCTGGAACAGGAGACAAGACTTCTGGCTTCCTTTTCAGGATCACCCAAAATGAGTAATTTTCCCAGCTTTCTCTCAGCTTGAGAATGCTTATTTATGTATTTGTTTATTTAAAGTCTGTTCAGATTTTTTTTTTCTATTTTAATTAAAAGAGAATGAGTATAATTTCACTGAAAAAAAAAAAAAATCCCATTTACGATATTTCAGGCTGATCTCAGCTTGACAGCAAGAGGTGGGTGTGGGGATGTTAGGAAAAAATATTTACATCGGTTAACTTTGTTGCTAGATGTTTCTGCTAGGCTGTCCAATAAATCAGCTGGACATAGGCTGCTATTTTTGGATGGCATTACACTACTGAAAAAAACCATAAAAAGGTCTGAGTTCAGATAACTGAAACCTAGGCTGGCATAGGCTGTGACTTCCCTGGTTCCTCTCCAGCTCTGGTCCCTGTGATCCCAGCTCTGATGGACCAACATCTCTGTCCACAGGTGGGTGTTACAGGAGAGAAGTGCCCAGCGTGGGGAAGCTTTTCATGGCAGACATCAGGACAGTAGTCAGGGTAAGCAGAAAGGACTAAAAGGCACCTAGGACCCTCTCTTTCTTTACAGGGTGTTTGGGCAACCAAGACTGTTGAAATCCCAACTAAGCGACCTGGAAAGCTGGCACCCTGGTGGACAACCCAGGCTCAGTTTTCAGCTGGGACCACCAGAAGAGACACACCTGGGGCTTTGTGCTGGATCTGTAGCTCTGATGGAGCAACATTTCATGGTCAGGGTTTCAAAAACACAGCCACAGCAGCAGGCAGCTGCAGGAAAGAAGTTGTGTAGCTATTGCTTTAGTCCAGGGAACTAACACACTGCAGGAACTGATGTTTGACCTGTTAGAGCTGTGGTGATGAATCTGCTGGCCTGGCGTTAGGAGCCATGAAGGCAGGAAGACATCTGACACACACTGGTTTTGGGGGCTGGAGCAGCATGTCCTGTGCCAGGCACCTGCAGGGGTGGCAGGAAAGGCCTATGCTGCAACCAAAGGCTGCAGGGCTGGAGTCCTTCCACCCCAGCTGCCCCACCTGCCATAAATCTCAGCTGACCCATGGGCTTAGGACCACCTCAGGGTTACTGGCATGGAAGAAGGGAGGAAACCTACAGTGAGTCCAACACATTCCTGCAGGCTGGAGTGGAGATGCTGCACTGTGTCCCAGGACGTGATGGAGGATGCTGGCCTCACACTGGTGTCCCACCCCTAGGTGACCAGCAAGACCCCCAGTTTCTCTGTGGTACACACGGATCACTTGTCAGGGCCATAGTGTGGGGAAAACCCTGTCCTCAGGGCAGAAAGCACACGAGGTAACTACTCGCTGCTACAAAATCCTGGCTAAGGTGTTACCCAAAAGACTTTATTCCAGAGACTGGAGCAGGGGGCTCAGATTCACAGTCTTGCTCCAGTCTGTGCAATAGATCTGATCCACCCCATCCCCCCCCCCAAGTCATTTTGATTTTTTTCCGCCACCTGCAGCCTGACAGCAAGAAGCAGATGTTGAGAATATGCAGGATTTAAGAAGGAAAATTTGTTTCCCATGCGTTTGCCTCCTCTCCCACCTGGCTCTGCTTGTCCTTTCAGCAGCCAGCAGCAGTCACCATGTGCACAGGACGCTCCCTCATTTCCCAGTGGTACCGGGAGCAGCCGCAGTAGGAGGTTCGAGTGATTGTTTTCACAAGAGCCGTTTCCGCAGGGCCCTTTGAAGGTCGCGCTGATTGTTTCCTCCTGAGCAAGCAAAGTGCCATGTAATTATTGCAAATGTCACTTGGTGAAAAATCACTTCTAGTCAATCATGTCAGCCTGGAGATAACTCCTGCAGATCTTTGCTACTGTGACAAGTCGAACAGAAGTGATGGAGGTTCTTGCACCTCTCCCATCAAGACTCTTACACTCCTTCAAGTGCGATAAACTGGTTAAATAACACTCACAAGAGGCCAGTCCATAGACACACTCAGCAGGATCTGCACTCTGGTGGACCATGCAGGAGCCTCCTTCCACTGTGGGTGTTCACAGCAGGCAAGGCAGAGCAGGTTGTGTTTTCCTAATTTGAAGTGCAGATGAAGCCTATAGACTCACTGCCTCTCAGCAGCTGCAGATCAGGTGACTCAGTCACAAATTCGGCCCCACAGGAGGGTCGGGCACAGGAAGGTGACCAGCCCCAGCCAGGCAGCCCTGGCAGCACAACCCCTGCTTTGCATTGTTAGAGTCCTGAGGCAAAAGCAGGTAATATTTGGCATTAGTGATAATTATGGCACTTCACAGGTTTTGTTATAGAACTCTGATTCTATTTAATCATAATTTGTGATGCTCACCCTTTGGGGCAAAATGTTTCACACTTAATTAATGCTTGAGGAAGATGTGTTTGCTCTTTTTAGAAGACTAACCAGGCTTAAGAGCAAACATGATTCAGTGACATCAGCTGCAATTAATGTATTTGATAAAATGGGGGAACCCAGACATAACAGGGAAAAAGATCATTTAATGAAGTCCAGTTAACTGTTCCAAGTATTGTATTTTAAACAAAGTTGTGATTATAAAATAAACATTATTGGAAATGAGCACATAGCATAGCATAATGCTGAGCCACAATATAAAACATCTCAACAGGAAAACACGTTCCAAGGGTGAGTGAATGTGACTGAGCTGTGGTGCCAGCCTCACATGCAGCACAGGGCCCAGGAGACCCTGCTCCCATACATCCAAAACTGTCAAGCATCCTTCAGGGCTGA
>NW_009970723.1:10700024-10714424 GCF_000747805.2 Chaetura pelagica
GTCAGAAGTATTGGCAGAAGCAAAAAGGGCACACCTGAATAATAATAATAAAATAGTAGCAACTTAACCAATGAAAAGTTTGGAAAAAAAAACACCTTTGAGGGCTTCACAGCCCTTCAAGAGCCCTCATAAAGAAAGAGCATCAGCACTGCATTGTGTTATTCAACTGAAGGCTTGCACCCCAAAATGGCTTGCTGCCATAATTCACAATTTGCAGGCACCAAGTTAGCAAATGCAACCAGTATTTATGCTTGGTTTTTTTTGTTTTTTAAATGCCAACGTAGGCAGCTGCCATCTAAAGAGTAATAATGAAGTTCTCTCTTGTCAGCACTTTGACTGGAGCTGACGCAAGGAGAGAGCAGCAGTGCTGGAGGAAAATTACTTTGTATAGATTTTCTCTCCCTAAGTCTGTGTAATGTTCTGGTCCACTTACTGAAGATGTCAAGAAAAACAACATACATGGATGCTGGAAAATACAGTCCCAAGCACAGCAGAATAGCATCAGAAATAAACGCCCTGGCACTCACATGCAGACTCATAGCTGGGCTTTGCAAATTGTTTTAATGCAAACTTCGATCATCATCAACCATTTTAACAGTGATATGAGAAAAAAATCAGCTAAAAAAAAAGCTATCCACAAGATGGCCATGGAATTCTCCTCAAAGGATAACATATAGTTGAAATAAATTCAGATTTTTCACCTATAGGGAAAAAAAAAAGCGCAGGGCTTATGGACCAGCTGCTGAGAGGTCACAGGATCAGTGACCTCATCTGTTACTGGGTCCAGTGAGTCTGTCACAACACATGTAATAACCAAAAACATCATTAATGAAATTCTCTGATATTTCTAGCTTGCAAAGATAAATCAATGGAGTAAGTTTTCAGCATAGAGTTAAATCCAGCCTAGCCCAGAAGCTGTCTTCCTCAAAAATCAGTGTGTACATTACTTGGCACGTGGCACAGGTTTCACGTGCTGGATTCCTAATGGTGTTGAGCTGAAATACAGTAGGAGACCTTGCTCTGGCTCAAGGTGTACGTCAAAATTGTTTCTAATGTCCTGTGTTACCTTTTGCTGGTTCCTTTTCCCCACAGCCCAAGAGGGGACAGAGCGATGTCTGTGGGACCAGCCACCACCTGGCTGGGATCTGGGCACTCCCGTGGGGGATGATATGGAACCTTCCTGGAGAGAAGGATCATCCTCATCCCTATTCCCACCAGAAAATAATTTCATATTGCTTTCTACATTTCTGTTCCAACCCTAGTCCTCTTTTGGGAAGTAACTGATCATGATGCATAGCTGGAATCTTGCAATACCACCTTCTGACACCAGCTACTGGTGTGACATATGCACAGTGCTGGGTTTCCCTGTGCAGAGGAGAAAGGCTGAGCTGCAAGCCTGGCTTATCTGCTTACTAGACAGGAGGTGGGTTCCCCTCTCCCCCAGCAATGCCCTGTTCCCCCTCCAGCGAGAGCTGCTGCAAGGAGATGCAGTCGCGCTGCGGTGGTGCCGGGGCCCCAGCTGGGCTATTTTTAGATCAAAGGAAGGCAAAGTGCTGAGCCTTATTAGATTGAAGGCACCTTCAGCTTTGCAGGATGCAAGTTCAGTGTTTAAGAGAGTTTAACAGGGCCTCTGAGAATTTCAGTTTAAGAGAGCTTAAGGTCCCTTGAGAATTTCAGCCTTACGTGTGAAAAGTATTTGGCAAGTCTTGAACCAACAACAAAATTCTCTCATTGTATCCCAAAGCTCTGATGAGATACACCTTTAGCCCAAATTCCTTATTTTTAGACCAGCACCCAGTCACATTAACCTGTACTATATTTGCAATCTCTGCTTTACAAAGGAGACTACTGCTTCACCTGTTTTGTTTTCTTCAAGAAACAGCTTTTCCAAAACGAGATCCTGATACTGATCTTCATGCTGAATCAGGGAGCATGCTCTGGATGCTAAATTGCCCAAAACAAAATAATCCCTGATAAACTACATGTTTTCAAATAAATCTCTCAACAATAGCTAAGCTAGTTTAAAGTGTTTGCTTTTGACTTGGTAGCATTTTGTCTCTGTTAACAATTTGATGACTGTGTAACTAAAAAACTATTCCACTGAAGACCATAGGCACATAAAGCCTCAGCAGAAGCTCCATTGTACATTAATCTGGCAGATGTAATAAATCTAATTTAAGAGCTTCAGAGCTGACAATGCTTTTTAATGGCCAGGAGTAAAGCACCAGTTGCTATTGCATTCATTAGTCTCTTCTTTCCTGAAAAAGACAGAAGACTAAAAATGTCATTAAACATGAAATCTGATTTTCATCCCAGCCTTTATCTGGCCTCCTTATATATGTCCTTGCTTCAGATGAGTTTTTTTCTAAGTGTCATTTTTTGGTCTATAAGATTCAGTTCCTACAGCTGCAAATTCTCACTGTCACCCACACATCAGACCACACTAAATTCTGCCCACAATTATTTTCAACTCTGTGTTATAAAATAATTGTTCCTAAATGAATGTATGTTTTTCGATAATATAATTTGCCCCAGAGAATTTCAGATTTTTAGTTTTTTAAGCTGACTTATTTGCTCTGAGGAGACAGGCATAAAGACTTCATCTAGCCAACAACCAGCTCTTCAATTATATGCTTTCAATATATTTTCAAATAGAGGTGAGCAGTCTGTAGGATGGAAATGAAAGGTACTCACTGCGGGCAACTGGAGAAACCCAAACCCCAAAAGGTCATGTTCCCCTTTGCCCTCTCGTTTACATCACACCACAGGTTACACTTCCTCTAGACTGTGAATAAGCAGATGGTCCATCTCCCTGCTTCCTCCCTTCGTCACTCCAAGGATGTTCCCTCTGCAAACATGAGTCTTGGGGTGCACTGAGTAAGAGATGTGATGAAGGATCACTGGGAAATCTCACCAGGATTTGTGTCTTACACTCACTTAAGATCTACAGATATCCAGCATCTGCCTAGACAACCCTGGGCTTGAATGTGCTTCCAGAAAAACAGTCCTAGTGGTGGTAGAAATCATTGAGTACCTGTTCCAGCTCCCGGGCTGCAAATTTTTGAGCAATATAAAGTTCCCAAGCTACAAGACTTGTAAAAGGTCTCTGGGGTCAGAAGAGAGCAGTGTAAAAAGTCTGCAACCTGAGTTGGGAAGGCAGCAGAGCCCCAGATGTGTTCCAGTCTTGGGCTCCTAAGAGAAGAGCTCCCAGCCCCGAGGAAAACGCTATACAAGACCTGGATTCTGCCAGTCCCAATATGCCAATGATATGAGGGACACAGACAAAGCAGGTCTCTGCGAACCATTTTAAAAGAGCTTTGGATGCACCTCTGCCCAGAGCTGCTGCCTCTGCAGTGTCCCAGTGGGATTGCTCTTCCCAGACACCGGGAATGCAGGGTTTTCTCCAGAGAAGGCACCAGGGGAAGAGCACTTGGGTGCAGGGTTTGGTCACCACAGGAGCGGTGGTGAGGAGCAAGTCAGAGGCAGGACAGGAGTAAACCCCAGGAAAGGAACTGCAGCCCCTTGGGTTTATTACTCTGCTTTGCACCTCTTCATTATTTCTGTCGTTACACTAACAGGGTGGTGATTGAAACCTCCTTCAGCCTCAGGCAGTCCTGAGACGCAAAAAGTGAAACAATTCAGAAGCTGATTAAAAGCAGAGGTTGCTGCAGCCATTTCAATCCCAGAGTCGGCAGGGCATGACTCTGCACCAGCCCACCAGCAGCAGGGCCGGTACACAGGAGCTAAATTGGAAAGTGATTTCAGCTCTGGTGATCAGCGTTGCCATTGAAGAGCAGTCAAGGAATTTATGAGCTGCCTGATTTTTACCATCCCCTAACAGCTTTTGCACCCAAAGCTGAGGATCATGATGGTGCTCAGAGTAAGTGAGAGGGAGCACTGAGGCAGGTGGGTGTTGCATGTGGGGGTGATGCCTAAAGGCTGTGATCAGCATTAGGAAAAATGGCAGGACTGTACCAGGAAATCCCTGGGGTCTCTCTAAAAGGATGAATTGATCAGGATCTATGCCTGAGAATTACTCTGCAGGAGTAGAAACAAGTTAGAAAGTGTAAGCAATTCAGCCCCTAGAGAAAGAAAAAAAAAAATAAATTAATATGTGTTAATTAATACAACTTATTCTCCCTAAATACATAGTTTTTCCAGTAGGTACCCACTCTTACTTACACAGAATGTTCTGTAATTTACTGTACAGATTTAGGGAATGCTTCAGACAATCTACCTTTGCCATGCAACAGAGTTTGTTACATGTTTTCCCTTTTGCTAGCCCCAGATACAGACACACACTCTCTTCTGGCATTTGCTCTTAGCAGCAGGTGGAAAAGCAGCAATTGCACTCCTCACTGCCAGAAATACAATAATTCAATAAACTAAGAATGCGTGAACGAGCAAGGCTGGTGTGAGAGCACAGCCTAAGAAGCTGACGAGCAGTCAAAAAGAAACAGAAAGGAAGGTGAGAACACACACAGTGCTGAAAACAAGTCCTTGGGCATTCTAATGATCCCTTCTTCTGGGGAAAAAAAGTCCTGGTTTTTCCCCAGCTGGGTCTACTATATCATTGAGCATCCTTACACGTAGTGGAAGGCGTCAGTAGCCTCCTGGTTTTCAGTGCTGTGTCTTCTCAGCATCCTCTGAGGCAATCTGCACCTTCACCACTTGCTGGCAGTGAGCATCTGGCCCAAAGCTGCCCTGGCTGTGCCTGCCTTTGTTTCTGTCTTCATGCAAAACTGAAGTTTTCCAAAAGCCAACACACAGAATTGCAGCTGAGATACAGTCATGGGGAAACAGGAAAGGAAAAAAGAACAGTAAAAAAAAAAAAAAAAGGTTATTGCTAAGCTACTGTCCCTGCTGGCAGACTTTCCAGTCTGATTCAATAGTGGCATTTTTAATCTATATTAGGAAATACATCTCCTCTCTTCCATAAGACCAGAGCTGCTCTGGGTAATTGCAGGCACTGGCTGAGCCCACGTGAAGCAGAGTTACTGCAGGTCTGGTGCATGGGCAGGGGGCAGTGATTGCCTGCTCAAAATATGGCAGCACAGAAGAAGGTGTGAAGGTGGCTGGGTGATACCTTTGGTGCTTCCTGGCTCTGAAGGATAGAAGCTGTCACCTTTCTGTCACTTGAATACAGTTATCTACCCCCTTCAGCACACTGGGAAGCAGGAAGTCAAGGATTGGGGTGAAGAATGAAGCAAGACGTGGGCTTGATGCTGCTGGTGGGACAGCAGCACCTCCTGTTTTCTTCTTTGAAGGGCACAGCACATGCTGCCCTGGCTGGGAAGGACAGGAAAGGAGCAGTAGTATTTTTTCTGGCAGCACTGGAAGAAAAAGAGCCCTGGTCTGACCCCCTACTTGCCATCTCCTGCCCCTCCTCAAGGATCAGCACCTTCCTTCTGGCACCACATCGTGGCTGTGATGGGAAGGGAAAAGCAGATTCTTCTTTTTGATTTCAGGAAACTGAGGTGCCCAGGGCAGCACATCTTCAATCACTGTCTGGCCTCAGAGTTAGGCAGGTGTCTACCATGCCTGGGAAATCCCAGCTGCTTCAGTTGCTGGAACAGGATTGTCTGCATGGACTTGCCCTTGTTTGAGTCCTTGCCCTTGTTTGAGTCCTTGTCCCTGGGGCAGACAGAAAGCTGCTCCCTGACACATAACGGGATGGCAGAGATGGAGACCTTGCTCCTAGACCCAGAACCTCATCCAAGGTTGCTCTGATGAGCAGCTCACCTGAATGCTCCTGTTACCTCATCCCTGCAAATGAACTCATGCTTTTGGCTGAAATTTTCCAGATTTTGTCAGCCTGAGGCAGACACCTGGTATGCAAAATTTTGGCCCCAACAGTTGAAAACTGGCAAAGTCAAAAGAAGGAGAAACTGTGATGCTCTGATGGAAAGTGTTAGGCAATTTTAACACCACATAGCATTCCAAACTGTACAGCTCTCTGGTTTGGGTTGTGAACCCACAAGTCAAGCCAGTGTTTAGGTGTGCTTCTAAACAGCCACAGAGATTACTGATATGATATGAAGTTGTCAGTCTTGCCCTAAGACTGGGGTATGTTGTTCTGCAGTGTTTGTGTGGTTGGATTTACAAGGAGGAATGCAATTATACAGATCTTATCCAGCTCATTTTTTGACAAGGCTTTTTGTCTCATAAAGACTTCAGGATGGAAAGCTTTCTGTTCCTTGGGTCATTGTTCTATCCATTGAACCCACAGGTAAAAGACAGGTGCTTTTAAATTAATCTGGTTTTCCCCAGCAAGCTTAACCAGAGCTCAGCTCCACCTACCCAAAGAACAGGAAAAAAAACTCAGAAAGCAGAGGTGCCTATCTCTCTACCATGGATGCTGCCAGGTCAGTGTGGACACCTCCAGGTGCACACCCCAAGGACCAAAGGATGATGCAGGGAAGGGTTTGCAGAAGGGAGAGCAGGAGGTTGGTTCACTCTTCACAGTTGAGGTGCCAAGTCTCAGCCACACCAGGATTTAAGTCTTCTGGATCCTATCATAAGCATCTGAAGCACCACATGCTCAGATTTCTCATTTGATCTCAGACTTTTCTGCTGGATGCAGCAGTGCAAGCCCTTGTCTGGTGCAAGTGGGTACCAGGTCTGCAGCAGTCACTCAGGTTATTGACACACATTGGAGGCTGAAGTGAATGCTGCTAAATCAGCTTAAAAAATCAGATGTAAGCTTCTGTCAGTCAACCCTGCAGCAGGTTCCCAGCAACACAGACCTTGCTGGGCTCCAGCAGCCCCACTACACAGCAGGCAGGGGCAAGATGTGGCCCCCAATATCTGGAACAGAACGCAGGTGTAACCATGCAGTTTACAACACCTATCTGCTGGGAAATGTCCCAGTGAAGAAGCAGCTTGCTCTGGGCTTCTGGACCCCACTGTGGGATAACGAGCTTAACCCCAGGCCCACAGAGACAGTGAGGCACTTGGTATGGTGGCAGAAGAGTCCTGAAGAAGGGCTCATTCAAATAATAAAATAAAATTTGTCAGTGGGGATGATGCACCCAAGAACAAACGCTCCCACACACAGTGTCCATCATTGTAAAGCTCCCTCTTTCCATAGCAAATCTCCTCAGAAACAACATGCCTTGTGCTCACTCACATGGATGTTTCACATGCTCCAGAAGGGGAAAGTAGAGCTCTGGCTTCTGCAAGTGTGCATTGCAAAGAAAAATACATTGGTAGATCATGTGAAGCTTGTAAGCCTGAGTTTGCATTCCTTAAATGCTTCAGTTTTAATAACACTTTGGAGTACAACTGAATTTAACTCCCTGCAGCAAACACATGCCAACTATCCCCTTGAGGTTTCAAATTTGTGAAGCCCCATCCTTTTGAATTAGATTACTACCAAAAAAAGGTCAAGAATCAGCTTAGAAAATAGTTTCACAAGATAAAATGTAAACAAATTCTGCAATCCAATATGAATGAATATTAGTGTCCAGCCACTGCCAATATTTCACTCCCTATGTAAAAAGTAGTGGGTTGATATTATCTGCAAAGGAAGAAAAGTGAGCTGATACAAATTAAGGCTTCTTAAAGACACAGGAAGCTTACTATCATATCTACACTTACAGTCTAGATTAAGCCAAATCTTTTAACCATTTAGGATCCTGGCAATAAATATTGGGAGAATTTTAAGTTGGTATATAAACACTTAAATGACAGTAGTTCCAATACAGTGAAATAATGCTCTCACAACTAAGAATACACAAATGTTAAAAACAAATTTATTGTCTCTTCTCTTTGACCAGGCTGTCTGTATTCTGCAGTGGATGCCTGGGCTCTTACTAGGGCCAATATGCAGCAGCCAGCATGATCCAGTTCTAATGTCATCAGTCATTCAATATTTAATCAAATAGTTATCAAATAATTATTATATCAATTATTCAGTTCCAAAAACTATCCTGCAATGATCTGAGTATCTTAAGCTCAGTTTCAGAGTAACTGAGAGCTCAGCCTCCTTCACTGCCACATTCTGGAGGGAGGAAACCCTCTCTCTCATGGATAACATCCTGTCTCACACAAAGGCCATCAAACACTGTGACTGTCACTTTTGTTTGCCATCGCACACACATGGCATAGGTGACTTTGCAGAGACACATAAGAGGAAGGCAAAGCACTTAAAGCCCAGGGCCAGGCTACAACAATAGCTGGTTGTGGCACAGTGTCATGTGGGACACTCAGACTCCACAAATCACACAGAGCACGGAGCTCTGTAGCAGAATCATTAATTGGCCACACAGAAGGAAAACCCAAGTCTGCTATGCTCGGTTGTATCTACCTCTATCTTGCTTTGATTACACACAATAAAACCTGTATAGAGCATGAGTTTAAGGAAAGGCATAACCTTGGACTCTGGATCTGATGGTTGCCCAGGTATTGCTGAAGGGCTGAAAGAGCTGCAGGCCCTTTGCCAGCTCAGTTCAGGGCAGTACACGCCTCAGTCACTCACTAGCAGGTGCTTTTGCAGCATCCCCATAAGCAGGGTGCTTTGCCTTCATATCCTGGCTGTGTTTGGCTCTCGCATGTTAAAGATTCTAATACAACTGATGCTAATGAAAGAGGCATCACCCTGCCAAAGCGATCTCTGTCTGTCAACTGCTCTTAAAAGGTAAGAAGAGGAGCACATGCTCTCCTAACTTGAGGTAAATCTGTACATGTAATGTAGAACCTCCATCCAAAAATGCAGTCCCCAGCTGCATCCTCTCTAGTTCTCCCAATTAGGTCCAGCACCCAGAGCTCAGGGCACCAGCACCCAGGCCACGAGGCAGGGCAAGGAGGGTCAGGCACTCAGGTATGGCATGTCAAACACTCATGTGTGCAGGATGTCCCCTGGCAAGGAGCAGGAACAGAAGGTGAGCCTGTGAGCTACACAGTGCAAGGGGCTTGGGCTTCTGACCACCAATGTCCCCCTTGTCCCTGGGCACGCAGGAGGAGCAGCAGGCTGGCAGGGTGCATGGGCATAGGAGCTCCCAACCCCCTGCAGCCCCACACTGAGGTGCAGCACTGTCTGGGTCACAGGCACAACCTCTGCACAGCGAGTTGGCCTCTGGACAGATGTGCAAGGGCTTGACCACCAAATGCATTACACAAACCCGCATTTTTAAATGTTATTTGAAGGATGAACAAGGGAAGCTTTTTTGGAACTATAAACACTTTTATTAATTAATGCCACTCCTGGAAAAGTATTAGAATTCTATGCACATCACTGAGCTAAGAAAATAATATTGCATCTCTATGGCAACCTGCAATGAATAGCATATTGACCATCTCCGAGGACACAGGGAATTGCATTATTCTTGCGTTGCTGTTGTTCCTACTTAGAGCATGTCTTATGCTTGCATTTCTTTAGGATTTAAAAAAAAAAGAAAAAAACAAAAAATGAGTAAGAATTGTGAATCATAAACCTTCCAGCCAAATGTTCAATCAGGAAGCATTAAATTTAGCTCCTGTAGTTCTTGCTTTACACAGAAAAACTGTAAATTCATTCTTGCTGTCCACATTTCTCTACACAATTCTCCAGGAAAATACAAAGTCAAAGATGTTAGAGGCATTCTTGATGAAAGCATGAAAATAAGGCAAATTGCTTCTTTTCTCCTTTCATTTTTGATCATTTACACTGTTCACGTCTCCTCAGCTGTTGCAACATCAGATGTTCCTTTTTTTCCTTGGGATTTAGCTCAATGAAAGGGAGACAGTATGCATTTTAAAAATGACATGAGTCTGGTATAAACTAGAAAACACACAGGACATGGTAAAGAAAAAAGTCACAGAGTGTGAGTGAGGCACAAAGATGGAGTGCAGAGAAACTCGCCTGCTCTGCCTGGGGAAGGGCAAAGAGAAGAAATGAGAGCAGGCAGAGAGCAACATGCTGGGAGAGACAGATACCAATCACACAGCAGTGGAAATCCATCTCCAAAGTCCATTAAATGCTTTTCAGAAGCTTCACAGCAGGCTCACAGTGGAGAAGTGCTTACTGATTCACTAATAACAATGTCTTTCAATATTATTGGGACTCCTTGGCCAGACACGATGACATTGTGCTCACTCTGCCTGGTTGTAAAATTGAAGCCCTGTCAAAGGCAGCACAATTTTCTCCAGCTTTTTGCACATACATCTCAATAAAGCTTCAAGCTTTAGGGCATAAGCCCCCACCATGTAATGGCAGCTAGAAAGACTCATTCTGGTGAACAGGTTATTCCATTTATGACTATTTAATGGTGGGGTTTTTTCCATTTCTCAGTGGTCTATCAATTGAGGAGAGACAGTACAAGGATAGAAGGTCTGCAATTCATGTGCATGGCATATTCCTTTCCTATTCCCCTTTCTGCATAGGATAATACAGTGTCTTCTGACCATATTTAAAACAAGCTATACTACAGAATACTTCACAGCAATATTTAGAAGCAAGGAGCATAAAAAAGTATGAAAGTGACTAAATAAATATAATGACCTTGTTACCAAAACATTTCACAATGTTAAAAAATGGTAATACGGACCATAACTATGCACCTTCAGATCTGGACCAGTGGTTCAGCCCTTGCTGGTAGTCCAGGTCAGCAGGTTACAGAAGCCACTGGAGCTGCCTGCAGCAGGCAGAGCAGGGCAGGACTGGCAGCACTTGCAGCAGAGCATTGGGAGAAGCAAAAGGAGAAACCTTTTGTATTAAAATTCAGGGAAACTTCTGCTTCCTAACAGTTTTACTTGGTAGTTGATTCAATTTTCTTGGTTTTGCTCATCCAGCACTCAGTGGCTGAATTTTATATTTCATGTTCTCAGACAACAGATGACCTACTTTTCTTTCATTATTATGCCTCGTATAAGCAGCTTGGCTCCCTGGGGTGGAGGAGGAGAGCTGGTGGTTTTTGTGGAGGATATACAGCTGGGACTTGGTTGGTGAATGATTTGGAAAGAGGTAGAGCTTCAGTACGGTTTCAGGGGAACTGAAAATGTATTCAGCCTGAGATGCTCTGTCTCTGTACCCTGCCTCGGGAAAGCCTGTTTACAGAGGATAGATTGGATCGTTGGGCTAATGTTAATGGTCTGGGCTTCAACAAGGCCAACTGCTGGGCCCTGCACTTGGGCCACAACAACCCCAGGCAATGCTCCAAGCTTGGGGAAGTGTGGCTGGAAAGTGTCTGGCAGAAAAGGACCTGGGGGTTCTAACTGACAAGCAGCTGAATATGAGCCAGCAGTGTGCCCAGGTGGCCAAGAAAGCCAATGGCATCCTGGCTTGTATTAGAAATAATGTGACCAGCAGAAGTAGGGAGGTGATTGTCCCCCTGTACTTAGCCCTGGTGAGGCCACACCTGGAGTGTTGTGTCCAGTTTTGGGCACCTCAATTCAAGAGAGGTATTGAGGTGCTAGACCGAGTACAGAGCAGGGCAAGGAAGCTGGTGAAGGGCCTAGAGAGTAAATCTTATGAAGAACGCTTGAAGGAGCTGGGAATGTTTAGTTTGAGGAAGAGGAAGCTGAGGGGAGACCTCATCAGTCTCTACAACTACCTGAAAGGTCATTGTAGAGAGGTTGGTGCTGGTCTCTTCTCACAGGTAATTAGCAACAGAACAAGAGGGAAGGGCTTCAAGCTGCAACAGGGGAGGTTTAGACTGGAAATTAGGAAAAAATTGCTCACAGAAGGAGTGGTTAGACACTGGAATAGGCTGGCCAGGGAGGTGGTTGAGACACTATCCCTGGATGTGTTTAAGGGTCGTTTGGATGTGGTGTTGGTGGATCTGATTTAGGGGAGAACTTTGTAGAGCAGGGATGATGGTTGGACGAATAGGCTGCCCAGGGAGGTGGTTGAGACACTATCCCTGGATGTGTTTAAGGGTCGTTTGGATGTGGTGTTGGTGGATCTGATTTAGGGGAGAACTTTGTAGAGCAGGGATGATGGTTGGACTCAGTGATTCCAAGGGTCTTTTCCAACCTGAATAGTTCTATGATTCTTTGATTCTATGATAAGTAAACTGCCTAGAAGAGATGTGTGTGAAGGGTGGGAGGAGTAGGGTAATGGGCACCCAGTGGGGAGGGTGGTTTAAGAGTGGGTGGCCAAGAGGAAGGTACATGGGTTGAGGGAGACCTTTGAGAACTTCTAGCTGTTTCCTAGGGGTGGGTGTGCAGTGAGATGCTATATTTGGAGAAAGTTTGGAGTGAAGCATGTCAGCAAATCAGTTAAGTGCATTGAGGAAAGAAGAGAAGAAGAAACAAAAGGACAGTATACCTGAAAAACGTTTTTGCCAGAGTAGGCAGCTGGATAACTCAAATTCATGCTTCCATTGGGTGAACATGACTCTAAATGAGACCTGTGCTTGCAGACATGTTATGGATGAGACCTTGCTAGGTGAGAGTAAGTCTTCAGCACAGCTGAATGTGAGATGAAGTCAAAAGAATCTTGAGGGTTCCAATAATCAAAGGAAGGAACCCCCCAAAAAAACACAGGTCATATACAGGTAGGTAATAAATGCCCTAGGTAAAGTGAGGAGAACAGGCAGAAGAAGACGACTTGGGAACATACCTCAGAGACAAAACAAAGAAGGCTTCAGTCTGAAGAGCTGTCTTGGGGTGGGGGGGGAGTAGGACCTGCAAGCAGGAAAAATAAAACTGACCTCTGTTTCAGCCTTTATTCCTACTCCATTTGGAAAAAAACAACCTATGTGTACATTCTTTGCAAGTGACAAAGTTCACATCAAATGCTTAAATCCATAATTTTAATTGCCTGGCAGAGCAAAGTCCAAATAACAGCTAACTTCACTGACCAAAACAAAGAATAAATTACTCTTCTCTTTCTTAGTGCATCTGCAAAACCTTCCTCCACAGCCCTTTGGGCAGGGAAAGGCTTTTGCTGCTGCTGAAACTGAAGCAAGATGCTTGCAGCCTACCCTGGAGTTGAGCAGTTATAAAGGCAAAGGAAGGGATAGTCTTTCTTACCAGTTGGAAAAACCCATGACCTGCAGGGAGCCCCATGTGCCCCATGGCCACCACCTCCTTACCTGCATTTTGCACATTTACACATTGAAATGTACAAGCATTAACAAGATCTGAGAAAAAAAAAAAAATCATTTAATATGACATCTGATAATAATGAAACACCTCCCTGTAAAGGTCTGGTTTGAAATTCCAGAATTTTCTGTGTGTTTTCTGACACAGCTAGAGAAAGGGAGCAAAACATTATATTAGCAATAATAATTGAAAACTACTTAATCTAACCCTTTCTTCTAACACCGACTTCTCAAGCCCTAAGCAGGTCAGCAGGCCCTGACACAAAACAGTACTTAAATACGTCACATATTACTTTGCATATTTTGTGTGCAACTTCTGAGCAATATGAGAGTTGATTACAGCCATTAGAAAAATATACAATAATGATGCACCTGGTAATGGCAAAACCAAATATGAACATTTGTCCTTCACTTAGAAATGGCTTTTCTAGTTCTCGAAGCAAGAAATCAAATTACATTATTGCTGCAGAGCAGGGAGAGAGAGAATACCTATAGCAAGAAGAAGGGTAAATGACCATTTGTTTCCATATCACCCACTGAGCAGGTGGAAGACCCAAAATGTCCTGTCATTGAAGTAGAAAGGCAAGAGATATGATGTGTCTCTACTTTGTAACTTCAATTATTTCACACTAATCAGCCCCAGATGACCAACACTGAAGATATTACATGAGGAAACTGATAATTTATGACCCTAGGGAGGCTCTGGCACAGCTCTCTGGAAAACTCCCCTCAAGTTGCAGTCCCCAGAGACCAATAAACACTCTGGCAAAATTTAAGATCACAAGACATTTCACATAATTAAAAGGCAGAGAAAATGTCACCATCTTCTCACCTACCCAGAAACTTGTCACAAACAGTCAGTTTCATGTCTTGATTTACTGAAGAGGGCTCCAAAATGTATGAAGGGATGCCATGGTTCTGCCCACTACCGGGAAACTGCCCTGTGAGAAACCAGAGGGTGGCATCTTCAGCCCAATCACAACTGTAAAGGAAACTTAGGCTTTGCACAGTGGTGGAAGTGGTTGCTTGCTATTTATCATCCTGCAAGGAATTGATGTCTGTTGCCCTGAGCTACAATAAAAGGCCAATGAGAATTAAATTAACATCAAAAGAAGCAAAGCCTTCATCAAAGGAGTGAGAGGGATGTGTAATTGTATGCTTAAAATGTGTTGGGTTCTACTCACTCACCCCAGCCCTACGGTGGCTGGATGGGGTGCTCTCTGCTCCTGTGTCCAGCCCAGAAGTGGCCAGCACAGGGGGCTTCTAGAACCACTAGAACTCTTCTCATTTCCATATTTGCCCCCTAAAAGAAGCGAAACAACCCTTGTGGCATCTGCAGTCATTTGCTGTTTGCCTTCCTCTTGGTTCCTTATCA
>NW_009970723.1:10714606-10719626 GCF_000747805.2 Chaetura pelagica
CAGCAGGAACAGCTTGAACACTGAAAGTTCCTCTGTGGGAATAAAGGGACAATCCTGGAACAGAAGCTCATTAGCTTGCATGAATTCCCAATAAAATGTGAACACATATACTGCATATGGCCAAATTATGCTTTTCTCCCCAAAGAGGTAGATAAAAAGTATGTTTTTGTTGATAATTTTCCAGTATAAATTTGATCAGGAGTAGGAAGAGGTTTTTTTTAATGAACTGTGTGTTCTGCATCTGTGCTTCACACATTAAAGAGAATATTCCATCACTACAGTGTAATTGTTTTATTTACACCAGTTTAACCAGAAAATAAACGGCTACAATAATCTTCTTCTGAGTAAGAAATCATGCAGTTCACATCAGGAGGGTAATCAGCAGTGAAAAAAAGTATTTTCCTGACAAAGCTGGAAATTTATGAATGCTTCTGCGATGGGCAAGAAGCTAAATATTAAATTCACCACAAGCTATCTCACATGACAAAATAACACTGTTTTATTCACCCTCCTTTTTGTCTTTTCTCTTTGAACAGTTGTAGGCCAGGCAATTAACTTGCACTCAAAAGCCTGGCCCCAGAAACAGAAGGTCCTTCCCTCTGACTCAGCTCAGCATTTGGAGATCTCAGGGATGCATGTCATGTCTTTGGCAGGGTTTGAAGTAGCAAAATCAGTGAAGAAGCTTGATGAGAGGGAACTTGAATGTCAGTTGTATCTCCTATAAATAGAATGAGATAAGAGAAGGGTGATTGGACACCGGATCATCTCATCTAATGAACATGCTCTGGAGGAGGCAAGCCTGGCCAGAGCACAGGGCTCTGGGGCTGACACTGTGACTGTCAGTCCACAAACCAGGTGCTAGCTGGGACCAGACGAAGCCCAGGCAGGGAGGATGCTGCTGGAGTTCAGTAACATGGATGGTTGCATCCCAGTGCAGCCAGAGGAGCCTTCTGCCATCAGAGCAGTTGTCAACATTGAGGAAATAGGGCTACACACTTAGGGTGTAACCTGAGGAGAACAACATTGAGCCCCCAGGACGTACCGAGGGCAGGATCAGTTCAGGTCCAGGCTGACAAGGCTGGTGTTGCCTTTGAAGCACACACAATGTTTGCACAAGGTAAGCATGGTGATGCTGCTCCCACTTAGGGGAGGGGGGCAGCTCTCAACCTATGCAGGTGCAGCACAAAGCTGAATCTCCTCCTGGTGCACCTGAAGGCATCCAAGGCACCACAGTGTCCCTCTGAAAGCCCAGACCACACCACAGCTCTGAAGCCAGTGTGTCATCAGCCCATCTGCTGCATAAACAAATGTTTGCCTTCATAGAGAGGAATGAGAAGTATTCTCTTCTGAGTCTTTTTTCTAGAAATAATGTTAGCTGCCTAGGAAGGATCTGTGCAATGAGACAGAGATTAACTAAAATAACCCACAGTGACAAGTTTAGCAATGCATCCCCCCAGCATGAGTCTCCTTTTGTTGAAGGCAAGGATATGGTTCTGCAGGAGGGAAGGAGAAAGTCAGGAACCTGCAGCTGCCCACTGGGATGGAGGAAATGGCAAAAAAAAAAGGACACTGTGACCTCTTGTGACACTGGGGCTGGATGCAAGAGGACACTTCTTTGAAAGCAGTAAGTGTCGAAGTGCTGCTGCTGAGGCTCCAGCACAAGATCAGCATCATCCCATGGATGTGAAGATGCAACAGCCAGGCCAGAACAGAGGTACCAACGCAGCACGGGCATGTACATTATTCCTGAGCACTGGTGTCTTCCAGTGCCTTTCTTGGGGAGTTCTATTGGGTTTGCCTTACTTTAATCTTCCAAATAACAGTTCCTAATTAAAAGCAGGAGAAATCAATACAAGTTTCTCGAAGGTACCTCTGGAGAAGCTGTAAAACTAATTCAGCTGTATTTGGACCTCGATAATCTATCTTCTCTGAAGTGGGATGGGTTAGATCTAACACTTCAGTGACTTTGGACATTTCGTTAGTACAGCAGAGAGCAGTACTGCAGAACAGAGCTGGCTAAGGGCTGTGCATACTGCCAGTGCCTTGTCAGCTATAAAAAGGTTTCCATCTGCTTTGTTAAAATAAGGTTGTTTACTCAAAACGCCTTTGAAGCAGAGGAGTAGTACAAAATGAGCTAGGAAGGAGCACCTCTATTTATAATAAATCTCAACAGAAATAAAGGTGAAGATAAATGCTGGTAGTTACAAGGGAACCATGCAGATAGGTGGGGTCATGATGGTTTTGATGTCCCTGCAAAGATCAGCTTTCAGGCCACGATTTGCTTTTGCCTACAGTGCCAGCACCGACTTCAGTGTCTACCCTACTCAGCAGAGCATGGCTTATTTGAAGACACATTTTGTGTCTTGTGGGGAATTAAGACACTTAATGTAAGTAAAAGTAACAAACTGGTCAGCTGCCAAAAATCACAGCTGAGAGGAGCTCTTTGGTAAAAGCCTCTGGTTTTGACACCAAGGGTGCTGGACCCAAAGCTGCTATGCTGCAGCTCAGTGCTTTTCAAAATCAGATCCTCAGCAGACACCCTGCTCCTCAGAGCAAGTCATGTAGTCATGAAAT
Source organism: Chaetura pelagica (assembly GCF_000747805.2). NCBI lineage: Eukaryota > Metazoa > Chordata > Aves > Apodiformes > Apodidae > Chaetura > Chaetura pelagica. Next base: position 10,717,181 of record NW_009970723.1, read on the forward strand.
GGTTTGCATTGGAAGGGACCTCAGTTACAGCCCCCCTGCATGGGCAGGGATGCCTCCCACTAGGCCAGGTTGCTCCGAGCCCCATCCAACCTGGCTTTGAACACTTTCAGGGAAGGGACATCCACAGCTTCTCTGGGTAACCTCTTCCAGCATCTTACCACCCTCACACTAAACAATTTCTTCTTAGTGTCTAATCTAAATCTACCCTCATTCAGTTTGAAACCATTCCCTGTTGTCCTATCACTCCGTGCTCTTGTAAAAAGTCCCTCCCCAGCTGTAGGACCCTTCATGTACTGGAAGGCTGCTAGAAGATCTCTCCAGAACCTCCTTTTCTGGAGGCTGAACCACCCCAACTCTCTTAGAATACACCAGGATTGTTACTCCTGTAGCTATGGGAGAGTGGCAATTTTTACCTTTGCAGGGACCTATATTTAAAAAATGAGGTGCTCTGTTTAAGTGTATCACAGGCAAGGCACACACCTTCAGTTTCACAAAGATTTCTCTTAGGACTCTGCTGAGACCTTCACTTCCCTCAGCAATATTTACATCATCATCACCAAACTTGGCCTCAAGCTATGCCCAGCACAGTGAGACAGGCCCAGCACAGTCCAGCACATCCTAGCACAGTGACACAGCCCCAGCACAGCTCCATCAGATCCCCTACACATCCCTTGCACACCCCAGAACCTTCCAGCACAGCCCCACCATGCCACTGTTCTGCAACACCTGCACAACATGTGAATGAGACTCCAAAAAACTGTGGCTGCCCAGAGTGGTTCAAAAGACAGATGAGCAAGAGAGGCCCAGTAAGGCAACCACAGACCCTAGAATAACCTTAAGACTCTTTTTTATTATTCAATGGTACTATATTGAAATTATGCCCTAGATAACACCTGGAAGGAAAGAAAAGAGTGGCTGTGGGAGCTACAGCTGCACATAGACACTTTGCCTACAGAGACAGCCTAAGTCAAGGTGCAGCCCAGATTTCCATCCCTAATCGATCAGTCTGTGTTTTCAAGGTTATCTTTGCCATTAAAATTGATAAACATTGATTTTCATCCAGATGATAGATCTTCCTGAAACAGAGGAACCCTCCTAGACTGGAATCCTGCTCCCCACAGAAGTCCTGGTTGAAAGACTAGATTGGGTCAACAAATGAAAGGTCAGTTAAATGGTCCAAGCTGTCCAAACATGCAATGTCAAAGACAATGAGTTCCAGTTTGTGGCCATACAGCAGCCCTGCTCCCACTGCCTGGGGCTGGATGTGGAAAAGAAGGTGCTGACAGCTAAAGGTTTGGGCAGGCACTCAGTGAACCTCTCAAAAGTACCACCACCTGCTAGTCCCCACCTAAGTGAGATGTGCAGCAACATACTGCAGTTTTCTCATCCTTTATATAAACACCAAAATGTTTTGCTGTTTTGATTTTTTAGACTGGTCCATGGCCAAGCTGCAATTGATATCCTGGTCAGTGAGACAGCAAAGCAATGCAGACAGTTCCCAGAGCACAGCTCTCAGAGAGCAGGTAGGACTGCAGCATCTATTGGAAGGTGCAAGATCACCAAATTTGCAAAGTCAGCATCCTGCCCTTGGGAAAACTTGTAGAAAAGACTTTTAAACAAAATCCAGGAGAGTATCTGAGACAAAAAAAACCCCAAACCTTAAAAATGGTCCGAAATATCTTTGCTGTTTCAGTCCTACATTTGCTGTCCTACATATTAAACCTGTTTTATGCTTAGGTAAAATAAATCAATCAGTAAAGCTGCAGAGAAAACATTGGTAATTGAAAGATAAATACACTCCAAAGAAACCTTCTCCAGGAAAGAGCTGACAAAATAGGAAATAGCAGGATAGGAGGAACTCAAAGAATAAAAAAGAATAAAAACTCATCACTCAAAGAATAAAAATAACAAAAACATCAACAGTATTGTAACAAAAACATTAAGTGACCCACACAACCATTCAGAAGCAATAATTTTTTTCATTTATTTAGGAATAAACTAAACAAGTAAGTACCCAGTACCTACCTGCAAGGAACAAACTCAGTTCTATCTTAACTTTAGCAGACGAGCATGATACATATCCCATTTCAGACCTGCAACAGTTAAATCAAGGAAAAACTAAATTAGTGGCAGTTACATAAAGTGAAGGATTCACTGCAAAGTTATTTTTCCACTTCCTTTCTCCCTTGTTCTCCTCCAAACAGGAAGGTACCAGTTTACCTTCATTTTTTCCAGACATTGACACTTTCAGTTTTAATCTTTCAATCCTGTTAGTGGGTTTTTGCATACAGCTTATTAGGTAACAGACCTGTTCACAGAGACAAAGATATTAATATCTTACTGACTGAGGATTATTACAGAATCACAGAATTGTTTTGTTTGGAAAATACCTTTAAGATCAACAAATCCAACTGTTAACCTAACACACTGCCAAATCCACTGCTGA
>NW_009970723.1:10719866-10731396 GCF_000747805.2 Chaetura pelagica
GAACCATGTCCTTAGCACTACATCTACACATCTTTTAAGCACCTTCAGGGGTGGTGGCTCGACTGTCTCCCTGGGCAGCCTGTTCCTGGCAGTGCTTGACAACCTTTTTGGTGAATAAATTTTTCATAATACCCCATCTAAACCTCCACTGGCTGAACTTAAGGCCTTTTCCTCTTGTTCTATGGCTTGTTACTTGGGAGAAGAGACCAACACTCATCTTGCTCCAGCCTCCTTTCAGGTAGCTGTGGAGAGTAATAACATCTCCCCTCAGCCTCTTTTTCTCCAGACTAAACAATCCCAGTTCCCTCAGCTGCTCCTCATGAGACTTGAGCTCTAGATCCTTCACCAGCTTCGTTGTCCTTCTTTGGACACACTCCAACATCTCAATGTCCTTCTTATGGTGAGAGGGGCCTTCTTGTTATCCAGAGTCAGTGGGGCAAAGCACTCAGCTTCCTCCCTCCATGCTTTCTGTGGCAGCAGACAAGAACACATTGGCTTTCTTAGGGCAGGAACTGCTCAGAACAGCCAGGACACCTTCAGACCTGCTGTGTTTTCTTTGCACTATGCTAAGGCTGCATGAGAGGACCTGGGATTCCTTACAAAGCTCTCATAAGGATCAGGTATTCTTGATATGACAGTAGTCAGAGAGAGGGGTTCAAGAGGTATGGTTTCAAACAGTATCTGAAATAACATATGACAAGAATCCAACCCACCACATTTTTCACCAGTCAGCTAAAAAGCAGATGAGCCAGAGTAGGGTTCACTGCCAATTTTTTTATTTCCAGCACCTGCTACAGAAACAGGATTGTTCATAAAACATCTGTGAAAGAAAACTCAGCTTGGAGTCAGAGGAGTCTTCTTTCCTCACCTGCACTTTTGTAACTATGGCTATACTCAAACCTCAGAAGGAGCATCCACTCATGCAACAGGAGGAAGTGTGCAAATAAAATAAAAATTAATTAAAAGCAAAAAGAGATTGGATGAGGAAATGAGAGTGAGCCATTCAACTAATGACTGATTATAGCCTACCAAGCTCACAAAGGCTGACAGATGCAAAACCACAGTACTCAGCAGCACTTGCCAGTGTGTGCTGTTTAAAAGTCATGCAGGATGTGGTCACCTCTCCTTGTTCTCAGATACAGTGTTACAAAAAATAATTATCATGGTTACAAGAAAAGATTGGCTCAATGAAGCAGATATGGAGTCAAAACTGAGATGTTAATTATAAACATGTAAATATCTTCAGTTGCAGTATCCTTAATTTCTCCTCCTCTCTTCACACACAGATGCATATATCCATACACACATCAACATGTAGCGCAGGGCAAGTGATGTGTTCACATACTGAATGGTAGTACATGCATGACTAGTGTGTAGCTGTATGAATTACTTGAAATTTAGAAATACAAACTGTATGACTGATAGGGACCAAGTCAGCAAGTCTACTTCCTCGCATTGCAGCTGAGGCTATCATGGGACCCTTGCAGAAACACTTATTGCATCTTACAACTTGCTGTAATTCTTAACATCCCTCTAAACCATAGTCTGCTTCATTTACAGCAGCTTATATACAGATGTTCTTGGGCCAGCCCTCTCCTGTCCCAAGTAACTGGTGTTCACTGTCCTCTCTGACCTGTTAATAGACAGTGTCAACATTCCCATTACCCCCCAGACTCAGTGTGGCTGAGCATCTGACCTGGTCCCCTCCACCCTCACTCCTCCTGCAGCTCTTGCTTGAGCTACAAGATGGAAACAGCCCCTGGTGTTTCAGAGCAGCTTTCAAAAGGCTCAACACACCAGCATTAATATGCCCATTTCTACTGAAGATGTACAGGCTCACTTTTGGTATTTAGTGGTCTCTCAGTCTAGGGGAGCCAGGACATCTTGATCTTCATCATCTGGGTGCTTATTCATCTGCTCTGTGTGTGCTCACAGGACGTGCACCCACCTCCCACATAGTGCAGGAGCAGATTTGCATTGGATTTTGTGCAAGATCATTGTGTATCTGAGCCAGCATTTCACCTTTTACGCAACAGTTTGAGAGCTGGGGCTGCAGATGGGGGCTGCCCACCTCCATTACATCCCATCCATTAGTTCCCTCCAGCTGCATGGGTTTGGTGAAGAAGGCATCCCTGCACCTCTGCATTTATCAAGGACCTCCATGGCAAGTCAACAGCAGCTCCCCTCACTTCACTGGTTTCAGACAGGAATCTGATGCCTCTGGCAAGACAAAGCCAAAGGCCCCAGAAAGGAGTGCAGAGCTCATATACCCAAATCAAAGTGCTCAGTCTCATTTTAAATTAAATTTTAAATTAACAAGTCAGGCAAGGTATTGCTGTGTTGGGAGCAATGAGTTTAGCACGGATCAGTAACCAAAATGGGATCTTTCCCCCTGCATCCCTTAAGCCCTTGCACAGCTCAGTGCTCAGGAGCAAGGATCCCTCCCACATCAGGCATGCAACCACCTCATGTTTCCACCACCAGAGAAATCTCAGCCTTTGCTTGTTGAGCAGTCTTGTTACATTTGTTGAAACAAGTGTTTAGTCACTTGCTTTTCTGTTTCTGAGAGAGAAAACTATTTCCTCTGTGGACAATTCAGGATTAAGGGTGAGCTTTACCCCTGTCACCAAGCACTGTCCATGGCCTTGTACCCTCAAGCTGCCCTGAAGTTTTGAAATTGCATCCCCCACCCACCTGAGCAGGGCCATGCAGATAGCAGAAAAAAGTGCCTTCCAGACTGAGAACAGAAACATCCTCCATTTATTATTCATAGTTACAATAAAAAGAGGCCCTAAGTAGAGAGATCTCTCAAATAAAAATGTTGTTTTAAATATTGTTAACAGCATCACCTAGTAGCTATATTGCAGATCTACATGTACATCAGGGATGCAGACAACGAGTTTTGGTTAACATTTATGCTGAAACATTCACTTTTATAATAAAATTATAACTCTTCTGCCTGTTTGTACATTGGCTAACTAGTAAATACCCTCTTTGTTTCCTTCTGTTATGTGCTGATAGTTTTGTTAGCTTCCTTAACCTCTTGCTTTTCAAAATGAATAAAAAGAAAATAGCCAATCCAGAAGTGAGGGAAAATCCTGCTTTGAGAAAATAATTACTTTAATTTGACTTTGTGGAAAACAGCTAAAGAGGAGATGATGTGAGGAAGCTCAATGGGGTTCTACCAAAGGCTGCTTTGATGCTTCTCAAAATTACTGCAAACAAAGAAAAATTAGGTTCTTGAGTTTTATAAACACTTCAAGACTCTATCTTTTCCTATCAAGAGTGCTTCTAAAAATTAAAGCAGATGATGTGCAATCCCCCAGCAGCACTGAGGTGGAAATGATTTCCACTGACTGCAGCCACGTACCACACCAACAGCTGCCACTGGGCTGAGAACCCTCTTCCCCTGCCCCCCTGGGAGCTCACTCCCTCACTGCAGGCTGTTGGGTCAGAAAGCACATGTTGCTCTGTTAGCATCCTCTGAGAAAGACATCCAGCCCATGGGGACCTGAGGTGGGTGAGAGCAATCCCATGCTGGAGCCTGCACTGCTGCCAGCCGAGCAGGAGGGTTGCATCCCAGCTGGAGATGCACTCACTGAGGCCAGGGAAATCCATCTGAGGCATCCTTCCCATGCTGAGAAGAGGCACCATTTTTATATAAAAGACCTAATTCATCTTGCTGTTCTCTCTTTGGGCTCAGCCTGGCTTCCAGCACAGTCAGTGGAGCCGTGAATGTGCTCTTATCCCTAGGGGTGGGGTGCTCTGCAGTGTCATACAACCACTTGGCTATGCTGGCACCGTGTTGCTCAGAAGCTGTTTGCAGAGGCAGAACAGGTATACAAATGTACAGAGGGCTACAAATAGATGTCTGGTTTATCAAAAGCTACAGCCCTCAAATTGTGGTTCTTCCCTGCTGGGTGCTGCCCACTACAAAAGAAAAATTGATGCCATTTCTTCAGGCATGAAGAAGGTAAAAATTCAGGCTTGCAGCTCTTTTCATCAGCAGGTCTCCAACACACCCGTAGGAGTGACCACACACTGTCTCTTGCTTTTAAAGCACTACATGTAAGAGCTCCTCCTTTCCCCATCACCAGCTCCTGGCAAGAGATTTCCACCTGCTTTCCAACTTCTGATTTACAGCATAGTCTCAGAGAACTATGGTTCTAGTGGCCTATTTTGACAAGACAAATTTGTCATTCCCGCAGTCATTCTGCATTTCTGCAAATCATTTGGCAGATCTTTGGGTAGACAGACCCCAGGGTCAACACCCAGGCAGGCCACAGCCTTCATAACCCTCCTGCAATGGCAAGAACTGAACTGCAAACACCAGAGCCAGAGTGCAGCCTCCAGCTTTGTGCTCTGTCCCTCTCTCTGCTTTGTGTGATTCCATCTCCAGTTGTCCTCCTCTTCAGAAACAAGGTCAAAATCAGCACAACTTGAGAGGTACCAGCAGACACAAGTGCAGTTTTTCCTTGCCCTTACCACTTATTCATTTCATGCCCCTTCTCAAATGGCACTTGATGGTGTGTTGGGGTTTTTTTAAGTTATTTTCAGAGTGTTTTCTTTAGAAAAGGTTCTCTACAAACAAACACAAAAAAGATAGGAAGAAAACTATTATGTCTTTGTGTTGTTAAAGCATCACATCTTTAAACAATAGCTTTAAATCTCCCAGGTTATCTTCTTTCTGACTATTCTCAGTCAATAGGTAGAAAATAATTTTCTGTTTGACTTAGTAACTTATTTTTACTTACAGAACAGAAGCCCAGTCCCATATTGGCAATGGCAGGGAGGTAGTGAATAGGTCTTAAACTAAGAGTGACAAAAATAATTAAATTCTACAAATCCTAAAAGCCTTGCCCAGTTTTCTATAACACAACATGGTAACAGTTTGAATGATGTTAATGGTCTGGGCTTCAACAAGGTCAAGTGGCAGGTCCTGAACTTCGGCCACAACAACCCCAGGCAACACTACAGGTTTGGGGAAGTGTGGCTGGAAAGTGTCTGGCAGAAAAGGACCTGGGGGTTCTCATTGACAAGTGGCTGAATATGAGCCAGCAGTGTGTCCAGGTGGCCAAGAAAGCCAGTGGCATCCTGGCTTGTATTAGAAATAGTGTGACCAGCAGAAGTAGGGAGGTGATTGTCCCTGTACTTAGCCCTGGTGAGGCCACACCTGGAGTGTTGTGTCCAGTTTTGGGCACCTCAATTCAAGAGAGGTATTGAGGTGCTAGACCGAGTACAGAGCAGGGCAAGGAAGCTGGTGAAGGGCCTAGAGAGTAAATCTTATGAAGAACGCTTGAAGGAGCTGGGAATGTTTAGTTTGAGGAAGAGGAGGCTGAGGGGAGACCTCATCAGTCTCTACAACTACCTGAAAGGTCATTGTAGAGAGGTTGGTGCTGGTCTCTTCTCACAGATAATCAGCAACAGAACAAGAGGGAAGGGCTTTAAGCTGCAACAGGGGAGGTTTAGACTGGACATTAGGAAAAAATTGCTCACAGAAGGAGTGGTTAGACACTGGAATGGGCTGCCTAGGGAGGTGGTTGAGTCACTATCCCTGGATGTGTTTAAGGGTCGTTTGGATGTGGTGTTGGTGGATCTGATTTAGGGGAGAACTTTGTAGAGCAGGGACGATGGTTGACTCGGTGATCCCAAGGGTCTTTTCCAACCTGAATAGTTCTATGATTCTATGATACCGAAGTGGAAGGATTGGCTGATTCATCTGAAGGCTGCACAGCCATTCAGCAAGATCTGGACAGACTGGAGAGCTGGGCAAAAAGGAACCTGTTGAGGTTCAACAAGAATAAGTGTGGAGTCCTGAACCTGAGAAAGAATAGTAACATGCACCAGTACAGATTAAGAGCCAATCTGCTAGAAGGCAGCTCTGTGGAGAAGGACCTTAGGGTCCTGGTGGACAACAAGTTATCCATGGGACAGCAATATATCCTTGTGGCCAAGAAAGCAAATGGTATCCTGGGGTGCATTAAGAAGAGTGTGTCCAGCAGGTTGAGGGAGGATCTCCTCACCCTCTACTCTGCCCTAATGAGACCACATTTGTAGCATTGTGTCCAGTTCTGGGCTCCCCAGTTCAAGAGGGACAGGGGTTTACTTTAGAGAGTCCAACAGTGGGCTATGAGGATGACTAGGGCACTGGAACACCTGTCTTACGAGGAATGGCTGAGATATCTGCAGCTTTTCAGTCTAGAGAAGAGAAGACTGAGAGGGGATCTTATTAATGTACATAAATATCTGAAGGGTAGGTGTCAAGAAGGAAGGGCCAATCTCTTTTCAGTCATGCCCTGTTACAGGATGAAGGGAATGGATGGAAATCAGAGCACAGGAAGTTCCACCTCAATATGAGGGAAAACATCTTTACTGTGAGGGTTACAGAGCACTGGAACAGGCTGCCCAGAGAGGTTGTGGAGTCTCCTTCTCTGGAGACTTTCAAGACTCGTCTGGGTGTGTTTTTGAGTGACCTGCCCTAGATTTGAAGTGGCCTTGCTCTGGCATGTGGGGTTGGACTCAATGATCTTGAGGTCCCCTACAAGCTCAACATTCTGCTATTCTGTGTTTCTCTGATTTCTGATATGTGGGTATACACTTAGCATTTTGCATACAGGCAGAGAAATCTTTGCATAGCAGAATAAATTAAAGCAATATTGTTTAATTGCCCTGGTAGCAATAACAGTGCACAGCCTCCCAGGAAGCCCAGATACAGAGCAAAGCAAAATTGCCTGAAAACATTCGGGATCTGTTGGTGTCAGAGCACACAAAATGCCATTTCACTTGGTGCACTATGGTCTACAGCACTAATTATTGAGCTCTGCTTGGGAAAAGTCTTGTAAAGAATTTATTTTTTTTTTCCCCCTACCATGAGAAACAAATAACCTTTATCAAAGATCATTCATTCCCTGCCACTCAGCTATGGTGTCTGCTAACAAAAAAATAGCAACCGAAATCAAACAATGGAAACCAAGAAAGAATAAATTAGAAGATGTCACGAGCCTTTCCAAGGGAGCTTTTAGCCAAGTCCGGGATTGCTCCTATTATGTGTGCTAGGTCAAGAGCATCTAAGCTTGACGATACTTCAGGAAAGGCATCTGTAGAGGTTTCCCATCACGGGCACGTCTGGTTGACGAGTTGGTCAACTTGTGTTGGTCCCCGTCCCGCAGCGGAGCTACGGTGGGGGCAGGCAGGGACCAGGGCTGGAGTGCCTGCCCAGGCAGGGAGGGTCAGGGGAGGGGTGAGAAAAGCCCTCTCTGGAGACTTGAAGCACCGCGACTGCATTTCTGAAATTCTCCAAGCCACACACTGCATTTTAATAAAAATCGCTTGTTTCCTTAAACAACAGCAAGCACAGTGATGTGCTGCATCATTCACACCGACAGCTTCCTCCTCGTTTCAGGAGATGCCTGCTGGTGTAAACTTAGGTTGTTTGGGTTTTTTTGTCTGTTAAACTGCAGGTATTTAATCTCAAAATAGGAGTTATGCAATAGCATTTTTTACCCTTGCTCAGGACCAACCACTAGACTGACTCCTGCATTACACAGGAAGATGTTCTGTCAAAATAATTAATACCGAATCTTTCAGGAAAAAGGTGGACTGTTTTGGCAGCAAAGACTCATTTCCAGCAGAGAACAGTCCAAAAGGAAGTCAAAGATCCGGACTCCAAATGCAAAACAAGAAGCACTTGTAAACAATCAAGACATATTTCCATGTTATGGCGGGTCAACCTGGGGCGCTTTTAAAGCTTTTTTCTTCCTTCTTCATGTATAATCTTCTAAACGAGTCAATTAAAAGCTTAAAACAAACAATGTAGGGCTTTTTGAAAAATGTTCCCAAGTTAACAATAGCCAAGAGCTGGGTCTTTCACAAGCAAAATGAGCTGCATTGCAGCTGTCTGCGGGTACTGAGGCTGCTCCTGCTTCTCCTGGGGAGCTGGGACACTCCTGCCACCCAGGAGGATCAGTGCCTGACTCTGCTGCACCAGCAAACCCGCACAGATCTGCACCAGCTGCTCTCACCAGTCTCTGACTCTCAAACCAGAAATTTCTCAGGAGCTGAGATGGAGCTGGAGGTCAGGTATAAGGTGGTGTGGTGGAAAAAGTGACACTGACTGAGGTAACAAACCACAAAGATTTTTCAAAGCATTTTAAGGCTCCATCATGCTTTAGAGATCTAGACTGTGGGGTGAATTGATCAGGCTTTTTCAGCTGTGGCACCAGCATCCACCTGAGCTATGACAGCTAATATCTGGGCTGGGAGAAGTGCAGTGTCCTTCTTGGTGAAAGGCAGTCCAAGCTGAAGAACTCTCCACTTAGACTTTGTTTTCTACTTTTTCAAGGGAAGAGGGCTGCAGGATAACATGGTATTTGAACACAACAGCAGACTCAACCAGAGCTCAGTCTGGGGCATGAGCTGTAAGAGAGCTCAGCCAGGCCCCCCCGCAGCCAGCCCCCAGCCATGTCCCTTGTCCCAGCAGGTGCTCATCTCTCCAAGGGGTCTTTCAGCCCATAAGCACATTACAGCTGGCACAGCATTTGCAAAATGATGAGATACTCTGAACACAAAGGAAGGAAGAGAATTTCTGTTGAATTCTTTGCTCTCCAGCATGATGAAAAAATAAGCTCAGATAAAATAGCTTGTTTTCAATTTGAAACATCTGTCCATTATCAGAGTATCTCCACACAACTGAAGGAGCCAGCAAATCCATGTTACAGGTGGAATCATAGAATCAGAGAGGTTGGAAGGGATCATGTCCAAGCCCCATGCTGAAGCAGGAACACTTAGGGAAGATCACACAGGAACATGTCCAGATAGGTCTTGAAAATCTCCAGAGAAGGAGACTCCACAACCTCTCCAGGCAGCCAGTTCCAGTGCTCTGTCACCCTCACAGTAAAGAAGTTTTTCTTCATGTTGAGGTGGAACTTCACTTGTTGCAGCTTGAAACCACCGATCGTGCAGACACAACAAGTGGCAGATGCTGGCTGCTGTCTTGAGCAAGTTCTTAAAGACAAAATAAACACAAGGATTCTTGGTTTTGTCCTTTGCATCATCAAGTTTCCATCCTAGAAAACCTACGTGAGTTAGTTCAGAGACTTCCAATGAACAGAAGTTTTATGGACAAAACTGAGCAGGATTCACATGAAACAACCAGGACGACTCAGCAGAGGATAAATACAGATGACTGTGCCCATATCCTACAGCAGGATTTGCAGCTCAGCATATTCTATTCCAGGAGCCCCATGTGAAGCCCCTTTCAAGTTCTTCTGAATGCCACAAAAAAATCCAAGGAGGCCACCAATAAGGCAACATAAACATTCTCACTAACTCTAAATGATCACTTATGCATCACAACAACCCAGCACCCTCACCATCACAACTTCCTGTTCCTTAATTTCCAAAGTATAGCTACCCACCAGAAAAACAGTTAACTCAATAGCTCTGAAGAGCGCAAGGTCACAAAATAGCTCATTGAAGTAATTCTATACTTTCTATTGCTTTACTTCAAATTAGCACCACTGCCTTTAAAAACAGGGAAATTCCTACTGGTTAAAAATTTATCTTGTAAATTAATTTAAATGAGGCTTTGACCTTCCTTGCAGAGAAACTGAAGGAAGGTTTTTTGCTTTTTCTTTTATTTTAACCAAAAAAAGACATCCAACTGGAACAAATACTTTTTTTATTTTAACAAGTTAGGACAGTGGAATGCAACATCATTTCATGTTGCCCCTGTTACACATTTTGATTTCCTCATCAAATTATTGCTGTGCTATGATCATCTGGAGTCCACGAGCCATGTAGATGTGTGAACCTAGATGTGTGTCCTGCCAGGAGGGCCTCACTACATGTAGTGTACCAGCAGCCAATGGTACCACTTTGGTATCTTATTTTTGGATAGTACAACAGAACTGCGTTCTTATCAGGTCCTGGATGCTATGATAATGTTAGCAACATTCATATATCATAAGCTGCAGTGATAGGAAAGTGAAAAGGGGAAAGAAGGGATGCAAGAAAGCAACTTATGAATCTGAAGGGACTTCACCCAAGAATCTATAGCATCATGGGGAAACGCAGTCACAACCCCCCTGCTGCTACCATGTCTTATGCACCCTGGTTTCTGGAGCAGAATGTTCTTGCAGACATCCAACAAAAGGTTATGAAACAAACCTGATAGGGTACAACAGCAGTCTGTCATGTCACTTCAGGGATTCAGGAGGAGGTTTTGGGCTGTCCCTCAAGTAAGAAGCCCATCAGAGGCAGGCACAGCACCGCCCTCTCCCGTCCTCTGGCGCAGATGACAGAGGCCAGCTAGGGGCAGAGGCTCAGCAGAAATGGAATTCAGAGGGGAGAAATTTGGTACGTCTCCTTTCCGAGGAAGAAAGTCACGATCTAGACCCAGAGATTTGTTATTCTGATCAGGGACAGTCTGGTTTTTATCTTGACAAAGCAAGTGCCATTAGCCAACATTTCAGTGGAACAGGTAACCTGGAAGTGCCTGACACAGAGGCTGCATGGAGAAAGAGAAGCTGGGACAGTGCAGTATGTTTTTTATACCTGATGATATCCTCATATCATCTGGTGCATGCTACAGGTATACCCTGAATTCTGGCTTTGCAACCAAGGGAGAGAGCCTGCTTGCTTGTGCTGGTTTGAGTACAGCACATTTTTAGCTCTCTCACTTCCAGCTGGTACCTTGTGTGATGCTTTTCCATGGTGCTGTGCCCTGTGCGTGGCCAGGACACCGCAGGGAGACTGGCCACACGCGTGCGTGCTCCACCAGCATCACATCTCAGCATCCTTCCACAAGCAGGAAACCTCACGTATTCATTAGACCTGAAAACATTAATTCCACTGCATGAGCATCACAGGCTTTCAAAAAATGAATCTTCTTAGATCTCATTACTTAGCAAATGCTTCTCACTAGTTGGCTATCTCTTCATCAAACAAAAGGTCTGTTCATGCTGTTGACAATCCTAATATTTTGTGACACAGAAGAAAGAGAGTTGTAACTAATCAAGTCTCTTTCCATGGTTGGGTGTAAAAGCAATTTAATTCATTTTGGAGGTCACAGAACCACAGCACTAAAGCTCATTTTATAATGTTTATATAATTGTGTTGTTTGGTACTTAAGAAGCTCTTCTATTTCTGTCTCCATAGCATTTCCCATTCCATTCCATCTTCCAGCCTTGCCTCACCAGCTGTCAAAGCCTGCAACAATTCTCCTCTCTTACCTTTGCTGGCTCTCTGACTTAGCTGCACCCACCCATCCCTCCATCTCCCTGTTCTGCTCTCCCTCCTGTTCCACACCCCCTCCTTTTCCTCCACAAACCCCTTCCAGCTCTTTATCTCCTTTGTCAGTGTCATCCTCCAGCTCTCTGAGTACCTCTATAATGTCTGTCTTCTTAACACTTTCATGGTCTGGTCACTCCATTCTGCAGATGAGGAAGAGAAGCAAGAGGCATCAAGGGTGACAGTTGTGGCTGGGGACAGATTCAGCAACAGAGAGAGCGGAGTGTGAGGGAGCAGGAAT
>NW_009970723.1:10731647-10757028 GCF_000747805.2 Chaetura pelagica
CAGGAATGGTATTTGGAGATAAAATACCTGGAATCAGCAGCAGTCACAGAAGTTGCTGTTGAAGAGGAGGCTGGCAACCTCCCATACCTACCTCTCATGCTGCTATGTCAAAGCAAAATCCAAGGGACCATGGCCAACTCCTGCACTCAACAATAAAACTGCACTGCAAGGCAGATGCTAGGCATGCATGTGTTGACACCAGGGTGTCTTGTACATGTTCTGACTCAGGAAATGTCTTTTCTTACATCACCTGCTGCACCTTCCTCCTTTGCCCTCAGCAGTAAGCAACAGGAACCTCCTTGCTGGATAACACTGGCACTTCATATCATGCTTTACACTGCTGCATGGAAGGCATTTGCATGTGGCTGTGGATTTCCATCCGTTGCAATGACAAGGAAAGTTAGAGACCAATTCATACTGAGGAGGGGGGAAGAAAAAGAGGCAGATACTGGGTGCGTGAAGCCTGTTCTGCAGTACCACATTAAGTCACAAGCCCAGTACCAGATGTCTAGAGAAAATGCAGGCACTGAAATCACGAAGCAGCATGATTTGGAGGACAAGCTCCCACCCACTCCCAGCAACCACTGTTAGGAATGAGCATTTGGATTTCTCCCACCTTTGCCTTCTAATTTCCATTTTAATTTTTACCTTTCACAAGTCATTCTTCAAATGAATGTATTCAGGATTGTGCAACGGGGTGTCACAGTTTACCTGTGGCTGGGGAGGCGCAGGCTGGATGGCAGAAAACATGCCAGGAAATGCTGGCTCACCCAGCGAGCAGCATAACTCTGCTGCAGCCCTCAGTTGTGCAGCACCCAGGTTTTCCTGCTCCAGTCCAAGTTGTCTTCTCCTCAGCTGGGAAAAACAATCCAGCTAAATTATATTGGCATCACAGCCTTAAGCTTTAATACAACACACTCAGCAAATACAAAGCAGACCTGCACTATCAGTTATTGCAGCTTTTCACTGTGCTCTGGACATACCACAACAGAAAATCAGGAAAAGTGGTTATCACAGAATCACAGAGAATCATCATGGTTGGCAAAGACCTTTAACATCACCACGTCCAACCGTAAACCCAGAAAAAAAATAACCCCACCATGTCAACTAGAGCATGCCCTGAAGTGCCACGTCTACATGTTTTTTTAATACCTTCAGGGATGGTGACTCCACCACCTCCCTGGGGAGCCTGTTCCAGGGTCTGACCACTCTGGCTGGGAAATAATTGTTCCCAATGTCCAGTCTGACCCTGCCCTGGTGCAGCTTGAAGCCCTTCCCTCTTGTTCTGTCACTAATGACCTGTGAGAAGAGACCAGCACCAACCTCTCTACAATGACCTTCCAGGTAGTTGTAGAGACTGATGAGCTCTCCCCTCAGCCTCTTGCATGTGGCTGTGGATTTCCATCCGTTGCAATGACAAGGAAAGTTAGAGACCAATTCATACTGAGGAGGGGGGAAGAAAAAGAGGCAGATACTGGGTGCGTGAAGCCTGTTCTGCAGTACCACATTAAGTCACAAGCCCAGTACCAGATGTCTAGAGAAAATGCAGGCACTGAAATCACGAAGCAGCATGATTTGGAGGACAAGCTCCCACCCACTCCCAGCAACCACTGTTAGGAATGAGCATTTGGATTTCTCCCACCTTTGCCTTCTAATTTCCATTTTAATTTTTACCTTTCACAAGTCATTCTTCAAATGAATGTATTCAGGATTGTGCAACGGGGTGTCACAGTTTACCTGTGGCTGGGGAGGCGCAGGCTGGATGGCAGAAAACATGCCAGGAAATGCTGGCTCACCCAGCGAGCAGCATAACTCTGCTGCAGCCCTCAGTTGTGCAGCACCCAGGTTTTCCTGCTCCAGTCCAAGTTGTCTTCTCCTCAGCTGGGAAAAACAATCCAGCTAAATTATATTGGCATCACAGCCTTAAGCTTTAATACAACACACTCAGCAAATACAAAGCAGACCTGCACTATCAGTTATTGCAGCTTTTCACTGTGCTCTGGACATACCACAACAGAAAATCAGGAAAAGTGGTTATCACAGAATCACAGAGAATCATCATGGTTGGCAAAGACCTTTAACATCACCACGTCCAACCGTAAACCCAGAAAAAAAATAACCCCACCATGTCAACTAGAGCATGCCCTGAAGTGCCACGTCTACATGTTTTTTTAATACCTTCAGGGATGGTGACTCCACCACCTCCCTGGGGAGCCTGTACCAGTGCCTGACTACCTATTCAATAAAGAAATTCTTCCTAATATCTAGTCTAAACCTTCTCTGGCATAACTGCAGGCCATTTCCTCTAGTCTTATTGTTATTTACTTGAGAGAAGAGGCCAACATCCACCACACTACAACCTCTTTTCAAGTACTTGTAGAGAACAACTGAATGCACTGGAACACAGCCTGGAACCACACAAGCCTTTAAAACCATGGACTTATACATGTTTCTCATTCAACATCTGGTCTTCTACAGTGGTGCTTTTGTGGCTCCTACATTGTGCCTTTGGTGCAGTGAGTTTGTGCAGAGCTCACGCTCAGGTCCATCTCTACCATCTCTGCTTTGGGTTGAGGAACACGAGGAATTAAAGCCCAGCACAAAAAGTGACATGCTGCAGAGTTTGTTTCTTTGGGTTCTGGCAGGAGAGTAAACATACACAGACACCTTTTCCTTCCTCTCCAGACAGAACTGGGA
The DNA here is from genome assembly GCF_000747805.2 of Chaetura pelagica. Lineage (NCBI taxonomy): Eukaryota > Metazoa > Chordata > Aves > Apodiformes > Apodidae > Chaetura > Chaetura pelagica. The sequence continues at coordinate 10,734,345 of NW_009970723.1, forward strand.
CTAACTCCCATCCCTGAACATTCCACTAAAGCCAGTGGCCAAAGAGAAACTTTAGTAGTTCTAGAGAATCCAGGTATTTTGCAGCCACCTCTGAGTCCTAGAATGACTGATGCTGGTGGGCATCTTTGGAGTTCTCAACTCCGTTCCCCAGCTCAAACAGATTCAACAGGAACAGGTCACCCAGAACTATGTCCAGCTGGGCTTTGGATTTTCCAAAGATGGACACTCCACACCCTCCCTGGGCAGCCAGTGCCAGTGCTTGACCACCCTCACAGCAAAAACCCCCCACCTGCTTGTCTGCACCTCCTAAGTATGAGGTGCTCACAACCAAATGGTGGTTCCTCTGGGAGCCCACTAATGCAGGGTTTTATCCAATCCATAAAATGGCTTTTTTTTTTTAACCAGAGGTAAAAATAAATTCCACCTTTCCTTCAAACTAGGAATTCTGAGAAAGCCTTCACAAGCTGTCTGGGCCAGCCAGCAGAGGAGCTGCCTGAGACATGCAGGTGCTGGAAGCACACATTAACATGTTCAGTCTCAAAGCAAAAAACCAAGTCAGGAATCTTGGAAGCCCTACAAGACAGGCTTGGCTGTTCTGAGGAGTTTAGGAGACCATCTTCAGAAAGTTTCAAAAAGCCAACTGTACCCTGGGCTGCATCAAAAGAAGTGTGGCCAGCAGGGCCAGGGAGGGGATTCTGCCCCCCTACTCTGCCCTGGTCAGACCCCACCTGGAATACTGTGTACAGCTCTGGAGCCCTCAGCACAGGAAAGGCATGGAGCTGTTGGAGAGGGTCCAGAGAAGGGCCATGAAGATGATCAGAGGACCAGAGCACCTCTCCTATGAAGACAGGCTGAGTGAGTTGGGGTTGTTCAGCCTGGAGAAGAGAAAGCTCCAAAGAGACCATTTTGCAACCTTTCAGTACTTAAAGGGGGCCTGTGAGAAAGCGTGGACAGACTTTTTACATGACCTGTTGCAACAGGACAAGAGGTAATGGCTTTAAACAAAAAGAGAGTACATTTAAATTAAACATAAGGAAGAAATTGTTTATTATGAAGATAGTGAGATACTGGAACAGGTTGCCCAGAAAGGTAGTAGATGTCCCATGCCTGAAAGTGTTCACGGTCAGGTTGGATGGGACTTTGAACAACCTGATCTAGTTGGAGATGTCCCTGCTCATTGCAGGAGGGCTTGACTAGATGATCTTTAATGGTCCCTTCCAACCCAAACTATGCTATGATTCTATGATCTGAAGATCATAGATGCCTAGCTAGAGGCAGGACTCCAGGCTTCATTTCTTGCAGCTGCAGACCATGGTCTGTGAGGTTTCTTGCCTCGGGGAAGGCTACACACACTAGTGCCTCAGGAACCTGCCTGAGCACTGCCAGACCTCATTGCAGGGAATATGGGAGGAGTGTTTAGGGATGAATGCATGCCTGTCATTCTGGTCCCTAGGAATGGAGCTTGGAAACACAGCTGACTCCCAGGAGAGGTGGACCAGAATGGATGCATCAGCTTCCCTAGCAGCTTATACTGATTTAGGTATAGCTATCCCAAGACTTGATCTGATGTTTATAAAACCAAAGGTTCTGTGAGTGAAATAATTCATATTCAAAGTTTCAAAAGAAGGTCTGATACCCAAGGCAGGGTCCATTGATCTGCCCTTGCACAAAAGGCCTCTCACAGCTCTGCAGGGAAAGTGCACTTGTTTCCGCAGGGGTATGTGTGTGTATACATATAAATAAGTCTAAAATCATGTTGGATTTTTGTCAGCATTGGTTTGCAGACTCCTGTTGCCTCTGCAAGGGGATGTTTGGTGAATGATTCATTTTTAAGTCTCCTCCCTCTCACAGAATTAGCATCTCAAACTGTTTACCCCAGGTGACAGATTGCTGTTTTCAGATGTGAATCCTGCTTAATTTTTGGCCCATTTTTCATCTGTTTACTATTCTGTTAGTAGGGGAATGCATTTCCTAGTGATTATCGTGTGGAAATTTATAACCCCTGAAATGTTTGGTTTTAATTATAATTAAAGATGCAGAGGAAGATGAAACTCCAGTCCCTTTGGCCGTTCCTCGTGGCTTGATTCACTGCTGTTAATCACTACACATTATTTACAATTTCCCAGCCAATTTTCAATCAACAAGAAACTGCAAACTGCTCATATAAAAGCCAGTCTGAATGACTTCTGCAAGTGAGGTTTCCTCAGAAGCCCAGCCAAGCTCAGCTCTTGTACAACCCGGCCGAGGCTGCTGGATCTATCCTAAGGATGGACTTTAACAAGTGAGTCAAACTCCAGAGACTCTGACAAATAAACCCCCACAGTTGGGCCTGGCCGGGCAGGGTTTGGGCTGCCGGGGCTCGGCAGCACACACACGTGCAGGCAGCTGCCTGTGCTGCCTGTGCCTGCTGCCCGTGCCCAACCGGCTCCGCTCCCGCTCTCGGTCCCGCTCGGTGTGACAGGGCAGCTGCTGCCCTGGGCCCAGCCAGAGCCCCCTGTGCTGCTTGTGGTGAGGGAGAGCAGGGCAGCCCAGCTTCCCTGTGTGCTCAGACTGCCACTCACCATCCCCAGGCTGCCAAAAACACCCAGCCTGTTGCCTGTGGTAGAATCTGCTCTGAGAAAACTAGTCTGGACTCTGCTGCTGCTCAAAGTTCCTCCCTGGTTTCCCCATTGCCTATCCCAGTATTTAACTTGCTAAGGAGAGCAGGACTACCACATCAACATGACTTTCCAAGATCATTATTCTTTATCTTGGAAGATGAAGGTCTATGGAATCATGGAAGATGATGTAGTTTATAGCAGTGTTGTCCCCTTGGGGTGGATGATACCAGCCATATCTTGATGGCTTTCCTTTCCAGGACTACTTTTTTGTTGTTGTTTTTCCTGGCTAATTTTACAGAGTCTTTGTTCTGCTCCAATCTCTCTTGCCCTCCCAAATAAAGTAACACACCCAGTCCGATTCCTCATTTACAGACCTGTTCATGAACAGGCCAACAGGATCAGTGTCACCTTGGCCACTCTAAAGCAGCCTTTGAGCAAGGTATCCAGCTCCTTGAGGCTTGCACTATTCTTTTTTTCCACAGGTCCAATTTTAGTTGCAGCAATTTTAATTCCTAAATGCCTTAAAATAGTGTTTGCCTTCTGCTGGTCTGTCTCATTCTTTCCCATCACCATTTCTGGCTCACCTTTATCCACACATGTTTGGGAAGGTCTCAGTAGCATGATGGTTTACTTCTGGAAGGTATTTCAATGTTCCTCTGCCTCTGCCACATCTGCTTTCCCATTGCAGCATATGGTAGGTGTGATAAATTTACCACAATGAATTCACATCATTTCTGGTCACCATTATCCTAGCTCACACCTTCAGATATTTTCTAAAATGAATGTATAGGTGGGAAGCAGATCACTTCATAATGCATATAGCAATATTTAGGAGCCACTCATGAATTAAGACTAATGATTTCAAGTGCTCAGCTTAGTCTTCCCTAGAAACCAACTTCCTCAAAAAGGAAGCCCTAAGATTTCTTGAAGTCAATAGTGAGTTGGGCAGAGCTGACCATAACCCCTTTTCCTCTGTACACTCAAGTCTATTTACAAAGTGGTTAATCTGCTTCTAAAATATTTTTTCAAAGCAGGTAAATATTACCTCTGTCTCAGACATTATAGAGTCTAGTGAAATGTCTCTTGAGCACAAAGGGAATATGTGGGACACAGAGAGAGTAAGTAATTAACTTGAGATCATTAAACTCATGAGGCCTTTTCTTCAACTATAAACCCATTCTTTTCTGTTAATAAATGATCAGGTCTAGTTTGGATGGATTATTAATTTTGTTAATGAAAAAAAATCTCCTAGCAAGTCCTAGAATCTTCCACCAACTATCTCTTCATGTCTGGGGGTGTTTTATTTCTTTTTCCTGTTTCTGTATACAGCACCAAGGTATTATCCTACTGCTAAATTCTCTCTTCTTTTACTTTGAAAATAATTGCTATGGTCCTCTGCTACTGCTTGATGAACTTTTACATTAATAGCATCACCTGAATTTGATTTTTTCTCTTTCTCTGGAACAGAGAGACCAAAGAACAATTTTAAAGGTTCAAATTGTAATATCATGTAAGTAACAGAGGTAACTACCCAGTATGGTCATCAAGCAAGAATCCAATTTGTCCAGTTTTAGGAACTTCAGCTGTTTTGTCCTGTGTAGTCCGTAACAAATGAGAAACAAAAATTGCTTTGTCATATGACATCATTAAAACTCCCTTACTTGGGAACTCAAAGGACTTATGTGCTACAGTGCAGTTAAAGCATGTAGAAAGATGTCAATAACTACAACTGCAAAGGGAATTAAGGATAGGAGAGAAAAACAAACCAACAAAACAAACCAAGAATCAGTCACCCCAAAGGGCTCAGCATCAGAACAGTTCATTTCAGCATTTCTAGGATGTAATATCTCATTTTATCAATTACAGAGCCTACCTGTCTTGGTTCAAAATGGCAATTTCCACTTAAAAAATTATTTCTAAATTGTGGTAAGGGGTAAGTTATTCAAAATGGAAACAAAAAGTTTAATTTTGAATTGAGTGATGTAGTCCACATCAGCCCAAAGTGATCTTTCAGGCTTTCCTTCTGATGAAAAATAGGGAGAAAAAAAAAAACCCTCTCTATAAATTGGAAAGGAATTACATTTTCCAGGTGGTAGTTCATTGTTTTTCTTTGGGGTGACATGGAATGCTGCAGCTCCAAAATAATAAATCCATTATTCACCAAAATGTTCAGGTGTCAAAAAACCTTGTGCATCTTTTTTTTTTGTTTGTTTTAGGAAGGCCCTTGGTGCTGCCTGATGACAAACTATGTCTCTCTCACCTTTTTGCAAAAACTGATGCCCTCAGCCCAGCTGCAGCAGCAGCCCCTGGTGCAGCATCAATACCCTGGAACAGCACAACCACCAAATGGCAGCCCAGTGTGCCCACCAAATTAGTGGTTCATCTCCTCCAGAAGCGTGTCCCATGGGTCTTGGATGCAGCCACAAATCATTCACTGCTTCTGTTTGAAGACAACACAAGTGGGAAGAGACCAGACCCACCTAGACCTGCCTCCTCCCAGCAGCATCCCTCACCACCTCAGTGTTGAGGGAGCTTAAGGCAAATCCTCCAAGTAGGCACTGCCTTCTCCCTTGGCAGTCAATTTATTTCCACTCTACTGCTCATGGTTTTTCCTCTGTTCTTTCTCCCTCTCAATCCAGATCTTTCCATGCTATAAAATCCAGCTACATCCAGACCTGTCCTTCATCCCTTCCAACAGGGCATCTACCAGATGACTCTTCCCAAAGCTCAGATTTTACTTTAGTTTTGCTTTCTCAGTTTGCCCACAGCTAGAGGCATCTTTTCCCATCTCTTTTCTCCCCTCTCACTTCTCCGGGGGGAGGAAGCAAGAAGGAAGGGATGGTCAGCATTCACATGAGCAGAGCATGAGGGTTTAAAGGCCTGAGAGTGCAAGTGTCTGCTGACACCACGTGCAACTTTCAGCTCTTACATAAGCAAAACCAGAGACATGTCAGGGCTCTGTGGCCGTGTCCGGTCCCTGCAACGGGTTTTGGCTGCCTGTGCTCACAGGCAGCTCTGATGTGGTGCAGCAGTAACCTGGGATCAGCCTTTGGGAAAGAGCTGTGGAAGAAGGGGCAGCAATGAGCCTTCCAGGGGCCTCCCCCTTCTCCTTGGAGCTGCTTTTCAGCCTTGCTCAGCCTTGCTCCCTGCCTAAGCTGTCCTGCTGCCCAGGTCCGTAGGCTCAACATCCCACCTGCTTTGGCCTCAGCCAGGCCCTCAGCCCTGCCTGCACCCAGGCAAGCCCTTATAAATCCTAAAATAATGTAATCATGCCAAATTAAGACTCATAGAAAAGTCTCCATGGTAACTGTGTATGAAACAATTATTAGAGCTACCTCTAGCCATGCTTCTGTATCTAGGAGCAGCAGCTTGCTTCACTCAGGTTTGTTTAATCCAATCACTAGCATATTCATAATAAGCAAAAGAAAGGAACATTTCACTGAAAAGGTGGTATATGCAAACATCCTTCAGGAAAAAATAGCATGTGGGGAGGAACCACATCACTGGTGTGTTCTTTTATAAAAATATACAAGCTTGGAACAAGTCTTAGATCCATGTATTTTTTAAAAAGATGCACTCATTACATACCATTACACAACTCACAATCAGAAGAAAAGTGCTTCCAAAGTCTAATTCCTTCCTTGCATAAGTGACCTATTTCAATCAGTTTATTTACTTGTTGGAAAAGTACCTGTCATCTTAAGACATTTCCTATTGCCCTCTTCTTGAAGGAGGCTAAGGATCACACATGTTTTTTCTAAACTAACCTGCTGTAATCTGATAGCTTCTTAAAAATTCATATTAGGCTTTATTAGATAAGAAATCTGTCTTCCTCCCACCACATTCATCCTGCCAATGAACATCAAGGGACTGTAGCATCCCTGACACACAATAATAAATCAGGGTTAGACATAAGGAACGTGACATTCCACAGAAACTGCATTAGGAAGTTTAGCCCAGGAGCATCTCATTGCTCAGATCAGACACAGCCCAAGATACTGGGTTATAATGTCCTGGTTAAAGACAATTTAGGACCACAGTACGTATTTCCATTTAGTGGTATCCAATAACAAGACCCATGAGAAAGAGAATCTGTAAGAAGAGATAAATAACCTTGGTAATTAAATGATTTCCTACATATTGTGGCAGAATGTTTTGGGACACTTGAAAAGAACAGCAAATAACTCCATTGTTGCTGTTGTCATTGTTCTTGAGGCACTTTCTCTCCTGAATTATGGGGAGGCAGAGAACAAACATTAACCAATAAAACTGCAACAGAAACCCACAGCAGGTTGTGGTACAGGGGAAGTTCAGATTATTTCTGATGGGTCTGGGATTTTGGTGTGGATTTTTTTTTTAATTAGACAGCTGTAATTGGGGGAATCAATCTTAAATTAAGATATTAAGCTCCAAGGCTCTGAAACCTGTTCACAGCCACTGGCTTCAGCTGGATTTCAGTTCCACAGCCACTCCAGATTTCATGCCTACTCTTGACACTGCAAATCACAGGCATGGAGGATCTGCATTTCTGAAAAATTAGATCACATTGTCTTACAGCCAGGAGCTGGAATTCAGGGGTAAATTTGAAAAGTCAACCGTAGTCAACCTGCAAAAGATCATACAAAACACAGCAGCAGGAGCCCTGAGTGACAGACCAGTCTCACAGTCCATTGTCCATGGCCCATGGCATGAAAATTCAGACAAGTGTGTGATGGGAATATGACTGCAGAGGATCTCCCACACAAACACAGAGTGTGTGCTTCCACTTACCCACAAATGCCCTTTTAAAAGCGCTCTAGTGACCAAGGTAAAGGATTGGGAACATACACTGATGCTGTTGCTAACGCCTGTTGGTGCTTTTGCAAACACAAATTAGTGCTTGAAAAATACCTTGTTTACACTTTGAAGAGCATTGCCTTAACAAAGCACTTTCTTAATATTTATCCTTGTACTGATACTTTATTTTAAGCTCTCTCATTTCCCCATTTTAATTACTTTCTCTTATGGAGCCTTGCTTGCACAAATTATAGTGGAGCCCTTGACTAAATTAGTAAACTCAAAGTCTGTGGTTCATAGCTACACTTTCTCTGGGAATTGAAGCAGCATATAGCATCACTGCTGTTGCAGCCACAGACACACATCACAACATCTACAGTGGTAGAAATATTTTCTCTATCCTCTTATCTCAGCTCCTCTTTTCCATTCTGCTCTCCCTGCCCTCCCCTTCACTGCACTGCTCTACTGCTCAGCTGCTAAAGCATCTCTCTACAGATCTCTCCTTTTCATGAAAACAGGAGAGCAGGAGAGCAACAAGGCTGGTGAAAGGACTAGAGGGAAAATCTTATAGGGATAGGCTGAGGGAGCTGGGGTTGTTCAGCCTGGAGAAGAGGAGACTCAGGGGGGACCTTATCACTCTCTTCAACTACCTGAAGGGAGGTTGTAGTCAGGTGGGAGCTGGGCTCTTTTTCCAGGCAACTAGCAACAAAACAAGAGTGCATGATGGCCTCAAGCTGCTCCAGGGAAGGTTTAGGTTGGATATTAGGAAGCACTTCCTCACAGAAAGGGTGATTAGACATTAGAATGGACTTCCCAGGGAAGTGGTGGAGGCACCATCCCTAGATGTGTTCAATGAAAGGCTGGATGTGGCACTTAATACCATGGTCTAGCCGATGTGGTGGTGTTAGTTCATAGGCTGGACTTGATGATCTTAAAGGTCTTTTCCAGCCTTGGTGATTCTGTGATTGTGTGATTATGTAATTCTTCCTGGCAGCATCTTACAAGTCTGTCTCTAAGTCAGACACTTCTGTGGAGTGTGCTGTAAGATGCAGTGAGAAAAGCAGCAATATAAATAATCTGAAAGATTTCTCTAATTCCTTCACTGCTCACATAACTACAAGCTGTCTGCTGCAGCATTATGAACTTGCATTTCTGAAAACTCAGCTGTATGTGTGCCTGCAAAACCTAACCTGTGCCATCCTCCTTCACACCCCTCGGGGTGGGAATTAATAGGAGGGTGTATGAGAGGAACTGTGGCAAAACCCAGACTCTGTGGGGACGTGATGCCAAAGTACCAAAACTGTGAGCACTGCTGCTCCTGCAGTATCAGTGCCTTCAGCCCAATGCCTGCACCACCTCCTCCCTCCCTGCATTTTTTTATTCTGCTGCAAAGGGCAGAGCCTCATTTGTGTTGGCAGCGGGGAAGCAGGACACCCCAAGAGGTACTCCTGCTCTCCTGACTCTGTAGCAGCAAAGAGGTCATTCCAGCATCTCCAACACCATCTTGCATTGCATCTTCCATCCCAGAGATAGGCAGAAGCACATAACAGCAAGAAACAGGCTGGGAGTGGGGAGAGGAGGGAGAACAGAAAAGATCTCTGTCATTTTTCCACCCACACCTGCCACCCTATTAAACCTCTTGATCCAAATGCTTTCATCTAATTAAATAACTTGCTGGTATAAGAGTACTTTTCTCCTTTTCTCCTGTTTCTTTTTGTCTCTGTTTCCTCACATCACTATCATTAAGGACCTGAAGGCTTTCCAGCTCTTCCACCACTTGGCACTGTCCCCAACCAGGGCATTTCAGCTGCTGCATCTTTTCACAAAGGTGTCCTTTCTGAGGTGCCTTTCACATACATGGCATCTCACTGATCTGTACATACCACTGTGACAGCCATTTCAGAAGAAAAATAGGAGGGAAAAGGCTGCAATGTAATTACTGAAAGAGGTACCATCTACCAAGGAGCACTAATAATAGTGCAAAGTGGTTATATCAGACTCAGATTATGACCCTCACTCAGTGGGAGAGCTGATTTATTTTTCCTTTTGATCTAATTCAACAAGTTAAACTGTTTCAATGAAGAGGAAATTATTCTCCTAAATTGCATGATCCTCTCTGGAAAATTTAAAAAAAAAAAAAAAAAAGAAAATTAAAAGATCCTTATCAAAGTGTTACTTGATGTGGCAAAAGGATTTTTAAAGCTAAACAAAACCAGCAGTTCAGTGGAGAATCATTATCTCTAACATTGACTCTCCTATTAGTGCTATCACCAAGCACAAATACAGACAGGTGTATAAGAAGAAACTGGCTCCCATTTTATGATGGGACAACAGTCATTAATTAATTCTGTTAATTAATTCTAATGCACAAAATGTGCAGGCTTCTGTTTCACTAGCTAAAATTCCACACAGCTGTAAGTAATATATTCCAACTGTACAAATGTGTAACAAACTCACATAAAATCTGGACAGAGTGTTTTTCTTCTTATCAGTAGTTAATTAAATGTAAGTCAAGCTATTATAAAACTGCCAGTCCATTCTACCCTGGCCATGTTGTGTTTCTTTTTAAGTATTTGAAAGGCAACATTCTTCTTGAAAGGCTTTTTTTTTTTTTTTTTTAAATAAAAGTCAAACTCTAATTTCTTAGCTGTCTTGACATGGTGATAACAGCTCCATAAACCTGTGTATTTATAGAAAATTGAGTTCTGATGTTTGTTCCTGAATGCACAAAATAATCCTGAACAGTGAAGAACTATTACAGAACAATTTTTGAAAACCCACTTGCAGTGGCTGGTGGACAAGTATTTATCATGCTGTTGCTTCACAAGCTACCAAAGATCAAACCTGAGTACATTCCCTGGGCTGTTGCTCACAGGGGTACTTCAGCTCACCCTCTTATTGCATGAGCCTGGGAGCTGCTCACACACAAACCACTGCACGTGGAAACCCTCCCTGACAAATCTGGGTTTACAGCCCATACACTTCCAAGGCCATTGGCAAACAGGCTGGTGCTGCAACCCATGGTCATGGCAGCAGAAGTGCCCACCTGTTTGGCTGGGTAACCCAGCTGGATGCATCCCTGTAAGCACAGGCAAGTACATGTGAGTTGATCTCCAATTTGGGCAAACCTGTGTTTGAGCAAAATGATATTCATACAAATAATTTACTGCTTGAGAGATGTATAAACTGATAGCACTTTTTCTTCATAATGTTTAAGAAAATCTAGTTTCTTCCTCCATAAAAAATCAGGGAGTTAATTGAACCAATCCTTCATCCCACATTGAAAGTTATAACACATCATACTGTTAAATAAATCTACTGAGAATTGCCAATCTTTGATTTTGGACAGCTTTCCTCTTGTAACTGAATTCTGTCCTGATGTTATCAGATTACTTTTTGCCTCTTACTGAGATTTTAAGGACAACAAACACCCCTTCAGTAGCAGGGTGGCCATGCTGGATCCATTTCACTCACAGAATTAGGCAAAATCCTGTTCTGGCTGACAGTGATGGGGTGCCTAACCCCCACCTCCTCATGCTGAGGGCACTGCCAGGGCTGAGCCTGCAGCTGCCCAGTGCTGGTGGGCAGCACTGCTGAGGCCAGTGGTGTCTTGGGGCTTCATCCTGAGAGGCTGGAGAAACTAATTTCTACCCAACTCTCCTTCAGAAGCACCTTCTGAAGTGTAAGTGCACAGCGTGCAGTGTTGAGGAGAGGGAACAGAGGAGAGCCACTGCAGTGCCAGAATGCTACCAACTGCCCTACTAAGTGGGTGTGAAAGATCCCTGCCAGGAGATTTAGATCTTTAAAGACTGTCCTAAAATGAATTTGAGAGCACTTTCTGCAGCACTTTAATACTAAAGGGATTTACACTTCTATTTAAAAAAATCCTTCTGCATGAAAATTTCCCAGTGCCTTAGGGACTGCATGTCAATAAAGCATCCTCCAGCTCCTAGGTCTTAGTCTCATTGCTGAGAAAGTTTTGCAGGAATCCAGAGTCAGTAATCCCAGCACAAAATAGGATTGTTCTCCTTTTTTTCTGTGGGAATAACTGGAGAAAGCAGAAATATTTGAGGAAGAGAGGAGGAGTACTGGAAAGCAACAATAGATGCCATTTTAAGCAGAATTCAAAGGAATAAATAAACACAAAGCAGATCACCTACATTGGTGGAAGTAGATGAAGGATGTTTGTAAAAACAGAAAATGGAAAATGTCATCATACAAATGCTTTTTCCTCAGATGTTAAAAATAGTGACTGTAAGTAAGTACAGTCTTTTCACAACAACAGTAAATGTACATGCTCAGTGATCCTGATAATCCAACAGACATCCAGAATCCTGAACCAACATAGGTCCTTTCCATTATACTTTTCCCCTCCATCTGCCCTTCCTTAATCCCCCATAAATATTTGGTGAGGCATTGTGTGGCATAGAAAATAGCCCAAATTGCCCCCTAGCAGAGACCAGGATTTTGGAATGAACCCTTCCTTTGGCTTCAACCCATGGTCCCCATCCCCAGTGCTGCCAACTTCTGCATTGCTACCACAGTTTGCAAATGGAGGGAGGGGCTCCTGGGGCCCATGATCACCACAGCCATTTGATATTAAATCCTGAAGATTTAATGCCTGCAGAGCATCTTTCAAATCCTGCAACTAAATAATCACACTCGTACAGAATGCAATGGCTTCTGAATTACTCAGCAGGCTCCCAGGGTAAGTGCCTTCACCCTGGGTTGCAGGAGCACTGCCATGCTCCATGCTGTGTTTATGGCACTGCTGGGGTGAGAGAGGAGGCTCCTCATCAACAGTGCCATGACAGGTATCACTGCTCTAAAATACCACTCATCAAGCAAGGACGTACTCGTATTTTTTTAGCTAGAAGATACATGAATCCTTTGCTCTACTGGTTATGGTGATTCCTATTTCTCAGCTAGTCATCATGCCTTCTTCCTGAGCTTCATCACATTTAACTTCCTTCTGTCATCCATTTCTCAGGTCATCTCTGTGTCAGCCATGGCCAGTCCAGGCTTGGGACTGAGTGTACTACTTCTCTACAGACACAGGTCATGTGAATATTTCTAAACGGCATCAGGGATGCCAGAGAAATCAACAAGATCTCTGCTTCAACACAGTTTTCCTGTTTTAACAGAAACTGAACAAAACATTCTTCTTTCAGAGGCGAGTAGCAGACACAAGAATAAAAAAAAATCTCCCTTTGTCAAGAAAGAAAAGTCACCAGCCCAGACCTGCACCCCTGGAAGAAGTACCAGGCACAAAGATCAACTGCTGTACGACTGTGGCAAGCCCAGTGTCTCCTTCAAAACTGTGTTTTACATGAAGAGGTAAAAGAAAGACAGTATATTATGAAGGAAGGGACAAGGGAAAGAAAAACAAGCTGTTAAAATAAGGTTTTACAGATGAAGAGAAGAAGGTGACATCTTCTGTTGTCAGTTCCAAGTTTCCCCATAAGACTATTCTTACCTACCTTATGTAAAAGGCATCTGTAAGAGTTCAAAAATTTCCACAAAGATCTCTAGAAATCCAATTCTTGCCTAGCTGTAGTTTAAAGCTTCTTTCAGTATGTTCACTTCCATGAACTGGATCCAGATTAAAAGCAATCCCTCCAAGGAAAAAGAAAACCCATGCACCTATTGAATCTATTCCCTCAGAAAAATCTCATATCAGGTGTCCTCTCCCTGTACTTCAGCCTGCCATTCAATATTTTTTCTTAAATTATATCTTCCTATGAGATTAAATAAAGATTTATCCTTTCGCTTGTATTTCTCTTTGCAGAAATGATAAGTTTCTGATGTTTTCTTCAGGTGAATGGAGGTCAAAGCAGTTGTAACTGATCCTGTTGCACATTTATCATGTACAAAGACTCTAATATTTGCTGACTGTGCACACTGATACTCTGTATAAATCATCAGAAGAAAAGCCACTCAATGCTTTAAAACTACTGAACGAGGCAGCCCTGTCTCCCTGCTTAAGATGGTTCCAGGGACAGGCAGAGCAGCAGCTGCAGGGACCCAGGGTCACAGCTCCCCTCCCCAGGGACCAGCCTGGCAGACCTACCACCCTAGCTCTTGATAAGCACCTGGTAATAATATATCTTCCTGTAAAAACTCCTCAGCTCATTCCACAGAGGCATTTTTACCTAATCTTTTTGGCTAACCTAAAAAAAATGGCCATTGAGGAGCTGGTAATAACTTGAAACAGCTGTTCAACTGCAAACATTGTAGAAATTAAACCATTTACACCCCTTTAAAAACTCCCAATTCTTCTATGCTAAATATTCTTACATTTATTATTCCTATAACTAAATGTGATGCTTGATTGTTTGAAATCTCCTGGACAAGACTAATGTCAAAACAGTTCATCTCAATGCTCATATTCAAATAATATTTCAGTATTTGCCACTTCATTCACCCAGTGGATCCAGGGGACTGTAAACAACTAATTATTTTTAAAAGCTGCACAATTGCTATTATTTTGCTTCATCATTCATCATACCAATTAATTCAATTGTCCCTCTCCCAAGCAGCAAGCTTTAAAAACTTGGGCTGCTCCATACTCAAAAATATAGAGATTTTTTTAATTAGCCATGACATACCCAGCAGCGTCTGTCTGCTGGCATGCAGGAAGCTGCCGAGCAACAATGCAAAAAAATCCTCCAATAAGCCCCAGTGGATCACAAAGAGTCTATTAAAAATGGTAATCTCCCTCATAGAAAAGTAGGTATGGTTTCAATTAAGGACAGTAATTCTCAACTTGTTATTTATATGCAGTGAACTAAAATAACATTCATAAAGTATAAATACAATGTGAAAAGACCATGCATAATTACTTGAAGCTTTAATTTGCAGTATGCAATTTGCCATTCACATCCATAAGCCTTTTGTTTTGCTTCATGGCAAAAACATTCCATCTAGGTCAGACCTACACTGGAGTTTATACAATGTAGAAATCCCAGTAAATAAGGCTGGAAGAGGCTCAGGGAGTCATTTAGCCCATCCCTAAGTACCGAGTCAGACTAAATTTTGTATAAAACTTCCCTGATCAATAACAATTTACTTCCCTGTTTCCTAAAACGTCCAAACAATAAGCAGTAGAAAACTTGCCTTGGCACTCAGCTCAGCTGCCTGGCCCTTCCCAGCCATTAGAAAACGTTGGGAAATGTCTCACCAAAAGCTGCCCTGCACCAATCCTTCTTGCAGTAATGGAGCAGACATAAAGAACAACACACACTTTTTTAGCCATTTCTGATGTACTTGAAAATATCTATCACATGTCAGTTTTCTGTTGAGTAAACAGAGCAGCTTTTCTCAGGCTTTCCTTAAATAGCTGATATGTCTTTACTGAATTGTTTCCTATTTCTTAGACTCCCTCTTGCTTTGCATCGCCTGGTCAGGCAATGAAATGTGCCCCAGGCAGCAGCACTATGGCCAGCTTCACATTGTTCTGCCCAGCTGATCCTCTGGGTAATGGGCACCCCTTCTGCACCCCTGGGGACAAGATGGGACATGTCCCTGCTGCCTCAGCATGACATGAAGTATCTGGAGACCACAACAGACCCCATCCACCCTCAGTGGTGACGGCTGCGGCAAGAGCACCCAAAACCTGTACAATTTGGCCCATGTTAATCATAAGGAAAAACGCATCATTTCTCTTTCAAATAAATTTTGTTTTCTCCGAAGGATTAAATCATTAAAGAATCACAATTAAATGCCTTTAGGGAATGCATCTTGGCAAAACAGTCCTTTCTCAGGAGCAATGAAGTGCTTTTTTTAAATTAAACAATAAAATGACTCAGAGTCATCCAGTGGATTAGCATAAACTTTTATCCTAACCTGGCAGAGCTACAAGCAATGAGGAAAAGAGTCCAAGAAGGAATGAAATAATAGATAACCTCAGTACCTGGGGTCAAAACACTAGGAAAATATTCCTTGCACTACACAAGCTGTGAAATCCAGTCTTCTGAAATATACACCTCCAAATTCAAACTGAAATGCTAAAGGAGTAACTTCAATGCTGTTAACCAGGTGTTTGAATTTTGTTGATATTTATAACAATCACCTGACAATAGTTAATTCACTGTCTTGACAAGTGAATTCACTTGTCTTGACAAGGGGTATCACTATGTAAAGTCTTGCTGTTGGTTTAATTACAAATGGACTTTGCTGTTGAATTTGGTAAATCAGGATCCTTCTATCTCAGCTTGTGCATAGCTGCTCCACAGCTGCAAAGTCTGCATTAGCACGTGAGAAACTAACTTTCTTATGTATATCCTAATCTCTTAGGGGTTGTTCCAAAATATGCAGAATACATAAATATATGGTTTTGGTCCTGCTAAGTAGTCAGTTTTCATCCCCCTCAAAAAAAATCCACTAGAATTTTGATTTCTCATCAGTTTTCCTTTTTTATTATTAATGTGTCTGATTTCTTACCTTACTGTTTTTTATTCCTCTGTTCTTATTGCTGGGAGTGCAAAGAGAAGATGCAATCATTTTCAAAAACCTCACTCTTACACTAATCAATCTCTGCAACTCACACTAATCAATCAAGTCCAAACCTTTATATTTGACCACAAAAAGCAAAAATTTCCTACCTGTCCCTCTCATTTCTCCTCTTCAGATGACTACATCTTGGTGTGTTAACTTACAGCCTGCTCCTGCTAGCTCCTTTGTATTAACTAAAGTGGGTATTTTGGGGTTTTTAAGACAGCTTAAGCAAGGATTGCAGACACAGTTCTTGTGCCTGTGTATTTATTAAGGCAAGGGGAAGCTGTATACTCGGGGGCATTCATTTTGTTGTTGGCACCATAACATTTGCTTAATTGTGTTTTATTAATGTTAATGTACCCAGAGGCTCAGACTCTGCCTGCACATTTTTGTAAATTGAATTAAAGGAAAAATGAATCAGAGTTAAAAGACAGCTGATTAATTTTATTCACTTGCTTAAGGGGGTTTAAGCCAAATGGTTTCCACATCTATTTTTCTTTAGAGAACAGACTTTATAGCCACAGGGCTAAGAGAAAGTTGTCACTAAGCCATTTTCGTTGCCATGTGTCAAGGAGAGCTATTTAAAGCATTAAAAGAAGTGGACATTCAGGAGAGGTGCTCACCCCCCACTCTGTACACATGGCAAGGTTACACAGACACAGCCTCTCCTGCCTGCTGCTGGGATCAGAGCGTTTTCATAAAGCATTTTCTAATGAAGCTTTCAGAACACCCCCCGGAGCCTGCTGCTCCAGACAGGCAAGGACACAGGCACAGCACAAACCCACTAAAAAAGGTACATTTCAATCCACAGAAAATTCACCTCATTAGCAGGTCTCCCTCAACACATACTGCAATTTAAAGGCCATTATTGCACTTCTTAATAGGCTCTCAGCGAGTCACAGCAGAAATCAGTTCCTGAGACAGATTTAGTCATTTGGAAATAAACATGATTCGTTACAGAAGCCTCCACTGGATGTATATTTATACAAAGCCTGGGCTAAAATACCAGCCTGAATGCAGGGCTGTTCAGTAGGAAACCCACTATATTTACCAGTTATTCAGAAAAGCCTGGTCTGAAGAGACTGTATTAATGTGAGGCAATTCTGGCAACCTTCCTTTGAATTGTTTCTTCACCACTTCTTACTCACTTCATCGCTTCTTATTCACTTCTTATCTGGAAAGTCAAAAAAGATAGCAAAGCAAATAAAGAAAGGATGTTTAAAATGTATGCAAAAGTGGATGGCTCAAGCTCCTCCATGTAAGTAGAAGGCACAGCAGAAATTCCTCATTGTGTCTGGGATGTCACATTAGGATTAGGATCTGAACTTTTTTTCCATCTGTCTTGTCAGCTAGGAAGTTTGGAAGGAAAAAGCCTAATCTGTAAGGGAAGGATTTCCACTCTGACAGGGCCCATCCACGTGGGATGGGCTGAACACAACTCCCAGTCAGAATTTATCATCTCCACCCACAGAGATGACCATTCTCTCTCTGTAAGTATCACTCAGGTCACCTTGCACTTCCCATCCTGATTAATCCTGGCACCTCCAAATGGCTTCCCACAGCTCATGACAAATGGATAATGAAAACGACCCAGAAGGGAGAAATCTAGAATTTCTGAGAATGAAGGAAATTATTATTAGGCTCTGCAAATAACTTGTGAGCCTTTTTGCAGGCTTTTTCATGCCCTGTGCTTCAAGCAAACAAGACATGTACCACTAGGTCTTGCACACTGCATGCACTTGGCAAATGCTGTGCTGCATCCCAACCCATGAGATACCTTCATGTGTCACAGACATAATGAGCAAAGCCAGTAGGATGTGGGCTCTCACACTATTTTGGACATGCACACCATATCATGAGGCTCTCACACATCCTCAAGTATGTTATGGTAACCAACTTGCAGCCTAGGAAACCTAATTTTGGGACACACACACACAAGCTTTGTCTTTCAATTTTGTATTTCTATTGCAAAGACAAATTCAATTTTAAGTTGCTAGATGAGAGTGATCTCCACCAGTACAAGCAGGGGTTGGGATTATTTGAGAAAGCTGTTTTTTTTTTAACAGGGGTGCTCTGTCATTTCATCAGAACTTTGTTTTCCTTTCATTTTGAAGAAAGCAGATTAACATGTAGAAACAACAGACTCTAAATGAAAGAAAAATCCAGCTGTCATTCATGTTCCTCTTCTTGCAGAATGGAAAACCCTCTGGGTCCATCTCTGCTGGGTGGGGAGCAGCCCTCCTCCCACCTGCTCCCAGCCTGCTGCACCTACCAGCAACCAGCCTGTGTTTAGGGTTCTGAATCCCCTCAGAAACATGTGGCATTTTGGGGTGGCTGATGCATCCATGTGCTTCTCCCAGGAGGCACAAAGACTTTTCAATATTATTCTGTGCTCCAGGCTGGGGGATGCAGGGATGGGAGGGCAGGAACACTCTGCAGAGGTCTCCTCCTTTTAGCAATTTACTTTAAGCCCATTGTCTCCTCGGCAGTTGTTTTCCTCTGTAATATACAACACAGAATAAAGATTTGTGTTTACAAAACTGGAGCAGAGGCAGCCACTGTTCAGAGAGCTCTCTGCACTGCGAAGAAGTCAGTGCTGGGAGAGCCAGGTTACCCACCAGGGCTTGTAGCCTGTGGGCCACCTGGAGCCAGGCTGAAAGTAGACACTGGTCTTTTGATCTCAGCAAGGGCTTCTCCTCCTCGCCCTCCAGCTGAGCTTGGCCTGTGTGTCTGAGGCTGGGCAGAAGCCCACCAAGCAGCCTGAGAGAACTTCCCAGGCCCTGCTGGAGACCCCTGAGGAGATGTTCATGGAGGGGGCCTCACTTCTGAACTTGGCCTGTCAGAAAGAGAGAAATAGCCCTCATTTAAAAATAGAAATAAAGTTTCTATAATGAGGGCCATGCATCTCCTGTTTGCTTGTTTAAATTACTTCCAGATGAAGAAGCAGTACTTCCAAACAGCTCCTGAGTGATAGGAACTTTGTTCTGAGCAGGTCATGTGAGCTTTGGCACTGTTCAAACAGATATTCTAAAACCAACTGAGATTTGATCTCTCAAAGGAACAGCCTGAGGCACTCACTTTGCAAAGGGAAAAATGTGTCATGATGCAGCTACTGAGCACACTTACAATACTAATGCTGCTCAAAGAAAGCACAAAACACACACATGCACATGAGGACTCCCACTCGTCTGCCAAGCACTGCCATCCTCTCCAGCAGATCACACCAGAGCAGCCAGTCACAGTCTTCAGAAGGGACTGTCCCATCAGCAGGGACACTGCTTACAGCAAAAGCTGACAAAATCAAATCCATAAGTGTAACAGCTGTGTCTCTAAATTTACATAGACTGAACTTGACAGTGAGTTTTCCAGTCTCCCAAGACCACACTGCAGTTGAGACTTGTGGAGCTCTGATTCAGAGATACCTTGCTCACCCAGTATCTTCAGTTCAAGATGTTGTTGCACTATTAGACCAACACGAGAAACAGTGCAAGATCCAGCTTTAGATGTGCATGTCTGTGTAACACTAGCTACAACTCTGTCCTTACTAAAACTTGAAGAATGGGTCCTTGAAGCCCACAAGAACTACAAGAGGAGAAGAGCTTTTCTTCAGCTAAAGTGTCAAGGTGTTCACATGAACTGGGAGATTATCTGTGGCCTTCATCCACACATCCTGTTAATAATCCACCATGACATGTGATCTCATAAATTCCTTGAGAAAAACACTCAGTCTTCTCTAGAAAGTGCCTCATTGCTTTTGGCTTTCTAAGACAACAGCATTCTGGAGTTTTATTTTACACAGCTAAAGACTAAGTCTCAAAACTTATATTTTACTTGCATCAACAAACTCTCGTCTCCAGTAAGATATTATCACCCGAAGCAAGTAACCGTGTGCATACATATTTTAACAGGTCAGTGATGCCAGTTACAAAAATGAAATATGACTATAATTACTGTCAAAACATATCTAGATTTTCAAAATTTTGCAGACTCGAGAGAACTTAATGTTGTCATGAATAAGCCCTTGATTTTACTGAGTACAGAATATTTTGATGGCTTTCAATCACAAAGTGGTAAGAAGGAGTTTCAGAGGTCAGGAGCTGTTCTCTGTTTGCTAAATGTCAGACAGAGTCAGAGAGAGTCTAGTTCATGCTTGTCACTGGAAAACATCTCTTCTACACATTATTAGCTCCCACACCGACCCATGCTGGTTGTTAAAAGAAAACCCTTCTCACTCTGAAATATCCTTGACCTTGTACAAGAGTGGTGTCAATATGAAACTAGACTAGTTCTTCTCCTTATGTTTACCACTCGGTTACAAAATCTTATGTTGTAACCTTCCCTGAAGAATCTTTCTTAGCAGTAGATTATTGTATGGTGAAGTAGATAATTTACGAACTTCAGTCTAAATACTGACAGAATATTTTCTAGGGTTAGAGATACATGTATTTCATCCATATTTTCCCCAAAATATACATAGCTTTAGACAAGACACTCATCTTGGAGTGATCATGGCTTTAGGACATATCCTGACATACCAGATTTCTCCCTGGGTTTCTATCTAGGTTCAAGCCTTTCCAATTCACCCAAGAATTTTCTGCAATGCAACAACAACTCAGCTCACCACCAGAATTAAGATTTTAAATTTTTCTTTCCAGAGTTATTAATAGCCTCCACTATCTTCAAATACTATTCTCTCTTTGGCATGCCAAGACAGAGCCACTGCCTGGCCAGAAAATAAACATTTCTAATAATTGCTCCCATACTTCACTTTATGCAAGTTGTCCATCCATTGCAAGGAAACACTCTCTGCCCTCTGGCACTGTGGGATTCAAAACTGTGTGCATGCTTGGTTTAGCCCTGGTACAATCCACCCAGTTCACTCACAGACATGCAGATGAATGATGCAATTGGTTGGTTACAAGAAAGAGCCCTGGCAGGCTGCTGGCTGAGGAGCAGCGAGCAGGGAAGAGAGACAGCCCCTACTCCTGCTGCTGGGGGCTGTGCAGGTGAACCTCAACATCTGTGTCTCATGGGGGCATGCACAAAGAAAGGTTCTTACCCCAAATGTACACAGCTCAGGCAGGGCACAGTTGGGAACAGTGTCTGGACTTGGCAATGCCTTGCCTATGTTACCAGCCTATTTCACATCCTAGACTAGTCAAGTACTTACACTTCCTGCACTTCCTGGCCCACCATAGGGACCCAAAAAGGGAACAACACATCAACAGTGTGAAGACAAAACTTGATTATATGTCTGCCAGTCATAAACATCAATCCTGTGAAAAGCTGAGAATGTGTAGTTTACCCTGTATTCAACTGGATCCATAGAAGTTCAACATCCCTATAAGGATGTAATAAACCATGAAAGAAATACCTGGACAAATCCAATGTGTTAGATGGTGTCCCAGCTGCTGGTGTCCCACTTACCCCAGCTGACATTCTGAGTATATTGCCCTGTCCTAGCTCTGTGATGCTAATCTGCTGCAGAATACTTCATGTGAAAGTGGGAACTGAGGCCTTTAATCAAATCACACTGCTTTTCCCAGGCATTGAAAAGCTCTGATTCTATCGTGAGGATGGGAACTGCAGGAAGAAAGCATTTTCATCAGCAGCTTGTTTATGTGCAGGGTTTTCTCCATGAGCTGCGCTCAGGCAAAAAAGAAAACCTTGTTCCATGTAACTATTGTGTAAAAAACAGGGTTTGTCAAATGGATTCTTAGATAGGTATAAAAGCACAGCTGGAGACAGCTAACACCACAGCACTGTGACATGAAGCCATTCACCCCAGCAGGACACTGAGTGCTGCCAAGAGTCATCATCATTAACCATTCCATTAATGGTCACCGGATGGAAGACAACAGGAGCCAGGTATCATTTTGATGTTAAAAACAGATGATGTTTGGGAGAGAGAAACTTAGTGTGTTACCAGATGCTTGGAGCTGAAAATCCAGAAAGGAGACACAGACATGGAGAGCATGTGAGTCAGAGGAAGGGTAATGTTTTCCCCCACACCCCCAACTCTGTCCCACAGTAGTTGTCAGTAGAGGCTGGGCCTGTTCCACCAGCAGGTAGTTACCCAAAAGAGTGTTCTCAAACTTACTTCATCAGAGAACAGCAAAACCAATCCTGGGAAGAGGTTTGAGTTCCATAAGTGTCACAGTTTGACTCAGGTCCGACAACAATGCTCTCGATCCCCCCTCCCCCCAACCCAGGTAGGGAAGGAGAGAGAGAAAAAGAGAGAGACTTGGCTGGATTGAAAACTAAACTACACAGCTTTAATTAAAACACTAATGAATGATACAAGAAAATATATACAATTATGTACAGATATGTTCAGGAATGGGCAAAAGCCTCTCGCCTCCCCCCACCCCAGCAACTCCCACAGCACTTCCCTGAACTGGGAAGAGTCCCGAGGAATCCCGGAGCTGCTGCTGGAGAAAGCAGAGAGTTATGGGGGTCACGAGAGATCAAGCCTGAGGATCGACGGTGATGGATGAACACAGTCCTCCCTGGACACTGGCCATGGACCGAAGAGAAGGGGAGAAGAAGAAGGAAGGAAGTTGTCTTCTGTGATCTCTGACCTTCCTCTGAGCTTACGTAGATATATGGAATGGAATATCTTTGGCCAATTTTGCTGTCCATCTAACTCAGCCTCCTACGAGGGGGTCACAGATCTCCCCATAGTGTCTGAGCCGGCAGAGTGCAGGTGCAGCCTTGAAGCCTCAGTAGTTAGAAAAACATTCCACTGTCTTATCAGCCTAGCAGAACACACTGTTGCTAGTTACAAGAAAGCTTACTGAAGAAAAAAAAAA
>NW_009970723.1:10762024-10815344 GCF_000747805.2 Chaetura pelagica
CTGACCTTCCTCTGAGCTTACGTGGATATATGGAATGGAATATCTTTGGCCAATTTTGCTGTCCATCTAACTCAGCCTCCTACGGGGGGGTCACAGATCTCCCCATAGTGTCTGAGCCGGCAGAGTGCAGGTGCAGCCTTGAAGCCTCAGTAGTTAGAAAAACATTCCACTGTCTTATCAGCCTAGCAGAACACACTGTTGCTAGTTACAAGAAAGCTTACTGAAGGAAAAAAAAAAATCAGTAAAAAGAAAAATTGGCTTCATCCTGGCTCAAACCAGGACAACAAGAAACAACAACCACTGCTATACACTTGCATGCCAACATGGAAGTGCAGATGGTGATGGCAAATCATCATTTACACAGACAAGGCCATAGACAAGTGACCTGTCACACCAAGGGTTTAATCCAGCCCGGTCAGTGAGAGTGGAACACACAGTGGACAGACTGTGAGAAGTCCAGCACTATTCATGCTCCAATATGTTGAACTGCAAGCAGCATCTTGAGTGAGGGGAATTTGAGAAAGTGCTTCTGCTCCTTTTCACCGCCAAAGTCACTTCTGTTTATGTCATTGCAGGGTACATGTGCCACCATTGCCACTTCCACCAGAGGTAAAATCTGGACCAAGAAAGAGAAAGGTTATTTCTCTTTAGGTTATCTCAAAGGAGGTTATTTCCCACTACACACTAAATTTCTGCAGTTAAAAGCTTATGAGACAATTTATAGGTGTTTGGTTGCAAGAACATCTGCAGATTTGATATATACAAACCCTTCCTGATTGCAGCTCTCAAATTCCTGTCAACTCATGCCCATCGTTAAGGAACAAAAAGCCCCTAGACTACAGTTTTCAAAAGTCTTCATTGATTTAATAGGAGAAATAAATGTCTTTGGTAGGTGCCTTAGGAAGCAGAGCTGAATGACAGAGTGATATTTATGTGGGTTAATGAGAAAGTTCCCCAGAGGAGAAGTGCAATAAGCTCTGGAATGCATTGCCATTCTCTCCTTCCCACCATCTTTTGGTTCTGATAAAGTGTCACACAGAGAAGAGCATCCTGAACATTAATAATTTAAATCTGATTTTTCAGTCCATGCATCAAGTTGATTCTGTTGTGCAGAAGCAAAAAGGACATCAGCCAGGCAGGCTTCATGCTGGGGTACAAATGGAGCTCAGCTCCAGCCTGGTTTGTCTCGGTGTCACAGGGCAAGTGGAGAGGCAGCACATCACCTCTCCACACAGAGATTCCCCCAATCCCTGCTCTGTGAGTAGCCCTGACAGTCAGACAAGATGCTCTGCTCTTCCCAAAGACATTTCTCGCAAATCTTCCCAGCAGAACACCATGCCATATGAAGTGGCCGTAGAGAACAAACTAGGTATTACCTGTAAATTCTGCTGCTGCTTAAAAATGACACATATCCAGGCAGACACTCTGCTCCTTGGCTCCCTGCCATGTAATCTTCTGCTTGGACTGTGCATTCAGACAGGTGAATTCTGATCAGGTTCTCAGTTTTAGGTAAGAAATTAATCAGGGTCCTTCTCCATTTTCTTTTCTTATGCTTAAGTGAGGAACTGTGACTTGAGTCTTTTCTGATACTATGTATTTGTCACCGTTTGACTCAGGATCGACAACAACGCCCTCGATCCCCTCCAACCCGGGTAGGGAAGGGGAAGGAGAAAAAGAGAGAGACTTGGCTGGATTGAAAACTAAACTACACACCTTAATTAAACACTAATGATATAAGAAAATATATACAACTGTATACAAATATGTTCAGGTATGTGCAAAAGCCTCCCCCCACCCCCAGCAACTCCCATAGCATCTCCTGAGCTGGGAACAGTCCCGAGAAATCCCGGAGCTGCAGGAGACAGAGCAGAGTGATGAGGGTCAGGAGAGCTCGAGCCTGGGGGTCGATGGTGATGGATGGACAGAGAATGACCATGGATGGAAGAGAAGGGAAGGAGAAGAAGGAAGGAAGTTGTCTTCTGTGATCTCTGACCTTCCTCTGAGCTCACGTAGATATGTGGAATGGAATATCTCTGGCCAATTTTGCTGTCTAACTCAGCCTCCTAAGGGGGGGGTCATAGATCTCCCTGTAGTGTCTGAGCTGGCAAAGCAGAGGTGTGACCTTGAAGACCCAGCAGTTAGAAAACATTCCACTGTCTTATCAGCCTTAGTTAGAACACACTGTGACTAGTTAAAAGAAAGCTTGCTGAAGGAATAAATAAATAAATAAATCAGTAAAAGGAAAATTGGCTTAATCCTGGCTTAAACCAGGACACTAGTAATAATATTTTCCTCCCAACTTGTCTACTCCATGATCATCTGCTTATGCTTTACAAAAGCCTAGTGGCAGGGAGTCTTTAATCTATACAATGGGGGCATACTACCAAACAGCAAAAGAAAGCTTTCCCTTGCATTTCTTCTTTTGCACTAGAATCCTTCAAAAACAACCCATCAATGTTTTTTTTACCTTTTTTCCTTTGTGTTCAGCAGTGTCAAAATAACAACTATATGTGCGGGGCAGGGCAGCTCTGTGACAGCAAATAGGCAGAAAACTATATTTTGGGCCCCTACATTGAACGCCCAATCCCCATCAGCACTAAAGGTTAAACTACTCTGAGAGTCACTTGGCAGCTACTGTAGGTTAAAACACTCTGTATAGGAAGATGGTAACTAATTTTTCAAAAAAGACACTACCTTGCAGGTGCTGCTTTGTTATTGTCAACTAAGGAGGGCTCCCTGCCTGGCCCTGGGGACTGCAAGCAAGGAAGGAAGCTGCCAGCAAGTTCAAAGGGGTGCCTGAGTGAAGGTGAGGAGCCGGGTGCCACAGGACCCACAGCCAGAGAACACCCCATCCCATTGCTTCATCCCAGTGTTCCACACTGGGAGCCATCAGGGCAGAGATAGAACCACTGGATGATTCCCAATCCACTGGTCTTATGATGTGGGAAAAGCAGGAAGGAGTTGGAGACAGAAAAAATCTGTGAAGGAGGAGAGAGGCACCGATGGCTGCGTTTCTCCCCTTTCCAGATTCGTTCTGTACAGACAGGAGTGGGGAAGCAGAAGTGCAACAGGAGCAGACACCTTAGAGACCTCAGTGCTGGGTGAGGTTAAATTGTCAAGAAAAAGGGAAATGAGGAAAACTAGATGAGTGGGAAGGTGTAGCTGGGAACAGAAGGAAAGAGGGAGCTGTTTGGTGTGGAGGCAGAGGGGTTTGTGGGGCTGAGCACTGCCTGTCCCACTGCTGCTCCCCTCCAGCTCCTGTGACATCCGGGGGTGTAGATGCACTTGGCACCAGAGCAGATGCTGCAAGAGACAGACTTTGTTGGTTTGTTTAGTATTTAGCATAGGGGAGGGTTGGCTTTTTTTCTTTTTTTTTTGAGAAGTATATTCCTCCACCACAGGAAAACAAATAATTTATTGGAGATCTGGGCCAGCAAGTGAGTAGCTGTGCTTTGCTGTTAGCTCTGCTCTTCACATCCCCTGCTGTCGTGGTTTGGGCCCAACAGGACAACAAAGGAACAGCCCCATGGCCACTCGCTCAACTCCCCCCCGCCAACAGACACACTCTAGGATGAGGACAAAGCTCCTGGGTCAAGACAAAGAACAGCTGAATACAAAAGTCATGTGTGACTGGATACAATCACTACCTATAGCAGCCGTTGATATTTTCAGTAGTAACTACTGGAAGACTACCCTTGATGCCTCACACAGAACAGTCTCCTACCTGCCCTCAGAGGCATGAGGGCCACAGCTGTCAGGATGCTGCCAAGGCCATTTGTTTGATGCAGAGTGAATGTTCCATGCCTGCATGCACAAGCACACACACACACACGGAAGAGCTTGTTGTGAGCCCCAGCATGGCTGCAGTTAGAAACAGGAGCAAGTTTGCTTGAAATATATTTATTTTGAATAAAGACTTTCAGTTTGAACATATCTCCACTCCATTTATTTATTTGTTTGTTTGTTTGTTTTAGATTGCATCATCACACAGATCCTGCTGCTGGTCCATCTACTCCATTAGCCTTTCTCCAGCAAGAGGCCAACATCAGACATGATCTCTCCAAAGGGCAGCTAGGGATACCCTGGCTAAAGGAACACTCCCAGTGCTGCAGGGCCTGGACAAGGAGAAGACACACCAGAGTTTAGAACTAATGGCATTCAGGCACATTCATGCACACATGTGTCAAAATAACAGTTATTCAAGAAAATAATTCAAGCTTCACTTAAGAAGAAAACAAGAGAGCAAAGAGATATACTGGGACTTTGCTCCTCCTTCCCACTTCTCTCCCCTCCCTCTCTATAGTCCACACTCTTTGGACAGTGTATATGAACCTACATAAAGCAACTACAGACATTTTTCAGCAACAATGCAATGCTAGCAATACGTCAAGGTTGGGATCTGTATTTCTCATAATTTTTTGGATATATGATTTTCTGTCACATTCCTTTTCATGAAGGTTAGGTGCAGTTTGCCTCTCTCTGTGACCCATTCTTCCATATACCCTTACTATGCCCTTCTTGTGCAACTCACATTTTAAAAGTCCCACTTTTTCCACATAAATTTCTCTAGCCTTTGAAATAATTTTCACAAGCTCCATTGCAAGCACCTGAATTTTTTTGTAAGGGTGTTGGGTTTTTTTAGGACTCCTAGAACTGAATGTAGTATTCCAGATAAAGGTCTCCCATGAATGTATGGGTGGGTATGATGTTCTGGAGGGGGTTTTTCACTCATTAACCTGGCTTTTTTTCTTACTTTTTTAACCTTTGTTTCTCATTAAGAGCTAAATCAGATTCAGTCCTATTAGTGGGAGTATTTATAAACTACAGAAGTGACTGATGTGCAGTCCTATGTATGTGCTTGCCCACCTCATGGTTGGTGACCTTTGGGACAGCAGGATTTCACCTACCCAAAGCCTAAGCTGGCACACCATTGTCTACCCCTTCAAGATTATTATTGTTGAGATGGAATGGAGATAAAAGCTACAGAAA
This sequence comes from Chaetura pelagica, assembly GCF_000747805.2. NCBI lineage: Eukaryota > Metazoa > Chordata > Aves > Apodiformes > Apodidae > Chaetura > Chaetura pelagica. The sequence goes on from NW_009970723.1 coordinate 10,767,014, forward strand.
TCCTTTTGGGACAGTCAGACTGTCAGATGGTCTTTCCTCCCAGGAGCAGTTGTATATGCTGACATGTATCGGCCCTACCTTCTCCTTTCATCAGAACACCATGATCAGCCATGACCACCCAAAACCTGGATACAAAAATGGTCAGCTCAGCAGCACAAATGATTAACAGCCAGTTTCTGCTCCCTTCAAAACAGAAGTCAAGCCACATTTGGAGAACAGCTTCTGTCACTGCCTCATGCAACTGCTTCTGCTTAAGAAATGACGTGAGGAAACACACTCCTTGGCTGACTTTATCATCCCATTTTCTGGTGGTAAAATACTGCAGTGATGGGCACCTCAGAAATAACCCAAAAATTATTAGTTCAGAATAAGGAATTATTGAAAGACTCTTAAACCAACTGCTGAATGTGCAGCATGACAGAGGCATTTCTGTTGAGATTAACAGTTGTTTTCTGCACTGCTGTCCATGTGCACTCTGCAGGGAGAAGGTTCTTGTTGAAAGACACAGCAAATTTATCATGATAAGAGCCCTGAAATGAGGTTTCTTTGAAAGTTACCATTTTTTTAAAACCTAACTGACAGGTTATTGTTATTGTTCCTATTTGAGCAATAGGAAAGATACATGAAAAGTGCATTTTAACCCTGCTTTATAATCATGCCAAAATTGTATTTTTCTGTCTTCATCTGTTAAAGTGAAAATCAGAGCAACCTTCAAATACTTTATTTTTTTATTTGCTAGATTTTAGAATACAAAATATCAGAATCACATAAAAATCTTTACAGATATTTCTCTTTAATAATATTTTGCTTAAATGGTCTTTTGATGGGATTTGCAGATAATTTTTGGCGCTGTGAAATGGCCACTTATTTCCAGGGGCCTAAGCCTCCTCTGGAGTAATCAGTGAGATTCAGAGAGGAAGACTTAGTGTCCCATTTGTGTATGTCAGAAACTAATCCAATGTGTCTGGGATTCTGGAAGCCTGTGTGACTGGCTCTCTGCAACAACTTCTGGAAGGGGGAGGCTGACAGAGATAGAAGCCTCATAGAAAACCTCCAGGGCTTCACCTTCCTTGAGAGACTATACTTGAAAGATCCAAGCTGCAAAGGTAGTTTGAAACTTTTCCTACATTTAAATTGAGGTAGACAGGACTTAGAGCATCAGGGATATTGAAATGTCAGGATTTAAGCACAAATTAACAGGCTCCAGGCATTTTTGTTTGGAAATCACTGGAAGGCATTATTATAGTTTTATGAAATCTTTGAGTAAAACTGTATATTAATCTTGCAAAAGTGATGAATGCCTTGAAATCTAGTTAAAATTATGGCAGTTTAGACTTCTTAGTATGACTCAGGATAACTTCATACTTTAGCCTAGAAACACAAAGTAGTTTTCATAAATATCATTTGGATCAATACCAAAGAAGGTTCCTGTGTTGATTATAATAATAGTTCAATCAAAGATTTAATGAAAAACAGTGGGAACAGGTAAAATATCATATTAAAATCTTCCATTATTTTCTCAGAACAAGTAGCTCTAAAAACTTGGTATCAAGTAGCAGATAGATATCATAATAATTAAAAAAAATATCTTAAAACCACCTGCCTCTGCTAAGATGTTAAAAAATCAGAGGCATACTGGTCTGGATTAGCCACACACTGCAAAGGACTGGGTTGAAATGCTAGTGAAGACAATATCCCCTGGCTTTGATTTAGGTGACCATTTCAACTTTAACCCCTGTCTGTCCAAAGGTTTATTAAAAGATGCTACCACATGCCAAAAATACCAGTTTCTTGTCTTCACCTTTGCCAGTCACCTTCACTGCAATGTAGAAACAAGAATGCCCATTTCAGTGGCAGGCCAAATTCATGAGCAGATGGAAACCTTCCAGTAGATCCTGGTTCTAGATTTGTCAGAATGTTTTCCAGTGAGCTCTACAGTTTTCTACTAGTGCTTAAATTTTACTGAAACTCCCACTGAAGGAAATATGTCCCCATATTTTTACACCCTTTGAAACAACAAGCAGAAGGGAAAACACAACAAGGCACTTGAATGGGATTATATGAAACAGCATTTCAACTCTAGCAACCAGGATAAGCTACAAGGAAGAGCTGCAAAGGATAGAGGTCAAGATAAGTATCATAGAATCATAGAATCTTAGGGGCTGGAAGGGACCTCGAGAGATCATCTAGTCCAACCCCGCTGCCAGAGCAGGGTCACCTAGAGTACATCACACAGGAACTCATCCAGGTGGGTTTTGAATGTCCCCAGAGAAGGAGACTCCACAACCTCCCTGGGCAGCCTGTCCCAGTGCTCTGTCACTCTCACAGTAAAAATTTTTTTCGGATATTCACCTTGAACCTCCTATGCTCCAATTTACACCCATTACCCCTTGTCCTATCACTGGTCATCACTGAAAAAAGCCTAACTCCATCTCCCTGACACTCACCCCTTACATATTTGTAAACATTGATGAGGTCACCCCTCAGTCTCCTTTTCTCCAAGCTAAAGAGACCCAGCTCCCTCAGCCTTTCCTCATAAGGGAGATGTTCCACTCCCCTAATCATCTTCGTAGCTCTGCGCTGGACTCTTTCGAGCAGTTCCCTGTCCTTTTTGAACTGAGGGGCCCAGAACTGGACACAATACTCCAGATGTGGCCTCACCAATGCAGAATAGAGGGGGAGGAGAACCTCTCTTGACCTACTAACCACACCCTTTCTAATGCACCCCAGGATGCCATTGGCCTTCTTGGCCACAAGGGCACATTGCTGGCTCATGGTCATCCTCCTGTCTACCAGGACCTAGGGAAACTGTCAACAAAAACAGTGTTGGCCAGGAACAGGAGGAAAAAGCTACCCTGCTGACCAGTTTGCAGGTGTCTTCCTTGGGGGAACACAATTTCAAAGCAAACTTCATGAGCCCCTAACTATGTTGCTGTGTATTTTTTCACATCACCACTATAAATATCTTGTCCCTTGACTTCCTACTCTGAAGGTATCGAACATGCTGCCTGGTAAAACTGCCCCTTACTGGCTTTTATATATATATATATATATAAACAAAAGCAAAAAAACAAAAACAAAAAAACCATGAGAGATAAGCTTTGGGTTTTTTTCTGTTTGTCTGAAGTAGGAGTCTGGAGCAGCTCATGCTCTCCTGCAGGCAGGACACCCTGGGCTAGCCTTCACCATCCTTCTCCCCTGCATCCTCCATTGACCTCCCCCAGCCCCTTCTCTCCCTTCAGTCTGTGTCTTGGCAATAAATCCCTCACCACACCAACCTGTGAAGCTGCCTTGCGAAGAGTGAGCAGAGCTGGCAGTCCTGTCATGCTGCAAAGTGCTAATTAGAGCCATGGCCTCCTGCAGACAGCAGTGCAGATGCTGGAAGAAGGGGTGCTGCTGTGCACTGGCTGGGGCACAGGGTGCTGTGCTTCCCCCTTTCTGACTGCTGGATGTGGTGCCCCAAGCAGCCTCTGAAGTGAGAGGACTGAGCAGTCACCCACAAGCTGCCACTCTGCACAGCCAGACCTTTTGCTATACTGGAAGATCTCTATAAAACCAGTGGTCAATGGCCTTAAAAAAAAAGTTCCTTAAAATGCACCAGAGGAGATGTATACAGGAACTGGTTAGCAAGGGTGGCAGGGGCAGCCAGCAACAGACCACTCAGTGTGGGAAAAACAGAAGACAATGACAACCCAAAAAATGGAACAAGCAGATGAAGGAAAGACAACACCAAGAAGATGTATGAAGTGAAAGACAGCAAGGTAAGTAAGATCAGTATTAATTTACTAAAGTAAGATAAGGAGAGAAAGAGGAAAGTATACACAACTGGAAGAGGAGGCTGGCAGCACAAATTGCCAGGGAAAAACAACAAAGAGTTGAAATATATCACACATGAAGATAGGGAGCAAGGAAGAATGTAGGAGAAAGTAATGAGTGGGTGTATATATGTGGTGCAAAGATAAAATAGCCCAAACACAGTAGCTGAAGACCAGAACAACGTGAGAACTGGTGCTCCAGCTGAGATAATCTCAGGTCTCTGGGAGACCAGAGAAGTTGTCATGTATAGGGGAGGGAGGGTGAGGAGAAAAACATGTGCAATAGGAACAAGTCAGTCTTACTCTATCTCATGGCACAGTAACCTCAAGAAGCATTTCAAAGCAAAAATTGTGTGGTGTGTCAGAGATGGGTACCTTACATTTACAAAATCATGGCACATGCTGTGAGTCAGGCAGTACAATAAACATCTTACCTGAGCAGACATCAGCCTGTTTAACATCTGCTCTGGTACTTCAGATCCCAATAAGAACAGGACTGAGTCCATACTGGCCACCACGCTACAGAAATGCTCTGCCTTCATTTACTGCTGTTTTTTCCACTTCCCCAGCAGCACTGAGCCTCCAGCAAGCATCATCTATTCCAGAGAAAATCCAGAGGAAATGCACCAACTGAGCAGAAGTTACAGCCCAGATCTGAATCTGGGGACTGATCCAGCAGTTCAGTCACAGCATTTGGCAGCTCCTCAACAACTAAGTTTAGTATCTCTTCCATGGCATGAAAATCTCTCACAGAAGAAGAGTTTTGTGGGCACAAGAAAAACCTGAAACATGTTGACACTAAATATTAGACCAAGCACAATTGCATAATGAGATGAAGAGTGAAGACCTTGAAGCCAACCAGGAGGCTGGCCTGTTCCAAGACCAGCATTATAGGCAGAGGTCTTTGCCATCACTCTCCACCTGGGTCCATACCACACTTGTTCATCACTATCAAACAAGTGGTGAATGGAAGGGGTCTTGGCTGCATGACCATGTGGCAGGTGAGAAGCTGAGGCTTGGTAGTAAGGCCAGGTAGCTACAGGGGCAGGAAGGACTGGGCAGCTGGAAGGACATCAGGGAATGGTCTGTGGGGCAGTGGCAAACATCTGGCCATGGTGCTGCATCATCAGAGCCTGGTACCTCACACACAGAGGGCTTTCCAAATACGTATGTCTCTGGCTGAGGATGGTTTTGTCTTGCTTGATCTTCACAGCTCTCCCTTTGGAGCAGGGCACACTAGGCCACTGTACAAGAGCAGAGCACTATAATGCAGAGCCCTATGATGCCAGCAGGAGTTCTGGCATTTGTGCTGGTGTCAGTCTGGATATTGCTCTGTGACAGACTCCTGCTATAGCAGTTGCAGGCTACCTGTGCTGCTGAGCCCCAGAGGGAGATATGCTGAAGCCTCCCTGTGTTAGGAGCTGTATGTTCAGAGTTCTGGGTCTCCCAGACAGATGAGACAGGTCTGCACATCTTGTTTGCTTATCCAAGTGCATTACCAAAGGGTTGCTCATCAGGGTGTGGATTTCAGATCATTTTTTTTGCAAGATCCAATGGCTCCAAGATATTTACGTGAAGTTCTGCTTGTGTCAGCTATACTGTGTCTTTTTTAGTCCTTTTCCCTATCCAATCCTCGAGATGGATATGTGTGCCTCAGAGCAGTGACTAAGGCTGTTTTTTCTCCCACAGCACTCATGTTGTTACATGCACAACCAGGTCCGATGTGAATAGAGAGCTCTAGCAGACATACCTTAAATTAAGCTCTCTTCAATCTACAGCACCTCAGGTAGGAAGCAGCTGATGTTCAGGTCAGCCAGCCATATAGAAGAGTTCAAATGGGAAGAGGCACCAGAAAAGGGCTGCCAGAATTGTCAGGGGGGATTAAGAAAGATGTTCTTGCTCAACCTAAACGAGCAAAAGCTGAGAGGCAATAGGATAGCTTTCATAAATATCCCCAGAGGAAGGGGAATACCAAGGAGTGAAGAGTTATTCAAACCAGAAGACATCTTTGGCACAAGAACAAATGGTTATAAAGTTGCCACAAAGAGATCTAGGATGGAAATTAGGTTTTTAACCACTGGAGCCATGAGGTTCTTGGGACCAGCAAGACCGTGAGCAGTGAGTGGACTGAGGCAAAGCACCTAATCTCACTGCCTGCATGGTCAGGAATACCCCTTCTGTCCTTAATCCATTCTGATAATTTAAATTCAAGAAAATGGTGAGGGGGAAGATGAAAGTCTCCCTCTAAGTCAGTCAGGGAAAAAAAACCACAAGAATCTTCAAACAATATTAAACTAATCTCTGACAAATGGCACACACTGGCAACTGCTGTGTCACAAGGCAGAACAGAAAGAGGCTGTGACCATCTGCTCTTCATGGCCATGGAATCATGAAGAGGCTTGAGACACAGACATTCCCCCAGTGGGCACTGCTGCACAAAAAACCCAGCCTGAGCCATATGAGATAGCTGGGCATGAGAAGCAGAAAGCAGGTAACTCTCACTCCCTTTACTCATGGTGCAAAGTCTTTGAAAGAGGAAACAGCTGTGAGGCACCCACCGTGAGTCTGGCAGACACGGTCGTCGTTTGCCAGATGGCAGGTGGGTTATCAGGGCACAGTCACATCACCGCAATGGGCCTGTGAGTTGGCCAGGGCTTCTGGACACACCTGCCTCACCTGTGCTTTAAAACAGGCACACCAAAACGTCTCTGACATCTGGGCAGGTGACTCACCAGGAGGCAGAACTGTAAGAACCAGGCAAGCAATTGCTGTCTGTAAACAAACGAACAACAACAAACAACCCCCTCCCCCCCAGAATTACTGGAATCAAAATGTTGAATAAGACCAGAAAACAAATCTCTCCTGGCCCATTCCAACCTTGTGTAGGAAGTATTCACTTTTCAGTCCATCAACTTTTTAGTCCACATAGTCCCCTGACAAGGTCTCCTCCTTCCCATCATTTCAGAGGCCAAACTGTGGGTCTGGTCCTCCCTGAAGTCCCCTGGCCCACCCACACTCTGTGAGTTCCCTGCTCACTGGCTCTCCCTGCTCCCCCCTGCCCTATTCTCATCTCCCCTCGCTTCTCCCAGCTGAACCACTTCTTCCCATTGTCAGCCATGGAAACACGACCTGTTTAGCCAGGCTGAGTTAAATAGGTACTCCTCACTGCTGCCTTGCCATACATTTTTAAATGAAATATGTAGGACAGGGTGTCCACAGACAGGTGTGAACATTCCTAACCTGTTTGTCACTCACATTTACTAACACAAGGACTTCTGCCTCAGGCACATTATCTTCCTAAATCAAAGAAACTATTGAATAATATGACTACAGATCCAGAACTTGTTTGGTATCTGTTGTGTTTAAATATTTTTTTCTTTCAAATTACATTCCTAATTTCAGAACTAACTATTCTCACAAAGTCTTTTTTCACCCTAAGAATAATAAGCTTAAATGAAGATACTCATTACTGCTTCCAATCCTTCTGCCAACTGCTCTTGAATTTGCCTCCATTCTTTGTAAATATTTGAAGGGCAGTTATCTCTTTGTAAACAAAGCACTAGGCTTTCTCTGTTTGCCTTGGCTAGGATAACTGTTTATGAATGTAGCTAAACTTCTGCTTTATGACTATAAAATACCCTCAATATTCTTCTATCTGCTGATAAACACATTTTTGTGCTGGGAAGGACAACAGCAAGACAGTGCCAAAAAACCACCCCACTCCAAAGTAGCATCTTTTGCAATATTCTTTAAGTTTCTTACAACTTCTGCATTATTTCCATTATTCATTCCTATGCCAAAGAGCAACTCCATGTAATTCTGAAGTTGGCAGGGACTGTGCCTGAAAGGTCACAATATGTCTTCCCAAACCAAGATGATGAATCTTGATTTGCAGTCCCCCATCCACATTCCAGAGAGGCTTGCACAGCAGGGTATCTGTCTTAAAAGGGGAATTTGAAAGCTTATCTGTGCTCTTCCTTTATTCCCCAGACCCTGACCATACTCTGGCTGCTCCAGCAGCTGTTGTGGTTGATCAGAAATGTGAATGCTACTTGCAGCATTGCTGTGCAGCAACCACTGCCTGCAGACAACTAACAAAATCAGGAAACCTACATCAGCCTTGACCTTCTTCATCCAACTGCCCTAGATCCAACTGTGAGTGGAAACCATGGCTTTGCCCCAGTTACCCTGTTGCTCTGCATAAGGGTCTGAGTATCATGGAGCTGTGTCTGAGTGAAGTCCCAGTGCAGACCAGGCTCATGGTTTTGCTCTGGTCTCTGCTGTGATGGGGAGGAACATGGAATCATACAACAGTTCAGGTTAGAATGATCTTTAAAGGTGATGTAGTCCAACCCCCCTGCAGTGAGCAGGGACATCTTCAACTAGATCAGGTTGCTCAGAGCCCTGTCCAACCTGATCTTGAGTCTTTCCACGAGACACTCAGATGGTTTGCCATTTTTAGGTTTTCATAGGAGGAAAGTTCCTGGTTTCAGGGTGGTGCATCCCAAATGGTGACCTCAGCTCCCTGCCCATGTGGCCACCCTGTGCTCCTCCAGCTGCTGTCACTTGGGCTGTGTAGACAACCTGGTGTCTGAAAAAGATCAGAAGTTGTGTGAAACATCCTTGAATATTGTAGGGTGACCACTGTTTCATCTGCTTAACCTCCACATCTACCACATTTCAGAGTCCTTGAGAAAAATATTCCATCATGCTGGCATGTCTCTTCTCTGTAGGGAACTTCTGGAATGTCTCTCTGCTGTTCTTTGTGGTAAAGATACTGAATGTTAAAAGCTTGATTGTATTAATTCTGGATGTTTCTATGGTCTTGGTAAACAAAATTCAGTGCCCCATTATCTGTAAAAAATATAATTAAAATACATGAAATTAAAATGGTTCAAAATTATTGGACAGGCACTTCACAAACATTTTTTAAAGATGCCTCTTTGTGCATCTGTGTATATGCATAGACAAGATCATAACAAGAGCATCAGTGAAGGATCCATGTTTGTTCACATGAGCACTTGCCAGCCTCTGAAGTGTGGTAGCTACTGCAGCTACATAAAGGGTCCTTCTCATTAAAACCTGGCTGACTTTTCAGATGAGCAACATGCCCTACAGAGAGGGGTGTCCAGTTTACCTCCAGATGCTTACTCAGTAAGATGTGCTGCATCTGCACATTATTTATAAGTTCAACAGCTGAATATTCCAGGGCTGTTGTGTGGGTACGTGAGAACCTTAGGAAGAACTTCAAGCTCACTAAACAAAGCATGGAAAGGAATCATTCAAATGTACATTTGGATCTCTGTGCTTTTCTTGGTATGGGCTTGATTTCCCCACACCTCTGGGAGCAATTCTTTTCCTGCAGAGTCTCCAGGCCAGGGCCATCAGCTCTGAATTTCCCCCCAGGACAGAGCACTTTCATTAATTCCTGAATGGAGATGTGACTTTATGAGTTGTGACTTTATGAGGTTTTCTGATAACTTATTGTACTGAGCGAGACAAAAAAGGCTTCCTTGGAAACCACCATCAAATTATTAATACAATCAGCTGGGAAAGTTTTTAGGGCATTTCTGTCACTTTTAACAGTGTTCTCTGGACTTGGATGGTCTGATCAGAGGCTACAAAACATTAGTGTTTCAAATGGACCTGCCATTTTCAGCCATTAGTCTTTGCATTTATTCTGCCTTCCACTTCCAGCAAATTCAGTAGCCTCTGCAGTCAACACCCACTGGATTCTACAACCACTTCTGGGCAGTGTTGCTCTGAAAATGCTGAATGTAAAATGTCCATGTCAATATTTTAAATGGGAAAAGGCAGAGTCTGAGCAAAGAGAGATGTGGAGCAATTAATTTGGGGTTCTTTTGCTTAAACACTATAATTATAATTAATTTTCAAGTGCACAGAACAGTCAGCATTAGGAGCTAGTTTTGTATGGGAAGACCTTTCATCAACAGTTCTGGATTTACTTTTCCAAATTCCACTCCATCTTTCCTAGCAACCAAATGCATACAAGATAAAGAAAAAACAGATCCCACACAGTACAGCTGTTAAATTTTATTGTGGTAGTTTTGGGTCGTTACCATCTAGGGAAGCGGAGATGCTTGATCTAAGTACTGAAATTAATTTGTTTTATATTATCCTTCAAACTGTAAAACTACTTTGGAGTAGCAAGATTTTTATCACATTCCCAGAGCACATATAAATGTCACATTCTGAAAGTCAAAGTTGGAACTGTAAACCACAAAAATCCAATATTGCTACCACAACTTTTATTACAGCCACATATCTTTATATCCCAGCTATTACTGTTACACTATTAGTTTGTTACTTCCTAAACATCTGCTGTGTGTTCAAGATACAAAACAAGACGAGGTGTCTGCCTGGGGGGGCGCTATATATTTAGACAGATAATAAATCACACTGGGAATAGAAAGGAAGTGTATTTAAGTCTCGTGATGAGGGAAAAGGCTGCCCTGCTGTAACTTAGCTGTTCTATTATAACCCACTGATAGAAACACTAATTTGGAATAAAAGTTAACAGAGGGAGTTATTCCAGAATGCCTTTGAGAAATGGTTATTCTTAAATAGACAGCATGTCTGTTCACTTCTGCAAGCTGTTTCTCCATGTCTATCAGTGCATATATGAAAGGAGAATGAGGCTTCTTGATTGACCCAGGACATCCAGAAAGAAAAGGAACTGAGACTGGGAGCACAAACTCAAACTCAAAAGGCCACTCATGTTCTTTAGCTGAAAGCTGATACATAAATATTTTTAATCCCTGTACCAAATACCAAGGCTCATATGTGTTGATGGGGTTTTGAGCTTGAAGCATGGGGATGTCACAAGGGTTTTAAAAAGCTCTGCTCCTCATTGCAGTTAAATGTTTGTTTCGTGTAGTGATCAAGACTTCTCTCTGTCACCCACCTTTATGTAATCTTACCACTAGGCAGTGGTGGGCTGCAAGCACAGAGCACTCATCATCATTGCCACAATGCTGGGAGAGTGGGTCTGAAGTGTGTGGGAAGAAGTGCTATGGAAAGTGTATCACATAGACAGACCGAAGAAGGCAGCACTGGGAGGTAGAGATGGGCTAATGCCACCAGTGCTCCAGGACCCCAGAATGTGCTGGTGAAATCCCATCCCAGCTTCTGCAGTGTGGGAAGGAGCTGACAGTGCTGGAAAGGGCATGCCTTCATTGTTAAGGTCTGCTTTTAATAACAGCCACTTTGTGAAGCCAAAAGGAAAGTAAATTCTAAGTAATTTGCATGAGGCTGGAGTTAGGAGGAAACTTTCACCTATCCAGGCAGGGTTATGCAAGGCTTGGGTTTTTTTCAGATCAGTTGTCTGCTCCAGAAAATAAATGACATTTTCAAAGGTCTTATTGGCCCTCACTATTAAGTTGAAGGATTCAGATCACAGGATCACAGTGCCACACCATCCATGCATGTCCTAAGAGTGCTGCTCAAGTCCCCATCCTCCAAATTAGTGGAATAGAATGGGAAGGGATGACTGTTCCAGCCACTTCAGTTGGCACATGCTGTAGTTGTCCAACAGCCCCTTCACAGGTCCCCTAGGTGTTTCATTTCTCTCACTTAGTTGCAGAGCCTCTGACCCGCCTTGCAGCAAAGATTCCCTCCTGTTTGTCACCTGACATTTGCAACCCCTGGAAGCACATCAAGGTGCATCCTCATAAAGCTTTTTGTGTTCAAGGCCAGTTTGGATGGGGCTTTGAGCAAGCTGGTCTAGTGGAAGGTGTCTCTGCATAAACAAGGAGGTTGAAACAAGATGGTCTTTAAGACCCTTTCCAACCTAAACCATTCTATGATTCTGTGATCAGAGAGGTTTGCAGTGTCACATTTGCTGTGAGAAGGAAGGAGGTCTACCTGCACTTGCTCATGTCCATGCCCACGTCCTTTCTCCATTTCCACAGCTCTGCTGCACTGTTGTTTCAGGCTCTAGAAGGGAAAGGCTTCACCTGTAAGGGTGTTGTTATCATAGCACTGAAACATTTTTGAGCTAGCAGAGTAGCTGTGTAGTAGTCCTCACTTCCCACTTTTCTAAGCATTCTTCCTCAGTTTTTCTTTCTACTTTAGGGCCAAGGTGTGGCTGACTTCTCATTCAGACCCTGTGAGGAGGGAAGCCATGGCCAAGGCAAGTAGGTCTGCACCACTCCTGGTATAAGTTCTGGTGAGGTGGGCATGGTCCACAACCCATGTGTCTGTCCCAACACCCCATGCATGGACACCCTCCCTCCCTTCAGTGTTCTGCCACAGGCAGAGCTGTCGCTCTGCTCCTTCTGTTGCTGCATGTAACTCGTGTGAGGCAGCTTTCCAGAGGGGCTGGAGAGACCTGCTAGCAGTGCTGCAGAGCAATGTGACCAAGGACTGCTTTAAATCTGGAGCCAAAGCTGACTTCTAAAGGCTTTTTTTTTTTTGCTGTGTATGATGTATTCAGCAGACTTCAAACCACCACGGGAACTTCTGTGGCTCTTTGTCATGCCTGCTTCTCATGCTGGCTTGCTGAAGGTCAGATAAGATCACAGATTGAAAGCAAATTGCATTTCTTACAATGCTATGACCTAAAATTTAAATACTGTTAACATTTCCTCTATTAAACTATAGATTTTATATGCATCTCTAAGCTTTTGGAAATCTGATTCTGACCAGTGTCAGGAAGCTCTTTACTATGGAAATTGGAGTCCCTGTCCATATGGGATGTCTCTGCCAGGAACAAGGGCAGGTCCATGAACACGGCAGGTGCTTACTGAAGGTAGATCACCTTGGGGAAAATCAAGCTGGAAGAAGGGAGGAAACGGAAGGCAAGCAGAAAAACTTCTGGGAGCAAAGTGAAGAGGTTCAAGGACAGGGTGAGAGTAGGAGAGGAAAGTAGAGAGACTGAGGGTGAGGTTTGTAGCACAGAGAAGAGAGGAGGCAAATCGTGATCAGCTTGTGTACCTACCCAGAGACAGAGGGACTCCCAAGGAAAGGGCAAGTTGTACCTGCAGAGCACTGCCCTGAGGAGGGTGTTGTGCTCTGAGTGCTCAATGGGATCTCTCTCCCCAGGAAAGCAACCTCCAGAGAGATTCATAAGCTCTGCACGAAGCTGCTTCATCTGCTTTCAATTAGTCTGACTCCAAGATCTCTTTGAGTGGGATTTTGTCTTTCTTCGTTATCCTTTTCCTCCTTCTAGGACTGAGCTACCAGGAGGGGAGGACACCAGGCTAACAATAAAGGGTCATTAATCTTGACAATACCATTCCCATGACGTTAGGGGAAAACTCTCCCTTAGGTCTGTTCCCTCTGTGTGAATTATATCTGGAGCTACACATTTATCTGCTAAGCCTAAAGTTACACTTCAAGACATAAAGGATTGTAGGCAAGTAGATAAAATAATTGACAAGTCCAGGAGCTACAGAATATGCAACCTTTTTTCACAATATGGTGTGAGCCACATGTGGGCAGGTCACACAGTTGCAGCAGAAGCAGCCAAACCGTGCATGAAAGGGAAGAGGAAAAAATCACAGGTTTGTTGAGAACACAAGAGGGAAGAGGCTGCACTTTTTTTGGGTGGGGCCCTATTTTCTCCCCATTCCTCCCCTGAGGGGTGTGCTTTGGTTTGAGTGACAGAAGGGTTGGTGGCACTGCACCACCCGTGCTGCCCTTCAGGCGCTGTCCCTGCTGCAGCACCATCCGTCCCTCAGCAAGGAGGGTGCTGGAAAGCAATGAGTGTGGATACAGAGAACTAACAGTACAGGAAAATCCTGGAAAGCATGAGGTAAATACTTGATGCAAAGCACAGAGCTGCCTCCCACTCTCAGAGACTGTATCTCACGTTGTATTGTCTTTAATCATTGCTATGACACGCAGTAGCCTACTTCTTCAGCTTCATTTAGGATTTACATGACAGAGTCTTATCAAAATAGAACCACCGGGACTGCAAAACAAACACTTCATTAAAGCTGAGTGTTTCTAATTAAATCCAGTAGGATGAACACATTGCAATGAATGTCATTTCTAATAGTGTCCCTAGAAATGACAAAACAAAGCGATTGTGAGGGATACACCCCTTGGAGCACCACCACACATGTTCACGTGGTGCTTTTCCTGCAAAACATCTCCAGAAGCTGCTGGCAAACCTGGTGCAGGATTTAGGTAAAAGCAGCTAGGGTTACCTGAGCATCCTTGGTTATCAGTCAAGCTTTGCTCTCTGAAATGTTGACCTTCTAGACTGTACTTTAGGACCACACTAAGTGCAAGTTTATTTCACATTAAATCTTAGGGCAAGGACAAGGAAATTATTTACCCTTACAGAAATAACATTAACTTTTCTGAGCTGTTTCATGACTCATTTGAATATCTCTAGCACACTGATTTCCTTAGGATCTAGGAGTAAGGTTTTAAAAACCAAGAAGCAAGTTATCATGGATGCTGTTAAAAATCTAGGTGCCTTAAAATAAACAATAATATAAGGATGGTCCCAAAACTTACTTTCAAGTTGTGATTCTTGCTGCCAAACCAGTCCAGAGATTGGTCCCCAGCAGTTGGTACGTGACTGTGGCAGCCCCACAAACCAGGACTGCATAACACTGTCTAAAACAACCACTTCCCAGGTTGAGTAAATTAAATGTCTGCAGCCTGTGCTAAGGAAGAATGCAAAAGCTTGAGTTCAAAAAGCTTATTTTAGTGCACTGAGCTGGAATGATACATACTTTGTTCTGAGAGAACTGGAGGTGTTCAGAGGATAAAAGAGATGATAAGCTGAAGAGATGGGTACAAAGGAAGGCCTTTGGGGGGATTCCTTCAGAAATCCTTCCAGAAAAATACCTGAAATTCTGTTTGGTTTTTTGTAAAAATGTTGTTCTGTTTGTAAGGAGCTGGTGGGTGACCCAGTTTAGGAGGAATGAGTTAGTGGTGAGTAACTGATAGCAGCAGAGTGGTAATTTCTGTCTGAAACAGCCTAAATGCTCTCAGCCCCCAGATAGGATCTCAACTAAGGGCACTGGAAGCTGCCTCCCTTCCTCAGCAAACCACAGATTTTGGAGAACACCAGCCCAAGGTGCCAGGTGCTGGTGTTAGGACACTTGTAATTACTGTCTGGGCGTTTTGAATTTCAGATGCTTTTTGTCCTCTTTCCGTTTTGAATTGTCTTTTTCATTGTTTTGGGGGAAAATGCCCCATTCTTTTCTCCTGTGCCCAAGGCTTCTTCTGGTGGTGGCTGACAGAGCTTAGGTCTCAACTGCCATGGCTGGAGGACATGGTGCAGAGCACTGTCAGTGCTGATGGCAGGAGCCAGCTGCCTTGGGCAATGCCTTCTCCAACGTTTATCTCCTGTCAGGTAGTGACAGGCATGGCTGGAGGGCTGGGAAGGACTGCTGAGGCAGAGGGATTTTCCAGCACAACCTGTGGGGAAAGGCAAGAGCACCAAGGCTGGTCAGCTTATTCAGAATATTCTTCAAATGTAAAAAACACAGTGGCAATTAGTTAACTTCTTAAAATATTTTGCTCTGCTTTGTTTTGGTTCCTGGTGAGGATAAAGTAGAGGGATTTTAAAATGATATGAAGGAAGGCTTGCACTTAGACCAGTTCATGGTGAGGCACCAAACTTCACTGCCTGGGGTGACAGTGGGATCCAGCACTAGAGGCTGGATTATCCTGTCAGGAACAGGCTTGGCTATGTGTCAGGTTTAACAGAAGTGTGATTCATCCTGCCTTGTCCAACAGGAATGATGGGCTGGTCTCCTGAGGCCCCTAGCAGTCCTATTCTACCTTGCCTCACAATTGTTATTTCCTTCTGTCCTTTTTGCCCAAGAAAAATAATGACCATCCTGCTCATGCTGTATCTGAATGGCACCAAAATCAACCCTCTGCTGCTGACAAACCTGCCAGCACACCAGTGGCACTTCACAACTCCACACTCATTTATGCTGTATTTGTACTGCAGAAAAGACTTGCAGCAAGATATTTATAGCAAGTCCATATGTAGGAGAACATTGTTATGCACTAGAAACAGATTGCAGTCCAGAGAAACACAAAACATGGAGAAACAGTCTTTATTCACATATCCTATGGCATAATCACCCACAAGGCTGCCAGAGAGGCCAAACCTTTTTTAGTTTTTGCCATCAGTGGGCAGCAACACCACACATCCTGGGCAGGAAGGATCTGACAGCATCTGACCCACAACGGGCCAGCATGGGTTGAGCCTGATGAGAGCAGGGCTACTTCCACCAGTTTCCATTATCCTCTCCCCAAAAAATGTTGATCCATTGCCTTAATCAGCCATGGCAAATCTTGGGGAGTGGTAATGCATTTTGGCATCCCCCTCCCACATGCCCTCACCAACTCAGAATGGTTGGGAAGGGATCTCTGAAGGTCATCTGGTCCAAGCCCCCTGCTCAACCAGGGCCACCCAGACAAGGCTGCTCTGCACCACCTCCAGCTGAGCTCTTGTTTCTAATTTATTTATTGATAAAACAAATTGTTGTTAAGTCAGAGTAAAGTGCTAAACCAATCAAAACACCTGAGGAAGATGTGTGGTGATGATTTAACAGGATTAAAGAGAATTCCGTTCTTCTTATCCCAGTCACATTGAAGACACCAAAAAACATCCAGTAGGCTGCAAATAAAATATTAAAGGCACAAACACATGCAAAGACATAAAATACAGGGGACTGGGGCAGGAATCTCTTAAATAATATCAAAATTGATGCTAACAGTGCAGGTCCAGGGCTGTCCCATGCCACTTGATCTTGGAGCAGATAAGAGCCATGGGTATGTTTAATTTACTAGAGCAGATGTTGCCTGAAAGTTTAAGCTGGAGTGGGTGAGCTTCACAAAGACAACAGAACTTCCACAGCAACACAGTGAAAAATGGTAATCACAGGGATGAGAAAGCTGGGAATTTCTCTGTTTATTTATCCTGAGTAGTTAATCACAGTATATTTCTAGAAAATCAAATATGGCTTTCAAGACAAAAAAGTTCATGCAATAAGCAGGTTTTGTGAGACATCACATGAAGCAAAACTTAAAGGCTTCAAAATATGTGTTCTTTACACTACAAAGAGCTGGTGTGCAAATTATTGACTTTGTGTTGATGCATTTGAAGAGCTTCCCAATGGCTGCTGGGAAGGGCTGTCACCAGACTGTAGCAGTAAACCTTGGCTGAAGGTAAACATCTCCAGCTTCACATGGCCACCCTGCAGCATCAACAGGCCAGTGCTACATGCACACAAGCTGGCAATGGAGCCAGAACCGAAATTTGACTCACTGTATAATTTCTTTTAGGAGGTACAAATCTGCTATTAATTAAAATGTAACATTCTGTGACTCACAACCCCATTAAGTTTATAGAAATCTTGGTGGTGGTGACATTTATTAGCAAAGTAACAGGTACAACCTCAGTTATTTAGACCCAGCTAGAATTATCTTAATGAATCTTCTTGGTTATTTAGAGCCAGTTAGAATTATCTTAATGAGTCCTCTTGTTAGGACTTCTTGAATAATCTTATCTTCTCTATACAACAAGAGCAGTTCACACTTACAGAACAAAATAAGTCTCAATCAACCCACAGATTCCAATTATAGACTTTATGGGTTTGGATGTTGCTTTGAGACTAAGCTATTGCATATCTTATTAGCAAATTGCAGTGATAATCCTGCAACTGTATTAAAAATTATTTCCTTTTATGTATTTCTTTCCCACCATGTTATTTCCTTCAAAATACAAGATGTAATTTTCTTTCCTGTTTCACAGTATATTATTCTCGTCCAAGACTGTTTATCTTTCCTTGGTCTATTTGCACCTCAGAAGATTGCTGAGAACAAAACTGATTTTTTTTGCCAGGTACTAATTGACAAAGTTTTAATTTAATACAACCATAGGAATATTAGTTTTGGGCAAGACAGCATTAGCAATGACATGTTCTTATCCAGTAGGGTCCTTACAGACCCAGCGGAAACTTGACAAAAACATGGAAATTCAAATTTAATCCCATGAAATTGTGTCTAAGACCCTCAATATTGAACTTCTTGAAATCTCCTGCAGGACACTCATGGTCAGGCCGACACTAAACTGTTGAATTGTATTTCTGGACACTTCTAATGAATGTGGATATTTTTGCCATATTTTACCCTGGAGGTTACATTTGAACTAACACTGTTTTGCTTTAAAGTTGTTTTTTTTTTAGTCTGTTAGTAAGATATTTCAGAAAAAAACTTCAGTGAAAGGAATAATATAAACAAACACTTTTGACCAGGTTAACCAAAATGTTTTCCTTTTGGCATATGTTCTTTTACAAAAAAATAACAATTCTGTGGCTTCTCAAGAAAGGTGCTGCAGGGAATTACTTCAGACTTTGCTTGTCCCATGGTTTGTGCAATATGTTTTTACACTAACCTCAAAAAGAAGGAGCTCTTGGAAGATGAACCATTACAATTTTGAAATTTGTTTCACATGAGTAGAAAATTTATTTGAAGTCTAATGAGAAATTAAGTTACGGATGTTAATGCAATTCCATCTTGTTAACCAGTACACACAGTTCTTCAAAACTTAATTAAATATGTTTTTAAAAATGGATGTTATTTATTAACAAAAGTATTGAGAATCTGCTTTCACTTACAGCAACTTTGCTGCCTTAAAACCCACCATGAAAAGAGCTACATCTCATTATTGCACTTTGGTTTTTTTTACCATAATGTATTTTCACATGGCTTGGTCTGTGTAAATGGCAATACGGATGACCCTAAAAGCAGAAATAAATTGTCTTGTCCCCAGCCCAAAGGCAGTGAGGAAATAACACTCCTCTGTTGGTCAACAACTTCCATTTACAGAATCACAGAATCTTAGGGGTTGGAAGGGACCCCGGAAGATCATCTAGTCCAACCCCCCTGCCAGAGCAGGATCACCCAGAGCACATCACACAGGAACGTGTCCAGGCGGGTTTGAATGTCCCTAGAGAAGGAGACTCCACAGCCTCTCTGGGCAGCCTGTTCCAGTGCTCTGTCACTCTCACAGTAAAGAAGTTTCCTCATATTTACACAGAACCTCCTATGCTCCAGTTTGCAGCCGTTGCCATTGCCCCTTGTCCTATCACCGGACATCACTGAGAAGATCCTGGCTCCATCCTCCTGACACTCGCCCTTAACACATTTATAAACACTGATGAGGTCTCCCCTCAATCTCCCCTTCTCCAAGCTAAAGAGACCCAACTCCCTCAGCCTTTCCTCAGAAGGGAGATGTTCCACTCCACTATCTCTGTGGCTCTGCACTGGACTCTCTCAAGCAGATCCCTGTCCTTCTTGAACTGAGGGGCCCAGAACTGGACACAATATTCCAAATGTGGCCCTTGTGGAATTTCATCAAGTTTCTCCCTGCCCAACTCTGCAGTCTGTCCAGGTCTCACTGAATGGCAGCACAGCCTTCTGGTGTGTCAGCCACTCCTCCCAGTTTAGTGTCATCAGCAAACTTGCTGAGGGCACACTCTGTTCCCTCATCCAGGTCATTGATTATATTGAATAGTACTGGTCCCAGTACCAACCCCTGAGGGACTCCCATTAGATACAGGCCTCCAACTAGACTCTGTCCCACTGACCAAAACTCTCTGACTTCTTTCCTTCAGCCAGTTCACAATCCAGTACCCAACCATCCAGATCACACTTCCTCAGTTTAGCTACGAGGATGCTGTGGGAGAAGGTGAGACAGTGTCAAATGCTTTACTGCAATCAAGATAAACCACATCCACTCATTACCTGAGACCCCTTTCAATTCACTGTATTAAATACACTCCTGCAAACACCCCAACAATGTCAGAACCTCTGTGCATACCCATGGTGTTCTCCCAGTGCTTGCTTTACCAGGTAGCAATATTAGGAGGAGGGAGTGGGACTGGGAAGGAAAAGGGACATGCAGAGATAAGAAGCACATTGTTTGGAAAATGGGTATTTTGGAGAAAAAGAAGGCACACTGAGACTGTCATAACAACCCTCTGAGAAGTCAAATATGTAACTACATTTTATTATTATTTTTTTTTAAACAACCCTGTAGTAATGCATGTGATCTTTTAAAAAAGCCTTGGATTGAATTTTGATAATTGAATGGAAACTCCACATGGAAGAAATGAAGCCCTTCCAGTAACACACCCAGCATCCATGGCCTTCTGCCCTAGCTTACACTGGTGCAGTGGGAGGTAGTTAGATCCTAGCTGATGTCCCTTATATGCATTTATTCTCCTTCTATACCATATTATCTCCAGCTTCCAAGGGAGTAGGAGGACCTGGGGCTTTTTTCCTTAGCTGGACATGACTGTTTGATCACTAACCTATCACATGCAGAGGCTGTTCCAGCTTCTTTCCCAGTCCCAAAAAACCAAACTGAAGCCTCTGTGCTAAAATGTAGGGAAGCAGATCAAAAGGAGCTGTTCCAACACCACAGTGTGATACACACCCGGCACATGGAAAAATCAGATACACAGTGGCCTTCTTGGTGCTCAAGTCCATGAAACCTAAAAATGTTTCCTGAGCACTTTTCACTGTGCAGAAGCAAGTCCTTCCCAAGCAGTGGGTCTAACAGAGCAGACAAGGCAGATATGACAGAGCGAATGAATCAAGATCTGCAGCAGCTGACTGGAGAGAGAGGCATAGCCGTGAATGACCCAGGTTAGGGTTGTACTGCAAAAAGAGATTTCATGCTCCTTTTTTTTTTTTTTTTTTTTCTTTCTTTCTTTCCTTCTTGAAAAGCATCCTTTGCTTTGCCTGGCAGAGAGGGGAAAGCCACATTGTGAGGAATCATCTGCTTCCCAAGCAAAGCCATGATATGTACAGCAGAAAGAGACTTCCTCCAGGTACGAGAAACATGAGGCTGCATTCAAGATCTGCTGTGCCTCAGAAGTGACCTGCAGCAGGGGGTCTATCAAGTGGCTGCTGAAAGCTCAATTGTCACAGTGTTGGAATCACCATCATGAACCATTCCTGTTTATGGATGTTCTTCATCATGAACTGATACATGCTAACACCAGATGTTCATCATCTGCTCTGATTTCCAGTGTGACTTAGGACTGAGCCTATACCCAGCAGGTGCAGTCAAGGTCTGAATTCCAGTATCTTGTAATTAAACCCAAGCTGTTCCTTAGGAAGCCACCCTCACAGGTTTAAAGACAAGATTTGGTGCTGAGGCAATGCCAGACATATGGAATGTGCATCCCTGTGTGTATAGGACATGAAACAACTTCAAGCACTGTTCAGCAGTGACCTGAGGTGTTTAACCACCAGCAGGCTCCTCAGCATGGACACGGCCCCTGCAAGCCACATCAGCCCCTTCCCAGCTGGAGATCTGGCACAGCCCAGGGACCAGCACCAAACAGAGCCTGCTCTCAGTAGACACACAAACTCTACCACCACAACTGGTAGGGGTGGAGGAGAAAAGACTGTAGCCATGTGGGCAGAAGTCACATTTCCTCATGCCCACTGAAGAACAGAAGGAAAAAGAACATGCTAAACAGTGGCAATGCAGTGGCTACACAGCAACCACGATTGTAGTCACCTTTTATACTTGATACCTACAGCTACTACTCGACAGTGCTCTTGGGAAACCTTTCATTATTAACTTCTGGAGGTTTTAACACAAGAAGTTAATGACTGAACTGCTCCCTCATGCCATTCAGGAATGGCAAAATTCCACCCAGGGGACCCCAAGGACTGAAATACCCAAAATGCAACAATTTCTTCTTTCTTCTGACTTCAGTGTTGAACAACACAGGTCTTTCAGCAAAACCAGAAGATTTATAGGGTCAGACTTGCTGTGCATCCACCTGTGTCTCAAATTCCATCATGGTTTTGTTTGGAGGACTCCTTAGCTTGGTGCTGGAGTCACTTCTCATCATTTGAGGCTGCAGGCTGGGAGTTGTCCAGAAGTCCAGGAGAAGGATATTGTGTATCCCAAGAGAAGATAAATTAATGAAGTGCAGTCTTCCCCATATTTTTTCACATTTCAAGTTCCATGAAGTTTGTTCATTAACGGATGTAATTTGCAGCAAAGCTCGTGTGGCTGCTGCTCTGCGGGTCTGGAGGAGAGCTGTACAAATGGGAGGAAGGTGTAAATTAAAGTGGGTCACATCAAGCTTATTCTCATTCACCTCTTCTGGTGCTTGTAGAGTTGGTTTCCACTGCAGCTTCTGCCTCAAGCACCCCAGCCCCTCACTTAGAATAATTAGTCTCCCAATGCAAGATTCATGTTAACATGTAGGTAGAAATTCAAATGCGGTTGGAGTGCACTCCTGTGCGACTGCCCATCAGAGATAGTCCCTACTGCCTTATAGCCCAGCACCCCTCCAAAGCAAAATGCAGTGTGAAGTGCCCCAGAGCAACAGCTCCAGCACCCACCTGCTTCCTCAGAGGCTGCCTTCAGGCAGAAAGAGGGTGTTTTTCTTGAAAGGAATAATTCAGAGGCCCCGAAGCAAGATGGAGATGATCAGCGCCCACCCCAGGGGCCATCAGGACAAGGGGATGGTTTCCATCCAGGGCAGGAGCAAGAAGCCCTGCTCAGGGGGGGTGAACGGAGGGGAAAGAGACACCATTTTTGTTGGTGGCATTTCCCTGGCGTGGGCACAACTCATGGCTGGCTGTGCCAGCCCCTGGGCAGGAGGAGCAGCCGGAGCAGCCGGCAGCCACCTCCGCGTGGGAAGGCGCCGCATGGCGCGGGCTGGCATCCCTGGGGAAAATAACCTGTCAATCACTGATGGAGAGTCACAGGAGATGCTCCTACAACGTAGGAGGAGATGCCAAAGAACAGCTGAGCAGGGGGCTGGGGTTTATTTTTAATTTTATAAAGTAAATTTGCCTTCTGTGTGATCCTCTCATTCTTCCTCTCATAGCACATGTAAATAGAAAGACAGCAAAAGGCACACGCAGGTCCCAGCAGAGGAAGCCACAGCACAGAGCTGCAAAAATCCCAGTGCTTGCTCTAGTGGTCTCAGACACGCCTGCACTTTCCTTTTCCTTACACTCCCCTAGAAACAGGCCAGGGGGAGCACAAGAAACAGACCCACTGGGTAATCCTGCAGGCAGTTTCCAGCCTATGCTGGGTGCCTCTGTTCACAGAGCCATGCAGGCAACCATACTCACTTAGCAGTGAATAGAGTGTTA
Organism: Chaetura pelagica; assembly: GCF_000747805.2. NCBI lineage: Eukaryota > Metazoa > Chordata > Aves > Apodiformes > Apodidae > Chaetura > Chaetura pelagica. Next base: position 10,789,966 of record NW_009970723.1, read on the forward strand.
ATAGAACACACAGTCCCAGACCACTGAGGGAAACCTCTGGATGCAAAAACCCTTCTCACATGGAATCATGTTTCACTCCTGGAAGGTTTATTGGCTAATCTACAAGAATTCTCCAATTCCGTTTAGGAGTCTGCAAATACTCCCTTGCCACACAATGGCCCCAGGAGGCAAGAATAATGTGTGTGAGATTTACCACAAGCCTTTTAACTGAAGGAGCTGGGCTATGGTACAGGCTACTCCAAGGTGGGCTGCAAGGAAGGGTATTTGCGAGGCATGGAGGTTGAGCTCCTTCCTACAAACATCTCCAGCTGCCCATAGCCCAAACCTGCCACAGTTGCTCTCAGGCCAGAGGAGATGGTGGCTGGCAGAGACAGACACAGCCCTGGAGACATTTGCTGCCCCTGAGCCAAAATCTCTCACTCTCATGGTCTTATGGCCTTGTCTTTCATTGCAAGAACCAGGCAGTTGTAATAAAATAAGGACAGCTGCTGCTGCTGACAATTAGCTCCAGAGAAGGTCTCCAGGGTGGCCAATGGGAAATAAACCCATGCTCTTTAAGCTAGCACTGTAAAGACCCCCAGCAACCTCTGCCAGCTCTTGCCCTGCCAGCAGGTGCCAGGCTCTCCAGGAAGGGGTGCTCCAGGCACTGCTGGCAGCACTGGGTCCCCACCAGCCCAGCAGGGGCTGGGATGCTGTGCCAATAGACTGTGACTTCAGAGGTTCTGTTCTGCTGTTTGGGTTTTTTTAATGGGTGTTTGTTCTGGTGTGGTCTGAAACACCGCTGGCCCTCAGGAAAGGTAAATATCCACCCAGCATCCAAACTTACTCTCCCCCTCACCTGTGTGTAGGTATTACTTTGCACAGAAAGAGCAAAGAAGGAGCCTTCACAGCTGCTTATCACACCGAAGCCACATTTCCAGCCTCACATCCATCAGGCACTGACTGAGTCAAATGCTTCCAGTAGCTCTGCATGACACTCACCACTATCCTGGCCGAGGATCTTTGTGGTCTATGGAAAATGCTTCACACCTCAGCCACACCCACCCTTCTGCACAAGCAGCATTTATCTTGAACAGAAATGATGCACATGCAGGGCTGGTCAACTTCAGTTTTTCAGCCCCACAAGCAAGAGTAAATGTCTGGAAAAAAATTGTTCTCTCCTACCCCTGGGCAAAAATTGTCCTTTTTGTGTGGCTGATGTGAGAATAACCAGACCCTGCTCATTCAGACCTCTGCTCAGCAGCAACAGGGAAATAAATTAGCAGCTGTGACACAAAGAAAGCAGGAGTAGCAGCTCTTGCTCTCTGTTTTACGGGTTTCAGGTAAGAGCATTTGAGCTTAAAATACAATCAGCATGGGCTAATGCTACCACTTACATGTAGTGGATGTGGGAGAGAGAGATTTGCTTACGCAGGTATCACACCACAAAGTACAGCAGCAGCAGCAGCAAGAGTACATGTAGATTAATATTATAAGTGACAGAAGAGCTTTAACACACCTGCCAAGAACTTAATCTTCTTAAAGCACAGAAACCTAATGGGCCCAAGGTGAATAAAACCAGACAGCCAGAAAAAAAAAAAAAAAAATAAAAAAAAATTGAAAAAAAATCAGGACATAATTAAAAATACAACTATTTTTTAATCATACAGAGGAATTCCTACCCAGCAATGTTCTGCTGCAGACATTGCAAAAGGTCATATCCTGATGTGAAAACATCTCTGTTTAACTCAGCAGCTGCATGCAGCATTTCCTCATGAGTTTTGTCTGGCCTCAGCAGCCTATTGAGAGCCATGAAACATCCCACCTGTGCCAGATGCAGGATGTGCATCCCATAAATGTGACTGCTGCCTTGGAGCTCAGGACTGGGGAGACAAGGAGGGAGGCTCAGCAGCTCACACCTCTGCCTGGCCACAGGGCTTGTGGCAGTGGCCAGCTGCTGTCCTTTCTAAGGTGGCTCCAAAGGCAAGAGGGCATAATCCCTTCACACTCAAACCCTGCTCAGCAAGGGAGAAGCTGGGAAAACATCTTTGGGCCCTACACCCTGCTGAGCTAGTAAGAGGAATTAGCCAGGCTGGCACAACTGCTTGGAAGGGGCTTTCAACAACAGGAGTCTTGGAGAAACAAACTAAGAAATGGTTTTTCCAAGGTGTTTATCCAAAAATGTGGCACGTGCTGTAGTGGCTGTAGGATGGAGTATCTGCAGGCCCCCTCCACACATGGTCCCAGATGGAGGGTACCACTAGACTTACCAGAACACACATTTCTGAGGCAGGCAATTACACGTGCTATGAATGAAGTAATTCAATAAACACCTTCAGTTCTCCAGCCAGCCTAATAGGCTGTAATTTAACACTATTTACCTTCAAACTGAAAGAAAAAATCAATAACTGATAGCCAAGCCCCTTCACAGGTGGCAGAAATGCTCACTATTACAGCTCTAAACCAACACTTGCACCATGGGTTTCATCACACCATCCTGTCCCGAGACTGTGCAACAGCCTTTACTCACTAACCTGGCTGAAATTCCTTAAGGGAAACTCTTCTCCATAGCTAGCTGGACAGAAGGAACTCACCAGCAGACATAAATTTCAAAGAAACCCCCTTGCTTTCCTGGAGTTTCATTTAAAGCCCATTCTACCCCGCAGCCCTGGCAACCCACAATTCCTCCCATCTGCAGAGCTGAGGTGTGCAAGAGAGAGGCAGCCACTGGGGGATTCCATGCATTGAAAGCTGGTTGAAATGTCCCTGGACCCAGCTCTGGTCTGGAGGAGTTGCCTCACATCTGCCACTCTCACAAGTTCTGCTCCTTGTCACAAGGAAAAGAACACTCAAAGCAAGTCAGTGGTTGGAAGAAGTTAACCTAGCAGCAAATAAACCCTTAAAGTTCCAGATAGATGCTTTTAAATGCTAGAGACCTAGTAATGTAACATTCAGTTTTGGAGAGAATCATATTTTTCCCAAAGCTGTAAATAAACTCAGCAACAGGATCTAAAAGTCTTCTGTGTCCTGTGTCCAGGCTTGCCCACATGCATTGCCCTGCTTTGGGGAATGAGGGTCTCTCCACTGAGGGACTGGCTCAGAGCAGAGGGATCTTGGTCCATCACTATTGCCACTGCCAACTTCTGAGTTGAAAGTCTCAGGGCTCAGGCCTCCCTCATGTCTGCTCTGGTTTCACAGGATTTAGCACCAGCAGTAAATTTTCCCACCACTAATGATTTTCCAGGTCCCCAAAGCTGTTGCTTCCATTCCTTCCATCTGAGCAGATGGTAGCACTAGTACTGTTATTGAATAATTATTAGTCAAGATTTGTGCTGTCCACCATCACGTTTGGTTCCTCAGAGTCAGGGTGATGGAGTCACCAGGAAAGTCAGTGCAGGACATAAGTGACCACATGAGTCTGTGTATGATGAACATTTTTGTTGCAAAACTGCTGGCATCTAAGCAATGAGGAGTGACCCAGCTGCCACCCCCACTGTCACCAGCACAGCCTTTGTCTGTCATACTTCTCTGACCCAAGACATGTGACTATCTTCAGAAGCCTCCAGCCCCTCCCTGGGTAGTCCCACTCTGCTAGAAGGTGGCAGATGTGCCACCTCACTCTGCCTTCAATTAATTGCCTGTGCAAGAAGCAAAACAGCCTGTCCCACTCTGGACATCCCACCACCATTAGCATGCAATGGGTCCTGGACAGGTTGTTTGGTAACAGACCTGCAGACATGGCACGGGTGGAGAGCCTGAACAACCTTCTGCACTGTAAAGTCACCAGCTGTGGAAAGGGTTATTACATTTCCTCACAGAACAACCTGAGTATAATCTCTTCTGAACCATGTCACTGGGCTAAGAAGCCACGACAGGCGGCCAAACTTTTCTTACAGCTCTCACATTCAAGCTAGCTCGGGGTGCCAGAGGCTTTCATCAGAGGAGCAAAAACTATTTGCACGTTGAGACTTGTTCTTAACACTTCTCCTGGACCTGCCAACTGACAAGAAGAAAAAAAAAATAAATCCTTCTACTAGTCTGCAGTTCATCCTGAGCCTTCTCTTTTGGGATATCCTCACTAAAGCAAATAATTTATGGATGACCTGAGACAAGACCTGGTTTAGAAGGCTTAGCAGCCACATGAGTGCACAGCCTGCTCTGAGTCCAACCTGGGGGAAGCAAGAATGGTTCTTGTCAGCATCTCTCCCTAGTTTGTCAGCCCTTCACTTCACTACAGACCTTTCATCTGGTGCTGGCACTGTGCACAAGGCTCCCAGCAGGGCTCAGTGGGAGCAAAGTCCAAGCCAGGCAGGACTTCAGCCTGAGCCACAGCTGAAAGGTCACAGCATCACCATGCCAGTTGTCACACAAAGCAGGCAGAGGAGCCACCACAGAGCTGCTTGCAGCATCCCAGCAGCTTAGTTTATTTGTGTAGCCACCAAGTAAAGCTGTGGCATGACATTTAGGAGGGGCTTTGAGCAGATCACATAGCAAGCCATCCAGTAGTCACTGTGCCCAGCACAGATTTTTTGACATTCACTGGGCACCAGAGGGACAGAAACCAAAGTCAGTTCCTGCTGGTGAAGTCATAGAAGCATTCAAAATACCTTCTTTTCATCAACCCACTGATGCCTTATCATCTGTTGGTGATGACCTTCTCCTTCCTCTGTAGCAAGAGGCACTTGCTAAAGGAACAGGCACCACAAAGGCCAAAAGGTGCCCTGTCCCCGTGATAGGAGCCAACATGTCCATCAACAAAGCCATCCAGAGGGTCCTTAGCAAGCTGGAGATGTGGGCCAATGTCAGCCTCATGAAGTTCAATAAGGCCAAGTGCAAGGTCCTGCACCTGGGTTGGGGCAACTCCAAGCACAAATACAGGCTGGGGGGAGAATGGCTGGAGAGCAGTCCTGAGGAGAAGGACTTGGGGGCGGTAGGTGATGAGAAGCTCAACATGAGCCACCAGTGTGTGCTGGAGCCCAGAGAGCAACTGCATCCTGGGCTGCATCAAAAGAAGTGTGGCCAGCAGGGCCAGGGAGGTGATTCTACCCCTCTGCTCTGGTCAAACCCCACCTGGAATACTTTGTACAGCTCTGTAGCCCTCAGCAGAGGAAAAGCATGGACCTGTTGGAGAGAGTCCAGAGAAGAGCCACCAAGATGATGAGACAGTTGGGGCTGTTCAGCCTAGAGAAGAGAAGGCTCTGGGGGGACCTTGTAGCACCTTCCAGTCCTTGAAGGGGACCTACAGGAAAGCTAGGGAGAGGCTTTTCATCAGAGAGGGTAGTGATAGGTAATGGTTTTAAACTGAGAGAGGGGAGATTTAGGTCAGATATTAGGAAGAAATTCCTCACCATGAGGATGCTGGAATAGGTCGCTCAGGGAGGTTGTGGAAGCCCCCTCCTTGGAGGTGTCCTTGGGAGGACAGGCTGGATGAGGCTTCATGCAGCCTGGTCTAGTGTGAGGTGTCCCTGCTCATAGCAGGTCCTTTCCAACCTTAGCCATTCTATGATTTTTATCTCACCCTCAATGCCAGGTCAATCCATGCAGTTTGCTGTGGCAGCTCTTCTCATACTATGAGCTTACTAGAGAGTAACATTAACCAAACTGTACTACAGCCAAAAAAAAAGGTGATATGTGATACAAATTTGTCCCTGTGATCCCACCAGAAGCCACTCCAGAGCCAATGCAGTGATGAATGGTGCAGGCAAAGTAAAAGCAGTGCTGGGGGAAGGACTGTTCCCAGGTAAGCCCTTCAAGGAGAAATGGGAAAAGGGATCTGCAGTGCAGGAGCCCCTGGTCAGCACAGCTCCACAAAGAAGCTGTAATCCTGTCAGCACCACTGATTATCATAAAAATCTCATGTCTGTCACTCACAGACCCTCTTTTATTTCATCAGAAGGGTCAAAATGCAACTGGGAATTCCCAAGCCCAACTGTGTAGTCACAGTCAACCAGCCAAAGACTAGAGTCACTGTTCTTCAAAGCTGGCTGACGTGCTCCAACACTGGAAAACACAGCCATTCCTGAAATTTACCTGTATTTTAAGCTGAAAAAACCTTAGCTTAAGATTCTGGTCAGCAGAGCACAGCTCTAGCATCAGTGCTAGGGCAGCTTTGGCTCCCAGAGCCAAATTAGGAATGAGGGAATGGAAGACACTTTTTGGCTGTGCCACCACTGTCACCTGTGCCCAGGCAGGGAGGAGAGGGACAGGCAGCTGCTGCAAGCCAGGAACAGCATCTCTTCACAGCTGCATTACAGTGTCCCTCATACCCTTCTGCTGCAGCGGGCGGGTCTGCTAAAACCCAGCAGCTTCTCCCCAGAACTCTGCTTTTGCATGTGTGCAGCACACACACTGTGAGCAGCAGACATGCACACCAGCACGCGCACAACCAGCTACAGACACACCTGGGTGCTGCTGCAGAGCGCAGTGCCGTCCCCAGTCGCACCAGCACCCTCCTGGCAAACACATACTCTACTACACAGAATATTCACACATCAGCATCTGTGGTGACTGTTTCTCTCCCAGAAGGAGCTCTGTAGAATCTTGCAACAGAAAGATTAATACTGACTGACTCAAGGGCTCCACCAGGAGGAAAACCAGCCCAGTTGGTCCCATCAGAAGGGCTAGACAGAAGGTGCTTCCATGGCAGGTGGGGAGTGACAGGCAGAGAGGCCAGACTTGCTGCTTAGCCATGTTCACAGGCAAGGATGAGAAACGTGGCAGAGTTGGATTAGTGCAGTATCAGCTGGCCAGGGGCTGACCAGGGTGAGCTGCCATACACATGGCCCCCTCACCTACTGCAAAAATCTTACCAGCCCAGCAACATGGCCTCCAAGCTGTCAAGAAACACTAAGAGCAAACTTGCTAATTGCTCTGTCTTCACCCACCTTTTTGTTCCCAGTAAGGGATGGGAATAGTCACTGCCCTGCTGCACTCTGAAGTGGGTTCACAACCAGAGAGCAGGGCTGGGAGCTGGCTGCCCACTTGTGCCTATTGTTAATCAAGTCAGGGATTTTGCTAGGACCCACGTGTCTGCTTGAAGGTGAACAGTGGGAGCTGCAGAGGCCATTTTTTGTTGTTATAAGGTGGGATTCTTACCTGTGAGCCTCAACTCCCCTTGCAGCACCAAGAGACAGGTTTCTGCTCACCTGACCACTGCAGACATGTCCTTTACCATGAGAAGGACTCCTCTAGAAGGAGTCATCCCACTGCCTATGATGGGAGTCACGCCCCAGCCTTGGACTCCAACCCCAGAGCACACAGACTATATGTTAAAGGTATGCATTACAGCTTCTCTCCCACACACACACCCCCATCAGCTTTATGAAGAGTGATGGCCACAGTGTGAGATGTGCAGAACTAGACCCAGCTTGGCCACCAGAGCCCTCAGAAGCACATGCCCCCAAGACCCAGCGGTGGTGGGAAAGGAAGGGACCTTGTGCCCTCCATGTTTGTTTCAAGGAGAAGCAAAGGGGTAGCAGGGACAGGGTTTTTGACTTGACACCCCTGAGGGTGCAGATGCCATCAGATGCCATGTGCTCAGCTGCAGGCAGGCTGGGCAGGCCTCTGCTCAGGGGCTGAGCCTCACACTGCTGTGCCCAGGCAACAGGCAGGGCACCCACACAGAGAGGGAGATGCCCTTGATGAGGTATCACTCACTGAAATTACGCTTCTAGAGTATTTCTTCTTTGAATCTCCGGGATGCCTAAGAGATTTCTCCTTGAGCCAGAAAACTGCAGAAGAAAAAAATGTTTGCTCCCCAGATGGCAAACCCCATTCCTGGGAACAAGGACCAGTAAGTTGAGAGCTCACAAAGCGCACGACAGAGTGTGGAGCACTCGTAACTTCCTCCCCCAAACCAAAAGCTGCAAACACTGTCTTACTCTGGCACAGCCCAATTTCATCACTTTGGATTTCACAAGAAAGCACATAACTAGCAAAGGAAGGCAAGCTCCTCGCCACCTTCAAGTTTTATTGAAACTACACACATATTTTACACAGAAATGGAGTGGGAGCTGTTCTACCACACTTCACTACCTCATATACATTTACAGAACCTGAGCACGTAGCAGTTTCATACTCGAATATTCTGTGTACTCTCATCTTAATTCATAACACTCAAAACAAATGCTTTCTTGTACTTTTTGTGACATAAAAATAGGTTTCATCCATCCAAAAACAGACCCATTTGCAATATTTTCTCCTTCTCTCCCATCAACACAGTATTTCCAAAAGGTGCTGATTTTCTGAGTGCACAGTTCTCTTGCAGTTGCAGGACACTAGTGAGGGACATAAGTTCCAGCTTTTCTCTGTATTCTCCAGGTTCCCTTCTACCCTCCCCAAGTACCTTATGTCACATGATTCAGGCTCTTCTCTAGGAAAAAAAAAGCTGTCTTGTTTCCATGCTCATGATTTACTCATAATCTTTCACTGGCACCAAACAATAAGTTAGTTTTGCTGCTAATTTTTACACCAGGGGCAATTATTCACTACAAACTACATTAAGGCAGTGGACCTACTTCATGGAACTCAGGTACCCAGGGCTATGACTGATCTAGGCCGGCAAGAAAACCTCAATGATAACCCTGGGCTGCCAGCTCATCTCATGCCAGGCATCTCAAAGGCAGCACAAGATGTCTGCAACAAGACAGACTTATAAAAGCTCATACACAAATTGCTGAACACTGAAAAAAAATGCTGGGTATAATTAAGCAGAACCCTTTGCCTAACTCATGTACACTGACCTCACCTTTGGAAAAAATGAGCATATCTATTTGCAAATAATCCACCTACAACTGAGTGGTATCCCTTCCATCCCAAGTACCACTGCAGTATGGTAGCCATTCTTCAATTGCTCTGCTCTCTGCACATGACACCAAGACATTGAAACAAGTTTTCAGGCACACACTGGAACACCCCAAAACACAAAAAGCAGTACTTTGTAAGGTGCTGCTAATTCACACTGCTTTAAGATTTGTTTTTGGAAGGGTCAATACCTTCCTCCAGCAGCTCTTCTGTGACAAGGGTTTCAATGGTTCACATTAAACACACAACTTGAAGCATCTTCATACATTATTGGTGCTTCCTTATAACCCAAGCAGTATGTTTGTAGCACCTCAGGGGATAACCCTTTGGACTGACATGCCTTCTCACCCCATCAATGCACAGTAAAACCAAGAAGGGGAGAATATTAAATCACCCAGCACAATAGAGGGAAGACAGACAACAGCCAGAGCTGGCTGTTCCAGTGTCAGGTGCCGACTGCAACTCAGCTCAATTACAGACTGCTTAATAAGGCACTTGTTCAGAGAAGCAGGGAAAATCAGGTAGCACAAGCCAAAGAACTACAGGACGTAGTTTTTCTCCACTAGTAACAGGCTTGTCTTTTCTAGGACCATTCAAAGTCAAGTGACCTGCTGAGTAACAGCTGTAAGACAAAAATCATATGTATTTGATTTAAACTCCAACCAACGGGCATCAGGTTTCCAACTAAAGAAAAATATTTTCAGACAGAACCCACATTAGTGGGGAGATCAAACTGTATCACTGGGTTTAAGATTTTATACTTCACACCTTATTAATGTCTTCCCACATTCACTTATTACTCTATTTGCAGCAGGACAAAAGGGAAGAGCTTTTACTCTAGACTAAAACTATAAATATGAAAATAAACCCCATGAAAATAATGTACAGCAACATATATACAGGGTGATACCTCATCTAGTTTTCAGATTAAAACAGCATAACATGAGGACACAGTTTCCATTCTTAAAACACTACCAAAGTCTTAAAAAAGTGGTATCCAAGTAATTTTTAAAGATAGTAATCACAGCAGATGAGTCAAGGGAATCTTAAAAAGGCCATCCTTTTTAAAAGCCATATAAACTTTTTTATAAAGGACCCTCCCTTTTTTTTTTTTAAATTATACATATTGAAATATATTTACTCCTTGAATAAACAACATGAAAACCCAGGAAAAAAATTCCAGTAGACTCCAATTCCAGGAGACAAGATGAAAACAACTTAATGGCAGAAAGTGAGATGGGGAGAGGGAAACAGTCACCATTTGTTTGCCAAGTTATCAAAAATCTGCATCCAGAGTGAAGACATTGTCCATTGTTTCTGCCATAACAGCAAAACGTTGATATTCTGAAACCCGTTTCTCAAAGAAATTTGTTTTTCCTTCCAGAGAAATATTCTCCATGAAATCAAAAGGATTTTCTGCATGAAAGACCTGGGGAAGGGAAACATGATTATATGGGTGATTCTGACAGGGTAACAATGCTCTATAAACACCCCAACAAACAAAGCAGTCAAACCCTTTCAAACTAGATCATCCGTTGCTGCAATATGCTGTAGAATCAATGGACACCCCTCTAAGCAAATTCAGCACTGTCACTCCCCAGAAGTTTGGTCCGTGGTGAAGTTCACCTGCTCAAGGTGCTTATTATCCTTTGAGGATTGCAGCACTTGGGCACAGCCCAAGTTTCCAATTACAAACCTGCCGAGCAGATGAAGGGAAACAATGGCCTAAATTGTTCTTGCTTTCTGAAATAGTAAAGCATATATATCAATGCTGTGGTTTCAGCTGTCACTCACAGAAAGTGCAAATGCTAAATATGACCTGCTCTCAGGCACATTAGGAGAGTGATTTGTGCTGACAGCTTTCCTGGGCTGTCCTGGCAAGCCAACATTTCAGGCAACTGCACCTCTTACCTTTGAGAACCCAAGCTCCATTAGTAACCGGTCTGCGACAAATTCAATATATTGTTTCATCAAAGTGCAATTCATTCCAATCAGACCCACAGGTAATGCCTCTGTTAGAAACTCCTAAAAGTTAAATACAGATGACATTTAGAGAAACAAAATTTAAGAAAGGAAAAGGAGAGAAGACACCTGTGTTTCACAGTAACACAATTTTGTGATACTCCAGGCTGCCCAGGCAGTTGTCTGAATAAATAACTTGTATCACTAAACCCAGGAAGTGTCTTCTGTTTTCAGTAGCTGTTTGTATCTTCCTTTATTTTTATCATGCTTTTTTGGAAAGCACAAGAATTTCTATCACTGCCCTTCTTATCTGCCTTTCTCACTATAAGATCCCAAGCTTCAGTGTAAGCTTGAACTCCAAGTTCAATAAAACCCACAGCCCATACTAGTGGGAACAGGAATAGATCCATTAATCACTTTTCCCTTGGCTTCCAGCCATTATAGAATGACAGATCAGAGAGCACAGTGATACATATGAGTACTGGACCCAGCTATGTACATGTTTAGGCACCAACACAATACCTGCCAGTGTTGTGAGGCAAAGCTGGGACTTTCACCATCATCACAGTAGTTAGATGACAACAGAAAAGTTGTAAACTACAATCCTGCCAAGCAGAAGTGCAGAAACTTGTAGTTGCTGATGGGTAGCACTTCATGTCAAAGAACCTGACAGCAACCTCAGAAAAAGCCAGAGCCCAGCATGGTACACATGGCCAGAACAGACTCTGTCTTCTCCTGAGGACAAGCAGGGGTGTGTATATAGTTGGGAGAGACAAAGATCCTGAAGAAAATAAGTAAACAAACTCTTCTCTAAAAGACAGATGCAGTTGGCCTAGATGATTGTTGTCAGTCCTTTCCAATTGGAAGTATTTTATTTAATAGTAAATAAACAGCCTATCCTTCTTTCTATCATTAAGCTGCCAGCTTCAGCTTCTCCCAGTTCCTTGACAATTGAATCAGAAAGTTTCTGATTCTTATTGTCATCATTAAGGAAGATGAAAAGGATGGTATACTGCATTAGGGCCACATATCAAATATAGAATCCCAAAAGTTAGAAGTTAATTTGTTTATTATTGCTGCCCCTGATGGTGTCACAGCCAGGCGTACCTGCTCAATTTCAACAGCTTTAGTGATGATCTCACGGACCCGCTCTTCTGATGGTCTGTTCACTAAATAATGGAACATTAGACAAGCAAAATCACAGTGTAGACCCTGAAGCAAAAGAGAACAATGAAAAAAAATAGTCAGTTTTTCCCTCCTCCACATAGTTTGCTCTTACTTTAAGGCAGCCTCATTCAGGTTGAAGCTTCCAAGTCTCCTGCTTCTTTGACAGTCTTCATGTTACTATGTGTAGTGGACACTTTTAGTTTACAGAGCAGTTGGTTACATCTGAAGTCCAACACATTCCACCTATGCTAAAATAACACTCAGCACACATTTTTCTCCAGTAAATATTTTTGAGAGCTGCTCTACTGTGAGGGATGCTACACAGAGTGCTGCTGGTTGTGTCCTACCCTCCCATCAGACATGCTTTTGTAGAAAGACTTCTACATCAAGAACTGCAGAACTACCTGCCAGTCAACACAGACTTTTTACGTGCTCTCTGCTTCAAGATACCTGTACAGAAATACATGTTTTAAGTTCTTTGCTTCTCCTCACAGCACTTTCAGAAAGGATTCAGATTAGTCACCAAATCCAAGATTAACAAGTGCAGTTACTATAAGGAATTTGCTATGGCTACAGTGCCCCAACTCAACCCACCTTCACATTTCACCCAGCTATCCCGTACAGAGCCAAATAAATCATGTTCATTCCCCAGATTTTCAGAAAAGCCTCCAGCAAGGATAAGAACACTTCAGGAGGTGAGCAATCCATCACAGTCTGAGAAGGGTACCACGCAGCTGATTCAAGGGGTGCCTCAGTTTCTGTTTCAACTTGCCTGGCTATGGCTTGTGCCCCTGGCTTCAGCCATACCCACCACTGCTAGACTACAGGAGCACTGTGGTACCATCTCTCCCCTCAACAGCAAGGTGATTAGAGGCTATTAGCACTATGAAGGCAAATCTGGAACAAAACCAGTCAGAAGCATTTGGCAGACTATGGTCTACCAGACAATCCAGTGCTTTTGTTAACAAGGCTCAAAACAAAACCAAGTAGTAAAAAATTTTTCAGAAAGGCTACAAAATCCTTGTGCTTCAGCTCACAAAACAGCCTTGAAAAAACGTCATCTGGGAAATGCTCTCCCTCTAGGGACAGCAATAGCTGCCTGCTGCAGGGCTGCCCATGGTCTTGTCCAGGGCATGATCACCAGCAGGATGCAGAATGTGTCTGGCTTCTCACCTGAACCAGTGTGCTCCGCTGACTGGTGCTTCCAGCAGCTTTGCACCTTTAAGAATCATAGATGCACCAGCTCCAAGAACAGCCTGGGAACAAAGCCTGCAGCTCAAAAAAACATGTTGAGCGTTAACCATCTATCTGTTCAGGTGCATCAGAAAAACAGTTTGTGTAGTTTTCCATTGTGAATTCTTTTTACTGCCGCTGCTTTTGTAACAGCATTTCCTGGTTTTCAATGCAGGTGCTGTGTACACCCAGCCTTAACCCTTCCTAACGGCTCTGCAGTTGGAATTACGCCAACAGAACTCAAGACAAACTTAGTCTTTTGGTGCTCAACTCTGCAGAGAAGTACAGTTATATTGCTGTGTAGAGGAACTTACATCTCATTCACCTGACAGTCATCCTTTCAACAAACAAATTCTTCCTCACTCAAATGGATCAGTTTGCAATGACTCACAGAAACAGAATACAAAAGAAAGGCTGGAGAACTGTTTGGTTTTACTTCCTGGTTATATCACTTTCTTCAAAAGTGTATTTTAAATTAAAAGCATCTTGTAAGATTCCTCCTATCAAATCGGTTTATCTAATCCATGGAAATTACTTCCACTATGATAAAGCTCTTCATTGTTTTGGACCAACTCTGGGAAGTCAAAACCACTAGCATGTTTATACTGCACACAAAACTGGTCTTTCTGCTTTTTCAGAGCCGACAGTGCTCTAAGTTGTGCAGTGCCTTAAAGACAGGTCCCAACCGTCAGCAACTGCTGCCAACTGGCAGGCAGTGGTGCAGCAAGCAGTGAAAAGAAAGGGCACTGGTCAGCACCTGGCCTGCCACCTTCAGTGTGCTGACATGCAGCCCCTCAGACACATCACATCCTAATCTAAGCAGCACTCCCCTCTAACGCAGACATGTAGCTGCCTCCTCCCAGGAGATCCTCAGGCTGTGCAGTAACACAAGAACATGGAGAGGAATGACACCAGGCCACAGCTGTCCTGGCAACAGATGGAGAGAGCTCTCTGCAAGCTATGGGACCCACAGCTAGGGGCAGAGGCGGAGTGGTACAAGGAGGCTGCTTGAGCCTGACTGAAGCAGTTAAGGCAGAGCAAGGCCAGGAGTCACATCCTATCCCAAGTAAGCTTCCAAGGCAGATGTGGGCCATGCAATTTGACACCAGTCCTTGAGCAGCCAGGCCTCTGCCTCCCTTCACAGCACAGGAAAACAAAGTTCCCTTTCAACCCAAAAAGTCCACCTTTTGATCATACAGTGCATTGAGTTATCGCTAATGTTTATGTTTACTCCCTTTGAAAACAGGTATTTCTGCTGAGGGACATAGCAGCACCTAGGCTTTAAATTAATTAGTAACTCCTAGCTAGAAGTTTGCTTCTTTCCGCTTTTAAAAATATTCTGGGAATAGCCTGCTCCTTAGCAGGACTCCTGTCTTCCTACATGCCAGCAGTTGCAGCTCCTCTGCCAGGCTGCAGAAGCAGAGTCAGGCACTCGCTCTGGGGAAATGAAGTCTCTTGTCTGTGCTGCGTAGGAGGTGAGGCTAGAGCAGGTGCAGGCAGGTAACTGCAGGAGAAGCTCTAGGGAGCAGGGCTGCAGTTACCTGGCAGGTAACCAGGACCTACCAGGACCTTTCCTGAAAGCCCTTCTGCTGGCTAATAGAGAATGTACTCAGTCTTCCACCACCTCTTTGTCCTCCAGCACTGCCAGCATTAAACAGGCTCCATCACAGGAGCAGCCTGTTCTAGTGGGAGGTGCCCCTGCCCATGCAGGGGAGTTGGAACTTGATGATCTTTAAGGTCCCTTGCAACTCCAAACATTCTGTGATTCTGTGATATGTAGAAATGCAGCCCCTACTCATTACTGCATTCTCTTTCCCAAAAAAAGTTCCCACCCAAACACTGCCTTCTGCTCTCTTCATGCTCCCTTCAGCCTGCCCTGCCAAAAGAGATGGGCTGCTCTGGGATCTTTATGAATATGAGTCTACCTTTCCCCCTGAAACTCCCTTTTCTTCCCAGACAGTATGTAGGAGATGACACATTACCTCATCTCTGCTAATAAGTTCATTGGAAAAGGTCAGTCCAGGCATCAGGCCCCTCTTCTTCAACCAAAATATAGCAGCAAAGGAACCCGAAAAGAAGATGCCTTCAACAGCAGCAAAGGCAACCACTCTCTCACCTGTTTAACATTAACACATTTTCAGTTAGACACAAAATAGTGTATTGTTTGACAGCAAGATGCACCACTTGCATCAGACAGACAGAGGCTGGAGAGGAGCAATTCCATTTGCAGCACCAGGTGTTGTCTCTGACCACATCTTTCAGCAGATCCCAAAGCATACAGGGTCTACACACACAGCAGCACTTAACCACAGCAACCCCAGCAGAACTGAAGAACCAGGGCACCCACTGAAACTGTCACAGGCCAGAAGGGAAAGAACATAATTGTCCAAAGGGACCAAGACCTAAGCACTCCTTCATCTCTTACTGCTAAAAGGAAGGAAAATGGTTGTGTAACTAAGAGAAAAAAAAAACTGAGAGAAGAGCTGAGCTCCTATAAATTAAGAAAAAAACACTACACCTTAATTTCTGTTTTTTGAGAATCTACATAAACCCACATTCTTACAAAATTGGAAGAACACAGAACATAAATTCAACAAGACACAAATAATTATTTAGATTAGCCCACCTGTCATTGCACCTTTCATCCAAGGAAAGAACAGCATTGTTGGTCCCAGTTCTCCCTGCTCCCTACAGGAATGTTTTTCTTCAGACTATAAGACCATCTGACTTGTTGGTGAAGACATGTCATTCAATGTACTCTACTTTAAAAACCTTCACAAGATCCTTGGGTATATTTTAACATGAATAGCTTCTGCATTAAGTGCTGGTGCCTTTTCCCAGTGAGAACTGCACAGGATTTTGTTTAAAAAATAAAATAACCCCAAGTAGCCAATGTCCCACTTCTATGAGATGCAAATGCCATCTGCTGGCTCATCTGAAGAAATTCAAGTCAGGAAAAAAGCATGAAGAGCAACACAGACTTAAAAGTATCACAGAACTTACTAAGGAAAATAATTTGTCTGGTAACACTAAAAATCTCCTAGGTTACTTCCAGAAGGGAGTGGAGGCCTGCTGCTCCTACAGTATAGCTTGAATGAAGCACAAGACTGACTATCAGTATCTGTTTTACCACATTCCACCTGACTAGCTATCACACACATGAAATTAACTGAAACAAAAATTGCCCACCAGCAACACCCCATAATGTGATCACAGGTTGTCCACAGAACAGACAGCATAAGAAATCAACCAAGGCTGCAGAGACGTGGTTGCAGGGCAGGTCCCCAAGCTTGCAGGAAACACCAAGCAAAAAAGCCAGCCACTTTCATATACTGCATCTCATAATCGATAAACTGTAAAGATCTGGGCCTCCCAAATGTTTTAAACTTGGAAAGTTTCCTCAATAAGACGAAAAAATAGAAGAGTAGAAATGTACTTTACAAAAATTTGGATAGGATGCATGAAATTTGGGGGCGTGGGGATGGGTGGGAGGGTTGCTTTTTCAGTTAGGGAACCTCCTGATGCCTGCCACACGCCATCCTGCTGGGAGCCAAATGAAGGAGATGAAGAAGGGACTCGACACACAGCAAGCAAAGCCAGACTGGAGAGGCAGCAGGATGCTCAAGGACAGAAGAATCTACAGCTACAGAAAGAACCCCACTCAAACAAGAGCGGTGAACAACAGATGCTGCAAAAGAACAATATTCAGATGTATTTTGTTCATCTGGCTGAATCTCTCCATCTCCTACACTTTCTCTAAGTATAGTGGATGTGTAGGTTAGAAAATTCAACAGTCTGCCCATTATTAATTTCAGCTACAACACATCCTTCAGTCAACATCGCAGGCTGAATGCAGAACACGGGAAAGGATGACCTGCACCATACACATGGAAGATGAGCCAGTGTCCCAGCTCTAAAATCAGATGCAGAAACTAGAAACCTGGTCCCAACAGCAAAACAGAAACACTAGAGACAGATCATTCTTGAATCTTTTTTGTCCAGGCTCATCTGTGCTGTTGCAAAAAATGACTAAAATCATACATAAATTTGTCCATATGAACATGAACACAGAAAAAGCCCAGACTTGCAAGATTTCAGCTGCCCAGTTCTCAAAACTGGAGTACAAAATAAGAGCCAACTGGAAGAAATATTCAGAACTCATAGAAAACAAGGTCTACAAGAAAATGTTGAAGGAACTAGAGTTGTTCAGTATAAAGACAAAAAAAGACAGAGAGACACACACTTTTCATAACACGTTTCTTCTGGGCACTGCCATTACTATACAACTAATTTACTTCTAGTTTTTTAGTTAAACCAGAGACCCTAAAGCCACTGGATCACCTGTGAAGAATTTCGTCTCATGTTCCAGGAATGCAGCAGAGGATTAGTTTGTGACGTGCAACAAAACCAAGTTTTTAAGAAGCTACATACCAAAAGTAGATTCTTTGTCTTCAACCCACTTCAAAGCCCAGTCTGCTTTCTTCTTGACACAAGGCATTGTTTCAATAGCATTAAATAAGAAATCCCTAAAGGAAAACAAACAAACAAAATAACAAAGAGAAAACATCAAAATAATAGTGAGTTATGTAAACCTGCCTTGGTTGTCCCTCCTGGTTCCACCAGACAGAAGCACCCATAACACTAGGCTTTGAACTCACCCAAGTAAGAGTGTTCCCACCCCAAAAGGGTGATGATCTCTGATGACAAGGGCACAGGGAGATAAACCCAAGGTCTCAGAGAAGGTGAGCTGTAGAGATGGGAGGTGAACTCTAACATCCCATCCTAGGAGTGTCCACTCGCCAGACCACACTGCCTCTCAGATTTCAATCCAGATGGCAGCCACTTCACAGCCATTGAGCTAAACCTCATCTTGCCCAACTCCACAAAAGGAACCAGGCCAATTCCTATGAGGACAGACTCTGTTCCCATGCTAAACACCTGAAAGGAAAACTTGCAGCCCCCTTCCACTGTCACTATACAGGATGCCATGGTGGGAAACCAAGTCCTGTCTGACCATCACCATGGTGGAGTCTTGGAGGGAAAGTGCTTCTTTTCAAATGCATTACCATTTGGACTAGGAAGTTTTCCACACTTCCTGCAATCAAAGGTTTATACAAACATTAACTTATCTCCTGACACTCCCACACAAGTCAATCAGTCAGTAATACTTCACTCCATGTTGGGAGTCAGGCACGCAGGCCCTGAAAGCTTTAAGGAACCATACCCAATTCCCCCAGATGCTGCTGTCCAACAACAGTGCCATTGAAGTAGGGGACACATTTCCCATAGGTCTGTAACATATCCGGAAGTTTACCTTTTTTCAGGATCTTTGATGTATGTGTCTATGAGCAAGCTGTACATCTCTGAGTGAACGTTCTCAATGAGAATCTGAAAGCCATAGAAACAACGAGCTTCTGGGATCTGCACCTCCTGACTAAAACGTGCCACCTACCAAAATCAGAAAGCATGGCAATGAGTACAGTAAAATTAGTCCTGCATTACAGTACTCTAACTACTTTATAAGAGAGACAATAAATATTGACCACAGAGAAAGGATGGGAGCAGTTCACAGAGATGTCAACAGGACAGATGTCAGAAGAACATGCAGGATGGAGAGCTGCAGTGAAATGTGAGGGCACACGTACACAGGAGAAGAACAGCACAATATTGTGATAGTAAACACTTCAAAGTGTACAAAGCCTCTGACTTCTTGTTCATCATGAAAAGAAAATATCAGAAAGATATGTTCATGCAATATTTGCACGTATACTGTGGCATATCAACAATGGTACCAACATTCAAGATCCAAACTGGACATTTGCAGTCAGATACCACTGATACCCTGTGATGAGACATTCTGCAGCCCAGAACTGATTTCAGCAAAAAGATTTCCCCACCTTTTTACCAGCACCCACCTGCCCTAAAAGAGTCTATGATGCCTTTCAGTGAGAGCAAAATGGATTTTATCAAAATGTAGATGCCTCCTCCCTGGAAGTGCTCAAGGTCAGGCTGGATGTGGCTTTGAGCAGCCTGGTTGAGTGGGAGGAGTTCCTGCCCGTGGCAGAAGGTTGGAACTAGATGATCTTCAACGTCCCTTCCAACCCAAGCCATTCTATGATAAAATGAAGAATACAGAGCATGACACAATCCCACCCTACTTCTCATCTAACACAAGTATGGGAAGAAGTGTGTGAGTCCATTAATTCATTGAGAAATGAGCATCACCACAGCCAGGCAGACGGCTGAGCTTAACAAATGTGTCTAAGAGTTATGTGATTTGGAGTTTTGCTGACCACAATTGATCCAATTTAACTCAGCCACTGGCCCCAGCAGAACAAGTTGCTTTTTCCCCTTGGCAAAGGTGAGATGATGGGAAGAAAAATAGTACACATTTAATAAACTTAGCCATTCACATGAGAAAAAAAACATAACACTAAATGAAAAGCCAGTAAGCCCATAAGATGAGTAAGTATATAAGCTTTCTGTAAAGCTTTCTCACCAGGTTTTCATTTACTATTCCGTCACTGGCTGCAAAAAATGCCAGAACATGAGAGAGAAAGTATTTTTCATCTGCTTTCAGCTTGTTCCAGTGAGGAAGGTCCTTTGACAAATCAACCTAATGAAAAGAAAAATTAAACATTTTAATGCCCTTTAAGTTTGTCATTCTGCAAGAACAGAAGCAGCCTAGTCAAGTGACTGAGGCAGAGTTTTGGCATTTGCTCTCAAATCTTTACATGTAGAGAATTTAAATACATGTGACTGTAAAAGACAATAGACACACTTCAATATTGCTGCCTCCCTCTGCAACAGTAACATCACATTTGCTTTACAGTATTTTGAAAAGTTTTAGTGTCTTCTTGTCATGAGTATGAACATGCATCAATAAGCAGAGCACCCTCTGAGACACTTAAACTCTCCTTGAGAAGTGCTGATACACCAGGAAACCTATACCCAGGTGTGCAAAAAACAAGGGGACTTTTGCCTTTGGCAGGTGTTCAGCCTCCATCCTGCCAAAGAATGGCACAGGGCAAACACTGTGCAACTCCTCTCATCTACTAAGCTAAATTCTAGCCATGGTAGAAAACCACAGCTTCCTTCCCACAGGCCTTTTTTGATTGTTTGCTTGGAGGCATTTCTGAACCACAGCAGCAGTTAAGTAGGGCCAGATGTGAAAAACAGAGGCCTAAAAACTGGTACGTATGTATATATGTGATATACACATATACATACACAACCAGTCTTACAGTTAATACTCCAGTTCCTTTGGAAACACACCAGCAGACAGTAAGTCAGTGTAAGTAGGAACCAGCAATATGGTAAAAAAGCAATGCTGATCAGGCAGAGTTTAAATGCTTTTTCTTCAACAGCTTAAATCAACCTCTACTGCAACAGGGCAGCCAAGCCTCCCAGACAAGCCATGAAATAACACTTCTACAAACAGCTGCTCCTCACCATCCCAGGATGCTTTCTGGCCTATTCAGAGCCTGCCAGTGCATTCAGCTCGCTCCTCTGCAATTGCAGGCCACTGCTCACAAACAAGTAAAGGCTGCAGAAGTTCTGAGTTGGAACAACCAGGTCAGCTGGCAGGTAATCTCTCCAGATTAGTGCAGCATTCAGAAGCCTCCACTGCTACAAGTGCAGTGAGCTGAGTACTGCGTAGGTCTGGCTAAGCAGCAACCTTGCTCGTATTGTAACACAGGGCAAGCATCTAACCAGGGCAATTAGGAGTCCATTAGAAACAATTTTTAGCAAGTGTCTCTGATAATCACCATCTTTCTGGAAAATAAACAGGTGCCTAATATTAAAGAACAGCATTTACATGAAATTGCCCAGAACTTCTTACATGGGCAAGGAGTTAGTTACAGGTACAGAGACCATAGCAGGGTAGAAGCTACCTGACCACAAATCAGCTCCCTCCATAACCAGAGAAGCACCCTGGGATACAATTGCACCTAAACCAAACACCTCAAGAAGCTCCCCTGAATGGCCTTGAGGAGAAGCAGCTTTCTTTCCACTGTCCACGAAGAGAGTCCTGCTGTTGTGCAGGCACTTCATGTTTGATGCAATTAACTCCAACCCTCACAACACAGAAGCCAGGAGCAGAGCTAGGAAGGAAGTGTAAGGACACCAATCTGAGCACCTTTTGTCCACCCACAGGCCCCAGGACTCACCTCTTCTGCTGTCCAAAAGGAGGCCTGAGCCTGTTTATACATCTTCCATATGTCTGGGTACTGAATGGGGAAGATGACAAACCGGCGGGGATTTTTTCTGAGAAGAGGCTCCTCGTCAGGATCCCAGCCATTCTCAGCAGCACTTGGAGAAGAGCTCTGAAGGTAAAGCACAGGCCTAGTTAATGTCATTGTTACTCCACTTCTTCCCCATACCCCAAAGGTGCAGGTCAAAAGCCACTTGTGTCACACACTTACCTGCCCCCCTTGGGTAGACACACCACCCATCCCCGGGGTACCTGCCCCCTCGCCCTCCATCTGTGTTCCCGCTGCTGCCGTGGCAGCGCTCGTTTGGGTTTCCTGCTGGGTTTGCCGGTGCCAGGCAGCACCTGACGCCTGCATGCCCAGCAGAGCCGAGTGCCCTTCTGCAGTGCGGGAGACCCGTCACTGCAGCGCTGCACCTGGGGACAGCACACGCTGCTGCCACCCGCACCTGGCACAGCCCCGCCAGGCTGGCTGCCCAGCTCACCCCCACGTCAGTCGCTTTGCATTGAGACACTTGGGCCTGGATGGACTTTCTTAAAAAACCCCCAAGAGATCACAGCAACGAATCCCATGTGCCACAGCAGGTCTCTGCAGGGACTTCATGTACACTACCCTGGGGTGAGCAGAAGGCAGCCAGCCCACCAGTGCTGGTCTGGAGGCTCTCCCTCAAGTGCTGATGTGAAGCTCAAGTGCCTCTCTTTCCAGCATCAGGAAAACCCCAGCCTGGAGTCACCCAACCCCAGCCTGCTGCCCCTGTGAAGGCTCCTGGAGAATGCTGTGCACAGTTCCTCCTCAGGGAGCTGCCAGATGGCCACTGTGGGGACAGTTCACATCTAGGAGATGGGACAGTGAAGAGCAGCACAGAGAGGGCACTCCATCAGCTAAGCCTTCACCTCACCTCCAGCTGGGAACCCTGGGACCACCAGCAGACAGCACCCCTGCCAGGCACACCACCGAGCACCTCCTGAAGACAACCATTGTGAAGAGCTGTCAGAACATCAAGATGCAACCTCTCCAGAAGGGCTGGTGACTCACACTGATCAAAAGCTCAGCCAGTAGGACACCTGTCTGGGTCCAACCCGATATCCCACTGACTCTACTGCAGACGATAACTAAGCACAGGCAGTATACGAGGCATTCTATGCAACACAGTAAGGAAGGGAGCAAAAGGTTCTGAATACCATTGCTTCTACAGTCCTGGGACATGCCAAAGTCCCTTCCTTACCCAGTCTGCTTGTAACAATTCACATAACAAAAAGTAATCCACTTAAATTTGGAAAATACCCCCAAGCAAATTATTCTACTCACATTTAAAAAACAAACAAGAAGCACATAAATGTGAACATTGAATAGCTGGCATATGCACCACAGATTCCAAAGAACACACATCAGGAAGCACATTCTGGGTTACAATTTTACCACTTTATTGTATTTTTAAATATTATTCAATTACATGAGACAAATTGCCCAGCACCATCTAGCAGAGTCTCCGCTGAAAGCCACAAAAGCACAAGACCTTTTGTATTTCCCAGGACACAGAGACAGTTTCAGTAACCTACTGGAAGTGCCACAGGGGGCCCAGCGGGGACAGCACCTCGTCTCAGCACACACCTCAGGGCCTGCCATGCAGCTAGCACCTCTATCTGCTTCTGCACCAACCATCGTTCTTCAAAAAGGGAACACTGCAAAAACATTCCTTGTTAGACCAGCATTCTCCTGAGCAAAACCCTTCCATCTGCCTGGGGACTATCCCCAAGTATTTATTTCAGCTTAACGAGGTGGACCAGCAGCCACTAACCTCAGCCTTGATGTTCCTGAGCCATTCAAAACCCAGCATGCAGGGCCCATAATGCAGGGAAAGAACTTGAAAAATACTTCTGGTGTACAGAAGTGAAGCAGAGCACAGAAAAGCAAAATTCCAGTACGGCAGGAAAACCAGAGACCAAGAGATCAACACTGAGCCAAGAAGAACTGATATTTCTCCAAAGGCCTTTAACAACTGCCATGTCACAGGCCAGAGAGAGAGGGATTGATGCACCAGAAATACTGTCAGTGCACAGTGAGAGAGAAAGGCAAGACAAGAAAAAAAGGCCCATGAAGCAGCGTGCAAGCTCTGGAGAGCCCTGACAGCAGGAAAGGATAAGGATGGCTTGTAGGAGCCAAAGACTCAGCGCAATAGCATGACCCTGAGCAGGGCCATCACACAGAAAGGGAAAACTACACAGGTTTTGGTTTTTTTTAAACTGATGTGTTTTTTTAATTTTAAAAAAGGGTCAGCCAACATAGACTATAACATACTTAAAATCAGGGGGGTTGAGTGGAGTTTAACAGGCAGGCTCCATTTCCAAGCTGGCAGGAAGGCAGCTCCTGACTACTAGACAGTCATTTCCCTCGATTTTGGTTTCCATTAATACTTCTTATTTAGCCTGTTTGGTAAGGAAGTACATGTCTTGCTACAACTCTGCTGCAAATTCATGGAAGATCCTTCTCTAATTGAATTCAGATCCGTGGCACGTTCTGATCACTGCTGAGGCTTCGGAGCAGCCACCACTTTGCGCTGCAGGAGCACAGCATGTTCCCGGCCCTGCCTTCCTGGCCCTGGGCAGCACTGGCAGGGAGCTAGAGAAGGTAACAGTTACAAGGCCAACACACCTTGCTTTGAGTCTGCACCCCCTTAACCCTATGATGGTGCACAAAACAGCCAACACTCACCATAATAAAGAAGAGCAGCCAGTTTATAATGCAAATATGCTACTTTCTGTTCAGACAACATCAGCCAAACACATGAAGGAGCTGAAGCTGCTCTTGCTCTAGCAGGATCAGCCAGCCCAGGACTACACCCAGCTGAGGTTTCAGTATCTCCAAGGATGGAGAGACAACACAACTTCTACAAGCAACCTGTGCCAGCATTTGACCACCTTCACAAATGTTTTGTTACATGTAAATTGAGCCTCCTGTGTTTCAGTGTGTGTCAAATGCCTCTGGTCCCATCAAGGAACACCACTGGGAAAAGCCTGGCTCCACCTGCTTTATTCCCTCTATCAGGTATTTAACACACATTGATGAGATCCCCTGGAGCCTTCTCTTCTCCAGGCTAAACAGCCCAACACTCATGGCCTCCCTTCCTATGGCAGATGCTCCAGTCTCTTAAATCATGTGTCACTGCTAGACACACTCCAGCACCTCCTATCCCCCTTATTCTGCAACTGCTACAGACACACTCTTAGGATGATTACAATAAACCCAATGGACTGCATATTGGCACTGAACCTCCTTCTGTCAATTTCAAGTTCAGCAAGTTAGGAAATAATTAACATACACATGTACAACCACCACCCCAATAGCTGTTGGGCCACATGTGCAATTATCTCTGTTACCTGCCCTGTTTCAGCTGTAACCAGGGAGAAAGCTAAGGGTGCTGGCAGAGCCAGCACTGTGATGTGACATGTTCCTCATGGTATGTGACCATGAGCCCTTCTGTATCCTGGTGAGAGACTGCACAAGCATCCCACGAGCTTCCAAAGGCTTCAGGCCAGCCCCGGGCTGTGCAGGACATGCTCACGGAGAGGCTGGGAGGATCACCAGGAGAGACAGTCCTGCCACACAGGGCCTGGGAGCACAAGGCCACAGGCCCTGCCCGCCGGGGGGACGCCCAGCTCTGCCGTTCACCCCGTGTGCTGCTCACTGGGGGCACAGCGCCTGTACTGAACACAGCACATCCCGGTTTTGGAAACTTGAGTCCTGCCAAGACACAGTTTTGGGAAGATCACGCAGGTTTCTCTGCCACTACGACCTTTACCTTTGCACACCCCAGCCTTGCAGGGTCACACCGGGCAGAACCCGGGAGCGCAGCTGCGTCCCTGGGGCAGCTCCGCAGGGACGGGGAGCCAGGACCACCCGACGTGTCTGTCCCCAGGGCAGCCCGGGGCGGCAGGGACAGCTCTGCCTTCCAGCTCCCGAAGGGCACAGCTCCGTGCGCCTGCCCGGCCGGGCCCTGAAGACCCAGCCGCGTGTGTGTATGCG
>NW_009970723.1:10817862-10863172 GCF_000747805.2 Chaetura pelagica
GCCCTGCCTGCCCTGCCCCTGCCCAGCCCTGTCCGGCCTGGCCTGGCCTGGCCCTGTCTGCCCTGCCCCTGCCCAGCCCTGCCCCGGCCCTCCCGCTGCCCAGAGCGGCGGGGGCAGAAACCCGGGGCGGCAGAGCGGCGGGGTCAGAAAGCTGCGGCGGGCACAGCGCGTTGTGCAACGGGGGTGTCTCCGTGTGCCAGGAAAAAACCCCGCCCGACAACAGAAAAACACCCCGACAACCCCAGATTAGAAGAAAGCCCTCGATGAGGCGCTGGAAGATGAACACGTGTAAGGAGTTAACTGTTGTGGGGAAGGCGCAGCTGAAGGCAGCGGGAGCTGCCGGCGGGAGAGAAGCTGAGGTGCCCGTGATGGGGCACAAGCGGGCACTCTGAAAGTGTACAAGAAAGAGCAACCTACTTAAGAAAAAAAGTAATCTTTTAATACAGACCTCAGAACACCCTCCAGGAATTAACAGATACACAGAGTGGTATCGCTGGGAGGTGCTTGCAGGGGCCAGGGAGCACAGACAGTGCCAAAGTATCACAGATACATTTCTGTCACTTCTTGCAAGCAGAGATACTTCATCCAGAACTGGGAACTGTCAGAGCTCAGTGGTTTCCTTCCTCATCTCAAAGCTGGCCATGCCCTTGGGCCCCTTTGCTGTAGACCTGTGGGTCATTTGCCAAATAGTCCATAGGAAAAAGAGAAGAAAAACCTCACCACTGTATATGGCCTGGCTTGTCGTGAAGACCTGAAACCAAAGACAGAAATCCAAAAACACACACCAGAGAGTGAGAAGGAGAAGTTTATGAGCACCAAAACAGTCAGGCAGCTCACAAGTTTGAGCCACACTTCTCTGGGTCAGAAGAACTGCCTTGGAGCCTAGGGCAGCTCCTTGAGGAAGAGGACATGGAGGCTTGGTGTTCCTCAGTGGAGATGAGTCAATGGATTCTGTGCACCATCCCTGCAACTGCTGTCCAGTGCTCCCCAGTCCAAATGCTGGTCAAACATCCCCAACCACCCTGCAGCCATGAAAGGTACATAGTGCATAGGCTGGGACTTTGAGGGAGTGTGGTATCCTTTTCCAGAAAGGTAACCTTTGGTTTTGTTAGTTCTCTGACATTAAGAATTTCAGATTAGTTTTTTTAAAGGCACCTGGCCACCAGAGAGTGACTGAGACCTCCCCTCTCCCCATTTTCCAAGCATGAGAAGCGGTAGCTAGGCCAGCTGGGCACCTCCAGACCCTACCTGCCTCTGCTTCCTGATGCTTTTTTGTCTTGAGAGAGGAGCTCAAGCCTCACCAGGACAGCAGGCAAGGAAAGTTCAATGGCAAGATCTGTGTAGCACAGGTGACAGTGCTGTTTCTAAGCACAGAAACAGCTTTGGTTTTCTGAGACAGAATTTTCTGAGCAGCAGAGACACATGCCCAAGCAGCACGTTACTAAACAGTGCACCAGAAACACAACAGTAAATGAGAAAAGGTGGTTTTACACTATCTGCTGTTACCTAACTTCCGTTCTGAGTCAGCCTCTGAGTGTTATTACCTAGAGATACCATACAAGTTGCTTAATAGTCACATCCAACAACAGCTCCACTCGGCCTACTGAGTACCAGGGATTCCAGTTTTTTGTCTAGAGCAAATTATTAGAGGAACACTGATATATAACAAACCAAACTGACCCATTAACACAGAGAAATTATATTGGTGTGTGCAACACAAAGTGTGCTAATGGTTTCACAGACTCACAGAATGTTGGGAGGATGGTGTTCAAGATGTACGAGTTTCTGGGCAAACAACCAAGCAGCAAAACTCAAGCACACTAATCATACAAAATAACATTGACCTGCCTAACAGTTGTCTTAGCCCCCTAACCTGACTATCCTGACTGCTGCTTCAAAATTCAAGTAACGGATGGTCCTGCTGAGTATTTGACAAGGTTTAAAAACTACCACAAATTATATAATTAGCAACAGAAAGGAGTTCAAGTATTTGAGGTTAACTTCTTGAAGTCACACCTGCCCTTTTACAGATGTACAGCAAACATCTACTTACATGGTAACTAAAGATTAATATACAAAGGAAAAATACTGCAAAGTAAATGTACAAGGATTAACAAACAGCAGTTGCCTGTCCTTGTACTTCCACAAAAATGCACCAACATCTGTTAGCTGTTTTATATAAATTACTTTCATCACATACATGACACTGAAATACAGAAAAGCACTTGTGGAACTGTAGTTTACAAGCAGAATAACATCCATATGAAATACAGCATTATGTACCACTTTGCAAGAGTGCAGATTCCTCCAGTGTACCCATGGTGTCTTATTTAGAACGAGCTCCTCAGGGGGTGGTGGCAGCTGTTCTCATTCCTTAGCTCCTAACTTCCCAGTGGTGGGGCAGCCCTCCTGCACCAGTCCCCACAGCCCCTCACCTGTGCCCACTCACAACGAACATGCACGGCAGAAGCTGTGGAGGTGTTTCTGCACGGGGAGGGACCCTGATCCACAGGATCACATGCACTACCACATCTGGAAAGCATGATGGCACTTCCCAGAGGTGCGGGACACTCCGCAGCAGGGAGGGGACCAGAACCACAGCAAGGCAGCACACCAGAACAGGCATTCCCACAGCGTGGCCCATGGCTTCACAACACCTCTCTCACTCTGCTAATTGCAGTGCAGGTGCAGCAGCAGCACACACCTTTAGCAGACCCAGATCTTGCAGGCTTACCAGCAGAGCTTTGCATTCCCAAAGCTTGCATTGTCCAGCAGAGTAATTTTGATCTACTCAAAGAGCCTGTCCACATCCCTCTTTGGAAAAATATGAATAAAAACAATCCGGAAGTTCACACTGTGTTTAGCAGTTCTGAAGTAGTAAAAGCAGTAAGAAAATGTAATCTGTACTATTGATTACAACTTTTGGGGCAAAGTACCCTTTCACGGCAACGCAAAGAAAGTTACTGACACAGAAGTACAACCCAAAATTTTAGCTACCAAGACATCCAAAATGCAGTCATCACAGCTTGGACTGTAATACCTCTTCCCTCCTTCCCCCAAAAGCTACTACTTATTTTGGGAGTACTTAGCTGCCTTTTAAAAGTGCGTTATAAATATAATTTTTATATGAAGAATGCCATTCCAGGTAAACTGAATAATTTTCATCTAGAAATTCAAGTGAAATTTGCTGTTCACTGTAGGAAAACCAATTTGTGAATAATTTCAGTGTGTCCAAAAACAACTACTGTCTTACAAGCGTCCTTGCAGAGAATCCTCACCACAGGTTGTGGCAGCAACCTATTATCCAGTGGGTTTGCATTTTTATGGTATTCAAACATCAGATGTGTTAGCTGCTGTTGTCACTGCACAAGGGATACTGAAAAGTTTCACCATCATGGAATAAAGTCCTGAAACAACTGGGAGCAACCAACTGCTTTTTTTATACTAAATGGTACCTTACTAGAATAGTAACTTTCAGTGATATAATGACAAACAATTCCATCATTAAGAAAACCATGGGCAAAGGGAAAACATTTAAAGACTCTCAGGCCTGTGTTTCAAGCAAGACATAGTTATCCTCTGAAAGACAACTCTGCAGAAATTCCTTAAAATTTATATTAAAAAAATTAAAAGCCTCCCATGCTTCTCAGTTCAGCAAATCTGCTCAGTGATTATATTCAAATATTTGAAAATTAAAAACACAAAACCAATTTCCAACTAGGAAAGGATCCATCAGTGCTCCTGCTGATGCTAGGAAGTCCTACCAGGCAATTACTACGCGGTGACAGAAATCGTATTCCAGTTGTGAAACCTGTTTGTGTCCTCCCCACACAGACCACATGGGAACTTCCAGCACTGCGTGTTCAAGACAGTCACTGAAACTTTGGCATGACCAACTTATCTACACATTTCAGTTGAGTGTGAACATTCAGATCCTGCAATTAGCAAACGCCATGCACACTAAAATCCAGTTAATACAGACTTGCAGAATTTTCTATTTGATTTTGGCAGACATGTTATTAAAAAGGCAAATGGAAGAGATACAGAAAGAAGGTCAAATCATACAAAGTTTGAAGAGAGAAAGGGAATCCAAGCTACTAAGCTAGGTGTCTGCAGTTTGCCCTAGAGAGGAAGCCAGAGAAATGCGAGTGCCAGCGAAGCATTGAGTAGAGACACAAAAAAAGCTCAGAATGGCGTTTACAGGTTCACACACAGAGACATAATCCACAGGCTAGGAGGACGCTGTAACATGGGTGTTTAAGGGCAGTAAGCTTCTTTCACGTAAGCTTCCTTCGAGGAGGCTACTACTAACCTACTGAAGAATCTTTCATGTGGTGTTACCGAATGACAAAGAGATGTGCTCACTAGGGCTCCCTGCCAGCAGCAGAACCGCCAGGAGGCAGGCAGCTGGTGGTGCCCGGGGAGCTGCAGCCCCTGCACACCAGCTCGAGGAACGGCTCCTGCTCTGCTCTCCAAGCGCTTCCCTTTGGATGCACGTGTGGAGGCAAACTTTGGAAAACCAGCATACAGCATCTGCATACAATCGAGCAAATTATACAAAGACAAATGTAGGTTGAGAGATCAGGAAAGCTTCCTTCCCTCTGCCTCCCTGAATGACTGCTGCTGTACAAGAAGGGTACTGATTTCAGTTTAAAAATCTCCCAGTTTACAGCTTTTTCTCTGCAATTTATCCAGTGACCCCAATGACTAATTTGAAGCAAAAAAAGTTATCCCCAAACTAAGCAGATGGGAAAAGCCACTTGATGACAAGTACATACAACTTTTCACTTCTGAGAAACTATCAAAGCTGGAGCAACTAATTTACAGTCTGCATTGGATACCACTAGCTAAGGAACAGAAACCAATGCTGATATTTACCCATGGAAGTTAGCACTAAGGTGTCAGTTTTCCCTAGATTCAGAATAGCAACTAGTGTAGTAGTTGGTTATAACATTTTATTAGTAGCTACCTTAATCTCCTGCTTCAGCAGTTATGAACAGCTAAGGATTTAGACTATTAAAAAATGTAAACATTACAGAATTTTCCTTTAGCTAGTTTCTCTACCACATCTTAAAAATGAACTAACAGAAGGGCTTAAGTCAAAGGGAGATGAGGTGTATGATTTTAATAAACATTTTTCTTATTAAAATCTTGATATAGTTTAAATATACCATACAGAGGAAAAAAAGCTATTTATAAAGCTACATACACATTTCAAGTCAATGACGACAGCATATATCATTCTAGATTCCCTCTCCACTTATCAGAATGCCTTGTGTGTGTATATATGGTGAGCTACTGTGAGTTATCTGCATAATTTTTGTCTAGCTATACATTACAGGACTTAAAAAAGTTTAAACTATATACAGAAATATATATACATATAACATATATTTATATGTTATACATACACATACACTTATATACATATACACACAATACATATATATATATATATATATACACACAGTATTTTACATTTTTATATGGCCCTGCATCCAAGGGCCTTGGATACTTTTTAATACATGAAGTCTCAAAAAGCTTTGTGAGGGAGGGAGGTTTTCGACAGACTGTAGATCTGATGCCTATTCTAAACAGTTTATTTTGTTTCTTTCTACTAACTTTACACATTTCAGTTAGAGGCATTTTTGGAAATGGAAATAATTACACCAGTTAGAAATTCAGGCATAAGGTATAAGTTGCTCTGTACCTTTGTAGCTATCCTCCTTATTATATGAGAACAGCTATATCAATATACATTTTTTCTATACTAATACACCTATATCTCAACTTGTGTAGCTGTACTGCTTTTTGTTTTTAATTGATACTAACATAGTAAAATCTGATGGTTTTGAACTTAAGATACACTGGAAGACACAACAGAAAATCCAGAATTTACTCCAATCCTCATATATGGAAAATATCCTTTTTTTCAGACAATTTATTTAGGCAGTATTAGTATATGCAGAAATAATTCTACATCTGCTTACTTGATTTATCTACAGCTTAACTACACAAGCCTGCAACAGCCAGCCTTATTTAGAAAAGAAGATTTTCTGCATCAATTTGACAACTGGTGATCACAATTTCTGATCTCAACTGCCCTCCATACCTCTAGCAAGTAAATAAATGATGAAAACAAGCTTTTTTGAAAATCACTACTGTAACTAATTTCTAGTCATCCTCAACTAGCTGACAGAAAGGATAACCCAGCAGAACTCTCACAAAGGTGAATTCCACTCGGATTTTGATGGAACGTTATAGTTTAGCTCTTCCCAGCAAAAGGAAGGAAATAAATCACTAACATGAACTCATGGACTTGGAGAAGCAAGAAAGGGGGAGAACATCACCACCACAAAAGTCCTTAACCTTCAATACTTCAGTCTCCTAAGCTTTCAGAAATTTGTTTTGACACAGAAGAAGTAGCTCCTTCCTTTATTAACAACTTATTAACTCTCAAAAATCTTGCAAGCACTAGTGAAAACACGCCCTAACTAATGGTCAATGACTGCCATCCCCAAAAGCAAACAGCCACTTCAAAAGAGAACATGCCATAAAACCCACTACAATGCAGTCTTGAGAATTTTATTCTAATCTAATCACCTTGCTATTTTTCAGAACAAGCCACTTTCCCTTCAAACCAATTCTGTGAAAAGAAGGGGCTGCCTGGCCTGTTTCATTCAGGATTCTCTGCTAACTGTAAAATGTGGGCTGAATGTCTTCTGCAGGTCAATTTTTTAGTTAAAAAAATTCAGATTTTTAATGAACAACTGTGTTTAGTGTATGCTGTTAGCTAAAGTATAAATGGCTAAATAAATAAAAACTATTGTTTCTTCAGTATGACTTGGTATTTTGTCTGTAATTTCTTTATTAAAAAACTGTAACAAGATACTTAAAAAAAGGCTAGGATACAAAAGAAGTTAAGCTGCTCACGAACATTAAAGTTTTCCAAAATGTATCTTCAATAATCATGATCTTATAAACATTTTACAGTTACCAGAAAGTGCCCAGGCTGAGTTTACATAGTTAGATAACGCAGTACAAGTGTTGGGTTAGAACTGGTAGCGGAACAATCTCCTGACTGTCTGTTCACTGAAACAGGGATACAAAAATGTTGATTGTGAACTATGAAATACTGTGCATTGGCCTCATCATATGTACAAAAAAACCCAACCCCAAACCACTAAAGGTACAGATTACATGCAAAATATTAGTGATGGTATCTGATGCACCAGAGTTCAATGCAATCAGAGCAAAATTGCAATGAAAGTGGTTTCATAAGTGAATGATCCCAACTCTGGGATCTCAGTTGTCAGGAACTTTTTACAAGTTCAATATACATGATACACAACTGCAGCCAACCACAAATTAAACACCATAAAAAAAAAGTTAAAATAAAACACAGAACATACTTAATTTTTTATTTTGAAATTCCCTACTCCCTCTATACAAGAACCTTTGCTGAAACACTTTCCACAAAGGCAGCAGTGAATTTTCAGAACATTTTACATATTTTCCCTCAGCAAAAAGATAAATCACAGTGTAAATTATATTGTTCTGCTGTCATCTTTGGCTGGGGTTAGGCAAAGGAGTTACTGACTAGCACACTGTTGCAATCAGGTATTGCTAGTGCTCCTTAGGCCTTTGCGTTACAAATTTAGTACAGGAATGTTTGCATTTAAATCTTTAAAGTACCACCAGGGGTATGACAGCATTAACTTTCATAAACTTTTATAGACAAATGGAAAAATCTACAAAACTTAGCTAGTAATATTACACAGCAATACACACTTTTTATACTCTACACAAAACCAAAATTCTTGGTCTTAATGGCGAGTAACAATTTCTGTTTCAAAATCTGCTTAGAGGAATAGAGTGGGACATAAAGGCGAGAAATGCAAGTGTTTGCTGTAGGAAGATGTTGGTCATCTGGTGGTCTTATTGTGATTGATGGCATAGGCTGGAATCCCTCCTCACTGGCAGGCAATGATGGACTTGATGTCCAAAAATAAACCTGAAAAAAGAAGATGGCATTTAAAATGTTGCTGTACAAGGCTAGAAGTCATATTGCCTGCACTTTGTGTAGGGATGGCTTAAAGAAGAACTGCACAGTCACAAGTTTGATGGTACTACATTCTGTTCAATACACCAGCTAAACTCAGTGGTCATGCCACATGCTTTTAAGTAGCTCCTTCACTTCTTTTTCTCAACTGCTCATTCTTCTATTGAAACTGATAAAAGCAGCACTCAAAATTATCCTGTTCCAACAAATCTTCAGTCAATGAAACATCCCCACATCAATCTGGGAAGATGGTGACTGCCATCAATACAAGATGCATCAGAAATCTCTCACAAACCAGTTAGTAACTACAGAATATAGTACTTGTACAGACAAAAGGCAACAACAGAGAATATCTGGTTTATTATCATGTGTGAAATACTGACTTGCAGAGCAGAGTCACTACCAAAGTGTAACCATAGATATTCCTTAACAAATGTGCATTAGATATTCCACTTTTCACATTAGTCCTTGTTTCCTTTTAATAACTGTAAAGGAAAGACAGTACCTTATGTAGTAGGAAGCAATTTACAGGCAAGTTTTGCAAAATGAAACCCCCCAAACAGTACCTTGTTCTTTCATGCTTCATCATCAGCTATTCCTAAAGGGCTCTGAGAGGGTGATTGTATCAATGCTGGAATCTTATAGAGAGGACACAGGTGTTGCCCTCAGACTGAAGTCAGAAGAGCAGATGAACCAGGAAGATAACTCAACCTCAAAACCCTACTAGCCTACAACACAGTTGACTAACAGTTACTCAGCTGAAGAGCAACTGTGCAGAGACTGTAACCGTCCTTCCACAAGAGGCTGGTGAATACAGGTAAGGACACACCACGCTTACTTTCAGTTGCAAGGTCTGGGATTCACACCTGATATTTCCAGAACTGAAAGTCTAATCAAATCCTACTACCCTGTTCTGCTGCTTTAACTCTCACATAAAGTCTCTGTAGGTAGACACAGTGAAAAAAGTACTGATGCCAAAGTTATTCCAGTTCTTCTGCACATTTCTAGTGGGAATGGAAAACTTACTAGATCTTGTCTTTCTGTCATACTCATCTTCTCCACTATGGACCAAAACCAACGCTTGAATTGCAAAAGCTTCTCAGCATTTTCTCCTGTGTGAAATAAAGAAGATATGTAATTCAGCTGGTACACTGGACAATACATATTAAGAGATCTTTTTGGTATGTACTGCAAGTTGAATCTTCAGCTACAATCTCCTCAATGAAGTCCTGATACTGGAGACACTACTGGTTAATTTCATAACCAATACATATGCTTTTGAATGTAAAGGCTAACTCTGACATACCTCAGGACAACTCCCATCCCTTTCCTCCCAAAAAAATCTAACAACAACTACATACAGTTTAAAAACTATGTAAGAAATATTGGACTGAACCCATCACATTTATAGTTCTGAAGTTAGGTCAGAAGTTTCACAAAGATATGCTACAAATACTACCCTTGTATTTAACATCAAATGACACCTAATTTGGATACGTGTGCTCCTCCCACCTCCTTCCTTGCTGAAGGTGAATATTTGCAAAGGTATGTAAAAAACAGTAATAATTTTATTAGGAGTTTCAGTGACTTATTAGCTGATGTCAAATTTGAAAAGGTAGTTTAAGCTTAATGCTGGTAACTCTACTCCACACAGAACAGTGTTGTTATCCCTGAAACTGTTTCTGAATGAGTAAGTTATTTCATACCTGACTCATCATTGAAAGAGGTAAAGCTGATTAGCATTTGCACATTTACTTCACCACAGCCATTTACCAAAAGTCTGAAATCTTCTGCTGTCAAATCTTCTAATGAATTCTTTGGAAGTACATCCAGGAGACCCTTTCTCATTGCCTTAAGTGAAAACCACAAGATTCACATTATAGCCATATCATTTTCAGATTGACTTTAAATGCATTACTGAAAAGTTCCATGTGAAATTCCCTATTAATTAAAAATTCATTATTCTCCTAGCTGTTCTTTTCTTCCAAAGCTTTACTATCTGAGATACTAATTTTCTGAAACAAAGAACTGCACCATTCTGTTAAACCCTACCTGCTACTGGAAAAGAAAGCAGCAGTGGTTTGAAATTGCATACCGGTAGCAGAAGCAAAAGCACTAACACTAAAAAGGTCATCTATTTTGCTGAGGTATGCTGAATTCAGTCAGAAATACGAGACCTGCATCTTGCATGTTACTTAGCTTCCTCAGATACTCACATGCCAGCTCTGCTTTGAAAATGTTATACATACACACATAGTTTACATAAATAATATCCTGAAAAGGACTGGAAATTCAATTTCTTAAATAGCAAACCAGGAATACATTTGTTTCAGTAAATTCCAAGATAAATACAAATGTTACAGTTTTCAACTCTTAAAATGAACAAGAATCAAACTATTAATATAGGCAGATATGGAGACCAAGTAACTTAATTCCAGAAACATGCTTTTCCGTGAGAATTTTGGACCTGAACCAGAGCTAATCTAGCAGTCTGTAGGCATATCTCAGAAATGCAGCAGGAAGCCAGTCAACAGAAACAACCAAGCTGAGATGCAGTATCATATGACAGAGAGTAAGTGGTTCTTAGTACTTGACTCTTGTTAACTGTTTACAGAAATTCTGAAATTTCTTTTTAATCTTTGTTTATAAGGCTAAACATATCAAAGGTGACAGATTATTAGAACAAAGGAGCTGCTAAATATAATGCAAAAATTCCAAGAGGATATGTGCCATTTGAGCTCAAGAGGTAAACGTGTGTTTAAGCAATGAGAACAACTTTGAAAGAAATTACCTTTCATTCTATCAAATAAGAGAAATTCCTCAAAATACTCAGCCCTCACAGTGCTACATAAACAGCGATACAATTACAAAAAAATTAGACGATTAAATATTTTTAGTAAAGCTGTCAAGATTTCAAAAGAGACTTGATTAGCAATACCATCATAAGGAAAAGAACTTACTGACTGAAAACTTATTTTTTCTTATTTCCTGTTTAAGAAAAAGAAACCACTTCACCAAAGACTTACATGTAGAGGCTGTTCTGCTACTACCAACATTCGGTGTTCTGCGTATTTCCGAACATACTCGTATACATTCTGAGGAGTCACTGGTATATTTACACCATTGGAAATAAGTTCAACCTATGGCAAGGTAGCAAGGATCATTTGGGGGGGGTAAAAAAAAGAAAGATGGAAATGAAATTATTACAACAAGCACAGTATCCTGAACAACTATTTATGGCTAACATCTCTCTAAAACCAAGCAAAATTTACTACAACAGATTAGCTTTAGAGATTCCCTAGGCTTGATTATGCTATCCAGGCTCTATGGTAGGCTCTTCATCACTTTATGGAAAAAAACACACATTTCCATGTATTAAAGGTCTAAGGAGAACTCTGTATTTAAATCTAGGAAGGGTAAAACTTTCCCTCTGCAATCCAAGAAGAGCAGGGATTATGTGTACACTACAACATGCATAAGCTGTCGATTTCTGAACCTGGAAACACAGGTTTAGCTGTGCTTACCTGCCCTCCACCCTCCTCCTTACACAGGTCTATTGCAAAGGCCAAGTCCATTGCTGCAAACACTGCATCCGCGTCCGTGCTCTGGGAAGCCAGGATAAGCTGCCGAAGGCTTTCATACATAACAGGATCAAAAAAAGCAAAGTCGTGCCAGTTCACCTATAAAGAGAAGAGGTTGAAGAATATATTCAAAATCATGTGGTCAGTGCCTAATCTATGCACACGCATACAGCAGTGCACAGCCCATGTAACAAAGCATCCAAACACTTGGAAACACTTACATACATTTAACTGGAAATAATACACATTTGAGAAGAGAAAACAGAAGAATTAGAGGGCAATCTCTCCTGGAAGATATCAGGTGCTATTTGGAGGTATATCTTTCTGCCATTAATCTCTTTTTCATTGAAGATTATATGTATGTTGGGTAACTGATTATGTGATCAACATTGTTTTTAAGTAAAGACCACCAGTAACAAACCTTGGTTTAAGTTTCTTGCATGAGACAGAACTTTATGCTACTAACTAATGCATGAAATGTGCAGTACATAATTAGTGCTTACTGAGGTGGGAAAATATTTTTGACAAAATATTAGGTAAATATTGCTCTGAATGAAATTATATCTACACCTGAGGCAAAATTTTAATTATTATTCAATTCAGTGAGTTCTGAATATCATTAAGCTGAGATGCTATTGCCTAGTACTGTCCAACACTATCTCTTCAAGCCTTCAGTTTCAGAAAGAGAAAAAAGTGAGCTCTTCCTGAAGAGAAACAAGAGCTAATCTATTACAAATCATACCATGTCAGTCAAATACATGACTTTTAGTACATCTTCTCAGTTCAAAATCTAGGAAATTAAAAAATTAATGGTTCTCAAAACATAAAGGTGCCCTTACCATTCCAATATCATCTCTGTTGTCAATACATGCACATTAGGAGGGGAAAAGTTATTTTAAAAGATGGTATTTCATGCAATTAAAGTATATTAAAATTTATATGTTCAACTTACCTTTCTGCCAAGAAGAACTTTGATGACATGTCTATTTAACGTGATGGGACATAGTTCATTCTGCAACAAGCACAATCCTAGGATTCTGAAAATACACGTTTGGGGGTTGTTTTGGTGTTACAGAAATTCCTCCAGCAAACTCACAGTAAAAATAAATAAATTCTAAGAATGAAGCTGCAGATAGATTTCTAGACCTATCAATCCCCAGAAGAAAACCATGGGCATATAAAATTTCATAATAATATTTCCTGTAGTATAGAACTTGCAGACTGTAAAAAAACAACAACAAACAAACCCAAAACATAACAATTAAAATTTATCAGGAAAAGAAACCTCAAGCTGATCTGTGCAAATTCCCTACTACTTAGCTTCAAGTGAAAAATACAGAGCATAAAAGTAATCATGTTTTTGCAGCTTGGATCACTGGTACTCTCCCTGGTACTCTATATGTTTGTCTTCCAAATTTTTTCAGACTGGAAAGTTGACAGTAGCTTACCTGCCGATGTTTCTGAAGCAATTCAGCCTCGCTTCTGTGTTTTTCCCAGGTCTTGGTGTATAAAACCCTCGTTTTCCAGGTTGGTAGAAAAGTGGTGCATTATCATCCCCATCATCTGTATCATCTAATTCCATATCTACTACGCTGCGGCTGGAACCATGTCGCTTTCTGTTTTCCTGGTTTGAAAGCCAGAAAAGCAATTAACAAACTTCTAGTTACTGACATGCATTGACAAGCCCTTTGCTACTAGACCCGAAGATACAAGTTCCATTCATTAAGTTCCAAAAAGGTGTGTGGGGGGGAAATGGGAAGGGAAGATAACTCCACAAGATAATTAAACAGAATTTGTCTTGCTTGATAAAGGAAGGCTACAGTTGCTTAAGTTTTTTTTTAAATTAACTGATACAACTCGATCTTAAGTAAATTTTGTTTGTGCAACAGTTAATTACCTGCACCTTATCTGAAGAGTCCAGCAATCCAAGATCCAGTATACTGTCAGCACCATTCTCCCTTGAAGGGATGAAAAAAAAAAAAGCTCATTATTTTGCAATAATGAGCTGTCATATTCTGAAACCAAACTGATTAAATTAAACCAAAGTCAACAAGTCGTCACCCAAAGAAAAGTATATGTAACAAAGCAAGGAACAGGTTGCATGATTAGAGTCAGCACAAGTGCTTTGGCCACAACATCAGTTTTCATTTATCTAAAGCCTTGATACTTTACCTGCCGTGTGCAATAATGAGTTCCATTGCTTCATCAACTCTTGCTCTAAGGGAATCTTCACTAGCTAGTAACAGAAGCAGCTGAGCAGGGGACAATTCCAACAACATTCCTGTGATTTTACTTGCAAATGCCTGCGGATAAGGAATGACATGTCTTACTGTTCTCCAGTTCTCTCAGTTTCATATACGGTTTTATGAAAGTTGTATTATTATATAGAATGCATTTCAAGATACCTCCTAAGCTACTTGTCAAATTACAGAAAAACAAATCATAAGAAAACGTCAAAGACAGAAACAGCCCTACATGTTAAAATATTTTCAGTTATGTTAAATAATCACAGAATCTTAGGGTTTGGAAGGGACCTCAAAAGATAATCTAATGATAATCTTGTCCATAATAATGGACAAGGAAGTCATTTTTTAACTTAAAAGATAATGAGAACAATGCATCATTAAGTGCATTAGGTAAGTCTTACTGGTTGCATTGCTTGCACTCGAGGATAGAGCCTTTCTCCAAGGGCTTGTCTGTGTGCTGGCAGAGGGTCAGGGTCATCACTAGGATTTCCTTCTGATGCCGGTCTAAAAGGCCGTGTGTCAATGGAAAGTTGTCTTCTAAAGTCCCTTAAGAAAATTAGAGCAGTTTGCACTCGTTTCAGAGGAAATATGCCAAAAGCCTCTCGAACAACATCATTTGCACACAGATGAAAAATAACATTAGCTTTTATGCTGGAATAGTAGTGTTACTTATAGCTGCTTGGAGAGAATGAATCAGAAACAGAGAATTAAACTGAACCAGGGGTTTTAATACTTCTAGTATTTTAGCTACAGCAGTCAGAGATGCCACCAATGGCAATGCTGTATCTAAACCACTTTAAAATTTTAATCTAGTACACAAGTTTTTCCTGTAAATTGCTCCTGAAAGTGAAAAGGACAGACAGCTTTAATTTGAGGAAGTAAAAGTATTTTTCCTGAAGGTAACTATGGCGATTATTCTATTTGACAAAGTATCTCCAACAAATTAAAAATGTATCAACTTACCTATCCCTGTCTCTCCGAGAACCAGCTCGTAAGCCACTACTTCTCCGCATTTCTCTTTCTCGCTCCCTTTCCCGATCTCTCTCCCCTCTGTTTCGCAATCTCTGCATCAAACCTGAAGGGGGAAAAACCTCATAAGCCTAAACTTCTTTATACTTCTTTCTCCTACCTAAGTTTCAGTGTAAGGAGGACACAGTTTAGAAGACAGCTTGAAAGACATCGACAAAGTAGAACCACTTCACTTGAAGTAGTGATCTGGATTCAGTCAGACTTACAAAAGGAACCCAAAGTGTTTGTACCCACTTACAAACACCAAAATACTTCAAGAGTTTATATATATTTTGCAAAACATTAACATATATTTGTGACGAGGCCAATGGAGCAGTCATACTAAAATGTTCTTAATAGCTAATTGTCAATTATTAGCTACTGGAGAAAGATGCTCACAAAAACTAAGAACATCTAAAGATGACTCTTGTTTCAAGAAAAACAAGATTCCTGTTTCTGAAAGCAGAAAAAAAAAGCCATATCCTTGCCTCAGAGAAGTCACATGCAGAATTTTCTTAGTTCCCATCCTGAGCTAACAAGACCAGTCTCTGAGACAATGTCAAGTATTTCAACATGAAAAAGCACCCAAGGCTCTTACGATTTTTATCTGTAGATTAACTGCTGGGCATCACTTACTTGTATGGGTACCCTTGTTGGCATTCTGAATACAATCTAGATTTGGCAGTTTCTCATTTGACAGAAAAGCCTGTGCAATGGCAGTATAAAAGCTTCGTGCTACACCGCTGCCTTCTCCTGGCTCATCCTTAAAAGTCACTTTGACTCTGTGCACAGCCATCGGAGTGGTAGCACACCTGCGGCCAAAGTGGTTGTTGAGCTGCCTCATGGTCTGCTGAATTAGAAGATCTCTGTCTCGATCAACCTAGTAAAAAACACAAAAAAGTTTTCTTTGCTTTATCAACCATCATACGGAGAGAATTTCAGCTTCACAAGAAGTTTTGGACACTTTTGGCATAGAGTCAGAAAATACTAATTAGACTGTGAAACACATCAGAGTAATTACAACGCAGCTCATAAAGCAAGGTTTAAGACATCTGTGTGCAGACTCTGAAATACAGCTTCCTCTATCAACTTAGTGCAATGGGTGATCATTCAACTTTTAGTGAAAACTAATTCAGAAGATAACCAAGCATTTTTACCTCTAATGTTAAATCCCTGGATTGCTGGTTTCTAAGTTTTTCCATCTCCCTTCGGAATT
Source organism: Chaetura pelagica (assembly GCF_000747805.2). Taxonomy (NCBI): domain Eukaryota; kingdom Metazoa; phylum Chordata; class Aves; order Apodiformes; family Apodidae; genus Chaetura; species Chaetura pelagica. Next base: position 10,833,976 of record NW_009970723.1, read on the forward strand.
TTGATTCCTTTACTTCAAAGCCACCTAATTCTGTCAAGATCTTAAAATAAATAAAAACAAGAGAGAAACAAAAACCAAACAAAATCAGAATAATGAGGGAAGTTTATAATTTAACTGTAAGAACTAAATTGTCCTTACAATGGGAAATACATACCGATCCAGGCTCTGCTCCAACATCTTCCATGAATACTCTGCCAAACAACTCCAAAGAAAGGCGCCAACGTCCCAGCAACATGTCATGAGATATAACCATGCCCATGAAGCTACACTGGGGCCTGACAGGAGGGGAAAAAATGACAGACAAGCAAAACCAAATTATATTTCAGACACATTTTGTGTACTTCTGCCTTCAAATGAGTATATTATTTCTGATAAACAACAACACCGTAAAATAAGTTTGTGCGCAAAAGCACATGAAGCTGCTTAGTTTCAGCTTAAACACATCTTGCTTCCAAAGAGAAGTTACTCTAAAAGCACGTAACTTCACTGTTACATGTAATTCACTATTATTGGTCTCCCTGCAGTCAAGACCTTAGTATTTTTTACAAAGCTGTAATTCAAAGTGAGGGCAGTTCAATCCTTAACTGAATAAAGTGCAGTCAGTATCAGCAGACATAGACTGCAAACTTAGCTATCCAGGACACCAATGTAGGTCTGCAGCAGGAAGTCAGGTAGTAAAGGCTTTTCACTAAAGTTTGCACAAACTTTTTTTAAGACTTCAACTGTTCATTTTAAAAGCTACCAAACACAGACTACAAATTCAAACTAAAGTAGGCTACTCATGTTAATTTTAGAGGAATTTTCAGAGTCATAGAATCATAGAATCTTAGGGGCTGGAAGGGACCTCGAGAGATCATCTAGTCCAACCCCCCTGCCAGAGCAGGGTCACCTAGAGTACATCACACAGGAACTCATCCAGGTGGGTTTTGAATGTCTCCAGTGAGGGAGACTCCACAACCTCCCTGGGCAGTCTGTTCCAGTGCTCTGTCACTCTCACAGTAAAAAAATTTTTTCGGATATTCATCTTGAATCTCCTATGCTCCAATTTACACCCATTACCCCTTGTCCTATCACTGGTAATCACTGAGAAAAGCCTAACTCCGTCCCCCTGACACTCACCCCTTACATATTTGTAAACATTGATGAGGTCACCCCTCAGTCTCCTTTTCTCCAAGCTAAAGAGACCCAGCTCCCTCAGCCTTTCCTCATAAGGGAGATGTTCCACTCCCTTAATCATCTTCGTAGCTCTGCGCTGGACTCTTTCAAGCAGTTCCCTGTCCTTCTTGAGACAAATATCCTTCTTGAGACAAATGTCCTTCTTGAGTCCCAAATATCCTTTTATCAGTTCAGTAATATTTTATACAGAAATTTTTAACTCAAACTACCTGAAAGATGTGAGAGGTGGCCCTTCACTTTCTGTCAATCCTATCTCAGCCAACAAGCTGCTTTTCAGTTGTGCTGCAAGATCATGAGCTGAAGGCCCTGGCTTTGAACTCTCAGATTCTTCTGTAGGCACATTTTGTTCCTCCCCTTCCTTCTTTTGTCGATTTTGCATGCTCATAACATTTTTTAAGTTGGCTGCATAAGACATTTTTGTTGGAAGCACCTAAAAAGGAGAAGAAAAATTTAATTACACTTTAAAAAGCAGTCCAGGAGGCTTTTTTGTCATCTATATAAAATTTTTAAATCACATAAAAGTGAGCATTGTAATTGACCTGTTAAAACATAATAACCTCAATCATTTCAACAAATATGAAAAAACGTTTCCCTACTTTATGTTAACGTTTTCTATACTTGCCATTTAATATTTGGTCTGTAGGCAGGTCAAATCTATTGGGCTACAGGGAGGTTTAATTCTTTGTATTACAAAGAATTATATAATTGGCATTTCAAAATCAATTCAGGATTGTACTGCAGCCTCTAAAAAAACATTGCCTGAAATATGCTATAAAGCAGTGACCATAAAAGTTCCTACACAGAACAAAAAAATAATTAAGTGTTCTTTTCAATGAAAGTCCAAGTTTTCACACTTATTGGACTTTTAAATTATCATTCTGAAAGCTACTTAAAATTCTTCCTAAAAACATTCAAGTGTAATTTCAGGAATGAAAGCACTAGCTTGAATTACCCTATTGTTTAAAAGAGTAAAAAACCTTTACATCTACCTCAAGGCAGTTTCTATCCACTGTAACTTCCATTAAGCATTTCCCACTGTTGGCAGAAGATGAATATAGACCCTGGCTTGGTCGGCCAAACAGATCTTCTTTGCGAGCATTTGGCTGAAAATTAACAAAAGCATTCTGGGTAAATAATATACTCTAGTTAGAAACGGAAAAGCAAACTGCAGTTTTCTTCCAGAACATCATTTCTCATGTTACCTGTAATAGATGGGGCTGGTCTGCCAGGGGAATGGCCTCTGCCAGAGGAACCTCAAAAGGATTGGGTGGAATGCAGCCGAGGAATGTCATAGAGTCTGATCGTCTGAAAAACGGGTGGTTTTGGCCAGTCTCTGCTGGGAGGGAGTCGTCATCTTTGTCATTCAGTGTAGCACCTAAGTATCAGAGAGGATTTCCATTCAGTTTTCACAGTTATAAAACCAAAGGATTTAAAATAGCAAAAATTGAATACGCTTTCCTCTTAGCTATCTGACTGGAGGAGCATCTCCACAAAGGTAAGACTTTAAGTAAGGATGCTTCCACAAATCCCCTATTTTTATTACATTGCTTAGTCGTTGCTTTTGTTCTTTTTATTGTAGCTAGCTTTACTGAACATGCACTCTTACACTATATGTGCTTAGTATAGAGTATACATTCTACCATTTTCAGCAGCAGTTTCATCAGATCAAAAAACAAAAAACAGTTTACCTCTGATTCAAATTTTAAATTCTGTCATTGTGTAGAATGATAAGTAAGGGCACAAATTCTGCAGTTTAGAGAGAAAGGAGACAAAAAGATGTCCCCAGAATGAGAACAGGCAACAGCAGAAACAAACAGGTAAAGCAACAATGGTAAGAAAATCTTACTAAAACCCAACTTTAATGTAACATATGCAAGTAGCAAAATTTATTCGAGGTCTCAGCCAGCTAAAGGGGAAAAAGCAGTAAGAAAGTGTTGCATTTTGGCATTCTATGGAAGTGTTTCTGCATACTAACTCTGATTGGTGTCATCATCATTTTCATGTTCTGAATCTTCATTGTCAAGACCCAATTCCAAAAGTTCCCGAGTTCTTAAAAAAATAAACAAACAAAACAACAAACAAAAACACAAACAGGAAAGTCAGTCCTCTTGAAGAAAACATCAGGCAAAACATTTAGACCTGTAGCAATCCATAAAAGCAAGAATATAATCAGTAAGTGTACTTGAGAGCTATAAATACCAAGAACAATCTCACAATAAAATCAAAGTACTGTCAAGTACTCTTCATGACATACTCACTCACTACATTACTCACACAGTTATCCCTTAGCCACCTACCAAGTTTGACCCAAAATGTTACAGCTTAAGTGACGGGCACACTTGTTTTTAAAGATTACATCAATATAAACAAACAAACAAACAAAAAACATATTAGTGGAAAAAAGAAGAAAGCGAATACTATTCTAAAATGTACTGTTGTAGAATATGCTTATTTCTGTAAAAATAATGTCAGTGATCACAGAGTTGTTCTGGTTGGAAAAGACCTTCAAGATCATTGAGTCCAACCATTAAACCCAACTCTACTGAGTCCAGTGCTCATTTCAGAAGGTGAGACTGCAAGCTGCATATTAAAAAAATGCTTTTCACTATATTATAAAAAGGATCAAGAACTTTGATTATTAGTAGTTTCTGGTAGTTTGTGCACTGTGAAATACATTATGAAACTAGATGAAGACTAGTAAAATATCTTCTCATACAGGCTACTAAGACATCATCTAACAGAAGCGACTGATTGAATTTGGAACCACTCAGCTTAAACTGATAAGGTCTAGGCCTTCATAGTTTTATAAGCATTTAATAGGAATTTTGCAATTCTTTGATGAACAGTTATTTGACAGATTATGTGAATATGTGAATTTTTGGGGACAAAGCAGATTCCAGAAATAAGTTATTGCCTGGGAAAAGCTTGAAGCCACAGCTTTAATGACTCGAGTCAGCAAACACAAAAACTCAAGATGATCACAGAGTTGTTCTGGTTGGAAAAGACCTTCAAGATCATTGAGTCCAACCATTAAACCCAACTCTACTGAGTCCAGTGCTCATTTCAGAAGGTGAGACTGCAAGCTGCATATTAAAAAAATGCTTTTCACTATATTATAAAAAGGATCAAGAACTTTGATTATTAGTAGTTTCTGGTAGTTTGTGCACTGTGAAATACATTATGAAACTAGATGAAGACTAGTAAAATATCTTCTCATACAGGCTACTAAGACATCATCTAACAGAAGCGACTGATTGAATTTGGAACCACTCAGCTTAAACTGATAAGGTCTAGGCCTTCATAGTTTTATAAGCATTTAATAGGAATTTTGCAATTCTTTGATGAACAGTTATTTGACAGATTATGTGAATATGTGAATTTTTGGGGACAAAGCAGATTCCAGAAATAAGTTATTGCCTGGGAAAAGCTTGAAGCCACAGCTTTAATGACTCGAGTCAGCAAACACAAAAACTCAAGATGGTTACTGTATTAAATCATCCCTACTTTTGAGGAAACTACTGTCGACAGTATCCTCTGGTATGCATTCTGAAGTCATAACAAGCTTTACATTACCAAGATATATTGAACATAACATTGGAACTACAGCAGCAGCCCAATGTATATCTAAAATACTGACCTCTCATATTTTACAGTTACTAGATTCATATAGAAAAGGAAAAGCTAAGTTCCACTTGCAATATTGAAAATCAGGGGCAGGAAGGTGCAAAGATCTGCATTTAACTGTTGACAAGGGTTATTCAGGTACATTACCTCAAAACTTAGTAAGAAATGGGAACAAATGGTGTAGGCTATCAACATGTGGACATTTCTATTATCATTAATTGCCACTCGAAATCAACATTTCTAAAAAATCTTACAACTTTCAAAAATAGTAATAAATGCACCTTGTAAAATGCTATGGTTGCAGTAGCAGGGATTTCAACTTAAGGACATTTTCAGCTATTGATTTCCCTACTGTGCTTTGTATCATCAGGTAAGTCTCAAATATCTGCAACTAAATGGTAAAACAGAACTACTAAGCCCATCATACAAGGCTTTGACATTTTCTCCCATGTAATTCTTACTAAGTATGTTTGACAAGATTATAAATAAGTTGTAATCATGTTAAATGTGAGGAGCAGATTGCATTTTTCAGCTGAGAACTTTTTAAGAGGCACAGCCATGGAGTTAAAAATCAAATTCAAGTTTCAATGGTAAGAAAACCACCTTTTTATACTAGAAAGGGTTGAATAGGATACCACAACAGGCTTATCAGTCAAATATATGTACATTATGCACCGTTATATATGTTTTTATCGTATGCATGCTACTGCACACACATGTATACACATAAATAGATGTATATATTTTTATGAGTTACTGAGTAACAACACCAATGACTGAAACAAAAGGGCACAGGCCGAGTTTGGCAGAAGTTATTGTTTCCGAATCAGCCTTAATACCTTTTCCGTTCCAGCTGAGGAGTATCCAACGTTGTCTGTTGATTCATTGCTTTAATCCAATAAATAAGCGCTTGAAAAACATAAGCTACGTGCTTTAGTGAACAGACATCTAGAACAGGAAGAACATCTGAGTGCTCATCATTGTGCGAACGCATCAAAGACAGTGCATAGTTGAGGAAATCCCCACGTGCTGACATCATTCCCTGGCGGGCACTGAGTAAAGTTGCACGTCTGGGGAAAGAAGAGGGTTGAACACAGATCAGGCATCACAGCAGAACGCATCCTTTACCTATTAGTCATTATATTTGCAACATGGATGTAAAAACTACATCCCCTCCCCTCAAAAAACACTATGATAGTAAGAGTAATTATCATCATTTTATGCTTTATTACGAGCAGCTCAGGTGGATCTAGTACATTAGAATAACCAAAACAGTAGTAAAAACAGAGGAAACCGACTTAAAACAGTAACTACAAAGCTGCATTACAAAATGAGATTCCTTACATGTCAGTGAACAAGAACATTTCACTTAAGTGGCAATTCATATCACATGCAGTAATCAAACTACTTCATACCTTCTCCCCTCAAGTGTTCTTAAGCTAGCTTCCTCACGGGCTGTCATTCTTTCCCTTCTGGCTGAGTTCTGAGAAGCATGGAGAGGATGATTTGGATGCCCAGGATCACCAGCAGATGCTAATGCAGAACCATAGCGCAGCTGAGCTTCTGTAGAGTCCATGATGCTAACCATCCAATTCCAAGTAGGAATAAGCTTTTCTTCTACATAATTCTATAGAAAAAGAGATGTAATGAGTTTTCTTAGAATCATAGGATGGCTTTGCAAACAATAGAACTGGATGATGAGAACGCAATCTCAACATAAGCCTCCACCATGGTTTTTAGACCAGATTCCCTACAAAAAGGTCATAAAACTACATTGAAAAGTGAACAGTGAACAGTTTTTGAAAGCTCTGTTGAGATTGCTGATTTATTGCAGTAATATGCAGCTCCCATCAATTAATACCTTGGTGTCTGTGAAGCATTCTCACCATCCCTCTCTCCCTTTTGGGCATCTCTCTACTCCTTGACTTATGACCACCCAGCATCTACTAGGTGTACATATCTTAGGGATTTTGGCCCAATTCCTGACTTTCCAAAAGCTTTAACAGCCCTCATCCTGCTATGGCACTCACCAGACAGGTCTTTCACCATTCTTCACTGCTTGCAACTTACTCAGTGATGACAACAAAGTTAAGACCTGCACTATGTCTGCATACAACCTCTCCTCCTGGCCTAGTCTCTTCCACACCTGCTCCCAATACTGGCTCTGGAGCCTGCTTTTCTTGCCATTTGCTAACTCTATTGACTTGCTAAACTAACAAAATGCTGTCTCAGCCCTGCTTCTGTATTGAAATTAAACCTTCACGGTCAAGCTTTCACATGCTAATACAAATCTTTTGCTGCTTCAGCTCTCCTGGGCACTCATCTGGCAAAAAGTTAACCTTTGCAGAACATCTCTACTCAGCAGAGGCAATATTTTCCTACAAGGAATCTCCTGAATAGAAACTGATTTTAGTCCCCTCTGTAAAGAAACTAAGTTCTCATAATTCTTTCCCTGTGTATTTCCCCCAGCATTTGATCCCAGAATCTCTCTGTAATATTCCTGTCCCAAATCAGAAGTCCTTTTCGTCCATTACACTGTGAAAACAGGGATATACAAATACTTTGTGGCTCCATTACAAGTAAATCTATTGTCATCCAGTTTTCACGTCCCAGTAGATGCCCAACAGAAAACAGCCTCCTTGGGCTCCTCAAAGCAGCAGTATTATTTTAACAGCTGGGTTTTGCACCACTTCAGTACAGATGGTTTTACTCTATAAACTATGTCCACATTCAAGCTGATACATACCTTCTGAACACACTCAAGTTCCTTCTATGTTTTTGGTCTCTGAAGCTTCCCATGTATATGCTAGATAGCAGTTTTTGCTTTCAACTTTTTTTCTCTAAATATGTATTTTACATATGCTTTCAAAAAACAGCAGTCAAGAGCACTGTACTAAAAAATATGCACATAATAGGGAAAGGATTATCATGTCACTGAAAGACAGCCTTCTTCATTTAACCCTCAGGGAAAGTGGACTACACAATCTTCAGAGGTCACTTTCAACCTTGACAATTCTACAATTTTACCTAAAAAAACCCCTGTATTGAAATTGTTTCTCTATGGAGATTTGGATGTTCTTACCTGCAAGTTAACCGCATCTTGATAAGTCAGCTTCACTGCAGCTGGGATTTGGGAATACACTAAATGATTGTACTTGGGAATCAGACCCATTAGATCAGAAATCTGCCGTATCACAATACTGTATGCTCTTGCTAAACTGCTTGCAGATGTTAAGTAGCTGCTTGCATTGCTGGCTTCAAGTGCTGCAGCTGCTGCTGCAGCGCTCGTACTGATGGTACCGCTCCGACGGAGGTTTGATGGATCAATGTAAATCAAGCCCGCTGAACTTGCTAAACATAAAAGAAGGTATAACATTAATGCATTTAACCACTGCTACTCAGTTTATCTATTGACTGATATAATGAACATTTCTCAAAATAAACTTGTAAATATTACTGACATCACAACTAACAAGCAAAGAATTACTAGCTGTTTTAAGCATACTTGTATCTTCTTAAGAACTAGAAGAGATTATTTTATTTTGTTTTTAATTCAAAAGCAGAACTGAAACAGCCAAGATGGGTCAGCACTGTCCTTCTAAGACAAATATTTAACATTTCATCCTGAAGAGAACAAACTAAAACAGAGGAAGGAACAAAGCCAGAATTAACCGACATTCATGCATGCATTTTACTCCGACTTGCCTGCTGGGGCTGACGTACTAGAAGGAGCAGCACTGGTAGTTCTCTGGTTTTGGGTATTACGTACTGCCCATTGCATGGAGCGGGGAGCTTGGGCAGCACCATTGGCATGGGAGCTATTTGTGGTTCGTTCTAGAGGTTCATCAAGCATGAAGGTCTCCTGCTCTATGTCATCACTCTGACTGCTGCTGCTGTCAGAGTCACTGGAATCATTTGATTGAGAGTCATCTTCAGAAAAAAACGCTGGAACACTGCTAGCTCCTATTCAGAAAATAAACAAGAAACAGTAAAACAATTGAACTTGGGTGCAGGTGTACACATATCATGTCAGTGTTGTAAACTTTTTCCATGAGAAAAAACTGCAGGTACTAAAAAGGTTCAAGTACTAGTACTGGAAATCTTTAAAAAATTATCCTTATACCATTCTGGTAACTTTCAACAGGTCTCACGAAAAAGCTGTAAGATTACTTACATTTCAAAAGATAAGTTAAGAAATAATTGAAATTTAAAATTCCTCTCTGAATTTGCCCCCAGGCAATGAACTCTAAAAACTTATGCTTCCAAACTGGACAATACAGCAGTTGCTTTCATAAAGCTTTAAAATTATTGGTCAGATTGTGTGTTTTGTTTTATACTGTATCTAACATCTCCATTAAAAATGAGCGACGACATTTCATTTCACTTCACAAGAATGCCAGGTAATCTCTGGCTAACACATGCAGGAGCTCTGTAAGAGCTAAAAAGAGGCTGCATCTTAGCGCATCTCCTTGTCCAAAAACTCTGCATAGTACCTTACAACTACAGGCAAAGTAAAGGAAAAAAGAAAATGTGGGAAAGGCAAAGGTGGGAGAGAAGAAGCTGGGTGAAGAGAAAAATAATAAAGAAAGGGAAAATAAGTTTACAAGGGTACTGTTAAAGGAATTTGTTAAAGGTGATTATTAAAATATCATGATCAGGTAATTTTCATTCTGTCCAATCTAGCTGTGAAGTAATGTCTCCAATATACCTCTGGAGTGCTGGATGCAGGCCAGATCCAAAGGCAAAAATTAATATTTTTTAGAAGAAGCCAGTTCTGACCTTGTTAAAGCCATGTTCAGTCACTAACACATTTTCTTTCCTGTACAAGTTAATCCTAATACCTAAAATAAAACAGCTAGACACAAGATGATGTGGTGTACCTGCTTCCGACCCAGCAGTAGCTGCAGTGACAACACTTCTGCGCCCACTAGCATTGTCCTGATTACTGTGGTTACTCTCACTGTCACTTTCTGTTTCAGCAGCAGCTAGCAAATCCAACTCCATATCACTGCCTATAAAAACAACATTAAAAACATCTCATGTTTAGAAAAAGAAAAAAACTGAATGACTGTCATGACTTATCTAAGACACATTAAACAAAACCCAGGGCTGCTTACTATAGCAGAAGTTAATGGATATGCAGGGAGAGGCCCTAAAAGCAGTGCAAACATGCAGCAATTTTGAATTTTCCAGCAATTAACAACCGCTGGCCCTCCCTTTCTATATTGTACATACATATTCACACTGAAAATGCACACTGAAAATTAAGACTTTAAGGATTCCGAATTAGTCACTCAAACAAAACACTCCAAAACTCCTCATAAACATGTATTAGGGCAATTATATGCTGTTTCAAATTAATATATAAGGAATACCCAAGAACTTTTTAAAAACCAATTAAAAAGATACAAGTTCTATTCAAGTTTAGGTTTTGAGAATTACATGTTCTCAGTTCTCAGCCAATGAATAAAGAGATTGCCTAGACTGTAAATGGGTTGACTGGATACACAAGGCACTGTCAGAAAGAATTTTTATTTTTTTTTAATTGTAGCTTTGGGCCATTTAATCCCAAACTAACTAATGCAAGTCATATTAATGGCAAGAATTTTCATACAGAATGCAGTAATTTTGTCTACAATGTATTGAACTTTAGTATTTTGTGATGAGTTTGAAAATGGCTCACCATGACTCAGATCCCTTTTGAGAACATACCTACCATAACCACTATTCTAACATTAGTCATATAAGAGTTCGGCTATTTTTTTGGTCCTTCAAATAGTTTGTCAACATAATTTTACAGTAGCAAATACAAAAGGCAAAACATATATTGTTGACCAAATATATAACAACATTTAGGTTGATTATGGTGAGGGGTTTTTTTTATCCTTTGGCACCTTAATATTTTCTCCTCATGGAGAAAAAGAAAAATAGAAGTGTTCATGTAGTAGGCAAGTACAAGTTATCTGTAACTGCACCCAACTCCTTCTGTAAGGAGTGTAGTCTGACACCCTTGGGTTCTCTCTGCTTATGCAAGGCTCTCAAATAATTATAATTAGTGACTCCAAAAATGCCTTTAACTTTTGATGCACAGTTTGTTCATCCAAGTGGTAACGTGCATGATGTACATCATACGTACCATCTTCATCATGCTCGTCGTGCTGTCCTTCTGCTTCAGCATTTTCTTCACCATGTTCTTCCTGTTCATCATGATGGTCTTCTTCACCAGCTACACCCTCAACCACCTCAACCTGTAAAGAGCATTGTAATTTTATATTTGACTATCTTCCACATAAGAGATAACCTACATATTTTCAAAAAGTCTGTGCAAAATTTGGTCTAAAAACTAAAACAAAAACCCTGACATCTAAGAAAGACGATCTCACAACTGAACTAACTTAAAGCCACAACAGTTGTACATGGTTGTACAGTCCACAGTGTTATGGATAAAAAACAAAACAAAGGTCCACAAATAAAATATAGCATTGGATGTAAGATTTTAATGCTGAAAGGGTAAATCTGACTGTAAAGCCTAGACCTAGTTTCTAAATAGCTACCATCCTGGTAAAAGATCTTCTAGTTCTCCAGTATAACTCATAACAGCAACCATGTCCTGAAAAACTTACATGTCTTAACAAGGAGTTATAATATAGCATAAAGCTACAAATAAAGGAAATGACAGATTTACAGTCATACAGTAATAATTCCATCAAATGCAAGGTGCTTACTATACCCTGAAATGACTAAATATTACTGAAAACAAAACAACAATTAAAAAGCCCTGCTCGAATACTGTGCTTATGGCACAGAAGAACTTCATCAAGTACTACTAGATGTCTTTTGCAAATCAGAGATCTTGATACACGGATTTCTGGTTCAGATGTTAAAGCATGTACTAATAAATTAGGTACTACACTGAGAAGAAAGGAAAAAAGAAAAAAAAAAAAGGGGGGGGGGAAAAGAAAGAAAGGAAACTGACCTCTTCCACATCTGCTGAAACTATATCATCCTGTTCTTCATCCCTGCCACGAACTGGCTGTGACTGGCTGATTCGTCTTTGCTGAGGATTCCTTATTATGTAAGATGACTGAGATTGACTAGAACTTTTGTTTGAAGAAAAAAAAAAGTAGATTTAGACCTCTGGACATTAGTGAACCCAAATTTTTGTAGAAACCTGTCAGTAGTAAAGAACTTCCAAAACACCTGGCCAGAATAAAAAGCCATGCCATACTTTTGTTAATGAGAAGCTAAGAAAAACCTAAAACAAAACCACCTTTAACCAGTCTTTGAAAAGAACAAATAGTAAGCTTTAACAAATTTTACCTGCTAGACTGGTCAGATGATGGTCTGGGTGGTAGAGGCTCCACAGAAAACAATTCTTCACTTCCCTGCATGGCATCTATGCTAGTGCTAGCAAGAGTAAAGGGCGCTGTAGGACGTGCAATTCCCATCCTGACTGGGATAATTAGAGATTCTGCTACATTGCACAGCTCTTCAACAGCATAGGGCAGTAATGCCTGGAACACACGTTTACATTTTCCAATTGGCTGTGGAATAAAATTGCTAGGGAAAAAACAGGGAAAAATAAAAGGTCACATATGTATTTTCCTCCATACAAAAAATTGTGGCAATACATATATATTTTTTTTAAATGTCAAGGCAATTATCTTTAACAGATACATAAATTTGCGTGTGTATAGAATCAATATGCACAGTTATTCAAGTCAGTTATAAACATCTGTCATTCAATAACTGGAGATTAAGGCTGGATATTTACATCTATTATTAAAAAACGACCATAGACTATAATTTTGGTTAATGTGTTAAAAAAACTACTTAAAAAAATGTTAACAGGTTAAACATCAAGTTTTGTTATGATCATGTATGTTTAACATTGTTGTATTAAAAAGCAAAATTACATACCAGCAGTTACTATGCAATCTTGAGGTTTGCACCTTTCCACACAATGCTGACTACAGACCACACATTAATTCAAATGTTTCTCCCTACTGTTGATTTGTAGAAAATCATTTATTAAGAGAATAAATATTTAAAAAAACAGAACACACACATGACCACTTACTTTTTCTTTTTGGAGGAAGCCATTTCTACACTAAGAATGACAAACACTCTTGCCACAGAACGCAGGAATCTCATTGTAACAGCAATAGCTTCTTCTCTGCGTCCTGGTGTATACTTGTTTTGCAACTCCTTTACCAGAGTACCCAGCAAAGTATCTAAGAGCTGTAGAAACAGTTCATTACAACCTAATAATGATGTGTAGTACAGAAGCATGAAAAAGACAGATGATTCAAAAGGAGACCACAGTTGTAACAGCACAAATTCACAAAAACTAACTTGAAGTTAGTTCCAAGTTAGTCTACAGGCATGTCACCTGAGATACACTGTAATATCACATTACTCAAGAAATCTAGGCTAAACATGACTAAGATTGCTTACCAAAATGTCTGCTGTACACTTGACAATAAGGCAGTGTGTAAAACAGTCCAAACGAATAGTTCCACTTTGCTGATTAAGGTAAACCTGTTCTTCAGGCAGAAGATGACCTATCCTACTGCTTGCACTAAGACTTGGAAAAAAAAAAAGAAAGGAAATAATGTTTATGTAAGTCAGCAGGTCTCTAATATTAGATTAAACTTTGCATTGGCAACTGTAAGTAAATACACACGGGTCTTTATTTTCCTGAGAGCCAAACATGATCATTGACTTCAGTGCATTCCAGTCTTGCAAGACACGTTCCAAAGCAAGTTGGGCAAACCGAGGAGGTTCTAAGTCATGATCAGGCATATCAGAATCTAGAAAAGACAAAAAATCAATATAAGAAAGGGGTGGTGAAATATGGAATTTGTCATTTATTTCACTGAAACATCTCTTACCTTCAGGATTCGCAGATTTACGATTACGATCTTCCCTAATTCTAGGTGGTCTGTACTGGCAGTGTTCCACAGTTTGCCTGGCAACTGTTTGCACTAAAAAGAGCAGCAGATGCTCTCCCCTGTAATTAAAAATTGATTAGTGGATATATGACATATCACATATTTTAAAACAATAAAAATGATTCTGCTGTAGTCATTGCCAATATGAACTTGCCTGCTATTTGGCATGGTAACAAGATTTGTGGTGGTAAGCAGGCGGTAAAGCAGATCAAGGCGAGCAGATTTTTGCCCAGCAATGAGTGTTTTGCACTTGCACTTCTCCCAGCAATCACAATAGGCTGTTGGAGATGTTCGTTTGAGCCTACAAGAAATAGAAAAAGTGAGCTGCAACACTGTTCGGTAATGTATCAACTGTTTTCTACACGCACTGAGGGTGTTGGTGCACACATTTAAATTCCTGCTAAAGTTTTTTGTGTATTATAATAGCAAGATGCCAAAACTCAGCTTAAAAGAGAAATGTAGAATATACATGTGGTAACGCTTGACATTTGCAATTCCTGTTTCCTACGCTCATTTTAAGGGGGCAGTTTCACTACAGAGCTTTTCATAGTGCCTTATTCCCTTTATTACAGTTGATCTTAGAAATTAATGTGTTAACACTTCTTTCTGAAAGTTTACAAAAATGGTCTGTCATCAGGATTCATTGGCTTCAGAAAACTCACCAAAGCACCCAAAATGAAAATAGGTTATTATTTAGACATATTATTCTTAGAACATTAAGCATTTTGAGGGTGTTGAACCCATTTCCTCTATATTCTATAAACTGAAAAGTACAAGACTGCTTCAAGTTACTCCTTCAATTCGGAACCATAAAATAAATTTAGAGAGCAGCGGGAAAAGACGGTATTTTAAATATTCTATTACTCTTCTGTTCTGCAATATCTGAACACTTCAATCAAGGGAAAAATCCTATTAACTATCAGTAAGCAAGTGAAACCACAAATTTTTATTTATTTATAAGAAACAGGACATAATACTTACTTGCAGTCATGTCCTTTGTGACACACCCTTGCACATTCTGTGCAACAACAAAGAGATTCCAACAGGCCACATGTTCGGCATTCAAATATATCCTAAAAAAAAGTTTACCAAAAATATTGTGCATAGTTTTTTCCCTACAACACTTGCCATCTCACAGCATTCCAGGTTACATTTAAATTGCACTTGTTCAAACTGACGCTTTGACTTAGAAATAAGTCAGTCCTACAAAGTATAAGCTTGTTGTTAGTTAGGATAGTCCATGTTTTCAAAGAGCTTTTTCCATTAGTTTTTTTTTTTCCCAAAGCTAGCCAGAGGGGAAAAGCCACACTCAAACAGCAATATTCTGAGCAATACAGCCAGCTTTGGGTGTATTATGGAAGGCAATAACTATCCCAGAATTAAAAGTTACAGTTATCAAACCAATGCAACTTCAATAACTTAAAAATTACATTAGGGGACTAACACAATACATGGTTGAAACTTATTCCTATTTAGTTCAAAATTTAAAAAAAGCTTACTTGATTAATATGTTCTGCACCAGTCCATGTAAAACTGCATGTATCATTACAGCACAAAACATACAAGGGAGAGTCATCTGGATTTGTACCAGAGGGACAAACCATTCCCATAAACACATCATCTTCTTTTTCACTAGAAGTTGCCTCAGCTAAAATAAATGAAAGAATACCAGTGTTACAAACAATTCCCAAAAAGTAACAAAACCCCATCAACAGAACCCATACTTGACATACGTTTGCCATTACAGAATCCCATACAGAAGCTGAAGTCTGCATAAAGACTCAAAGCTTTTTAAGAAAGCTTTCTGCTTTGCAGGTATTTCTTACAGGAGTTGCTGCAAATTCCTGACCAAAAAATACAACTACCAACTCTTCCCCAGTTTTGAATTCACTGGTATTTTAATTCATTCTTCAATATGATGATCCACAGAATTTAAAAAAAAACCAACAAACTCTTTATGGGCTATATTCTTGTAAGAATACACACAGTTCTACAGACTTTTTCACACCACAGTTCTAATCTGCTCAAATTTCTCCTTAAATTAAAAACTTAGACAATAAAATACCAACACTAAATCAGAACCACGAAACATATTTGTATATAAGTCTTATTAGGAATAGGATTTAGCACAACTGCTTCATCATACTTTTCTTCCAATTCAAAGAAACAATTTCCAGGTGATACCTTTAAGCTACTGAAAAACAGTACCTTAATCCACTGATGTTCGTAAAGCAATGAAATGCTGAGAAGACTACAAAGAACACAAAAGCAGTAATATTCATAGAAATCTATTGTAACATACACACCACAAAAGAGGAAGATACACCATAATAGCAAGATTTCCAAAACATGCAGCAATACAGTGTTTTGGAAAGAGCTGTTTACCACCATCACCAGTTGCTCATGCACATGTCATTTTACACCCAAAAAATCACCATTAAAAATGAATCTGCACACATGCTGAGCTTTAGAAGGAACCACATACTATTCATTAATGGAACTGGCCTACCTTTAGCAATTTTCTGTGCCGTTTCTAGAATTGTAATTGCAGCAGGATATGCCCGCCCACTAACTGCTGACATAAATGGTGTCATGCCTCTTGCATCCCTAAGGAAAAAAAAATCAACAGATAAGTTAAAATGCACTGTATTTTTTTTTGCTACAACAGGAGAGGTAGGCAACAAATCTATGAAAATTTAGCACTGCTACTGTGCAAACAGAAAAACCATGTCACGAATAAGCACTCCATTATTTTACTTCTGTGAAATGGACTTAATTTTAAGGGATAGCTGGATGCAAACACAGCCAATACTGCAGCATTCTCCATTTCAACTAACACACCTTTAAATAACCTTTTTTAAAAAGGCTTCTGTGTAATAAATTTCCAGTGATATAACATGACAAAGGATAGTGAGAATTCACATGAGAACTCTTACTTGGCTGACAGCAATTCTCGAAGATAAGGTTGTAAAACCAGAGTGTCACACACTAACTTCAGTATGAAATGAGCATTTGCCTTCCGATCCTTTGATTCCACTACAGATGGCTCAGTTGAAGGACCTGTAATGAGAAAAAAAAAATGCAAGAAACAATTTTTCCTCAAAATATTACTACTATTAAAACCAAATAGCTGAATGTTTCACTGGGGCAATTAATCAGTAGGTTGACTACTCAGTGGTTTGCCAGTTTCAGCAACATTTCACTGAAGTACTGTAAATTGAAGTTCCAAATTACATTCTGAAATACAGACAGGAATCCCAATTTCATACTGTCTACCATACTTCTACATATTTGTCACTCCCCAGTTAAAAATAGTTTTTACATAAAACACAGCATAGGGCTTCAGGTACTTTTTGCACACTTCTGAAATTCTGCTCCAATCCCATCTTCATCTGATAAGAGGCATTTTCATATGGAGAAAGTCTGTGCAAGCAAAGACAGCTTTTGTGATAATTTTCCTTCCAAAATATAATCAGATAAGCAGCATGCCCTCACCTGGTATCGTGGAGGTGCTAGGTCCTTGGCCGGTGCCAGTCGCAGCTGTGGTAAGAGATCCCACAGCGGGGGCCAGGATAAAATCAATGTCACCATCTTTCAGTAAACAGAACAGCAGGATGTATATCAATACATAAAAACATCCCTAACAACATGCTCTTCCTGCATTGTCTAACACACTGTTGGCTTCCTATATTTAACTGGTACTCTTTCCTACCAATAATCATATTCCTGAATTAGTAACCTAACCCAACACTACTAAACACACTTCACAGAGGTTCCATGTCAGAATTAGAAAGACACGTCCTGGATCTAAAACCAGCTTTTAAGTCTTCAGTGAACTCACAGAGCACATTTTGCCACCTCAACTACATTAGCCGTTTTAGTCTCATGCTGAAATCTAAGTGATTCAACTTAAAAGACATTGGTTCCTTTATTAAATCTCTCATGCTACAGTCTAGTGTGATACACGAGCAGACTCACCCGGATCCATTGCAGGAGGATCTGGAACCCAGCTAGGAGGAGCTATTGGCGGAGAAACTGGGTCCTGGTGATCACTTGATGAAGCACCAGCTTCATGCCTGCCTAGTCCAGCAGCTCTCAAGGATCTTCTCATCATTTCCCTTAATCTCAAGCTGTACAAAAACCAAGGTAAAAATACATTTTCATTAATAATTAGAACATTTTAAAGCAGAATTTCACACTGAAAGAGGAAATTAAAATTCAAGAGATCTGTATCATCTTAGTAGAGGAAAAGGTCGTAGGAATAAGATAGAAGCCAAAGAACCCAGTGTGATGAAAACAAAGAGGTACAAACATAAGGGTAGTTCTGTTGGTTTCTTTAAAAATTCATTTCCTGTTATGAGTAACATCTATAGAATGTGGGAGGGAAGCTCCAACCCTTACCCTCATCTCCAATATCAAAAAGATCACTGTGATGAGGACTGTAACTTGGAAAGGATAAAGACACCATTCCACTTCAGTTGCTTCAACTATGGAACTAAGTAAAAAAAAAAAAAAAAGTGGTACTATGCTCTCACACAGAGTGCTCTGAACTGACTGGACTCTGTCACTTTCCCTTGACATGAGCACCACCCAGTTATCATAATGGAAAGAGAAAGAACATACTTATCCTCAAAAATCAGGATTCTGTCAGGATCAGAAATTTATCTTTTAGAGCCACCTTGATACAAAGGACTTCCACTATAAGACAGCAGTAGTCAGCTTACCTTCTGCTGCTTGATGATCCTGCCCGATTTCCTGGACCATTACTTGACACAACAGAGATGGCATTTGCAATAGCTTCCACAGCTGAGAGCCTCTCAGCAAATGTGTTCCTTTCAGAGCGCTCTGCTTCTGAAAAATTAAGAAAAGCCTTAGTGCCAAAACTTCACTTGTAAAAATTATAGGTAACAAGTATGAAATGTCACTAATCATAAAATGTTCCCTGCATGATTTAATTATTTTTTTTTTTAAGACTTAGAGGGATAGTGTAGGTTTGTATACAAGTTTTTATTCTCGACTAGCTTAACCATGATTTTGACTCAAGTTTGGTTTCTAAAAGGCCAGCAAGAAAGGAAATTCAAGGTACCCTAATTCCAAAACAAGGTTTCGGTTTTCCATATCATCAAGAGATAAGGACCTATCACATAGTTGATTCTAGACACTTGCTGAGTCAAGGCTTCAAAAGTAATGATAACCAGAAAAACTCAAAACATCATCCCTACCCCACCCCGACTTCACACCGAGCTGCTACGAACAACAGTGCAAAGTTGCAGTTTGTAAGATGCACACGTACGAACATGCTTAGGAAAACATTTTTTTTTTTAAGACTTAGAGGGATAGTGTAGGTTTGTATACAAGTTTTTATTCTCGACTAGCTTAACCATGATTTTGACTCAAGTTTGGTTTCTAAAAGGCCAGCAAGAAAGGAAATTCAAGGTACCCTAATTCCAAAACAAGGTTTCGGTTTTCCATATCATCAAGAGATAAGGACCTATCACATAGTTGATTCTAGACACTTGCTGAGTCAAGGCTTCAAAAGTAATGATAACCAGAAAAACTCAAAACATCATCCCTACCCCACCCCGACTTCACACCGAGCTGCTACGAACAACAGTGCAAAGTTGCAGTTTGTAAGATGCACACGTACGAACATGCTTAGGAAAACTATGTTATGAATAGAAGGCAGCACCATCAGTTTGCATCAGAAAGAATAAGCATTTATTCTAACATCTAAAACCCTAAGCACCAAAACACCTAAAGGTTCTAGTCATAACAAGGACTGAAGTGTGCCAAGTGCAATACAGGATATAAAAAACTACCTATTTGTACAGTTACAGTACAACTTGAAGCAGTCACCTGAATGAAAGACCTAATGTGGATTTATTTATCTGCTAGATAAATACACAGATAAAGCCATAAAGTCAACTGTGCAACATTTGCAGAGTGCTACTAACAATTAAAGATCATGTAGCCACTACGCAGCTAATCACTACAGCTATAGATCCAAAAAGATCTGAAAAAGAGGCACTTTTAGCATGAGACAGAACAAAAGAGGAGCAATTTTCCCTTCAACAGGAAAATGTTTTTTGTATTTAGTTAGTGGTCCTTTGTGGAGACCCATCAACTATAGATGCCCTGGCACTAAGAGTAATTTGCTGTTGTGTTGTCTAATGAAAACTGTCCCCGTTCTCTGGAAAAAAACTCAATTTGTAGGTGTTCAGTAAATTTACATGAAATTTAGTATCATAACTCTTTAATGATTTCACATTCTTTGGACACTTCTTTTGGATCTGTCTTTTCCAAGATCCTTTCTATTGGTGAAGCTAAGGAGTTATCAAATCACAGAGGAACAAAGCAGCTTTCCCCCAGTTTTGCAGGTAAGGGGCATTTTTTTTCCTGCAATTCGTTTATCCAATGCTGCAGGGGCTATTATGAAACCAGGCACAAGATCAGAGAACAAAAAAAGAAAGCTCTTCCCTGCCCTCAATATTCCCTTTCTGGCACTTAACGAGGAATCTATATGAAGAAGAGTGAAGGATCTCAGGCAGGTGCTATCTGGGAACAGGCTTTATGTTCTGTAATTGCTAAGGAACCATCATATCTGGATTCTGGAATGGAAGCCTTTACTCTGGAATCAAACTTAATTTACAGTTCAACAGATGGCTGTTCAACTTACAGACAATAACAGCAATCACCACTGCTCTCCAGATGATGGACAGAAAATAAGCTTACCATATACAATATCTATCACTAAGAGTTAGAGCAGAAGGTGAATGTGGTTTGAACCTAAAATATGAATCCTCTTTTAAAACAATTTTTGTGAGAGGAAAGAGAGAGGCAGAGGGGTGTTAAAAGTCTATCAGGTTCACATTTTTTGATTTTTCACAAAGTTAGATTACATCCAAATGAAGTTACTGAAAGAATGTCAAGGTTGCAAAGACAAGCACTCAAATTAGGAAACGTCAGATTAGGTTTGCCCATGCATCCTTATTTCAGCTTACTTGTGTGCTTAAAGTAAAACAATCTTTAGTTACACAGTTGAATTTTGTTTGTTTGTTTTGGGTTGTTTTTTTGTTTGGGGTTTTTTGTTTCCCCTTCCCCCGCAACAAGACCCCTGCCTCAATCAGTGCACAGGATGGACGACACACTAAAGATGAAGGGTTGTACAATGAGCAAGCTGTTCATGCCTTGTTTGCTGCAACATTTGGGAGGTGCGTGTAGCAAGGCAGCAACAGCTTAGCAAAGAGAGAAGGAAGCATTGGCTTGTGTTTAATTCTACTGAACATCACTTTGGAGAACTGGTACCTACTTCTGCCACATATAACAGCACACAGAACTTTGTGAAACAAGTTTTTACAAATTATTGTGATAGGTTTTACTCATTTCTGGACAACTAAAAGGTGCCTTACTCACAGAAATAATAAACATTCACAGAACAACTGAAACTACTATTAATCCAGCTCTAAAATAAAATGTTTTGAAATAACACCTTCTCAAAAAAATTGAGATCAGACCCTAGGCACCTCAAACAGAATCCTGAAAAATCAGTTAATAGCTTTGAATACAGAAAAAGTTCAAGTTATAATACCTTCAAGAGATGAGCTGCAGCATTATCCCCATTTTAAAAATAGGGATATGAGGAACAATTAACGTCTATAAATGACTAAAATTCAATGACAGCACCATACAAAAATCCCTCAAGAAAGTTCATTCATTATTCAGTGCAGGGTTTGTATGGTGTGCAATAAGGAATGGGGCCACACACTGAATGATGAGGATAAAAAGAAATATTGAATAGCTACCCATTCGGTGAGCACCGTCCATCTTGTGCACTGAATGAGGTAGTCCTGTGGAAAAAATAGTATGACGGTGTAATTAAAGACCATTTCACAATGCATACCCATGCATAGCACATGGGTAAACTTCCTCTTGGCATTTCCTAATTTTGGAGTGCTTGACTTAGCAACCTTGCTCTTGTTAACATACATAACAGTATTTAATGGACATTTTCAAATGGTGTCAATAACTGGCATTAACAGAAGGTCATTCTTTGACGTTTCTTAATACATATCAACTGCAAGTAGTATTTCTTATTGGAGGCATTACCATACACTGTAACTCTTGGAAAATATTAAATATAGTTTTTTCTTTAAAATTTACTAGTGATACAATGGGGATACTAGCCATATAAAGGTGGAAAACTACTTGTTCTAATCTAAAATTAACATGTGGATGTGAAAAGTTTCTCTTTTACAATCAATAAAAGCAGTTTAGTACTCCTAACTACAGGATTCTTATAAACCCTTAAGACAGTAATAAACATTATCTCAGCACCTTTGGAAGGCTAGGACACATTTTAGGTGCTAAATGTTAAGATACCCACAAATGAAGAATGCAGCCTTTGTTTCAAATGTTGTTGAAAACGCATAAACAGTTTATTCTCAGAGTATTTTCATGATATTGTTGAGCTCACCCTCTTCCTCTTTTGTTTCTTTGTTGCTGGTTGGAAAGCACACAGACACACATGCATGCAGGATATTGCGGTTCCCGTCACATCTCCGGAGCGTCTGCAGCATTCGTGGATCCTCATCAAAGACAATTTCAAGACTCATCAGGTATTGTCTACAAGCCTCGTAGTCACATCGAAGAATGTGCTGCATTAAAGTTTGTTTCTGTATGCAAAAGAATAAAATTTTTTAACAACTTGAAACACAAAAGGCAGACACACAAGTTTCCTAAGTACTTCTAAGTTTTCCATTTTGGAAATTAATAGAAAAGTCTAAATTTAGGAATTTGCTGAAAGTCAGTGTAGCAACTTGAAAATATGCATTACTTCAATTCTAGCACTGTTAAAAACAGAACACAGCACACATTCAGACCCAGTAAGATGAAGAGGCTTAAGTAGCAGAAGCTATCAGGCTCACAAAAGCCTGATACAGAAGCCATGCAGCCCCACAACGGATCTTCCATTTTACTGTGTAAATTTATTGATGCTTTCAAGTTTCTAAGAGAATCTTCTGTTGAAATTAGTTCCTTTGAAATAGTGACAATACAATTTGGAATCTAAAATGAAGCTGCTTTAAGCATAACTTCATAAAAGCAAGAGAAAAAACAATACAATTCCATAGTAAAGAAAATATTTTACCTCAACAGCCATGATGATAATAGCAGCTTTCTTTTTGATGGTCGAATTAGCAGGAAGATTTGTTAAGGAATGAACACCCATTCCAAGACTACTAATAGGTGGAAGATCAAGCCAGTCAGGGTCTCGTATCCCACCCATACAATCTTTTGCCATTGGATAGATTGTGCCATTTCCATCTCTAAGAATAATAGGAGATTCCTACATTTGGGAATAAAAATTTGTTAAGTCTCCAGAATTTATAAATACTATCCTACCGTAAAAGGTGCAGTTCTGCTTGACTGCCTATAACGACAAGTTTACCTGAAATTTTCATTTATGCCATTTTCTCCTACCATTACCAGTGACACAGCATATAATACCAGATTCCCCTTCTCAAATGCCTGAAATGTGCTTAACATTGTAAATATTACAAAGAAGATGCTTTTAATGTTTATTTTTAAATACTACCAATGAAACATATAGTACCAGTACGTACAGCTTAATTACATGCTCCAAAGAAAGTTGAATATACTGAAACACTCAAACTCAGTTCTTTTGGCAAAAAAGCTCCCTTCAAGTATCCTAAGCAAAGTATGTTTGTGGAAGCGACTATATCATTTTGATATTTTTTCTCAGCCCTCTTCATGCCTGTCTGAAGTATAACCAAGCTGTATAATCAGATAAACTAAGATACATAACACTGGATAGTAGAAAGAGAACCTCAGAACCTTCACAGAACCTCACTATATCATTTTCAGTATCAAATACAGGTTGTTTTTTTTTGCTAACATTTCCATTTCTTCTCAAGTGAATTTTCATCTGACCCAGTTTCAAAATACAGCTAGATCACAGATTTACAATAACACAGGAACTACTGTCAAGTTTTTTCCCCCTCTTTCACTTTTCATTCAAGGTAGAATTTGAGTAGGATTAACTAAGCACTTAAGTGAGTTACATTGCCATTCCCCTCATGCCTTCAAAATACAAAGGGCAACAGCAAGTCTTTCCTAATCCATTTGAAGAACTATTTCTTTGGAAGTCTTTGGAAGCACCTTACAAAAGGCTGTACCATCCTATTCAAAGGTGATGGAAGTCAAGTGCAGTGAGGTTAAATGATTGAGATACAAAACCACAAACCTGTCCAGCTGTAAAAATAGCAACACTTCTCTCATTCTGACCCAGGAATGCAATGCTGCTAGTAGGGAAATTATTTTCCTGTTCAGCCTTTCCTGTGGCAAGGTCAAATATGCAGTATCGAACCCAGCTCCCAGTTTTCAGAACAGCATGCACCCCTTTAAAGATACACAGAGAAAAACGTTAATGTCTCTTACTGATGGCATCCCGTAAAAGAACTCCTAACTAAAGCACTTCTAAGAAATTACTAATATCCATGGAAACAATTATTTATGTTAGTTTGAAAGCAGTTGGTTTCCACTAGGAGGAAAGACAGATAACTAAGGATCCAACAGACCATACTATGGGCTAAGTCCTACTTACCTTTAGAATCCACATTAACTGCTAGGATCTCTGTTTTTTCAGGAATGCACAGCTTTTTAGGTGTCCTTTGAAAACAGTCAGGAACTTTTGGAGTCCCACCAGTTTTTACAACCTGGAAGCACACATAAAATTTTAAGATGCAATTAAGCACTCAGTACTGACATTTAAAAATACTGATGGTTTTCTCAGTGTTTCACAAAGACGTACCTGCAGTTCATCTATTCTGAGCAGCCTACAGTCTTGGAGAAGAGAAGAAGGATCAGGATCTGAATTAGAACTGCTCTGACAGTTTGCATTACTGGAGGTGCCAGGAAATTTCACAGCAACATAAGCACCATCCACTTTTAGCACCTAAAATCAGAACATGTTACATTTACAAAAAGATATTTATAGAACTTGTTCAGGCTTATTTGCTTGAAAATAAACCAGACCTTAACCAGGAAAATGAAAAAGTTTACAATAAACAGTGATCAAATTCTCTTGGTCATTGGCTTTGTTTTTTTGCTAAAATTATTGAAATCTTAGAACCCTGGATTTAATTACTTCACAGGCACCCTGAATCAGATCAACAGTTCTCTCATTTTCAACATCTTCTGTCCAAGGGGAACCAACACCAACTGACTATAAAAGCTCCTACTGATACTTCCCTGCTATCTTTCCAGCTTTCACCTACAGGAAACAGCAGGACATCTTCATATTTAATAACCTAGATAGATCCTTTTCCTACTAATTTGTCCAATCACTTTTGGAAATAAACACTATTCTTGTGGCAACGAGTTCCAAGCATTAGCTAATAATTCAACAAAAAACATTTACACTGAGCCTCTTCTTTAAGTGCTCATAAGCTCTTGTACTGTAAGAATTAGGAAATCACTTGGGTTTTTTTGTCCCATCTAAGAATTTTTAAAGACTCTGTTGCAGAGTCTTGGGCTCTAAGGCTCAAGATGACTTAGGGCTCATTCCTCAAGATGACTGCAGAGTGGAAAAATGAAGTTGTTCCTTTATGGGTCTATTACCTGTTCTTTACACTCAGTGATAAAGTTTTCCACTCAGTCCCCCAGGACTGAAGGATACAAACAAGTCCACCCAGGCACCCTTCATGCCCTCCAAGGAAATGGAAGTTATTCAACCCCACACTGTCATTTCTGACCCGGTAAGCCACTCTGAAAGAGTTGCTGCCATGCATATATAATCAGAATTGTCAAGTAGGTTTCCTTGATACAGAAACATCTTATGCTATCACCAAAGAGCAAGGCCCTTTGGGTTTCTAGTTGAGACCGTAATTTACTCAAAAGGAAAACAAAGCGAAGAGGGAAGGGGGCAGGGAAAGGACAGGCAATGTTTTAATTTTGAGTAGAAGTAAGATCCTAGTATGGTCTCGGACTTGATCAAAATTAGATACAAGTAATTGTCAGTCTTGATTAAGCACTAATTTCTCAACAGTTTCTACACAGAAAGTGCTTACAAAGCATTATTAAAATATCTAGATGTAATCAACCTTATCTAAAATGTTTCTGACAATACAGAACACCTTTCAAATTTTCAAGATACTGTAGGTTATAAACATGCAGGCATTTCCATGTCTTCTCCCAATTTCTCTAACTAGGTGCAGCTTATCAAGCATGCTAGATAAAAGAATATACTGACAAATATAAAAGTATTAGCATATTTTTCTAACCAAGGTTACTGTGGATAGAGTCAAGAGTATTTGCTCCCCATATGCCTAAGCACCACTCTAGTAGCAGAGCATTACTGATGGCTGTAAGAATACTACCCAAAGAAGTCAAAAGTCAGATGTAATCAGATTAGAATCAGAAGATTCTGATCTAGACTATACTGTGGAAAAAACAACTTCTATTCCTCTGATACCAGTCAGCAGTAACAAAGGCCAATTTCACTCCGTATCTTCTCTAAACTACACTGAAAGACGACTCCATCAGATTTCTCACCAATGTAGACAACAGAAGAGACAAGTGCCAGCCTTTTTGGTTCCACCAGTCTTCCATTAGGTGGATAATCTTATAATCATTATCTCCTCCATCTAATGATCAACTTGGAGGGATAAAGGCTTAGTTTTGTTCCAAGCTCATGAAGGATTTAAACCAAAATGAGACTGAAAGATAATATATTCCAAGGAGAAAGATAACAAAATCCAAGAGTATACCTAGCAGACTTCTGCTTGCTTAATTTACATCAAGACCGCCCCAACATAAGAACTTTCACACTCTCACCTCAATGACCTCTGGCCATTTGTTCCTTTGGTACCATACGCAATCCACATTTACTAAACAGTGTGTAAACTGCTGGTTGTAGGACCTACTGGTGTCAGAATAATGATAAGCATCCATCTCAGATCTTAGCACTCAGAGGAGGGCTGCTACTACATCAAGATCAGCAAGAGCCCAGAGAGAAAAAGGCACATTGGAACTTGGCACCATCTACCTGGCCATTTTGACATAAGCTCATGGCTATCACACTTTATTCACACTATTCTAAAGAATACAGATGTTCAAAATTTCAGATGCTCTTGCTACAGTTAAAAGGATAGAAATCAGTTTTTTGTTCTCTTAGCACTTCAGACCTGAATCATTACATAATGTAGGATTTTTTTTGCCTCAGCGATCGATTGGTTTAATGCCATCCACAACATGCTTGTCCAAAACCACCTGAAAAAGTACCATAGCACATTTCTCAGTATGCACATGCTCCATGACCATGTGGTTTATTCAATGATAATACTTAAAGAGAACCTAAGCATTGCCCTACTGACACCAGGTTTTGTAACACCAAGAACTTAATACAGTGCTTCAAAGCCTTTCCAACTTTCTGAAACACCAAAGGAAACAAGCTGCCAGGTAACACAGGAATAGTATATTCTCAGGCAGGATGCTCATGTCACTGAAGCCATCCATATCAATACATCAAAGATGAGACTCTTCAGAAGATCATTCCATAAACAAAAGACCATAGAAGACCAGATGAAGGTATATTTGGGTGGACTCTAAAAGGGTAGGACTTAAGCCATGAAGTCTTAAGAGCCTAAACCCATCTAATTATGTTTTTGCAGTCTGAACCACTGTACACATTCTGAAATTATGCACAGAACAGTCATACTGTTCAAAATTCAAATCTTTGTGCTTAATTCAGCTCACAACAAACAAAATGACAAATATTACTGTTCCACAATGAACAATATCAGCTATTCTGGAGCCTGTAGGAGAGAACCCTGCAAAGAGTAACCTTTCTGCAGACTGAGGTGCCTTAAGTCTTTTTCACACAATTACACAACTGATCCAAATTACAAACAGGTCAAGATCACCTAATCCCTACTATCACACAACAATGCCAAGGAAGGAATGGAGTATTTTCCTCTACAGCACTCTTAGTCAGAACAAATGTTTACTAGAGATAAAATGAAAAAATTACAACCACCAAAGAAAAACATTCTCTGGAGTAATAAATCAAGTAGCTTCATAGTCATACTAATGAAGCGTGTCATTTCTTATTAAAACATTCCTGTCTGGTTGCCAGAACATGAGATTCACCCAAACATTCAGCTGATGTGTATGTAGAAGTTAAAACAGGTGTAACTCTTTCATAATTTCACTGGACATGTGGGAGCTGTTCCTCAAGTAACCAAAAATAATCTTTTGGATAAAACATTTGATTTTCTTAGTATTATGGCTCAACTTAAGTACCAGAATATTTTTTTAAAGATTCATCACATTTTATTCATAATGCATTCAGTTTATTACTATTATTGTATTATGGACAAATAAAAATGCAACAAAAGCCATATTAGTCAGAAACATTCTCAAGCCTCCCCAAAACTACAACTGTCTAAACAGTTATCTAAAAGGAAAAATTATTTTTTTTTCCCTCCACCCCAAGATAGTGCAACAGTGTATTTTAGACAAACCTTGCCAACAGGAACATTCTTAACATCTTCCACAAACACAACTTCCCTCAGAGACCACTGCTCTTCATTCACTTTCTCCTCCTCTTTTGGAGCAGGAGTTGATCGTCGTCGTTCTGAGACAAAAAAGTAATTACAGACAAAAAAAAAAAAAGATATTAAAGATTGAATCAAGGCATCAAAATACAGTGTTCAGTAAACACTAAACCTTTCCCTCAAAAAGGATTATCAATGGAGAAAACTAGAAATTAAGAAGAGGTTAACAAGAATCTGACTTTAAAACCAGCTAAAGTCAAAGCTACCTAACTCTATGCCATGCCACTGCCATGGTGTTCTATGAAATTAGCACTAACAAAGCCTATCTGAAAACAACACAAATTTTAAGGATGTCTAAGCAAAATAATTAGAAAGCAATTGTTTTAGCACAGCTCAGATATTCATGCTTTAAGTAACCATGATGACATTTCAAGACCCTTAATTCAGCCCCACTACATGCTACAGTGCTTTATATCACCTTACACAAAGTCTGCTTGTCCACAACACAGAATTTTTGGTAAACATCTAGAAGAGTAGCACATGAGGCAGAAAATAGCTATTTGGGCTAACAGCAAGTGCAATACAGTGAGATTTGCTGCAAAGATATTACCTAAACAGTAACTGTAGCACACTCAGGATCAAATTTTAAATTTGTAACATGATTAAATTAACACAGACAAGAACCTTTAATCTCCTGAATTTAGTATTGAGTACAACTAATATTATCAACATGTTTAAATTAAGAAGCAGAGAACTTCTAAGATAAAGTTAAAGTGAAGTTAAATTCAAACACTATTTCAAAATCCCAAGCAAAGTTACAGTGAAAAATTAGTTGAAAGAACTGCAAAGAGAAGAAAGCACTAGGGAAAG
>NW_009970723.1:10863378-10886776 GCF_000747805.2 Chaetura pelagica
AAAGATTCTATTATTAAAATTAATTAGTACTGTAGATATAAGCATACAAGATTCTCAGTCACCAAATGAGCCCATTTGATTCTCTAGGTGAGCACTTCAAAAAACCACAGTATGTGAACAATTAGAAGAAACAGGAGCAGAGAGAATATTTCTTCAACTGATGGCATTGTAATCAACCCTTTATAAATTTATGGGTTTAAATAGAGAAAAAATATTCTTAAGAGGTCAATTACAATAATTCTAATGCAGCCTTTTAGGTTTTAAAGTACAAATTGTACTATAAAACTTCTCTAATTGCTTTTGTATGTTAGTAAAGAATATATAGTTTTAGACATTTTATGTAATAGATAACAAACTACTACTTCATGCACTGAAGTTCACCTGCCAAGCAAGCTGTGCAAGAACAGCTCAATCTTAAAAGCAATTTTTCAAAACAAGTTCAGCTTCTGGGCTGTAAAGAAACTCACTATCATTTTGCAATTAAAAATAAACAACTTTATTGTCAGACTTCCTCTTGATCACCTCTCGAATGATAATTTTTATTCTGTGAACAAGGTTTTATGCTTGCTTAGATACACCTTACATCAAGTAGTAACTGCGTACACTAATATATTTAAATTTAACACTGACAATTCACTGATGATCTAAAGTCTACTACAAAAGCCTTTCAAACTGAAAGACTGAAATGTGTTCTAAAATTAATGCAGAATCTTTGTAGAACTGTCTCTTCTGAAACCTTATCTACACAAACACATTACTATGAGCTACACATTACTTACTATACGGCATGGATGCACTGCTTGCTATTGAAGATGCATCACTACAAGTGGAAGCTGGGGAAGGCGGAGGACCCATCTCAGTTTTCACTGGTTCCTGTTTACTTTCAGGTCTAGGGTTAAACACGACACTTAGAATGAAGAAAGAAGAATTTAAATCTCTCTGTAACAATGGACAAACTGTCAGGTGTGTTCCAGCCATGTTCCTTTAATAATGCTTTAATGAAATAACACCACACTTGCAAACAATCATCCTAACCAGCAAGGCTATACATCCAATGTTGGGAACCTGCTAAATCAGGGAATAGCTTTATAACATTTACTGAGCATAGATAGAACATTACAAAAAATAAAAACTCTTATATCCACTCCATTTGAAGACAGGAATAACTATTAGTTTTATACAGTAACCTGAAACTCTAGAACTGCTCAACTTTTTCAAGCTTTTCTTGAAACTGCTTAAATCTGTTTTAAGAAACATTTAAATGGCAATTGTCAACCCAATTATTTTGTTCAAACTACAGCAGGGCTGAAACAGGTATCTCAGTACCATGAAAAAGGGTCTGAAAATACTTCTGTTTAAAAAACAAAAAACACCAAAACAAAACAGAACAAACCCCACTTTGAATTATTCAAATACAACGTCTTGGAAACTTTATGAAAACACTGCAGGATAGTCTTCATTTAATATTCTTGCTGCATTTCAAATTTCTGTCCCTGTCTCACATAACCGAGACACCTTTCCTGCAGTGAGCATTTCTGCACATTTAGCAGAGTTTACAAAAAAGCTAGAAGCTTATAAAGAAGGGAAAAACTTCAAACTGATAAAAACCTGAGCTTCCCTCTTTCCAATTTTTAATCCATCACCAATTCAAGAGAATATCAAATAAATGTGTGTTCTTGACACTTACTTTGCCTCAGTAGTTTTGTTAGCTTTCTCCATATTTTTCAAGCTCTCAGGTGACCGAAGCTGAAATCGACAGCTGTCATTCATGTTCCAAACGGATTCCATTAATACACCCACTTTAGGAATTCCAGCACTGATTGAAAAAGCAACTGCTCCAGCATGATAGAGAGGGTTATTTCTTAAACACACCTACAGATAGAAATAGTTATTTCTATGAGACCAATGGATTATACTGAGGGAAATCATACATGCATGCATTTTCTTGGTGACATATATAGTAAAAAAAACCAAACCAAAACAACTTATGGAACTAGATGAAAAGAAAAGCACAAAGTACCATGCACTTTGCTAGGAAAAAAACAAAGACACTCTTGTGCAATTCATAACTGAAAGCAGCAGCTTTAGCAGTGCAACTGTTTAATATACAGTATTTAGATGCTCCACCACAGAAGTACAATTCATCCAATAACAAAGACTCATCCCAGAGTGCTTAGAATGGACATGGAACCAAAATAAATGTGTTCCTTGGGAAGGAGCTGTTTTGTCTCATACCAATTCTAATAATAATCACAAAAAGAATCCTACACTTCTATGTCAGCTATTAAATTTTTTGGTAAAGGCTTCAAACCAAAGGCCTTTCTCACCAGATTACTAAACCAAATTCAAATACTGCTGGCATTTAAATACCAAACAATTTAAAAGCTATGTGCTCTGCTGATTATTTCTATACTTACTTTCTCTCAAAATACAGAATCAGTAGGCAAGTTAAAATTGAAGTACAGGTTGATCCTCCACATTTGCAGCAATAATCATACTTGTAAAAACAATAACAACACTAACCGGATACATCCATTCACAGTCATAGAATTAAAACATACTATTTCAGTTCCCCAGTATTGATACAACTTCTGTGCATAACAAGAATAAAGCCTAATTTGTTTTAGCTTGAGTTTTTTTAAGAGCAGGTTGTAGGCATATAGCACTGTAAAATCGCCACTTGTGACAGTTGCACTTGCCTGGGTTCCAACGGTTATGTTTGGCATAGAGGAGATCCCAGCACTAGACTTCGGCTTCTTATTTTTTGCTCTGGCCTTTTCTAGCATTTTCTTCCTTTGGCTAAAAGGAACTACACCCCTGTGGAAAAACATGTATTATTTTTTAAAAGGCTATGAAAAAACCCACTGTTTGTAACTTTGAACAGTTTATTCCTTCTGCTTAATGTAGTCATGATCAAACACACAAGTGTCTCTGCCACCATATCCAGAATCTCAAAGCTCTGTAGAAGTGACATTTTTCTATATTCCTTCCCATTTTTCAAATTCATCTCAACTGGCCAATTTATTAGGGGGAGGAGGAAGAGGGAGACCATGTAAGATACGTCACTGCCAAATGGCTTTCCTTCTAGTCCAAAATGCTTCAAGACCTCTGTCACAGATGGCTTTCAAGTTGCAGGCTGTCCCCTATGAACTTGAGGACATCTTTCCCAACTCTAGTGATAGTTTCCAGAATTTGAAGTCATTTGTTTTTAGATTCTAGAAGCCTCACTTTCTCACTGGGGACACGGCTGAAGGAGTCTAGAACTTTTATGTCAGACTTCAGCTGTAAGAGGGGGAAAAAGGACACTTCTTTTTGTAATTGGATCCTCTCAGTTTAGCTGAAAATGTCTATGCAAGCAGTCAAGGATGTTTACTATTACGATACTTCATGTATTAGCCAGTGGGTTATACAGTTGGATGCTTTTACTTGAAAACCTCGTTCATGCTAAGAAAAACATGAAATCCATCAGTCCTGTTCAACACTGGAAATGGAAATCCTTTCCAGTGCACTACAGATCATTGTAACTAAGGATATCACAGAATCACTAAGGTTGAAAAAGACCTTTAAGATCATCAAGTCCAACCATCCACCCTACAACCCCTAACCACTAAACCATCTCCTGAAACACCATGTCCACCCGTTTTCTGAACACCTCCAGGAACGTGCCTGCACCACCTCTCTGGGTAGCCTGTTCCAATGCCTCACCACTCTTTCTGTGAATAAATTTTCCCTATTATCCAATCTGGGCCTCCCCTGGTGCAACTTGACCCCATTTCCTCTTGTCTGATTGCTAGTCACTAGGGAGAAGAGGCCAACACCCACCTCACCACAACCTCCTCTCAGATAGTTGTAGAGAGCCATGACATCTCCTCTCAGCCTCCTCTTCTCCAGTATTAGATATCAGTATTAGCAAAAGCTTCTGTCTACCAACAATCTGATTAACGTAACATCAGCATTGCTGACCTTTAACCCTTCCCAGAAAGGACATGTTGGGTAATAAATAAATTGCTTTCAAAGATTATGTAGAAATGCTAGCATGTCTTTTTGTATATATTGCACTGATTATTCCAAAAGCAGTAAATATGGCAGGTTCTAATAGCCAGGTATCTCCAACGTTATGGCTTATTAGCATCTATACTAAGAGTAATACTCTTACTTTCATTATGTCATAACCAAGAACCAAAGAGCTGTAATTCGGAAATTTGGGACTACAAGTTAGATTAAAATACAGTCATGTTTAAGTTTACAAGCCTAGTTGCAACTATACTTAAGTATTTTCCAGAGGATTATTAGAATTTAACAAGAAAGCTTTTTTATAGAATCAATTTTGAATGCTTCCATTTCCAAGTCATCCAGTATTTAACTCATCTGTGCCTAAACGCTACTTGAGCTTTGGGCATGATCTGTAATGCAACAACTCCTGACACAGACAGAAACAATGCATTTGACCATGTGTTAATAATGTTCAATTAATTCACTCAAATTAGAAATTTGTATCAGAGCTTTTTTGGGAATGTTATTTTTGAAGTTTTGTTTTTTGTTGTTTTAAATTGGTTAAAAATAGGCTTAATCATTCATACTTTACGATGTTTAAAAATGTTATATTTTAACAACAAGCTGCAGAGGGAGCATTTGATCTTTTTTCTCCCTTCTTTAAGATCTGGATCAAAAACTAACAGATCAGACTTCCTAACAGTGCCGGGCAGAAGAATGTGGACCTCATTTGTGGGTAAGTTTATTCCATATTTATAATCTGACAGTGGCCTGAAAGGCATAAAAGCAGGTTATTCTCTGATATTGTGTAGTACTGATATACCTGGACACTAAAGCGTTTTATACATATCCCCTAAAAGAATAATCTTATTCTCTTAAAGATGTTATGATTGGATCCAAAAGCCTTAGGCATTAAAAGAAGAGAACAGGTACACTTTTTAAAGGGAATCTAAACTTAAGTGCAGAGTTACAGGCCTCGAAACAACCGTGACTCAGTAGATCTGCAATGCTTCTCAGAGCCAAGGACATGAAGACGTCCACAGGATCTACACTGTTGTACACAAACACAGTATTTACTTACCACCAATACAAGTTGTTCTCTAGTTGAGCACACGTATAAAGAGCACAACAATGTAAAGAAACAATCCGTTCTCCCTGAAGCTCCGAGTATGTCTGTGCAATGTGTTCTAATTTAGAAGCTACAGAGCTTAAAGTTTCATCTACCCATGTAGCAACCTAAGGGAGAAGGGAAGAAAGAAAGAGAGAGGGTAGAGGGGAAAAAAGTAAGTTCCACCTTAATTGTCATATTTATTGGTCTTGAAAGGAAAAAAAACAAACTACCACAAAATAAAAAACAATCCCTTTCAGGTTTTATCCCCTACTACCTTTTTCCCCCCCAAAAAAGAGCCTTCCAGGATTTTTTTTCTCCTCTATTTCTAGTCCCCAACAAAACAAAACAAACAAAAAAAATTCTGAGAGATGTCATAAAAATACTTCAACAAGTGCAGTTTCATGTTTACTTTTAACATGGCAGAACAGTATCTTCAGGTAACATACTTTACATCAGTGAAAGCTTCAGTGCCTTAAGTTTTTCTAGTATGTATATACCGAACATTAACAACCTTCTCTATTCTTAAACCAGTCTCAATTTCTACTGTAACAGCAAAAACTCAAGTACTTCAGATAATCAGCTAAAACAGATATATTTCACTGTTTCAGCTGTGTATCTGCCAGGTTGCTGTTTTTTTAAAAATGTTTTTGCATTTTTATAAAACACCAATTGAGTTTGTGTTGCTTTTGCAACTGTATAGTAAAATAAGTGAAATGAACAAACAATTCAGTACTTCCTGCTACTAATGAAGCTGAAGAATCAACTTCTCCATAATATACTGCAAGTAACTGAAAAAAAAACCCCACAAAACAACACAGCTTTGTCAAATTCAACAGCCAGCACAAACATTTCATACCTTGTTATTTTCAGTGGCAACAGTTGCTCTAATACTATTTGCAGAAAGGAGCACTATCTTTTCATTGGTCAATCCCAAGAACATGGCTCGTGGATGATGTAGGGAAGGATTCTTTGGAAACAAAAAATGCTTTTTAGATATTGAAGCATAAAAATAATTCTGAAGGTAAATATTTAAAGATGTACAGTACCTGTGCATTTCTGTAAGGCTCTGATTCACTCCACTTCCATTGATAGAGTTCTCCTTTACTGCTAACAGCCACGAGCTCAGAATACAGAGCTCCAATAGAAATAAACTTTGTTCCATCCTACAAATTCAGAAATATGACGTCTAAGACAGTGATATTATAAATACACATTAAAATATATAAATGCAAAAATATTAACTTGAAACTGTTAATTTTTTTTCAGTTCCCATGAATGTTGAACCTTAAAATAAAGACATATCCAGCTTGTCTCAAGCTCAGCATGCTGTCAAACACACACACGATTGCTTCTGACAGAACAAGGGAATAAAGAAATAGGTATTATTTTCCTGAAGTTTAGCAATAACATATAGATGGCAATTAACTTGGACAGTTTATTAAGAGCTTCCACAATATTTTAAGAACATGACACTGCTCATAGAATTAAAGA
The DNA here is from genome assembly GCF_000747805.2 of Chaetura pelagica. Lineage (NCBI taxonomy): Eukaryota > Metazoa > Chordata > Aves > Apodiformes > Apodidae > Chaetura > Chaetura pelagica. The sequence goes on from NW_009970723.1 coordinate 10,869,974, forward strand.
TGGGAAGATCTTTTGACTTCTGTAATTTTTTTAAGTTTCCCACTAAAATTCTGGCTTTTTAGAATGAGCAAAAAAGCAACACAATTCCATTATTCTACTCATAAATATACTCATGAAGGTTACTTCCAAATACCCCAGAAATCAATCAACAAATTCACTGCCTCATCAATTAAACAATTATTATATTTCATTTTTGAAGGTAAATACACAATTGCAAACAAAATCAAGTACTATCACATTGATGCATCACTATGCATTGACAGACTTAAAAAATTTCTAGTTATAGGTTATCCCCACCATTCTCTTCATTTTAACACTTTACCAGAGCTCATACAGCATCTCTCTGCTACTTAGACAGAACAACTTTGCCCAACTGCTTCACTCTGTCCCTTACCCAGATTTCTCAGGCCTGTTTTCCCCCCTCTCCAACCTGGTTGTTTATTAATGTTGCAGCAACTATGCAACAGTTACAATCTCACTTCTTACAACTTCCTGCTCCCCCTTGAATTGAAAGGAACCTCAAACTGCAAACTTCTGAATTTGAGTGATTTTACAAAGTATTTACCTCTGAGAAGTTTGCTGAGAAACATTTGTAAGGCCTGTCCATTCGCTGCTCCTCAGCAAGTACAGCTATAGGACAACTACGTTCTTTCTAAATTTTGTTACTGCCAACAACTAGAAGTTCTCATCCAGTTAAGGGAGAATACAGTTTTTTTAAAAATTATCTTAAAAATAAATGATCTTAAACTAGTATGAAAAATAATAAAAAATAATCTTAAACTAGTGTGAAATCAAATTCTGTCTTCTACAGCTACATGATAACTAGTCTTCTCTGTAGGAGTTCTCTCAGATCAGTAACTTGAGCCGTCTCTTAGATTACAATGCCACCACATCTAAGCAATTCAACCCTCTGATGGGAAAGTGAACTCTTCAGACCTTTAAAAAAAGCCCACCATTCAGCATATTTATCTGTCCCCTCAATGAAGAGATTTTTCTTTCAGCTACAGAATTGTACAGATGGAAACATTTTTAGTTTCATAAATCTGGATTCATACTATTTTTTTTTACTATTTTCATTCCCAAAAGTGAGCATTTCAAAAGGTGCAAGTGTGTCCTTGAATAACATGGGATTCAGTAAATCTCCTATCAATAGCTCAAAAAGTTTACCAATATTTTGAGAAAGAAAGCAACAGGAAAAGACAGAAGCAATCACAAGGAATCATCTTTTATATCTTAATAACAGGATCTAGAATTAGTTAAATTGTAAGATAATTATTTGATTCTGAGGCCACCTACCAATACAACACTTGCCATTGTATAAATACTGCACATTCCAAGGAAGAACTACCATCAGAACATACTGTAAGACTAATGAGATGCATCTCAACTTCATCAGCATAAATGAATCTTCAGAAGTTATCTGGCCTAATGCCTCAAAGTTAAGTATGGAATGTAATTAATTTCTGCTCCAAGACTATTATTATGGCCTTTAATCTTATTAATCTGTTTTACAACTTCTTTTAAAAGAAGTTTTACACCATGAGCTCAACACTAAAGAGACCTGCCACTCAACATTTTTCTCTCCCACCAACAATATATTAGCAGTTGTGATCTAAAACTGCTACATACACCTCCATGAGGTCATTCAAATGACTAATGGCACAAAGATGCACAAACAACATGACGGCTCTAGTTCTGTAACTGATGTCTTATGTGTTCAACTATAAATTCTGACTTCAGACCAGAGGAATTTCATACTTGAAGGTGATACAGATGGCTGAAAAAATCTTAGTATCTCAATAGCTAAACAGAATATACCTATTTGAACAAAGGCTCAGCCTGCACCTACCTACAATCTAAAGAAACCAGACATAGTTGCCATTCTACAGGGTTGCCATTCTATCTATCTGATACTACGGCACCATGTTGATATGTGGCAATGTAGACTAACAGTACTACAGTCCAACAAGACCTGAGCTATCAGAAGAATTCATTCATTGACTTGAATCCTTGAGCAGTTAATTTCACTTAATTGGTAGAGAAAACTCGTGCAACATGTCTCAACATCATTAGTCTCAGATGGTGGGTGAAACCAATGCATTTGGGAACAGTATCAGCTTTCCAGAAGTTTCATCTATTCCTCTCATGTTGGTACTTTACCTCCCACAAACACAAGTTAACCAACATCATTAAGAGCTACTATGTTCTGTTTCAAATGCTAAATGTCAAAATAATGAAAAATTAAGGGAAAATATTTGTGAACAAGATAGGTTATTTTGTAGCAATTCCACATGCATTTTAATTGCTACCCTTGCTTACTGTCTTTTCCATAAACATTTCAAGATCTCCTTTCCAATTTTCAAAATGGAAGAAATGTCTGCTGGTGTCTCAGCTAAATCATCTCCCTCAGGATTAACCTTGAATAATTTCTATTGAAAAATATCACCACCAAAATTTCAGAGTAGGGATATAGCAAGTAAGATGCTGAAAAAATTCTTACAAATGCTGAATTGACGACGGCATTAAAAGTTTAACCTTTTTGGATAAAGATGAAAGACCTTTCCAGTAAGACACCTTCATTTAACTGGAAGCTACAGTTTATAGGAGTGCAAATGCAAACAGTTATCTTGGAAGAAGTTCAGTATATTTAAATTGAACAAGCATGCAATTAGATATCATAGCAAGTTAATTCCATAAAAGATATGTATTGAAAGACTATAATAGCTGTCCTAGGGCAGGATCTCCTCAGTTTGCAAATAACAAAAAACTCCATCCAGAAAGTAAAAAAAACAACAAAACAAAACAACTCTAATTTAGTAACTAAGATTCAGGGCCAGAGAGAACAATGGGGTTAACAAGAAGAATATTCCTGAAGTAGTAAAAAACCCAGAACATAACAAGGAACACAAAAGTAATAATGGCCATAATAATGTTACCAAAACACAGCAGCAGAAATAAAAGGTAAATTAGTATTCCAAATATCAATTACATTTATTCTTTGATGGTAAAAGCCCTCAAATCTCTGTCCGAGCCAGATGACCCTCTCATTCTACCATTATGACAAAGCAAGGGGGACAAAAGCTGCCAGGTTTCACTAACACAGAAATTCAATATGACTGGCTGAAAAAAAAAAAAAAAAAAAAAAGCATGATACAGCAAATAACAGCCTCAGATACTGTGGGGGCAGACCAAAATGGGAATAGAGACACACCCTAAGTCCATAAAATTTGTTTTATAAACATAGATTATCACTTCCATTCCTGGAAAGTTGTTTGGTTTGTTCAGTTGGGTTTAGGTTCTTGACTTTAAAGAGAAAAAAAAAAAAAGCAATTTTCCCAAGCATCTAGGTAATTCATAAAGAAAATTATGACAGATACCCAGTTAGCAACATTTAGCTGAAATTCCTATTCTTATATCTCACATGGGAATTAATTCATTGTCAAGGCAAGAAGTAGAGTTACAGAGAAAATGAGCTTATCAAAGCCAATGGGACTCTGAAGGAGCAATCAAGACTCATTTAAGTTACTGGTCAACTTAAATGACAACTGAAAATAAAAGTCAATTTTCAGCATTGTTGCTTAAAAGCCTGATCTACTCAAATTGAAAGTATCTCTGAGAAAAATAATACTAATAAAAAAAAAAGTTTTCCTTGATGTAGGATAGTTAGGATTGTTTCATGAGTTTCCTATTGTCTCTTAAATGTTTTGAACATCTTGAGTAAAAAACAGGAAGAAAAAAACCAAACATTATGATCTACAGCAGTTCCTTCAAAACACATGGAGAAGAAAATTAAAACAGTAAAAACAGAAGCACAGCTGTAAGGGTGTAACAAATTATTTATCATTTTCCTAAGTGCATAGTAAAGAATATGCTTTATTACATTACCTCACATAAACTGGGATGTGATACTCAAAACGAAACAGGGTATTTATCTGGAAAAAATCAACAGATCTACTGCATAGCATGGAAATAGTAAAAGAAAATTCAGTACCTTATCTGGCCACCACTGCAGGTCTTCTCCTAAAGACACAGGACTTTGAACAGGTGTATTCTTCTTGTCCAGGTTGGGCTCCCCTTCCTTACTTGTAGAGCCTCTTTCATTATCAAATGAGGCTCCATCAAGCCACCTTCGTTCACGCAAACGTAAAACGGACTCACGTTCACGCAACAGCTCAGAGTCTCTCTCTAAGGGAAGAAGGAGAACTGGTATGCAATTGGGTCACACCAGTGGGATAAAAGTAAGCCACTCTCTAGTAAAGACCCTTCAGGATGCAACTAACAGCAGTTAAAACTACTCACACAGATTAAAAACAAAGTCTGACATGCAACATTCAATGTATTAACCCTTTCAAGCACATCTACTTTAGAATTACTAAACATAACCTAGAAATAAAGGTCAGAGTTTTGTGCATGATAAAAAATGCTAAAGCATTTTCACTTACATCATAAGAGGCCAAATATATTTAACATGGCAATTTAAAGTTTCATAGTACAATATGCAGAGTTTTGCAGTATTGTTTTACCAATGTAGTAGCAACAATGAAAAATCTAAATCTATATAGTCGGTTAGGTATCTTTATGCAAACCAAAAAAGAGTATTTATTAGAGAGTTTCAGAACAAATTTCAAAAGAGAAAAAAGAAAAAAACAACCAAAAAAACTACCAGTAATTTGTGAAGGTTAAAGAAAGCAAGCATTAAAAAAAAGCTCTTGTATACGTGTTTGATAATCCAACCCCTTTTCTTTAAACCAGTATTTCATAGGACTGGATTTAATATATTAAAGTGTATCCATTTTGAGTATATCAAATGAAACTTTTCAAGAGTCAGACAACTTTTAAAAAGGATCCTTGTAGGAAAATGTTCCTTACCAAAATGCTTCCCCTCCAATTGGCCTACAAACTGTCTAAAGCCAGTACTCTGCAGTTCGCTCATGCAGATACATTTTTTTAAATCAGGTAATCAAACTAACTTTCCAAGAGTCAACTATGCATGGAAAATAAGGATTATAAAATTCGTGGTAACGTCTTATATAGAATAACCTTAGGAAAGGAAAAAAAAAGGAGGAATTTAGAAGGAGTTATGTCAGATGCTGAATATTTGTACACGCACACAATGCATTTAACCTATCAAGTACTTCATTTATGCTTACAAAAATCAACTGGAATTACACGTGTAAGATGACCACGTTATTATCATAATTTCAACAAATTACACCAAGTCTTGGGTCTTTCACTATATTAGAAAATGGGAACATTTTTACATAGGCCAAACATAACAGCTTAGAGATATATTTAATAAAGTACTGCACTGATTTTCTAGCAAACATTACACTGCCCCCTGACTAATATTTTCGTTAACAGGAACTTAGGTGTTCAGCAATTAATATACTTAAACATGTTCATGAAAGGCAACAGAACTGTACTAAACAAACAATGACAGCAGAGGTTGGATTAACAGTTTGAAATACTCTAGGCATCTGTGCAACAGCTTCAAAATGACAGGAAATTACTGCATGGTCTGGTATAAGTCTTTTAAGTGTAATATGCTTTTAAAAAAAGAAAAGTAAAATGCCTTAACACTGCTCAAGGAGGTTTTTTTATCAGCTGCCAATAGTTTTCCTTATCCAACTATAAAAATGTTTCCAAAAAGTAAAATTTTCATTTCTTCTCCCTCCTCAAGTATCTAAAGTTCCTCGATCCATAAAGGTAACTTCTGTCATGGAACAATTAAGGAAATGTGAAGAATAGTGAACAAAGAGCAACCCAAAAGAACGAAGGGGAAAAAATAAAATAAAATAAAGAATGCTGCATGTCATCAATTTTTACTCTTTTTTTGGAGCCAAATTAAATATTTGTAATGCAATCTCTGTATTAGTAGGTACTTACACTACAGTTTAAAATAAACTTAACATGCAAAATAACACCTTGCAACACCAATGGATCAATAATTAGATTTAAAATACATAGCTATCAAGGTTCTTGCAGAACTTACCTGCTAATATTCAGAATTCATTAAAATTCTGATGAGTAACAGTCTATTTATCTGCTCTATATTTGACAACATAACACAGTCTACTTTCGCATTAAATCAGAATCTAAACCACCAGTGTGTACTATCACTAGCTTTTTCCACAGCAAACTACTTATCGCAAAGAAAAAAGGTGCAAAATTACCTCTGGATGAGCCTAGCCTGGAAAGTGATGAGCGCCGAAAGGATGGATAACCAAAGTAACTAATATCTTCTGAAAACATAGCATCAGCATCAATAATGACACTTGGGTGAGCAGAATGTATGTCAGCATCCAGAAGAGACATAAGATCCTCTATAAGAGGAGACAAGGGTCTTAAGTGAATAATCAGCTACTTCATACATCAGCTAGAGAGACCATCAACTAAATAAATATGAAAACAAAAAAAATCCTATCTAGTAATTGAATTTCTGCTCTTCAGATTCACCAGTGCAAACTCATGTGCCTCCTATGCAACCACATTTCAAATCAAGCTTGGTGGAAAATTCCCTACAAGAACTGCTCTATCACTTATCTAACCACATTTCCCAAACAAGACTTGCCCAAAACACATTTTTCTGTAACCCAGAAATTCAAACTGTAGCCTGTCACATGAAAGAACAAAGCACTAGAGTAAGACAGATACATAATACATACACATGCACACACACTCATGCATGTAACACAGAACTCCAAAGATGACCTGGAATTAAGGGAGGACAGAATTGATGGTGAAAGCTGGCCTTCACAAAGCCGTGTTTTGATGTCAAAGACTACATTCCTCCACAGAACGTGTCTTTCAGAGAATTATGTACTTGTTTAACTCACAGGCTTGCAGCTCTCCATACAAAGCTTAAAATGCTAGTTACATTAAAAACAATAACGGTTATCTGGAAAAAGCAACATTTTTTGACACCATGCAGTTAAAAAAAACAACGAAAAACAAAAAGCTGAAAAATACTGTGACTGTCCTCACCTCTATATTAGAAAACTCGAATTTCTCTTAAGTACTGATTAATCATCTTTGAAGTATAAAACCATATTCTTCTGTTTACTAAACTATGGCTGCTATCCACACACAAAAAGAGGCTACTGAAAAATGTAATTTATTGAAGTCCAGCAGTATGGACTGACAAAACAACTAAACCTGACTACCATCTTGCTGCTACAGAAAGGACAATCCTACTTCACTCTTTCATCCCTGCGGCAAGCACCTCCTTGGGGCCACAAGCCCACAAAGAGGGATTTCTAAACCTACAGCCAGCATGTTCACCTGGCTTGAAACACTATTTCACAGCATACAGAAGTAAGGTGGGAAGGAATATTCTGACTGACTTAACTGGGTAGTCAAATGAAGCACAATAGGTGGTGCCTCAGCACACACAGCAAGGCTAACAGGACCCTACTGCTGCCAAAGGAGGCAGTTCTGCCCCTTTCCCAAGGGGGAAAATCAAATCTGATTAAAAAATCAGGCTCTCTAAATTAAGTTTTAGCTAACCCACGCAGGCACACAAACCTCACCACCACACCAGCAAGTGGCAGGACAGCTCCTTCAGGCAGTAGGACCACCTCATCTGTTTAAACCACCTGTGAATGGTAAGACAAGGCTATACACTGAGTCCCCTCAGGAAACACAGAATCACAGAATAGTCATGGTTGGAAAGGACCTCTGAGATCAGAGTCATCATTAAAAAGAATCCAACAAAAACAAAACAAAACAAAAACCCCAAACACCCACACACTAAAGAAGCACAAATAATTTAAACGTATCCAGTTCTCAGCCTCTTACTCATTGCAAGCATAAGTTTAAAAAGTATCTGGATATCAAGCTTTGTAGTTAAATAAAAGCATTCTTCATAGTAAAACCTGATTATTATGGCTCTTTTTCTCACTGTCTTGAATGCAGGGAGGTGAGAGTACAAAGGAGAGGGTATCCAAAATCTGAAAAGGAGCCAGAAGTCTATACTTAAAGCCAGTATTAACTCACATAACTGTTCCACTTATTGATATGGAAAGTGTTAAGAGGCTTTCACATCCCTGCACATCAAAATATTGATCCTCAAATTTTTTAAGTCTCTTCTCCAGGAAAAGTAACACATACCAACTACAATCAGCTGCCCCCAGAAAAACAGCACTGTAACTAGTGAGAGCTGTGGATTTCAAATCAAAACCTGCACATATGCTTTCTGCATTAAATAAGTAATCTACTGAAGTGTAGTCTGTGCACCTAAAAGCACACCATTTGGGACTCAGTAGCTCATGCAGTACATTTTAGGAAGTCACCCTTGACAGACAGCTTTGAAATTCTAGTTTAAAAGTTTGGATTTGGCAAATAGGGTCTATTAAAACACTTGAAATCTCTCAGAGTGGCCTTATCCTGCTTTCCACTGGCTTTCCACAATTCTAAAGCAGCAGTACACTGCACCTTAAGAGTGTCAGCCTGTAAGTGCCAGACTTTCAAGAGCTGGAAACACAGCTGAGACTCTCTTGTATCTCCCAATATTCACATGCTGCTCCTCTTCCCTCCTCCCAGAAATCATCACAACCATCTCTTCCTAGGTAAGCTCCAACCTCTCCTCAGCCTAGTACTCATTCTCAATTTTTTGGTCAGTATCCAGACAAAAACTGCTAAAACCATTGATTTATTTATTTTTTAGTAACAGAATTGGCCAGTACAGAAACAAACTCTCCAGCCTCATTCAAAATGGACAATATAAGGGTTTTTTTAAGGTAAGCAAAGCAAGAAATACTCCTGACAGAAAACACACGCCAACTTGTGACACACACACTCCTTCCTCTATGCGAGGCATCCTGAGTTTAGCTGTGTTTCCAGAAAGAAAACTAAAAATTCAAGCCACCAGACAAGAACCAAAATTATGCAGATTTTGGCTAAATGTGCATTAAGAAGAGTGAGAAAATGAAGCCTCTTCTTACCCTCTTGTTTCAGCTTCAAATTATATTTTAATTTTCTTCCAGTATTTCTGCAAGATATCCCCCTTCTTCCACTTCCCATACCAGCAAAGGTGCTAAAACCAGTAGGGGTAGGAGTCTAAATCCACTCCCCTTCAAAAACCAGTGGGATGTTTTTAGTGCTGCAAAAACAGATACTGCAAGGCTACGTCCAATTTAAGAATCCAGGGGGAAATGCATTCTCTGACTTTTATTTTCCTGCTGTTCAGAAAAATCCCATAGGATTGTATCATTCACTTCTTGTACTGTGTTAGACCAGAATCGGGCTGCACCCTTCACATTTAGATAATTCTGATAAACTTCTTTAGGTAAGAAAGTACCTATGATTCACTAGTAAACACCACTGAACATTGGAAGGAAAAGGATATCAAGGACAAAGAAAAAAAACTCCACCAATTAAAAAAAAAACAAACAAACATACACAAAAGAAGTTTCAGTATGCACATTAAGCAGCAACTCAAGTACTGAGCAAATTTTTCTTTTCAATGGCTCCATGCCTAGCATTATCACTGCATTCATTAATTCAAGGCGTTGCCTAAGTTGATTCAAATATCAAGTTGAGCTCACATTAAACCTCTTCCCTTAAGGGGGCAATCATAAGTTCTCTCTTCTCAGCTGCATATCTTTATGAAATATTCAAGAATCCACTGTCTTAGTATCTCTTCCTCTTTCAAGTTTGGATTACATTAGCAAAACTGTGTCAGTGAAGGGAGAAAAACATGAATTCTGGTTTCCTAGGGAACCAGACTCAAACAGAACTCCAGAACTTATTTATTGGTAAGATATATTGATATATTATCAAAAACATTATCCAACTTGAAGTTCATCTTAAAAACAAACAAAAAACCACAAACCAAACCACATCAACAAAGCCACAGAAAAAACATACATCTAATTGCTCTCCCCAAAGACAAGCCATTAAACTGATCCTATGTTACACTCCAGTTCCCATTTCCCCTCACTGCAAGCCAAGACAGTTAAGTGCTGCTACAATACCAGCCTGCCTCTCATCTCTTTTAAAACAAGTGGATTTTTCAACAAGCTCATCTTAATTCCAAAATCCAAAATAGTCTGAATGTCACTGAACTTCTGTTTCACAAGTCCCACTACTGAGAACATACTATAACATACTGAGGTTACTGAGCAAATGTGCAAACATCTGAACTATACAAAGTATTTTAACTTCTACATAATCTCTATACGTAAGATTAACAGAACACAAAGCTCAGAAGCCTCTAATAAAACAATATGACCTGGCAAACTAAGCTAGAGACCTTAAAGACTTTTCTGTGCTAAATGATCTTGTCCTATGTAGTTTTTACCTTGATTATTTTCCCCATGCATTTGTTACTTATCAAAAGAATCCACATTCCTCTCTTAACTGTCATAAAACATAAGAAGCAGGACTAGATTAGAGAAGTCGAAATCAAAGTACATAAGAGTCCAGAACTAAATATCAAAGAGACACTTATTGAAGGCAATCTGTACAGAGAAGTAAAGTTCTTCACTTAAGACACTTCCGAGAGTTTGGGAAGAACCAAGACGTGTACCTTAAAAAAATTCAGATGCATTAACTTTACAATAGTAACTGAAATTACCACAACTTCTGTATTATTGAAATTATGATTTATTATACAAAAATGTATTACTTTCACAGAGGTTGAAAAGTATCTTAGAATTTTTTATTATTTGATTTTAAAAAACAAGTATAACATTACCTTAGTGTTTTTAAAAAAAGCTTCTCTGTCTTGGAAGATTTAGAGAAGTAACCCTTAAATTTAAGGCTCAGAAAGCACCAGACATGAAGAAGGGAGAAAGTAAAAATTAGCATATGGTTTTAATCTAAATGCTAGACCCTCAAAAGCCCAGAGGCAGTCTTGTCATTTGCTTTTTTTATGCTTGGAAGAAACAAAATCAAAAAGCTTTAATGCATAACTTGACATGATTTTTAAAAAGAAAAAAAACAGTAGAGGATTTTTCATCTTTCAGAATAATTTATAAGAACCTGACTAAGAACTAAATGCATATAGCATTTATCAGTTATCTACAGTTTTCTTTTATGAACTCTGAAGCGATACTACTGTTGAAAAAGCATCTGACAGCGAGACGACACACAAAATTAAGAGTGCAAAGTTTCTAAAGCAAAAGACTTAAAAAAAGGTTATAGATAGTTCTGAAGGACAGAATTACTGGTACAAGTTGGAACATAGGTAGTTCCATTTAAATATGAGGAAAAACTTCTTTACAGTGAGGGTGACAGAGCCTGGAACAAGCTGCTCAGGGAGGTTGTGGAGTATCTGTATCCACCTGGACAGAGTCCTGTGTAAAGTGCTCTAGGTGATCCTACTTCAGTGCGAGAGTTGGACTAGATGATCTCTAGAGGACCCTTCCAACTCCAGCAATTCTATGAATGCTGGTATTTTTTACAGAGAGCTCTAGACAAGTTCCTCTGCCTAGTGTTCAGCTGGAGTTTTCCTTCAGTTTTGATGACATTCAGATATCAAATGAATTAATTTCTGTGCAACAAACTTTTTTTGCCCATAAAACTGCAATAACTTAAGACAGATAGAGAAAGCATAGTATGCTCTACAAATCACAAATTACATCTTTGACAACCAAAGACAAGACAGATCAAGTTTCACTTCAGTTGTCACTTCCACATCTTTTTGCACAAAAACTGGGGAAGTGTTAGCCCAGTTTCTCTGCGAGGTCAAAGAAAAAAAGAGGAAAAAACGCTAATAGTAAGAGGTTGCAATCTCTCACTGACAAGATTAGTCTAAATAGGAAAGAAGCTTTGAAAATTAAGCCAAGGACAAAATAGTTTTGTGGGCAGCTAGTCAGGACACTGAACCTTTTCATAGTACTTTAACCTGTCTCAAACACAAAAGACTCACAGACTGTAGTGCATGCACCTTCGAATAAAAGTTCCAGTCCAGGTTGTCAGACAGTCCCTGTTAAATGATGCTTATGCCCTCAAGAAGGACTAAGAGAATAGTTAATGTCTCAGAAAGCCGGTTAGTATGGTTAAAAGGAACTTCTACTGCAAATGATTACTAATAGTGATTTATCTCCTGAAGGCTGGTTCTGGAGGAATACAAACTCCTGCTTTGAATATTTGGAAAGAGTTAGAAGAATTTACTTCCTCCAGTGCATCTGTCTAAAAATAAGACTCAAAGATCTTTCATACATTTCAACAGAGGATTCTTGATTCTACAGCAAAATAAAGAAGCTTGACAGGTGCAACTAAAAGAGGCAAAATGAAATACAAAGCCTTTGCTGCACAACAAAAAAAACAAAACTTTTCTAATCACGATTGACAAGAGAAAGATGGAGGAAGCCCATGAACCTTCCTGGTGAACCAGATGAGCAGAAAAAAAACATTTATTAGAAAAATATCAAAACATCATTTTGACATACAGAAAGAAAAGCTAAAATGTAGTCAGTTTAAATGTGTTCTTTTCATGCAGTGCACCTAACACAAATATTAGATTTGGCTGCTATGTTTTCAAATATGTTTACTTAGCAAGAAAAGATTATCTAAATGATTTAGCCAATGTAAAAGAAGACTTGAAGTCTTCTATAAAATGCAATTGTATGGGACAGACAATATTGTTTAAATAGCTGGAATTCAATTAGCATATTTTACCGGTATAGCCAGAATACTACAGCATTTATGAGGGGAACTTGAGATGAAAAATAAATTCTCGAACTGTAACAACTGTAAGTTGTTTTGCCATCACTTGAGGCATTTTTTATTAGAAAACAGCTGTATAATTTTTTTCTCTAAAAACTGCTTTATCTTAAGAATATATGTTAGTAATAAAAAACATGCAAGTCACTAGAAGGTTTTAGAATTAGCTTTTATGAGCAAGCCACACAGCAGTCTCAGCATCTCGTTGAGCAGCAATATACAGATGTAAGTAATGCTGATGTTACAAAGCCTGGGAACCTAAAAAAAGACAAACTTTCATGCCACCCACAAATAGCATCAAGTTACTCTTCAATGCCTAACCCCTCAAGACATCCCAGTGCATCATTTCTTTTGTGCACCTTTGCTCCTATAAGCAAGAACTGTCTTTCTTCGCTGTATACCTTGCGTAGCATGGAGCATGCTGTAAGTGCTTAAATACAGAAAAATAAAAAAACACTGGCATTCTCTTAACAAAAGTTGCAGGATACAAACCTCCAGGAAGATAAGATTCACTTGCTGTGTCATCCCCATCATCTCCATCTTCATCATCACGACTCAACAAGTTATTTACAGCAAGGTTTACATCAAGATTCGTTCGCTGGAGTTCCCGAATAATGATACTTCTGGACTTCCCTTGTAAAACAACTTGTGCCTGTAAAAGCAGAGTATAATTGATTACTGGTCATCCTCAGCTCACCAACCACCATTTCTAGAGAAAGGAATGCTTGATTCTAAAATAAGTTTAATAAAAACCAACAGTTAGTAACAGTACATACAAAGGCTTCCATAGAGTTATCATAGTATCTTGTACTAGTTATTCCACCTTCTCTCAGTTCAAGTTAGGCCACTGAATTCCAACTTTGGTGCTGCATTTCCTAATGTTTTACCTAGAATCTACTTCTTAAAATGTTTAGTGCTGTAGTTAAAGGACAAGCAATATCTGTTTTTGAGAATGTTTTAAATTTCGACAAAACTGATTAAACTTACTATGTCATTTAAAAGAGTTTTGCCATCAACTGTTGATCCAAAGCTACACCTCAAACCCTGTCTTTTTGACACTGGCTTCTCTTTCCATTGCCCTTCAATATGTAACCACCTTATTTCTTCTGCTTTTCTTATTATTCTGTTAGTAAAGCCTTATCTTCACCAGTTTCTGCAACATTCAAACTTTTATTAGCGAAGTGCAAATGCAGACAAAAACCTTTGAAATGTTAAACAGATCCAATTAAATTACAAAAAAAAAAAACAGAAGCATTTTAATCTATTCCACTAACTCTAGGACTCCAAGCATCTTTTTCCAGACAGGCTACTCTACTGAATGGCAGTGAAGATGACAGAGTTCTGTAAAATCACAAACTATGTGAAGAATGTAAGAAACCAGAACTGAATGTTTCCGTAACACAGTAAAAATAAAATGGCTTGCTGACAAGCAAAAAAAACAAGGAAACATTTTGACAGGAGAGAACAGTAAACGTTTTGTAATGATGCTCAATACAATTCTCAAATATTTGATTTTTCTCACTACATCTTCCATCTGCAAATGAACAACACATGACATTCCTCATCTAGATTAAACACATGCTTTTCTTAGTGGAAGTTTGGGAAACAAAAACTCTGGAATCCAAAAAAAGTCTATCACTCGGACTACACATTTAAGAATAAAAACAATTCAGCTAGGGAAGGGCAATTTTTTTAATTATATGACATTGCTCCTTGGAGAAAATCTCCTATTACACTACATTTCTGTTCACATGCTATGAGAAACTCCCCAAGATTTTGACAACAAGCAACTTCTAGTTTCATGTACCTGCGAAATGAGTTCCTCTGGAATGACTGATGCTGGAATCACTGGTTGTGGTTGACTTCCCAGCAGTCCAGATCCTCTGTCACGTCCTGTGCGTATAACTCTGGTCTGCCTTCGAGAATCTCGAGTTCCAGCAGATGATCTACCAGAAGACCCTCCTCCACTTCCACCAACTCCTGAACTCCAGCGACTCCTAGAAAATTCAGATGACATTTTTTTTTATATAGCAGCATACTTTGGGGACTACTTCAGGAAGCCATTTTATTATTAATAACTTGTAGACAGTCTCTGAAAAATTCTGCAGATTGACTTCATAGACAAAAACTATGAATGTATCTCTCAAAGCTAGTAAGAACAAGAACACCAGGCAACTGACAAAGTTGGGAATTACACAAAAGAAATATAAAACAGTACTCCAAATGAAGCTGCACTCCTTCCTACTCATCTAGTTGTGTGGATGTATACATAAATACATGCATGCACCAATGCCTAGAATTTCTAAAAGCAATAGGGTCAGCAGTGTAACATCTAATACTCAGCTGTTAACTTCCTACTATAAAAGCATGTGCACAGTATCTTCATGCCCAGACGACTCTGACAGAAGGTCACTATACTCAGATTAGTCTAAAATTTCTGAGACTTGATTTATATTAAGAAATTGCTTAAGATTACACTGGAAAAATAAAGTAAACTTTACTGCAAAACAAATCTTAACACTAGTTCTGTGATACTCACAGATGGTTTTCAAGAGATATCTACTCTGCACCTATTCCTATTGGAGAAATCAACATTAACTGTTGATTGGCAAAAACATGCCTAAACTGACCAAACAGCTTTTTCATTTAAGTCCATATCAAAACAAAGACATTAAAAGGTAGCTGAAGAAAATAAAAAGGCAATTGTAGAAATAAACAACTTGCCATCGTTGCAACTTTATACTAATCTTAACACCACAGAACTGGGTCAACTGAATCCATCCTGGACTTCAGACTAGATACTCTGTTGTCATGAAAGGCAAAAAAAGACTCTAGGTTTTTCTTCAAGGTTAACTAAACTTTTTTGTACAAAGCTACCTTATGGTATGCATATGGTATTACCGCTACTTAATACTCAACATCAGCAGAAGTTTCCTGCTCTCAACTACCCCAATCTTCTAACTCCTTTCAAGAAAAGCACTTAATATGACAAGAAAAAAAGGTACATTCTCTGAAATGTATCTAATAAATTCACATTAAAAGTATACCACCTCTAGCTATAAGAAGGTAATTAAGATTACTTGTCTAACATTTTATATCTTAAAGTTGATTACTAACATCCTTCTTTTTTTTTTTTCCTCCTGACAAGACCATGCAAACACAGAATATCTCAAGTATTCAGCCAAGATGAGGCCCTGTCAGACATCTACATTGTCAGAATTCTAGACAGTGACCATACAGACAATGACAAGACAAAATGATGGCTTTAGCAAATGTCTTGTCTCATGAGTTAGAAAAAGGGGTCACAAAAAAATATATACTACTGAACACAGGAAAACAAAACAAAGAAGAACATGACATTTAAAATAAAATGAGCTAGTTAATCTATTTCTAAAGGTAAGAAGGAGGCTGAAATGAAATAAGGAGGGCCGATGGGAAGTCAAATTCTTCCTAGATAAAAATTCTCAGTTCAGCTCTCAGCAGGGAAGATGTTTAAAGAAAAGTTTATGTGTCAGATTTTAATACTTGTTTTACCTTAAGTTATAAAATATCAATGACAGACTTAAGACATCTAACAGTTAAAACTATTTATATTAATATAATAATTCAAATATTCAAAGTGTGTCCTAACTTGGTCCTGTTCCAGAGGAAAAAACCTCAAGGACATAGCTATTCCTACTAAAGCTAACTAAATCTAGAATAAATATTAATACAGACTGGAAATCTTTCTGCTAATTTCTGCTCACCTACTAGTTCCCCACATCTAACGCCCACAACCATGCCAGCAATTCTCCAAATCCAGTGATCTAATCTAAGGGCTCCATGGTTTGAATGCATATTCCCTTCATTTAACAGAACGGCTACAAGCATCTACTGCTACTCTCCCACTTCAGTAACTTTCAACTACCTAGTTCTGAAACATGCAAGGGAAGGTCTTCAGGGTTGGTCTCCTAAGCACATAGTTTCAAACAATTTTAATCAGTTATGCTCCGGTAAAAACAACGAGGAAACAAAAAGTCTCATGCTTTCCTCAGTATGCTTTTTAACGTTACAATAACAATCTGCCACTAACACATGGATTTTAGATTCAGATGCACGTAGGTTTCACATAAAGCTGGGGGGGGGGGGGGGGTT
>NW_009970723.1:10887016-10907698 GCF_000747805.2 Chaetura pelagica
CCTTTCATGTAACTAAGCCCCCGATGAAATTAGCTTAGTTGGTAACATGAACAACAATTTCACTTCTGTGTAAAAGCTGTAGTTCCTCCATCTTAACAGATCATTCACATGCAGAAACCAGTTTGTAAATGCAATTCTTGTCACTAGGGTGACAAGTGTCACTTAGGAAGCAGCACTGTTCAAAATGTCTTGCAAAAGCATGTAACAAAGGGTTCACTGTAATTACATGAAGATTGATTTACATTGCTATATGAAAGAGACACCATCCATTTTACAGCTAATGATAAAGAAAATTAATCTGTACAATATACTTTGCATATAGTAGAATATTAAAGGTTCCGAGGGACAAATTTTTCCCAATGCTCCCTTCCTAATACTATGTGTATAAGACTGTAACTGACAAAACAAAGCTCATTACTTGGGGTAGGGGAAAGAAAGGCACAATAAAACTAAGCACACAAAGGTCTGTAAACATAGATAATAAAGATTCCTCCTGCATAAATGCACTGATTTTACTTTATGCTGCTATCCTATCAGGGTTTTAATTGATAGCATCCCTATAAAAAACTGCTTTTCAAAAATCAAGGAACTAAAAAACATTTTTAAAAGACAACACAGCCAAAATCAAATTATTTTTCACACACAACACAGCCAAAAATCAAGTTATTCTTCACATACATACGAAGAACTCTCCATATCCTAGGTACTGAAGTGTCATTTGTGTATCTGCTGTTTTAACCAAGTCAATGAAGTTTTTTCATCATACCCTACCTACACAACTGCTATAATTATGCGTTCCCTTATACATACTGCATACAATTTATATATGTGTATACACATATACTCAAATATGGAACAAACAGATTGCAGCCTCATTCCTATCAAAACTTACCCAAGGGTGTTGCCTGCCAGTCTGCCCAGAGTTTCAGAACCAGACAGAAACCATGGGGAGTCACTAGTCCTGCCTGGCCTGGATGTCCTTCCTGCCCCTGAGCCACTGCTCAACTTTGAACTGAAAGTAAAAGATGGTAAATCAGTCACAAAACAATCCCAAATGGGTTAAGAACAAAACCTGGAATCCCAGGTCTGAATTCTCAGGGACTTAGTCTGGTAACATACCAGCTTAAGCAACACCCTTGGGGAATATTCCAAGCTAATCTAACTGTATATTAAGAAGTACGCTGGAAAAAGAAAGTGGAAAGCATGCCTAAAAGTTCTTATGTACATTGGCAAACCATAACAGCACAGTTGCAAATACATATTAAGCTAATTAGTGATGTGAGTTAGCCACTGCGCTGTTCTCAGTTAGCGTATATGTACAAATTGTAATCACCAGGTGTTCCATCCATAAACCTCAGTCTGAGTATACTACTTTGATATTAGGAAGTGGTTTACATTCAAATACAAATCACTAAATAGTCCTGTTAATGGGGACTTACCTGGCCTAAACACAACAGGTCGAGAAAGTCAGCCTCTCCAGATGGGACCACTTTCAGAGTGGATTCTACATGAGGCTTAACAACTTAAGAGCTTCCTTCTTAAGGATTATTCTTGGTGGGGTTTACTTTTTGAAGTTAGAGATCCTGTCTCACTTCTTTTAGAATCACATCTACTATTTATTCCTACATTAATTTGTCAAGCTAGGCTGTTTGGCTGCATCACCATAACCAGTACATATCTACAAAATACACATTCCAAAAGCAATCTAGTTTAAAAACAAACAAAAAACAAACAGCAGCCAAGCTGCTTACCCAGTTCAAAAGAATTATTTAATATGAAGAAAAGCTTTTCTTACCCATCATTGTTATCAGGTTTACCCAATTCCAATCTGTCTGGTTGAACTGAAAAACCAATCCTGCAGACTCTACCATCCTGTATTGAAAAGAAGAAAAATGAGTGTCCAAAACTGAAATGTAAAAGAAGTTAGAAAAAAAAAAAAAAAGTACAAGCAAAACCAGGTCTTCAGTTACTGAAGAATGTTAATTCATATGATGTTAGAAGAACTAGTTTTAACTGTATGGTTTCAAGTTTGTTATCTGAGTAGATTTAAGTAATTTACCTCAAGAAGAAATGCAGCATGATTTGGTCCCACCACACACTGTTTAATAGTGGCCTGTTCCAATACATTCAAAGGGGGGTGGCTGAAAACAAAAAGTGAGCATGTAAAACATTTTTAAACTTTAAAAGTCTGATTATTTTTTTTTAAGGGGTATATGGAAGGAAAAATTGTGCACCGATGATGACTGATACAAAAAATATTCAAGAATGACTAAATACATACACTAGATGAAATAACTTTAATGTATTTTTGGTCATTAAACACAGAAAGTGCAGAACCTTAAAAGGTGATACAGTTTAATTTAATTTGCTCAACAATAAACAACAGGGCTATACTTCAAATTAAGAAGCAACTTCATAAGGAGGATATTTAATAATATAATTTGTCATAACTGAAAACCTAACATTTTCTTCCTAATATAAGAACTGTCTTATCTGAAGCAGTTCTAAACTTTAGCATTAGCATTGAGGCTTTCTAAGGTTATATCGGAAGTACAGGCCTTTGCCTCTTGTTGCAGTTTAGAAAAACTGTACTTTCCAAAGTGATTTACAGCAGCATGTGATATGCCTTACCTGTTTAAATTATACTTGTTCAGCTTCTCTGAAACTTCCCTTAATCTGAAACAAAAAGAAATTAAGCTGTTGCTTGAAAGACATCCCCCACAGTATCAATCCACTTAAGCATTATGGGAACAACCTGCCACTACATTTAATGAAGCTTGATGTAAATACTACTTGATATTGAGTCTATATAAGAAGTAGGTGGCATTCAACTTCAAATCTGAATTCTCCTTTGCAGGTTTTTTCTTGTTTTTCCCTTCTAGCTACTGCCTTACCACAAAACCCATGTTTTGCAAGGCACTGTCAAAAAGCACTCCTCCTGCCTTGCTACTGCCATTCACAACTTCACACAAAAAATCAGCACATGAAGTAATGAGCATTATCTGTAGATACACATGTGTTGCCTCGTGTAACCTTGACTAGAGTATCCGAAAGCAGACAGGATTGTAATTTTCTAGGAAATCCACGTATGTGCCACATCAGAGCCAAAAATATGGCAGTTCATTTCTCAGAAAAAGACAGGAAAACAGAGGTACAAAAGCCAGCATCAAACAACAAACTTTGACTAGTAGAAGAAACAAACCAGAGAAAATTCACTATCAAATAAAGGGTTACATAAAATATCACCTCTACTACAAGGGAAAGAAGGTTTCCTACAGTACTTCCACCTTCCTTTCCTGGTACCTAAGCAAAGATCAGAACCCAAAAAAGGGCTAAACCCACAGACCAGACCACTCCTGCCTGGAGGGTATGGTGTCCAAAAGTAGAAACCAACATAGTTGTTTCTAAGCTAATTTCTGATCCACTTAGACAAGATCCCCTCTAGGCAGCAAAGATACTCTTATAATACCTTACAATATACTCTTATAAAAACTGTAAAAATAATACAAGGCCTTCCTAATTAGAGAGAGAGGGGAAAAAAAAAGTAATCACAACTTTGGCAGTGTGCTCATCCTACAAATCCATAGAAATCTCTTTCGTAATAAGCAACACCTTTCCATACCAGCCCTGTTTAAATGCCTCCTTTTCACCTGCTTTGCTTCAGTTTCTACACAGACTGCTAAGGACAACAGACTTCTGTTACTTGCAAACCCTGAGCACAAGAAAGATTACAGATTAGAGGTCCAAACAACCAAGTCTTAATGTAATCAACTCTTAAGTGCTTATTTTGAGGGAAATCAGAAAGAAGATGTGTGTCTGAGAAACAAGGTGTTTAAGCTGATAGAAATAACTTTCAAGCACAAGAAAGGACTACAGTGAGAGGGCAGCAGGAAGGAAGGGAACATGCTTAGAATTGCCTTTTGCTATCCATGCCAAGCTGCCAGTTTCAAAGTAGACAATTTCACACTCCCGATTTCCAAGCACAACTACTTCACACAGGCCAAGATGGCATACATAGATAAGGTAAAATTCTGTGAAGATAAATCACAAAAAGAAAAGAGAGAACATAAACAATCTGCATGCAAGGTGCCTGACAAGAGTGAACTACTGTGGGAAAATGTGGAATGAGCCTTGAAGATGAATGGCATACACTCTGTGGCTTACTGTATGGTTTTGTAAAGTAATCAGGGATCTGCTGCATAACACAACATGTTAAATATTCTTTAAGTTTCATGTCTTAGGCATATCACCTAACAGTTTTCCACAGAAATCCTGAGCAGTTTTCCATTAACATTTCTCCTCTTGGCAAGCACAAGAATAGAAAAGCCTACATTTAAGTTCATTGCACTGCCTATATGGAAAGCTGATGGCAAATATAAGAGTGCTTTATTTGAGATGGTTACTAGACTAGTCAACAAGTAACATTTGAAGCTTCCTTATCTGAGCTCTGGGTCACAAAATCTCAGTGCTACCAAAGAAACAGACATTTTGCAATTTATAAAAAAAATAATCAGATTCCTTTTTATGAAGGGATAGGAAAGAAATAAACCCAGAAAGCTATGATTTGCATACTGAGTGAATCTACTAGTAGCACCAATCTCAAGAGAGTAGGTTGTGAGGGACCAGCCCTCAGGACCTGTACTTGCTACAGTTGGCATCGAAAACCCACTGTAACCCCTCAGAACAAAGTCTCGTTTGCATCCCAAAAGGCCTGCCTAAGAGGATGGAGACAACGATGATGGCTGCATATGCCCTGCATGTACAGCAACTGAGATAAGGACAAGGATGGAGGGGCAGAGGTCCACTCCAGCTACTCAGTCTTACGACTGAATCATGCTTGGTCATCCCTGCAAAATAAAGAAATCAGGCCTATAAAATGGGGGGGCTGCAATGGTGGGCTTGGGGAGCCTCACTGACACCAACTCTCCCCCACTGGCTGGCCCAACACTGGATCCAAGACTGGTGATTTTCTATTATCTATCTCTCTACACTTTTCTTCTACTCTCTCTCTCTTCCTTCCTAAAACCATTAAGTAACACAAGGCCTAACCACACATTTTTTTCTCAGGTTGCTACAGTTGGCATCGAAAACCCACTGTAACCCCTCAGAACAAAGTCTCGTTTGCATCCCAAAAGGCCTGCCTAAGAGGATGGAGACAACGATGATGGCTGCATATGCCCTGCATGTACAGCAACTGAGATAAGGACAAGGATGGAGGGGCAGAGGTCCACTCCAGCTACTCAGTCTTACGACTGAATCATGCTTGGTCATCCCTGCAAAATAAAGAAATCAGGCCTATAAAATGGGGGGGCTGCAATGGTGGGCTTGGGGAGCCTCACTGACACCAACTCTCCCCCACTGGCTGGCCCAACACTGGATCCAAGACTGGTGATTTTCTATTATCTATCTCTCTACACTTTTCTTCTACTCTCTCTCTCTTCCTTCCTAAAACCATTAAGTAACACAAGGCCTAACCACACATTTTTTTCTCAGGTTGTGCAGCTTAAACATACATGTATTATACTCTTGTGATCTAAATGTCAGCCTTTATGATCTTGAAGCCTGAGATAACAGTTGAAGTACCGATATTCCTTCTACAGTTTTAATTAAGCCTAATTGAAATACAGACCTTGAGTGTCATTTCACCTTAATCTGATCAAGGCGTAT
The DNA here is from genome assembly GCF_000747805.2 of Chaetura pelagica. Classification (NCBI taxonomy): domain Eukaryota; kingdom Metazoa; phylum Chordata; class Aves; order Apodiformes; family Apodidae; genus Chaetura; species Chaetura pelagica. Next base: position 10,892,684 of record NW_009970723.1, read on the forward strand.
CAGACGGTTGAGAATTTCCTTGGACCTGACATTTTAATCACTCTCCCTGGAAGGGCCAGGTCTGAGACAAAGATTCAATCCAACCTCACCTAGGCTTCTCTCTGAGAAGGAGTTTAGAAAGCAAGGGGGCCCGATCTCAATCTCCCTGGGTTGCCCTACCCGGGTCATGACAGGCTTATCTGCAAGAAGTGCAAGTCAAATGAGATCAAACATTATTGAAAAGAGGCTGCTGTCAGCATTTAAGGGGTGGGAAGAGAGAACTGATGATGCTGGAAGTACTAAACTCTCCTACAGAAAGAAGAAAAAAAGAAGTAAAAACTATATCATCCTCTGACCACATTGTATATAACTGCTGTAACAGCAAAATTACCAAGTATTTCCTGATAAGCTTAGAGATCCATGAGGACTTGAATGTGATGCAGAATACCACACCAGGTCCCCGGCTGGGCTGCTGGTTTCATTCCTCTCCCTGCCTTGGGCTGCCACCAGTATTTGCATGAATACCCACCACAAAACTACACCAGCAGAAAAACAAGAGTAAAGCCAAAATGTGTTTAAATATTCTGTATGCAGAGTATGTTTGTGCAAATAAAAACTCTACAGAATTTCACAAAAACATTTCCTGCAGCAATCTAAGCTTTCCTACTTGTAGTGTTGCATGGTATTGTATGCACTACTACAGACCCTCTGAAGGAAAAAGTATGAAATGCATGCTTAAGATCAGATTAGTTTTAACAATACAATTCAATTATTTTGACTGATGGTGCACTGGAGGAGGAAGAACGGGCAGAGATGATTTAATCAATTGTTGCATTAAGGAAGGCCAACACCTCCACTGAGACCTTTCTGCGATAAAATGCATCTCCAGAATGAATGCCTGGACATTTCAGAGCCTAAGCAATTAAAACTATTTTAAAGGATGAAATTAGAAGCAACATATATTTTGCTCACAAAATTATTTTCAGGAAAATGCACTAGCTCACCACAAAGGTTTAGTGATGAGGGCTTCCCTGCTAAGACACTTTAAATATCCCTATAAAATTTCACCCAACAACAGCTGTGAGAAAAACAAAGTCAATTTGTCCAAGTTGAGTAGAGACTGCTTTGATTTTAAGTTCAGCACCTACAATTTCTAGCCTCTGCAACCAGATCAGAATAGAAAGGAGCTATACCCACACTAAGCAAGCAAAGAGGCTACAGGTCAGGACTACAGGAGCTCAGACTTCACAAGTGATGCTTTTATTCATCACAAGATATTTCTTCTCTCAAAGTTTCTGTTTCCAATTAAGTTTATCTGAGGACCTATCCTTTCACTACATCCTACTTTATAAAATCAATCAAGGCTCAAAAATGCAAGAGAGCTACAGAGAAACTCCAAAATACGGATTATTTTACAGAAATAATGAACTTCAGTACATTTTAAACTAACTTTACCCTGTTTAAACAAGTGCTTAAATCTACATAAGCCAAATTCTGGTTTACAATTTGCACTTTTACCTTATTTGTAAGAATGGAAAACTTATGTTTTAAAGTAAGCAGGCTGTCCCAAGACTTATGGGTTTTTTCAAGACAGTAGACTTTTATTATACATGTTCAACATGCTCTGTTCACTGCAGCAGTCAGCAGCAGTCCTACCTTGCCAGCCATCCTAAAGGAATATTCATCCTTGTCAAGTATTTCTGTCATGCCAGCAACAGTTTACAAAGAAACAAACCATAAGACATAAACAGAACCTTCTAACTACTTGTCAGTCATTTAATCATCAGCCCAGCGTTAAACCATAACAGAGAGATAACTACTATAAGGTTTCAGAATAGTTCATCGAATCTACACTCATCCTTCTCCCTGCACGTCAGGAAACTTAACAGTTACAAAAATAAACTCAAATGTCTACTCAGTGAACATGAGCAAGACTTTCTCAAGATGGCAAGTAACATGAACAGCACAGTATGCGGTGTAAGTAGGAATCTCATGTAGCAAGATTTACATTATTTTCCCCTCAAAAACTTGCCTGATTAAGTATTTACAACAGCTAATATCTAACTTAACATTTTGCAGTTTTGGTTAAACAGCAGTACATCTACCATGTTAATTTGTGAGTATTAAATTCTAACATCTCAGAAACTAACTTCTGCAATGAAATAAAACTATTTTCATTTTTCTCTGCACATTTAAGACTACATTTTTCAATGTCAGTTAGGTTTTTGAAGAATACACAGGAAAAATCACTTATGTGAAGCCATTCAAAGGAATTAACCACTGAGACGTAAAATAAAAATGTTTGCACATTGCATGTCTCTAGAAATAAGTCTTTTTGTACTCAGCAAGTAACACTACAAAGTCCCAGACAAAACACTCAGAAGATTCTCTTGGATTTTTCCCTAAGTTGCTCCTCTAGCCTTAAAAAGTTATTTGTACGCTTTAAAGTTAAAATATCAGGCAGGGGCCCCACCTCAAGAGCTTTTCTCACTTCAGTATCACATAGTGATGGTAAAGATTTGCAGAAGAGGAAAAGGAAAGGCACTTAAAAACACACACACACACACACACAAAAAAAACCCAAACAAACAAAACCAAAACAAACCACCAGCTTGGTATGAACAAATTCGAGTAAGGAAACAAAAAATAAAACTAATTAACCATGCCCACTGTGGATTATAGTGTGTCCTCTTCCCATTCCAAGAGATATAAACCAGGACTATTTGGTTATTACATATTAAGCCAATACCTACTGCTCAGGAAATCCCTGAGCTGCAAACTGTTAAGGCTTGAAAAGTACCACTGTATGTATGTCTGTTCTAACACACCTATCATCTAGCACTGGTCACTGCAACAAACAGGAGGAAAACAAGATGAACCACTTGTCTGACTTCTAACAGCTACTCTTTTGTTTCATGGTATCAACCAGCATGGTTTTAAAGATTATGGCTCCCAAACTTCCTTTGATAAAGGTAGTTCTGACTGTTTAGTAGTCCTCTCTGGAACAATGGAAACACAGTGTGCTAAATCAGTAAGCCTTTGAACACTAACTAATCTGCCAAACATCAAACAAATGCATCTCTTGAAAACAGTTTTGTGCAATATCACTAAAAGTCTTCAGTTAATACAACTGTAGAAATTACATTTTGTTACAGCAGATCATTATTATTTCATAATATAACAACAGTGATATAGGTAATGACCTATATATCTAAACTTAGGTATAAGCTAGTCCACTAAAGCAGGACAAGAAAAATTAGCAGACAGGATAGAGGCAACAACATTAGAAGGTTAAAGATAAGATACCCACCAATATCTAATATTCAGAACTATACACATACTGCATAGGCAAGTAAAATTACTCACCCATCATCTTCACCCTACAAAGAGAATACGTATATATTTAAATTCTGGTTTTAAGAAAGCAACTTCATATCACTGTATAGGAGAACGAGAGGAAAGCCATGGATATTCTCTACCTAGAATATAGTAAAGGCTTTCCCATAATACTCTCACAGAGAAGCTCACTAAATATGGATGCATAAGCAGACAGTGAGGTGAACTGACAACTGCCTGGATGGCTGGGCCCAGAGGGCCCAGATACGAAGTCTAATTGGAGGCCAGTGACTAGTGGTGTACTCCAGGGGTTAATACTGGGTCCAGTCCTGTTCGACATCTTCATTAACGATCTGGATGAAGAGGCAGAGCCTTACCCTTAGGAAGCCTGCAGGTGACACCAAACTGGGAAGAGCTGCTGATATGCCAGAAGATTGTGCTGCCTTTCAGAGCACAGCAATCTCACTAGGTTCAACAAGGGGAAGCACAAAGTCCTGTACCTGGGGAAGAAAAATTCCATGCATCTGTAGGTGCTTGGAACTGCTCAGCTGGAAAGCAGCTCTGCAGCAAAGGACCCAGGAGTCACTTGCTGGACATACTGTACAGAGTTCAGCAAAGGGCCACAAAGATGATTTAAGGGACTGGAGTGTCTGTCAAACAGACAAACAAACAGAAAGACGTAGAGCTGAGACTGCTTAGCCTGCAGAAAAGAAAGCTCTGGGGAGGGATCTTATCAACATACATAAACACCTAAAGGGAAGGTGCAAAATGGACAGAGCAAGGCTCTTTCCAGTGGTGCCCAGTGACAGGAGCAGGGGCAGTGTGCCTGAACTCAAAGTTCTGTCTGAACATCAGGAAACACTTGTTTACTGTGAGAACAACCAAGCACTGGTGCAACTTGCCTAGAGAGGTTGTGGAGTCTCCATCCTTGGGAGTTATTCAAAAGCTGTCTGAATACAGTCCTGGGTAACCAGCTCTAAATAGCCCTGCTTGAGCACAGGAGTTGGACCAGATGGGTCCAGAGGTCCCTTCCAGCCTCAGTCACCCTGTGATTCTGAGGGCTTTTTGCTTTCAGGATTATGCCACACATTTGACTTGGAGGCATGGCAAAAAAAAAAAAGGCTTTTTTTTTTTTTGCTACTAAAAAGCTAGGACCTCAAGTTTTGCTACAGAATCCCTGTAAGGGCAGTGGCTTAGAAATAAAGTTACACCAAGGAGTGGAGGAAGTATCTGAGAAGTATTATTTAGACATTGAGTAAAAATATTCATGGATACTAAAACAACATGCAGATGGAAGTACTCTGTTTCTCTAGAAGGAACAGAATCCCTCCAGCAAGAGCAGGCAACAGGCACCTGTAGGACTTGTGAAATACAGCACTATGTTTGCCAGAACTAGATGTCTCTGATTAAAGATTAATTTATAGGCTGGCCAACTGGTTCCTCTAGTACAAAATCTACTTAGACCCTTTCTTCAGATTTGTCATTTAAGTGACACTGAACACATGACCTTCTGAATAATTTGAAAACAAACAAATCAATAGTGCAAAGCACAGCCATACCGTAGCTCAAGAGAAATATGAAGTCAATCACACTTTTTAAGTAAGCAAAAACTGAATCCTAATAAAGCTATGACACAGCATGTTCCTTTTCTGGGGGCAAAAAAAAACAACCAAAAAACCATGCTTTACTTACAAGTCTGAATACAAAGAGAAAGAAATCACAACTTGTATGATCCTGACAGGACTAGCACACAGCAGTTACAGCACACCTATACATTATTTAGCACAATATATAAAGGATTTGGTAGTAAAGCAGATCTACAGCTACAGGTTGCCTAAATGCCTAGTGGCATTTCTATGGAAAAAAAAGAAAAATACAAGATAGAAGAATGAGTCAGCCTCAACTTTCATTCTATGACAGCAGACTTCCAAAACTAGGAGCTGCAGATTCAGGCAACACAAGTCAGAACTCTGTTCTCTGGTGTAAAATTCATCAAACCATCATTCTGTGTTCCCAGATTCTGTTCCACTGCCCACAGTCCTTGCAGCTCCAAAGAAATCCTGTTTAACATTTAGCAGAAGGCTATTTCTTCAGCCAGAAGGTCAATAAAAGCTAAACAACTGGATCAATCAACTCAGTTGGGTGCAAGTTTTAAATCTTGAAACAATGAAAGTTGTAAGCTATTTAGCTACCCACCATTTCAGCAAGTATATGCTTCTGTGATTGTAAAATGTGGATTATGGGAATTTAGAAACCCATGGTAGTCTTCAAAGATACTTGAAAAATACTTGCATGAAATAACACAAGCCAGTTGAGGAATATATGAATGCCAGCTACCAAGATGTAGCTAGGAAGCTGTACACTTGTGAAACTTAAAAGACCACTTAAAAGACCCATTTAGACAAAGAGGGAAAAAAACCCAACAAAACATATTTTTTACTGTTAGTGTTTGCTGTAGTGATTCCACTTTAAAAATTGCTATTGAAATAAAAATCCAGTAACTGTAACATCTTCAAACCTCTACCCAATAATGATAGATTGTTACAAGTTCCTTCAAGAGTTAATTATGAACCACAAAGGAAGTTGTGTATTTACCAGGAAACCAGCTTAAAGTCAGGAGACCCAGGTTCTGGCCCCAGCTGAGGTTACTGTTGGAATCCAAATAGTATCTCCACCATTTCCCCTTTCATTCTTGCTCTCAGCTTTTGGATGCCACAACCATTATGAGCAATGCTGGAAAATGGCCTTTGATTAGAGCATTCAAATGCTACAAAAATATTTCAAAATATAAAAATGGTCACATTATTAGCAACTTTGTATCTTGGCTAGAGAAAAGCAACAGTACATTTTGTAGAAGTTATTTTATTCAAATAAAAGCACAAACAAGACACTGAATTCTAATTGCTTTGTAAAAAAGTCCAGCGTGCTTATCCACATGCTGGATTAGTTTTAGCAATAGGGAAAGCCCATTTGGCATATCCAGTAATTTACTTGCCAGTTCTTCCGATTCCAAGGCTTGAAGTCTTCCAACAAAAATTCTCATATCACAGTATGACCTGCCTGTTACTTTTTCAAACTTGTTAAAAATGGCTTTTTTAATATTATTAATTCCCTTCCTTACACTGCACTTTCTGCTACTAAACATACATCTTCAAAACCTTCCTCTCAGACACTGAATCTTTGATTCAGATAGGAACAGAAGAACTGGCATAGGGAGTAGAAGGCAAGCACTATGCCAGAAAAACAAGCAGCCAAATCACTGTCAGATGCACACTGCAGGCAAAATAACTCCAAAGAAAACCCTAGCTTTTGAGGTGCACAGCTCACCACGATACTTTCTTGCATTGCCAAAAAACAGATTCTCTTTTCCATCTGCCTGTATACCACTGTCACAAAACTCCAGATGCTTCCCCTCAGTGTAACTAGTATTTTGCTTCCTCTACAAGAACTCATGAAGCAGCACCTTGCCTACCTCCTGCTTGGCATTTTGCCTATGGCCTTACTATTTCAGGTAACAATCTTGGCAGATAGAGGTTTTGCACCACAAGGTAAAGAAATAAACCTTTGGCCATTTCATCAAAAAACCTGTTTTCCCTCACACACTCCCATTAAGAGCAGGGCAATCCTAGCCAAATTACACTCTGCCTACCTAATCTGCCCCACAAGGACAAGATGCTATGATTTGTGTAACTGGAATGTTTTGTTAAGTACCTTTAAATCCTTGCTCTAGAGACAGATACATTTTGCCAAGGTCTTAAAAAAAAAAAAGAAAAAGGAAAACTACTGCTGAAGAAAAGCTTAAACAACCTAAGAAACAGATCTTCATTAAAGGTCAAAGAACAATAGCTCAGTTATTTTAAAAAGAAAAACAATATAAGATGGATTAAAAGCCATAAACCCTCTGTACAAGAACATGTCTTAATATTTACTAGAAAGAGAAAAAAAAGCAGCTCTGATAATTTTCAGGCTGGATATAGAACAGCAAAACTATAAATGAAAGAATAAACATCAAAACACATTTAAGAAAATTCATTTTGCAGGATGAACAAGAAATTGAAGTGATGTGTCACTTCCTGAAGGAAATGACAAAGCCCAGTGACTTGGACAGAGCAAGGCCTACAGCCCTCATTCAACAACATTCATACAGGTGTTTATTTTCAAGTTAAGTTTTTGGTAAAAACCTATGGCAAAATCATTTGACCATATTAAGTCAATACCAGAATCCATGTTGCAAACTATATAGCAACATTATAGTTTTTAGTAGACTAATCCATCTCATTTTATCAGCACTACCTATGTATATATAGAGATAATCTAACCCAATGGGGAAAAAAGTTGAGTTTGAAGAAAGCATAATGGAATATTGTAAGCAAATGTTTTAATATTATTTTTTTTAACACAGGTTTGGCTTAAACTAGTCAACTACTGCTTCTACACAGCATAAAAAAAAGGCACAAATTAGCATCCAGCTTAAGTAGAGAGGGTGGCAAACATGCTGCAGAAAGTACTAGCACCAAGCCTCATGTACAGAGGCAGAGTTTCTTTATGAGCTATTTTCTAATGAAAAAGCAAACACTGCTGCCATGGGTGTAATCACTCTAGATTACTCAAGATATTCTGAACTGTTCAGGATACTGGTAAGTTTGATTAAAAGGAAAAAAAAACAAACCACAACACCCTACTCTCTCTGGAACGTGGTTTTTTCTACTGAAGACAAACTTCATAAGATTACTGAAGTCTCCAGCAGCCTTCATGCTTTCATCTGTTGAGTTACACTGCTGTTGTCACAAATGAAATTCGCAGACCCCACAGCTGGCAAAAAAACAAAACTAAACAAAAAAACAAACCCACCCAAACACAAAAAAAACCACAAAAAACCCAGTAGTGAGAAGTTTTAACACACTAATGTCCAAAACAGTACTATCATACGAATGTTTTCAAAGCTTTGAATTCTGTTTTTCATTCTCTGTTCTTTAAAAAAACACCATAATGTAAAATTAAAATCAGAAACATAAGGGACCAAAGCTATTTTGGGGTATCTTTTCTGTCCAAACCAAAATAAATAAAAAAAAAAAACCAACACATTTTATCTCTATTGTGGATTTAAACTATTTAAGAAATCACTAAGAGACACCTTCAGCAGATTTGGGATTACAAAAACTACCCGACTTGACAAAACATAAGATACTATGTTAAAGATACTTTTTAGAACTGCAACAGAATAATCATGCTGGAGTGTAACAAAAGGGTAGCAAATGAATATTCAAGGCTTCTCTGTACCAGTAAATCACACTGCACTTTAAAGCACAGCAGACAAGATACACTGAAAGACAAGGAAAAGCATATTTACCACAAGAAATTCCCCTGACAAGTGCTGGCAGTAGCAGTGAGACTTGCAAGAGGAAGAAAACTTTCAAAGATAGAAAATTCAATAGTTACATCACTCCTCAACCGGAACTAAACTCACATTAGTTTTACACTAATACAAATGACCAGTGTGCCCACCTTATGCCTTCTTACTCAGTTGTAAAGCATGTTTGAAGTGTCTAGAATAGGCAAACTTTGTATCTGTTAAAGTGGTATGTGTTCTCTTTCAAATGTAACAAAAAACTCTTTACATTGAAACAAAAATGTTAATTTTCCTTGGATGGGAAACCTAAGAGAAAAAGTACAGCACAGAGTTTATTGTCAAAATTGTCCTATGACACAAAGAGTAACTAATTAAGTTCTGAAACTTAAACAATTTTTGCTGCCGCAGACTGATGCTGTAACCATTCTCATTTAAACTACCAGGCTTACAGTTTTGGCCAAAACACATGTGCACCTTGAAAACCACATCTGTGCAATTATTTTTTTTTTCTCCTAATCGCTGCTCCCAATTTAAAATCCTGTAGCTATCACTACTAGGTCTTGTCCCTATGTTTTCTCCAGGGCAAAGAGAGATGCCAGCTACTGCAGTCGTCCTAACTAAGGGCCAAATCCTCAGTGGACTTCAATCAATTCAAGTTCAGGAAAAAAGCTTGTGCAACTGAAAAGCGCAAGTATTTTTTGCATTTGGTTTTCAGCTGTCAAGGTGATGCAGGGAATGACAACACAGCAGCTTTTAGACAGAGCATCTTGCAAAGATGCCGACAGCATAACCACTACAATAAAAGCTACCTTGAAACTCTTCCTCCTTCTTCATGTAATTTTTAAATACATACTACTGTCTAGTTCACTTAAGTCACAAAAAATTAACCATAACTGTAAAAAAGGCAGCTACAACACACTGCAGATCTTGCCATACTTAAGTACATCACTGGCTGTTAAGTGTTGAGTAATTTTTCACATAAATGTAATTGAGTACTGAATAGTTATCTACTTAAATTTTAGCTAGTTCAAGAAAAAAAGTGCAATATTCTTTACACCTATTTTCTGATTTAATTACAATTTTTTGACAAACAACTTGTTACAAAAATATCCTACTTTAAAAGTATGCTATGGATTATAGATTTTAACTTTTACTGAAAATTAGCACATAAATGTCATTGACTGATACCTTGCTGTTCCTAGAATTTTAAAAAGTTGTTTCCTGATGGCTCCAACTTGCACTGCCAACCTTAAGATACAACTATTAATACCTCATCCATATATTTTATTTTAGCATTGGTCTAACAACAAATATTCCTAAACATCACACACAATTTGAGAAGGAAAAAAGACAACATCTGTGCTCTAATTCCTATTTTACCAAATTCCTTGTGACAGGTCACAGCTACTCTCAGCCTGGATTACATTCACAGTACAGTTTCACATTACAGTAGAGAAAATAAACTTGCTGCTTTCAAAATCGAGGGAACTAAACCCTCCTTCCTCTTCCTTCATCTTCACCCCCAATTCTCCCTCACACAGCACTTTTCAAACCCCCCCCTTCTTTATCAATTTACTCTGATATTCACCCAACTAGGAGATAAACCCATTCAACTTACCAATTGATAAAACCTTATTTACTTCACTCTACCAGGGTTAGCCTTAAAGTCAGTTTACTGTAGGATCGGACACTTGAAGTTAGTGCAAGGTAAGAAATGGTGAAAACAAACCTCGCCCCTTCAGAAGAGAGCAATTACTTTGACATACAACATCTCAGAAAAGTTCCAGCAAGAACATTCACAGACAATTACATACACGCTCTCTAAAAAGCAGTCTCTGGAGTGTGGCAAACAATTGTAACCAGAAAAGGACCCTGGCAGAGCGAAGTTCAGAAAGTCCGAGACTATTGCCTTGTGTGTAAGTAATCTTTCACATTCAGTCACATGTGCAATTATGCTTACATTTAAGTTCTGATGCTTCCCAAATTATCATCCTTAAATAACAATACTGAAATAAGACCAAAACTTAATCCACTCCTTCTCACAGTATGAATCCTATAATTGTCTGTATAATCACAGAGGTGATGCAAACAATTTGACACAGCTAAAACATTTCACTCTTTAAAAAGTGTTGCTAACTAAGAGTCTTATTCTAATAATGCCATTACAGTCATGCCATTCCCTCAATTTAAATTCTGTTATGCTTTCAAGAAATTAAACCTAAAAACAAAGTCAATTCTTCTCCCATTACTAAAGTCTCATGAAGCCACTGTAACTTGGGGAATTTAAGTACATCAGTGATGGTTTCCTTGTAATTAAACCATCTATTCCTATTTGAGGCAGCCTAACTTCACTTCAGCTAAAGTAGATTAGGAAACAGTTTAAAGTGGACCAAAATAAATCACCTGAGCTAAAAGAAGTACTGTATTAACTCCACACAACTTGTAGGTTTTCTATTTAAGAACAAGTCAGTCAATCCCTTCTTTCCCCCAACTTCGAGCAGCAAGGCAGATTATATCCAAGTAACAGCAGGGCAGCTCATGGTCAGGCTGCCTTTCTCTCCATAGGACAGGTACTCTCTCAGCATGCCTATGGATATAGTAGAGGGAGTTCAGGGCTAAACAAACCGTTGCATTTTCAGGAGCTCTCTCCCTGCATGGCTACCACAGACATGTGGAGCTGGTGTCCTGACCCCACATCCCTGCTGGCTCCCTGCACAAAATCATACCACACCCTACGCCAGCTCCTTCCAGCAACATCTGCTTGGGATTTTTAACAGATTTGTTCATCAGTAAATGCAAAGAAGGAGTAAGAAAATCTGCCAGAGTAGCAGTACCCTCTATTTAAGCAAATTCATTATGTCTCATATTCAAGAGAAGAGAAAAAAGTGCATTAACATTGAATTAATTACCACTTCAAAAATTACATCGGACCCTATGCTAGAACTTAAGCGGCTTAGCTGACAAGAGTTTTCTTAGTAGAAGGTAAAAACAAAGGCAAAGCCTTGAAATTAATCCTGCCCCTGAAAGTTGGTTCATGTACAGAAAGGCAATTCCTACAAGGTGAAGGTCTCCCCTTCCCACTCTATAGTGTAGCAAATTAAATTGCTCCTGTGAGGTTTCTTAATAGCCAAGAAATGGTTACTTGTCATGGTTCTAATCCAACATAAGGTTAAGAAATATACTAAGAAGAATTTTCCAAGATTGACTTATCTATGAAATTTTGTGTCAAACTTCCTTAGCAAAGCACAAAGCCTTCAGCTCTGAAAAGTACATAAAACAGGTAGGTCACAAGAAAAGAAACAGAATTTATCTAACACCCACTGCAACAGATGTTGGGCATCTCTTTTTCAGAGATTCAAGTCATTAATTATTTATACCCCAAATACTTTATGGAGTTATTTCTCAAACTGCAAGCCATACCCAATTTTTCTCCCATTAACATTTACATATTCAGTTTGCAGAGAACAAATTGCTTGGGGAAAAAATTCCAAGTTACCTATCCTTCTAAATAAACTTATTGGAAAATTACCTCAGTTCATCCCAAACAAAAGTTTATCCTACTATATATTTCAAAAAAGCAACTAGCTTCCAGATATTTGAGTGAATACCACAAACAAGCCAGCACTACTTCAGCTTCTCTGAGAAAGGTTTAATAACTACCATCAGAGTACAATGTTAGCTAGTATTTTCAAAAATACTAGTTAAGAAGTACTTTCAGATGATGAACAGGTGTGCTCAGGAGTCTTCCCAATTATTTGTGGCTCTACAATTACTTTCTCCCTTTTTCTTTGAAGAGTTATACCATTCTCTAAGTTGCTATGTGAATAACGGAGATAACAAATCACACAGAAACTCTAATAAAAGCTGTAAAACAGAGTGACACAAACTACACCAAACCTAACGGAAAAAAACCTACTTCCTCACATCTTGGGAAGGAGTAGAGACTCTTAAGAGCAGGGCAAAAACCTCAGGAGGATGGTTTCCAAACACATCTCTAGACTGTGTATCAAATACCTTATCATAAACATTTAAAACTGTCACGTAGCCTGAATGCACAGGGATTGCACTGATCAATGCCTTGTGTTTTACAATGTGATTATTCATTTAGATGCAGAACATGGATTCATTCCTGAACGCAACACAACTGATCACGTTCTATGTACACTACAAATGAAAGCATCCTATGTAGAACCAGGGTCCCAAAATCAGATTTTTGAGAAGCAATTATCTTTCAGAATGCATACAGGAAAACAACTCACTTGGGCTACTGACCACTGCCTGCAGGGCAGGCTCAAAAGTCCGAGAGTGGAAAGAAACATAGAGATGAGACGCTCCAAGATCCTACCTTCTATGCACACGTATATGAGAATTTATTATGCTATCTGGATCCCTACCTACACTGACAGAACAGTAAGAAGCAGCAATGCTACTGACAGCATTGAGCTGGCATTTCCAGCATATTATGTGTGTGCCTCAACCCAATTTATGAATCATTCTGATTTCACTGCATTACAAGTTTGGTTATACAGCTACCACACTTCTAGTAAAATTATATTTATGAAGTGGGAATTTATGACTTGCAGCTCTGGTCAAGGAGCCATTTGGTTTTTCAGAATAAGTCACTACTTAACAGCACTTCTGCAGCTTTTGCCATATATTAATTACCAGACATTATGAAGCTTCCTGTATCAAATAGAAGCTGTAAGAGCTGCTGCTATGGCAAGAATGGAGGGGAATAAAATATAAAAATAGGAAGCATTATGAAGACTGAAGTGGCATCATATTTAACATCAATAATTCAACAAAACAGGCAATATTCAAGAAAATACATGAGCTCTCTTGCTCTGAGGGAAGTGTGATAATTACATGATAAATGTTTTCTAAGGGTCTATCAACACTAAAAATAAATTTTAAAAAAGAAAAAAATACTGGGGTCCTCTGAAGTTCCAAGTCCTAGATCTTACCCTAAATCAAAACAGTGCAACGAAGCAGCAGCAGAACTCCTAGTACAGAGTTTACCACTCTCAAAGATGATGATTTATGCCAAATATGAATGCATTACTGTGGAAAAAACAAATCAATTCCTTAGAAATGTGTAGGCCTCCTAGGAAGCAGAATGGGGGAGACCTCATAACCATATTCCAGTACAGCTACAAAAAAAGATGGGAGACTCCTTTTTCACAAGGAAGTCACATGGAAAAAACAGTGGTAATGGGTACAAGTTACTCCTGGGGAGATTCTGTTGGACACAAGAGGAAAATATGTCACAGTGAGAACAATCAGCCATTGGAATAATGTCCCCAGGGAAGCAGCAAATTCCCCAGCACTTGACACTTAAAATTCAACTACACGTGGTGCTGGGCTGATTTGTCTAGACCATCCTTTTGCCAGGAAAGGCTTGAGCAGATAATCCTTGAGGTCCCTTCCAACCTGATATTCTGTGATCCTGCAAAATCTATTATCAAGTTAAGGATAAAAAAAATAGACTCCACACTAACACACTCCAGGTTTTGGACCGGTTTTATCATGAGAAGTTTCTTTTCCCTGCTTAAGGGCAGGGATGATGCAATTTGGCAGAAATTTTATCTTTACAATGACCTATTTTCCCCATCATAAGCCTTCAAAACTCAGCTGTGTTTTAACAGAGACACCTCAGCAAAGAGTGGACCAGGAAAAGTGACCTAGCTACAAACAATAGTGGAAATAAGTTGGACTCGGACCTACTCTGAAACCTGGTAAGATCAAAACCAGAAAAATATATCTAAGAGCCCATACTTTTAAAGATTTGCAAATATTTAAATACTATTCACAAAAACAAAATAACATTTATATTTAAGGTAAAATATATGTTGGTTTACAACCAGTGATTATTACAGATCTCAATTTATTCACACATAAATGCATAAGAAATTAAAGATTAAATGTTACACATTTCTTAAGAATTTTTATGTAAAAGAGCATGAATAAAATGTACAAGCTGTATCACCTACCATTAGTAATTCCTAGAGAAGAAATACCTGACAGCTCCAGAGTACTGTCAAATACACATCAAGCAGCAACGAAAATTCGGTTCAGAGATTTATTTTCTCCCCAGCCTGCAATTTCTCTCCCCTAATCCAACATAAAGTTACCCATGAGGTTCACAAGAGGCCGTGCTTCTTTCCTAGCTGTCATTCCCACCCCAGCCAAGCCGCACAAAACCCGGACACGGGGCCTCCATTTTTACTGAAAGGATCCCGGAGCGCAGGGGGGGAAGGCAGGGACAGGAGCGGCGCGGGTGCCCGTGACATCCCCGCCGCACGCCGCCTTTATCCTCGCTGCCATCCCCCTCCCGCACACACCGCGAGCCC
>NW_009970723.1:10908815-10954379 GCF_000747805.2 Chaetura pelagica
CCCTCCAGCCCAGCGCTTCGAGCCGCCCTGCGCAGCGAGCCCGGTCGGTATTCCCCTCCCAGCCGCCCTTTCTGCCAGCATTGGGGCTGCATTGGCATTACAAGTTGCCTCCCGGGCCGGCCCGGCGCTTGGTGCCGCCCCGGCTGTGCCCCCTCCCCCTGACAGGCTGTAACCGCCGGGTTCCAAAAGAGCGTAGCTTGGACGTGAAGCTGTTTCTAACAAATCAATCTCTTGACTTGCTGGAAGTTGAGTAACAAAGTCAATAAAGCAGCCGTTTGTTTCTATGGAAACTTAACGCCTTGGTTGGTGTTGTACCAGGGTTTGGTTTTGCTGAGTTGCAGCCCGCTCTTGTTTCCAGGAAATCAGAAGTTCAGAAAACTGGCTGGGAATTCTTCAGCATGTGAGGAATACTGGCAGCCACGTGATAATGGGATAAAAAAATTCTGTCACCTACTTCAGTGAGTTCCAATTCATTTCTGAGGCTGTGTAATCACGAGCCCTAGAAATCTAAGTTTGTGCCTCCGCTATCAAATGTCGGGGGGTTTGCAACTTCCCATCTTCTGTTCCCCTTTCTTGGCGCTTTCTCCAGTGCAGCTGAAATGAGCTAATCTGAGCATCAGCTGATGTTGCTGCTTGCAGCCCAAAGATGTGGGAAGTTTGAGTTGGTTTGTGGGGTTTTTTCAGTACAACTACCATTAACAAGAAGAAATGCAGTAAAGGAAAGAAATGCTCTCTGTTCCCTGATCGGTCTGTTCTCAAGTGACACTGATAATCAAACGAGCTCAAGAACTCTCCATCAGTCAGGTCGCTTATCCAGTAAAGAAAATCCTAATAGCCTTCTGGAAATACTCAAGGCATAGAATAGGAGTAATTGTGTCTCATAGTGAGACAGTGCAGTAGTTCTGCTTTTAATAACAGGTAGATCCATGACTTACCTCTTTTTCTCTGTTAGGACAGAGCTAAGAATTTTTGAATTAACTACATGTGCATCTGATCATAGCAAAGTTAGTTTTACTCTCTTTTTTTAATATAAATCTTTATGCTTTTCTTGAAAATACTTATGTTGAATACTGCAGTGGAGGATTCTTCTAAGCTGTCTTGATCTCTTTTATCAAAATTATGTTTGCATCACCTGAAAAACATTGTCTCTCCAGTTATTTGAGTTAGTTCTGCAGTCATTCCTTTCTTCCTTTGAACTGTAGGAAGATGAGCAGCAGTAGGTCTCGTTGCATCCATAGGAATGCTTTCAAGAATTTTTGGTAGGGTTTGGGAAGCTCCAGATTCTTGTTTGCTCTCGGGATCAAGATCTAATTCTCAAAAAAACTTAACATGTCCAAGTAACGTGACTGGTTCGGTGGAATTCCCTTAGGGGTCAGGTATAAGGAAGAGATTCCAATTACTCCCTTCCACCACCCTTCATACGCAAGTTTTAAAAGTTAACTGAGTATGGAAACCTGTTAGATAAAAGACAGGAAGAGGGCTGGAAAAGCCCAAAGAGGGCACAGGTTCTGTTAGGGCTCAGAAGTGCTCAGGAGTCCCTTATGACTGAAGCCCAGCTCTAGCCATTCCCTGTGGCCATGCAGATGCAAACCCTCAGCAGAATCAAAAATGAAAACAATTAAAATTGATTCCACTGGAACTTGCACCTGGAGCCAGAATAAACTGGAGTAGTGCAAACGTCAGCTTTTGGTCACACTGGGGGTTTATATTGCTGTCTGAAATGGCAACGAATCCTGAGCGTGGATGAAAGGACACAAACCCAGGTGTCTGGGCAACTGTTGGATTATTCTGACAGGAGTTTGTGGCACGGTGGAAGTTCCAGGGCACTGCCAGAAGCCCCTATACTTCTCTAATGGGATGCAAGGCTGCATCTTATTGGTTGATTTTGGGGTACCAGTAATGTAGTAATAACATTGAATACTTTGTCTTGTCCACTGATGCATTTCTTAGAAGATGATAATGCAGTTAACAGAGTTTGATGCTCCTTTAATTATCTGAAATTACTCCAAATAGAATTGCTTTCTGGTAGAACTGTTCATCTGTACAACTTGTTTTAAGACTTTTTCTGAGTCCCTTAAGTCTGTTGGATGACTACATCCAGTACTAAGTTGGTATGTAAAAATTCCTATTTACCAAGTCATGAAAAAAGAATCAAGAACAGATCTAGATTTTCTTTCTTTACAAAATGTATCTTTAAGATCAGGCCTCTGTCTTTGCCTAATAAATTTAGTTCCCCATGTTGCACAACTCCTCAGTGTGTAGATGGTGCTATTTTCAGGCCTACTGATAAAGCAGCAGCTTCCTTAGGAAGGTGCAGCTATAAATACACCAACACCCAACCAGGAGAACAAGTTCCTTGCTGGTATACCTTGTGTGAGAATTTTTGCCAGCTTGGAAATGCCTCCTGTGGTGTCATGGTGTCCTGTGGTGTCTGGTGTCATGTCTGAAGTTGAGTTTTGATGAGAGTCAGCATTTCCTGAAGTTTTCAGTCTGGTAGAAGTGAATGGGGGAAAAGACCCATGGAGGTCATCTCATCCAGCTTCATGCTCCATGCATGTCCGATTGCAGTAGATCAGGAACTTTCTCCCTGGGAACAGTTTCTGAGTGAAGTGCACCAGGACAGACTTAATTCCCAACCACGCACTAAATTCACTGAGCAGCTGCAGGCTGGATGGTTTGCACAGAAGTCCTCTTAGTCCTGAAGGGAGGGAACCTGCTTGGGACGGCAGGTTTAGGTAGGAGGACTGCAAGGGACTTTGCTCTGTAAACAGCGTGAGCAGATGCTGACAGGTGAACCACAAGCAGGGGTGCCTGCAGCTGATGGGACTTGCTGCAGCTGGGGAGGAGGCCCTCAGCAGAAATGAAGGCTTCAGGCAGCTAAGGAGAGCCCCAGTATGTACTTTCCAGGCTGTTAACTCCAGATGTCAACAGAGATGACATCAGGCTGGCAGCATAAGATTGTATTTTGCTGCGGAAAAAATGAAGCCAGCATTCCTGGAAATGTCAACTACAATGCTGTGCAGAAAACTGCAGCTTCTAGATTATTCCCTAAGCAGAAGTTCCTGTAGTGAGCAGCAAAGTACATTGCAAAGGAAGCAATTGTTTCCAGCACCTTGTTCCACAAACTGAAGCAAAGCATGGCACTCACTGCCTCTTGCTCTGCCTCTGTCTAGGTATAGCGTGGGAGTAGCTTGTTTGGAGCTGGGAACATCAGACTTTTAAACTACATCCCTGTGTTTTGCAACACAAGTACCTGCATAGTTTGCAAGTTAATACTGTAAATTAGACAGTTCCAGCTAAGGAGGGCTGTGCTGCCTGTCATCTGCTTTCTGCTGTCCTGGACTACGTTTTGTCATGCTCACTTCCAAGGTTATAGCCGTTGTTTTTATACTTTGCTTATTTATGACACCTGAAACTCCCTTTTTATGCCAGGTACTAAGTGTTGTTATTATTTTCTAACTTGTACTTGGTGTTCAAGTGAAGAGGTCACTGTAATAGAAAAATCATTCGTCCTGTGCACAAAATGATGCTGGTCTTCAAGATGTGTTGTTTAAGGCCAAAAAAAGAGCAGGTAGCTCAGTCAGGTTCAGAGCTGATGAAGACTTTGTTTTCCATGGATTTTTTTCTTACAGTATGCTCTTTGGTGTCTAATAGTGCACACACATTTCTCTCTGCTCCGTGGATTCTCCAGTGACTAAAACAGATTGAGCTCAGCTGCAGTCTTTCCCTTAGTTGCAGTACTAATCAGTTCTGCCCCTTCTCTGGTACTTGGGTTTATGAAGCTGACAGAGACCTCATATCAGAATCTCACCTCAGAATTTGGCTGAAAGAGACTCAGAGGTTCAGAAGTTAATATGATGAGCTAAAGGCTTTGACACACAGCCTGCTCATATAACACTTGCTACCACACACAGACTAAAATACAGCTGTTTAAGGTCAAGCAATACTTGCAGATACCTGAACTCCCTTCCCCTTTCTTGTCTAAGCTGCTTGGCATTTTCAGTCCCCTGTTCTGCAGTGAAGGACTCCTGGGCTAGAAATTAGGATTCTGCATCCATTTCCTCTTCCTTTACTGTACAGTCAGTGTTGCTTTCTTCTGGTGTGGGGAGTTTGCACAGAATGCCAGGGATTGAGGTGAAGTACTCACTGGAGTTTGTAGATCCACCAGTATTTGATAGACTGAAGTTTTGTGCCCCTAACCTTTTGGCTGAGCTCTCACTCAACATTGCTCCTAACCCTTGTTTAGGCCCTTACCTTCATCCTTCTCTTCCAGCTTCCACAGAGAAGCTTCTGAACAACTCTTCCTTCTGAGTAGGCATCCAGGACATCTCTCCTTGTTCAGACCCAGCATTTATGTGATGACTTTTGTATGTGTAGAACAGACCTGTCCGCTGGCAAAAGTGGCTGAGCTTGACAAGAAGAGCTCACCAGGCATTCTAGGCACTGTGCAGGAGCTGAACATACTGAGAACAGAGGCTGTTGACAACCACCTTGTGTGACCATCCCTGGAAGTGTGGGCAGAGCTGGTGTGCACAATGCACGTGGTGCGTGTATCTCTGAGGCTTTGTTTCTGCTGTGTCATCTGGGCAGGGGTTCCTGTGCAGGCAACTGAGAAGCTGAGTTGTGCTAGTTTGCATCAGAGCAGCTTCCTGTAAGCTCCTGGTAAGAAAAGACAGAATTTCTTTGGCCTTAGCAACCTAAAAGGCAGGCCTGAGTCCCTAGCGGGTTGTCTGGGTTCCTTGTGGAATTCCCTTCTCTTGGTTGTCTGTCTGCAGGATGCCAAGGGAGTCTGGATGATTAACTGGGACAAAAGAGAGGTTTTAATTCCCTCTTAGTTCCATTTGATTGGGTTAGTTATTCTTGCCTTAACCATATTTACCTTCAAAAGTGGCACTTTTGAGAAAAAGTTTATAAATTGTAAAGGTGAATTGCATTTAGAGCAATAGTTTTGTATGCCCTTGATTCATGTACTACCTTCCAAAATTATTGCAGGGTAAATTTGTTTCTGGCAGGGAAAGACATTAAGACCTTCCAGGGGAAAAGCAAAGTAATTATTCCATGGATTCCAGTGGTGTCAGGATTTACCTTCCTGTGTACTAGCCTACTTTATAGCCACTGTTCCTCTGCCATCAGATAGTCACCTGACATGGACCGCTATTGATAATACAGAAGTAAGTAGTAGATAGTTCTTACATTTGGTATTAATTCCACTTGAAATATTATGAAAAATGTAAATAATTCAGGTGGAGTCACCTCTAAGGGAGCAAGTGCAGAAACAAATTTTGAACCCAAACTCCTGACATGAGGGATAACACAGGCACGTAGAGAGAGAATTGAGCTGCTTGTGAAACAGCTCCAAAGGAGCCTCCGTTTACAGCTGGCATTTCAAGCAAACAGAGGCCGTGTCATTTGAGAAGTAATAAACAGTGGCAGTTCAGGAGAAATTTGGCCTGTGCCGAATGAGTGTACACAGAGGCTGCAAATTCACCAGCCCTTCTGACATAGCTCCATGTTTCTGCAGCCAGAGGCTCCTGTCACGGTCGTGAGTCACCCTGTTCCCTTTAAATGATGGGCTTTGCTTTTAGGAAAGATCTCGCCATTCAGCTAAAAATCTCATGAGCTTCTCTCTTCTCTCTTTGCCCCCTTAAATCACTAAGGACTTTTACAGAGAATAGGATGGCTGTTTTTTAACTGTTCCTCCATGTCCCTGTAACATATTCCCAAGCTGAGAACATAATTCCAGTGGGTCTTTGCAACCAGTTGCAGAAGAGATTAAACATTAAAAAAATAGATATTGACTGCATGTAAAGAGAGGCAGCTTTAATAGATGCAAGTCTCATGAGATACATTATCTGGGGTTTTATGCTGAGGAAGCTTTAGTGCTGAAAATATAAATAAATAGCCTGGAAGGCTTTTTTCTATTGCATTGTAAGGGTAAAGGGACACAGTTTCACTGATGGATGAAGATTTTACTGTAACAGCAATTACAACACTTGGCTGTTGTGTATGCCTGCGTATGTGTTGGTGCGTGTATTTATATAGATAGGTAGGCAGTTACTGTGAAACTTCAGACAGATTTGCAAATACAGAATTACTTGCTACTAACTGAACGTACAGGTAGTGTCACTTGCGGTGAATGTTGCCTACTATAAATCAAGATTATCTGGGGTGTCTGAAGATCTATCAGGCTGCAATTATTGGGCTGAAATGTTTAATAATTGCCTTTGTCTGTTTTTTAGCAGAAGTGTTGACTAAAAGGTCCCGCTGTTGCAAAAGGTTAAGTTAGAAAAAGATGGCCCTAAATTGTCTTTGAAATATTTTATTGAAAGCCATAATGCCACTAGAGACTGAAGGAGGGCGTTCAGAATGTTACTGCTTGCAGGGAACTTCAAAGTTCACCTGAATTCGGGTTAAGAGCACTGGGCAAAAGGAAAATGGAACTAAACGTGCCAGGCAGAAACTTGTTAGCATTTGACAGATCTGTTCACTCCATATTACATGCCTACACTTCTCCTTTTCCCCAGTACAGCTTGTACAAGCTACCTAGACCCAGCTGGATGTATGTAAAGCTTTCCCTGACGCGGTTCCATCCAGCTGGCAGGGGGGCCCTCCTGCCCCTGGGCTGCTCTGCTGGGCAGAGTGCCTGCCAGGCACACTGCCAGGGGAAGCTGGCAACTAGTGGGAAATGTCTTCTGGTGTCTCCTAGCTTTTGGTACTGCAAAGTCAAGAGCACAAGTACGTTTGTTTTGGGGTGCCCCATTTAGAAATGCTGTACATTTTTAATGCAGAAATCACAGGTGTTTGCCAGAGGAAGGTACAGAAGTTTATAGGACATAAGGCACTGGGGTGGGATTTTAGATTTTTATTTTCAAGACAAAGGAGTAATTTAAAAGTATGCAAATGAGCTGCCAAACACAAGGCATCATGCAGATTTGTGAAGGCAGGCAGCAGAGTGTTAACCCTTGGTGCTGCGGAGGAAGTGCCAGCAGAAAACCACTGTGTGCACTCATTTTAAGCCTTGTGCTCTTTAGTTACAATGCTGCTATGGCAGGGTCTGAGGTGAGGCTAACCCTCCCACACATGCCTGATTAACAAGTGGTTGATGGAGGAGGTGTATTTGCTGTAATGTTCACCTCACAGTCCTCCCTGGCACAAGCTGTACCCAAACCCAGCCCAGGCACCTCAGAAAGGACAAGCAGCATGGCTCTCAGCTGCTGTTTCACCCAAGTTGTTTCCAGATTATTTGAAGTGACTGTCATGGGAGAAATATTAAATTGTTTTTCAAATGTCAGCCGTGCAGTAACACTTCAAAGACAACTGACACTTAGCTAGAAGTCCTCCTCACTCCCTGGGCTGGCCAGTGTGTACAAGATGCAGTCGCAACCTTGAGTTTCTCAAGAGGAAGGCTATTAAAAGAGCTACATGTTGTGCTCATTTGTGGGTTCACAAGCTTGTTATCCCACCCAGCTATAAAGGTGGTGGGAATAACTCCCAGCCAGGAACAGATGGGTTTTGATAGAAATCCAAGGCCTGATCTGCAGCTGATGCCAACAGCTGACATGACCACATTGGTGCGAACACCAGTCCTGAGCAAGAAATGCAATGGCTCATAGCAGCAAAGAATGGCAAATGGCAGGAGCTGGCAAACACCCAACGTGCATGAGGGTGTAAGTGCAGCTTATCTCTGATGGAAGTGGCTGATGCTGGGTTAAGGTAGTCATGGTGGCAGCCAAGCTTGGGGAGAAAGAGAGAGAGAGATCATGTAGGGTGGTTTCTGAGAGACTGCCTCAGCTGTGCCCAGGTGGGATGCTGAGCAATACGAATATGGGGTTTGTTGAGCATCAGGCAGGGACAGATCCTGCTGAGGGCAGGAAGGAGCCTGGCTGCAGCTCCAGGCTCTCTTAAGAGAGCTCACAGGGCAGCACAGGTGCCAAGGTAAACACCAAGGCACTTGGCATTCACTTTCTAGTTGCTAAATAAGGGAGGGGGACTAATTTTTCCTCTCTGGTCTCTTTGAGGAACTAAGTATTTGTGTAATTAATTACTTCAGTAACAAATGTCTCAGTGCTGCTCTAGGAGGTGGGGATAAACTGGGTTTCTCTCCTGCATCCCCTTACACCCAAACTCTTTCAAGTGTTCTCTACTTAACCAAATTGCTTCCTTGCTAGAGAAAGGTGTCATTTCAAGCTGACTGTCTGAGCCAGTGCAAAGTACTGAACAAGCACTTCAATATATTCAAATCTGGATGCTATCAGCAAATTTACAGACATAAAACCTATGGCCACTTTTAAACTGGATATATATGCACGCACACAAAGGTTAGCCCAGTTTAGCTACTGTGAGCTTTCTTGATTTTAAGAGCGTTTTTGGCTCAAATATGTGATGTCTCATGTATTTGGAAAGAGTTGTCCAGAGCACATGATCAACATCTGCTGGTTTCAGATACGCTTGAGGAGCTCAGTAAGAAGGTAGCAGATGCAGAGATCAGAGAAAATATTGGTTCTTTGTATCATTTTTTTAAAGATGGTTTTGGCATTTTCCTGTTGCTCAGATATTTGAGCAATGGACTGGTGATCTAGATAGTGGGGGGGGAAAGCAAGAAATCCACCTACATTCGTTCAGGTTTTTGTTAGTTTTGGAGGGAATAGCTGAAAAGGATGTAATTCAGACACTGCTGCTGTACTGTGCTTGCCTTGCCAGCTTAAAAGAACTAAACTAGTTTAAATAGGAAGAAATACTGGTTTATGATGGCCCACATCTCAAAACAAATCAGAGCACAAAAAGGGTGAAGGAAGTTGCTAGGAAACCTCACAAGGCATTGGGGGAGTTTTGCAGCACAGGCACCTGTAAGAGAGTCATTACCACCTGCCAGCCTGGGCATTTCCAAAAAACTGCCATGCAAAGTTGTAGTACACATTCTTTTCCAGAAATGAAGCACCAGGAAATGCCACACAGCACATTTTAAATCAATGCATCTTCAGGGGACTGCAAGCCATTCCCAGAACCATCCCTGAAGACTTAACACTGGGGTCCTGCCCACACTGCTACTGAAGCCCTGACTTCTGTGTTCAGGCAAGGTCTGCCCAGGTTGCTTTGCAAGCGTATGCCTGCAGTCATTTTAATTAGGTTCTTGGGAAAGGTCCTTGCTTCCCTGGGCTCTGACCTTGCCCATGCTGAGATTTCAACAAGAGCTTTAAGCCAGACTAACCTTCTGGAGGGGCACGGCCACCCAATCTCATCTCTTATGCACTTAAGGTGGGTTTTGCCAGCAGAGATTTCATGCAGGCACACTACCCCTCAGGTGGTTTTTCTGCATGGGGAGAAAGATCAACTGAGTCAACTGAAAATGTTAAAGCTGCAGGTCCACAGTGTCAATGTCCACATGTCAAAGCCCCCATTTCTGTACTAAGTTGCTGTAATTGTGGTATCATAATCCTCTTAACACTTGATTTCTTTCCCACAACTACTTCATAGCTGAGCACAGCTGTTTCTAGAAGGAAAGTGGTAGCTGAAGTATTGGGGAGTCATCAAGGACATGTTTTTTCATTTGTCATGAAGTCACCTGTCAGTCCAGTGTGTGGCTGGGATAAGACAGGTAAAGGAATCAGGTGTAGCTAGGATTGCTTGTCTGTACACTTTCTCAGTAACTTTTTCCAAAAACAGGCCATGTGAGGCAGAGTGATGGAAGGATGGTGGCTGTGAGTGTGATGAGCAGAGCAGGCTGGCCTTGGTTTAAGAGTCTCCATGAAATTCCCTCTGTGTCAGGATCCTCTGATAGTGCATCACAGATGAATTTCTGCCTGCCACCACCCTTCCTTGCTGTGTCTCAAAGCTGGCCTAGCACATTCCCTGCTCCTCCCTGCCCACCTGTCAAGAGGACCCATCATGGTAACAGCCATTAGCGCTCAGAAGATGGACCCTAGGACCTCCACTCCTTCAAAGATATGCAGTAAATTAAGATAAACCAGGAATGCATGTTAAGCATAAGGATGCTCCTTTGAAGAAGAATTCCTTTAAGAACAGGGATTCAATACACAGCAAGGGAGGCACTCTGGAGATGTGATGCTGACATGTGATGCTGATATGCGAACTGTGGCTGTTACAGGACTTTCCATTCTGGTTTATCTAGTCCCTCTTGACACATAAAAAAGGAAAGATCCAGATCTTCAGTTTAACTTAAAAAAAGCTCTTAGGAAATCATGTTTTACACAACATATAATTAACGTATGGAATCAGCCCTGGATGTTTCTGACAGGTTCAGACTGGCTCTGAACTCGATGGTCTAGCAGTGTTTGTTAGCTGTGTCCTCATGTGATGCTGGGGGAGGAAGAGCTCCAGGACATTCTGTAATGGCAGAAACTCAGTTACTAATTTAAAGAAAAGTGTTTCCTTCCAATACAGTTTCTGGAACAGGAAAACCTTGTGAGAGACACAGCAACATCTGGAGCTTTCCTGGTTCAGAGCAGGTTTTCTGCGCTTCAAAAAGGAGTACATAAATGTATAGGAAGCTTTTCCAGTGGTGGTAGCTGGAGCAAGGTTTCATTCAAAGTCTCTTGATTCCCACACTCTGGGACTTGGAAGCAGCACCCACCTCACCAGCTCTTGCAGTTGTGGATGTCCACACCTGGCCTAGCTCCCTGCTCCTTCTGTACAGCCAGTGGTGAGAAACGGGGTCCTGACGGGCTCAGCTGTAGAGCTGCTGGTGGGATTAACCATACCCTAGGAGTACCTCTCTCCTCCACTGGCTGGAGAGAACATTTGGAGGGGAGTAGATTTGTTTGTTGCAGAGGTTTGAAGTGAGTGAAACCCTATCAAGGTTCCAGCTGGCTGCAACCAGGGAGCTGCCAGCCTGTCCCTGCTCCAAAGGCAATGCTGCCCCGGACGGGTGCTGAGCAACTCCCAGGCCCTGCTTGGTGTCAGGTGCCTGAAGCAGTTGCCTCTCACAGCCACTCACCCTGTCCCTTTGGTAGACACAGTTCCCTTGAAGCAAAGATGTGCTTCTCTCATGAATCATCTCCTCAAACACAGATGTTCATGTGCCAATACATGGCTGTTGGATCCCTGCGTTCTCTGTGGCCACGTGCCCAGTGCCAGGGCAGAGGAGTGCCCAGGAAAGGTCCTGCTTGGACACAGAGCTGCAGAGTAGTGAGGAAAAACAGAAGAGGCAAGTTCAAAGGTAGGTGTGACACAAAGGAGAAGGTGAAGGTAGTAACACCAAGCCAGCAGCAACAGCAGCTGCTGCATGTGGCAGAGATGACCCCATGCAACCTGACCTTTTCCACTGGATCCCTCTCATCAGGACATGCTGCACCATATCTGCAGCTGGATATGAGAAAGGGTCTTCTCCAGAGCATCCAGCACAGGCAGGACTGTTAACAACAGGGTGCCAGAGCAAACCTAACCCTTGTTCATCACCACAATATCACCTGCACAAGTAGTGGCCTGTTCCAAAGAGAGGCATCACCACAATATCACCTGCACAAGTAGTGGCCCCTTCCAAAGAGAGGCACATCTGGATGTACCTGATGCCTAGAGATAGTTCCAGGAAGAGATTCAGATCTCCATGACCATCCCTAAACCAGCCTTTTTTATGCTCAACTCTTTTTAGCACTGCAGAAACAAGTAACCAGAAGCTCTTAAATTTTAACCACCAGCTTATTTACATGTGCTTTGAAGACACTGTAGATAAAATCTCTAAGGCTCTGGGATAGAGTCACTGGAGAAAGCAAGGCTGACATAGCTCCCTTGCCCCTGCTGCTGAAGGTGGCTCATGCTTAGTGTCAGGAGGTAGAACATCTACTGCTGCACAGCTCATCCTTCTGAGCCACTGCCATTGCTGCACCCTGCTGAGAGATCCTCACCCAACCAAGAACTACTCATCTTTTTATAAACAGGGAGGAAAAGCAGAATTAGTGTTTTGAGGGGGTTTTTTCATTGCCAGAGCCAATGCCTTTTTTCCATCCCTAGAAGAGACAAGGTGTCACAGAAATTATAAGTAGCTGGTGGTGGGAACTGACCACCAGAGAAAGGCATTGTCAGTAGTCTGGAGTGTCCAGCCAATGCTGGTGAGTAAGAGAGATTTGTTCAGTAACTAATTTCTCATTAAAACTGTCAGATTTTTTTCTTCATAGCAGAGCAGACAAGAGTGGAAATGTTTCACATAATCACTGATTTCACTGAAATATGACAGAATTATCAAGCCCTTTAGATCTTTTTCAACTTGATATAAATTCCATAAAATATCAAAACACCAGTATCTAAACAAAGGACTTAATAAGCTTGGGTTTGTTATTTCTATTACATTCCAATTTGAAATGAAATAGATTTTGAGTAATCAGCTTTCCCAAGCAATTTTAACTTCTGAGACTCGTGCAGCTCTAAGTGTCCCTGCATGAGCCTCAAGAAGCCCAGTGGTCCCTGCTGACAGACAAGTCTCCTGTGCTCTGTGATGCTGCAGCCACTCCAGCACACCTGCCACTAAGGGAATTCTCATTCACATCCTGTCATCTTCCAAGGTGACAGTGCCAAATGCCAGCATCATCTTTCGGGGATGCACTTTCTTAAGCACACTGGGGGAAATGCAAAGTAACATCCCTGATGTTACTGATGTTACCTGGGCCCAACCTGACAAGGGGGTGTGCCTCCCCTTCATCCTGCAGAGGAGGAAACAAAAGGTGGCCTTGGCTCATACAAATGCTTTTCTGTTGAAGTGAACATGGATGCTGTAGAAATGAGGGAGTTCTTATTAAAAGTGTTCTCTCTCCCGTTGCACCAGCACATTGATTTCTAGTCCAGCAGCAAAAGTGAGTTTCAGTTGTAGAGGACTGTCTTGAACAGAAGGAGATGTCAAAATATGAACTAACAGCACAAAATGCATTTACGTAGACAAGATACTTAAAATGGAAGAACAAGACCCAGTAAATACACCATGTACTAAACTGCTCAGGCTTTGATAGCTTTTGGCACTTGTTTTTAGACAGGAGTTTGTACCCCCCGGGTGAGCTGTGCACTGCTGGGTAATATCCAGCCCTCTCATTTGTTCACCTGAGAGCTGGAAAGCACAGATAGCAACTGTCTTCTGCTGCTCCACAATTTACATCTCCTCTGGGCACCAGAAGCATTTGCTGAGCTATTAGAACTGAATGGAACAGTAGGAATACAGTAGTGTTGGCTGAAAAAAGCTGAAGCAAGGGATTTTCAGAGCAGCTTTAGTGTCTGAAGACTACTGCAGTCCTCCTGTTTGAGCTATGCAGAGGTGATGTGAGTGCCTGGACATTACTGTGGTTGTGACAGAGAGAGGAAATTTCCATTTAAGTAGCAGGCTGTTCTCTTTGAGGATGGCAACAGCTTTCAGATATTACCTTTGGGAAGTGTGGACTGGCCTGATGGAGAGAGGATCTCTTCTGTAACATCATGCCCTCCAAACCTGCAGGATGGCAAGCAGCTGCAGTGAATGCCTCTTCCAAGTGGTCTGCACCACCCAGTCAAGAGCAGGAGCAGTGGCAGGGACAACAGCCAGGCTATTGCAGAGAGCATCACATGAGAGGAGCAGTGAGCAGGAAGAACACCAGAGCTACTGGGGAGATGTTCAGACATTTGAGGGTTAGAAAAGGCTCTGAAAAGGGCAGGGTTAGTGAGTGAGCACCAATGGCAGACCATGACAGGCACATCATGGGCTTTTGCTCTCCAAGGTGTGGTGCTCCAGGGTGTTTCAGCCAAGATCCTGTGTACACATGGCATAACACATATTTAGCAAAAATGCTGGGTATCATGGTGCCCTGAAATGTGCTGGGAAAACACCTGTCCCTGCTTTAATTGTGTTGAAACAGTGAATAATACCATGAGCAGGTCAGCAATTAATTAACTAACTAACCAGTTTGCTATAAAAGAGAAGGGTAGCACTCATTTTCTTCCACATGGCCTGTTGTCTTCGTTTGGGCCCAACAGGACAACAAAGGAACAGCCCCATGGCTGCTCACTCAACTCCCACACACACACACACTCTGGGATGAGGAGGACAAAGCTCCTGGGTTGAGACAAAGGACAAGGAGGCTTCTTCACTGATTAAGGTCCCAGGCAAAACAGATTCAACTTGGGGAAAAAATAATTTAATTTCACACTAATCAAACACACACAGGACACAGACAACACAAAGAGCAGGTCTTGCATATGTTACCCCACCCTTCCCTTCTTCCCGGGCCCAAATCCCTTTGTTCCTAGTTTCTCTCCCTCCTTCCCCCCAGCGGCACAGGGGGACAGGGGATGGGGTTTAGAGTCAGTTCTCAGGCTGGTGGTTCCTGCTGCTCCTTCCTCCTCAGGAAGAAGGATTCCTTACAGTCCTTCCCTGCTGCCCCACGGGGTCCCTCTCATGGCAGAGAGTCCTCCACGAACCTCTCCTTCATGAGTCCTTCCCACAAGGCCCGGAGCTGCTCCAGCCTGGGCTTCCCACAGAGTCAGGGGCTGCTTTGGGAACAAACTCCCCTGGTGCCAGGGTCTTCCAAAGCTGCACAATCAGAGTCCACAGGCAGCAAATCCTCTGGCCACAAAATCCAAGTCCACTGGCCAAGTTCACCCCTCGTGGTGCCTTCAGGGAATGTTCCACCACGTTGCCCCACAAGTGCAGGGGCACAGCTGCCATCTCGCCATGGGTTGCAAGGAAACTTCTGCTTGGGCACCTTCTCCCCTTTCTTCGTCACCAACCACCAGCACGGCTCTGCTTCCCCAGCACAGCTCTTCTCCCCCAAGTCCTTCTCTACTCAGCTCTTAGTTGTTTCGTATGTTAATCACTAAGGCGCATCTGTTGTCCCTCTAATGGTTCCTTGGCTGGGTTTGGAGCAGGGGGAGCTCCTCAGCTTCTTACCAGAGCCACCTCTGGGGCCCCTACCCCACTACCAAAAAAAACAGCCAAACCAAACCAGAACACCTGTTTAGACCAGACCTTGTCAGGAAGAAGAACATATATTTATTTAGGTGTCAGAAAGCATGGCCCTTCTCTCAGGTCCTTGCTGCTATGTGCCAGTGGGAGAGCAGGAGTGGGAGAGAGCCCAGGGTGATGTGGGAAGCACTATTTGAAGGAAGGCACCTTAGGACAGCACTAGGAAAACTAGGAAAATAAAACCTTTTTGAAAACTGTCAGTGTGTCTGAGCAGTAGACTGAGAAGTGAGTCAGTCTAAAATATTCAACAAATCATTTTAATTTGAATTGAAGAAACTTAGTTGCTCCATTGTGAATTCCAAGTGGACAAATAATTCCTTGAGAAAAAACGTAAAAAACAGTTACTGATAAAACATTATTATCTTTTCCCATGAAGGTTAAATATGTGTTAAGTATGTCCATAAAACCAAGAGGATGTAAAAGGATTGTCTCATTTGCATAAACATTGTGGTGGGAATCCAGAAATACCAACCCCAGAAGTTAATTTTACCTACAGGTTTGTGAGGGAAGTCAGTGGTCCTCCAAAGAGCAAGAGGCTGAGCTGGAGCCTGATGCTCTGGGTCTGCTCCAGGCCTTTCAGCAGTACTTGACTGGACACATAAGTGCACAGTTATATGACTAATTACTTCCCTTCCATATGGAAATTACAAGAGGGGAAAATTATCATTATTATCCATTTGAGCACAAGGTTGCCTGATGTCAGGGTGAGGCTGAAATACTCTGTATGCAATCACACTCTCAGTTAAACAGCATCTGGCTTTCTCTGCCAGGGTTGGTCCAGACTGGCCTTAAAGTGATATCCTTTTACACCACTCTTCATAACATGGTTGGGGTGTTAAGAGATTCTGGCTGATATCAGTAAATCAGCATATCAGACACTGTCAAAACCCGCTAGGTCTGAAAATATATTGAGCAAACTCTCTTTGAATTGATTGGTACTTGCTAACTCAGGTATCAGGTTTGGAAGGGCACTGAAGGCAGCAATGCTGCCAGCTTAGGGCTAGCTTTTGGGAGCTTGGAGGCTTGGGGGGAGTTTTTCTGAATTTTACATCATTTGGAGTATTTTAAAGTCCCTTTCCATGGACTATCCTGAAAAGGTGGACTCTGAGCAGGTAGGTCCCTGGCACTGTACTTAGGACAAGGAGAGGCAGTCACACCTGGCAGCAAGCAGTGGTCTGAAGGACATCTTACCCTTCCCATCCCTCTACTCTGTGTTTACATTTTAAGAGAAAGTTCTCCATTTCATGGGTGTCAGAAAGATTTTGACAGCCAGGGATGCTAAAGGGCTTGGAAACAAATTGCTAAAGAACCTGTACTGTGTTTGACTTATCTGTGTTGGGATGTTGTTGCGTTTAAGATAACTGTGAATGGGTGTGGGAAACTTATTTTCTTCCCCACATAAGTCTAAGTTCAAGACAATCTGTGAGACTGACAAGGGCCAGATCAGAGATGGATGCTGTAATATATGTAATCCTTCATCCTCATCCTCTTCTTCGTGCCAGGTTAGATCTGACTGTGCAGGCTCCCTAGCTAGGAGTGCAGCAGACTCAAAGAAGGAGGATGTCCTATTCAACAGATAAGAAAAGCCGTTTTCAGAACAGCATTTGCAAGTTAGACTTGATAGTGGACTTGCTTCCTTGACAGTCCCAAATATGTTTCATTGCCTGATCTTTGCAGAATTCAAAATTCCCCTCAAGTTCACCAGGCAGGGACCTGATTAAGCTGAAACCTGCATCATACCACAGTGGTTTTCCTCTGGTAATTCTTCATGTCTCAGGCACATGCACCATCCACCTATCAGCATGTTGCCACCACGTTTCATTTACAGCATCAGATGATTTGCCATGAAGAAGAACCACTAAAAGACCCTCTTTGCTAGAGGGATTACTAAGACTACTCCACCAGCAGCTGGAGTAACACATTGTGTGACAGAAGTCCCTCCTTCCTCTAGGGACACAGCTGAGCTGGTTCCTGAAATGACACACAGCACAGCTTCAAGGTAGGGCTGACTTGTGCTCAGAGCAATTCCCATCCCTCCACACACCTTCTCCTCTGTATTTGGCTCCCCTGTCAAGTGGGCCCAGCCAAGCAGACCCATAAGCACGGATGCCACTTCCCAATGCCTGAGAAGTCACTAGCTCTGCAGCAGTGATGTTGGCAATGTTGGCCAAATCACCTGCACGTGCTCAGTTGCTCACCCAGAATCTGCCCATAATTACCCAGCTGTGCCCAGAAGGGCAGGCAAGCTCTCCCACAGCTCACAGGAAATAACTACAGAGCTGCTTACCTTCCTGCAGCATGAAGCTCTTCCTGATACATCCCAGAGGAACTGGCAGCATTACTCATGGGTGATGTTTTCCAGTGTGATTCTCACACCCAGGCTTGGCCATCCAGCCTGCTCCCCTCTGAGGCTGGTCAGGTCAGTGCTGGGGAGGAAGGGGAGGAGCGGACGTGGCTCTGGCTGTGGGAAGCAGCCCATCAAGAAATGCTTGTTTAACTCACTGCAGATTAGCTTGCCCCAGGAGTGAGCTGCTTCTGTAAATTAAACTGCTCTTCATGAGTCAGGAGCCCAACCCTTCATTACAGAGTTACGTATTTTCAGAAATAGTTGAAAAAGTAGCAGGCATTTTGGAGAAGCTGTTTCACACTGGTGTGGCCCCACTTTCCACTTACTTGGCTGGTTCCTGTGCTGCTTCCACAGCTCAACAACCCCATATGTGGAGCAGCTGGAGATGGTCCTGCATGATACTGCCCTGGAAGAGATGTCCTCCCACCCTGATTATCCCCTGGTAAGGGAGTGAAGTACAAAAGCTGGTGATCTTTCAAGCCAGCTTTGTGGAAGAGATGACTTCTTAACAGTTCCACCTGCAATACTCTTCATTCTTTTAACCTGCAGATGCCTTGAGTTTCCCTCGTTGCTCTTCAGGAGCAGATGCAGGTCTCTGGTGGAGACCCAGCAGCCTTAGGAAGTCTGTTCGCCTTTTTATGGTGATGCCTGATACCTGCCTTCACAGGGTTGACCTCACAGCCATGGCAGAGAGAGGGCTTGTGTGTTGTCCTTTTCTGGTGGTATGTGGTAGTAGAACAGAGCTGAGGGACTGCCCTCACCCCAGCCCATGGGTAGGCTGGAAGAAGCTAGGGAGTGGGATCTTCATCCTGCACCTGCCTCTAGACTTGCTGTGTGGAAACAGGTGGAACCCCCTCCCCACAGTGGAGTCTGTGACCACCATCTCTCTCACAAGGCACCATGAGGACTCTTGGCTAGTTTAGCACAATGCACACTGCAGTGAGGGGAGCAGTCCATAGCCCAGTGTCACTCCCCCCAGAGGCAGATGCCAAGTACACCACCATCTTTTCAGGGAGAAGCAAGACCATGAGAGAAAGATGGGAGAAGAGGCAGAGAGAAGCAAGACCAACTTCTGGATGGCTTGGAGTCTATAGTCCTCAAGTTAGTTTATGTGTCATCTATGTACCTTTCTCCAGCCTATTGAGATGTGTCAAGCCTGGGCTTGGAAAGACTCACTAGCCTCTTCATTCATCACAGGGTCCCAGACCTTGCACAGTACAGGTATCAGGCTTGGCATCTGCAAGGAAAAACTTGCTCCATCTAATCTTCTGCTGTCATGGTATCAAGCCACACATTTCACCCCCAAAGCATGGTTGGTGACAAACCTTATCTTTATGATTTATACCCAACCTGTCCCCTGTTTCTCTCACTGCACTAGAGGAGCAGGTGACATCTGTAGTTCAGGGATTTTCATTGTTAACATTTGCTGGGTTTATGTACCAGGCTGAGGTGGGATCTGACTCCTTAGAACCATGAAGACCAGGGGTTTCTCTGTAATGCCAGTAGCCACAGGGAGTGAAAGCCTAGAAAAGGGTACCAGGCAGCACAGCTGCTGCCATTATTTCCCAAGAGAGCCAGATCAGTCTTTCTCCTCTGAATGCTTTTGAGGTACCTTTCCTAAAAATGACATCCACAGACAGTAACTACACGGGAACACTACTGGAAATGATCAGGTGTGACTGAGAATGCCAAATCTAAATCCATAATACTCAGCTGCTGTAATCTGCAAACAGTGCTAAGTGCTAGAAAGGCAGCAGCTGCCTTCCAAAACTGTTTTCAAGTACATAAAATCAACTGAATCACTTGTCACAGCCAGAGCAGCTGCACACTTCTGCTCGACCCCTAGCAAGTCACCGTAAGGATTATCACCATTCAGATCTTTATAGAAAGATCATAAAACATAAGATGAAAAACTATTCCTTTGTCTAGTCTGTCTAGTCTGGCCCATCCACCCCTTATAAGTATAAAGTGAATGATTTACAGAGGATGACCAAAGGTTTAAAGTGTGGGAGATTTTAAATAAAAACAGCAACAAGAGGCATGAGAAAAGCACGTTGCCAGCATACAATGCTGGCTTGGCTGCTGCAGGGAAACCAGGCTACAAATTACTTTCAGAACTGTATAATTCCTCTTGGTTTAATAACTACAGCCCAGTTTTCAGAGCATTAAAAAAATGTCCTGCCTGCAGGTAGGTTTTTTATTCTTTTTTAAACACTGATTCAAAATGTAAGTGAAGATTTGCAGTTGGTGTGACAGTGCCCTTGGGGATGAGCTGCTCCATGCACAGGTGTTTCAGGAAATCTTTGTAAACCAGTGTTGTTACCCCTGGCTTCATTGATTCCATAGAGGGCACTTGCTGACATGGCATTTCATCCTACTGCAGGATTTCCTGGCACTTTCTGGGACATGGTAAGACAAGGAAAAGCAGATACTTCTCCCAAAACAGGGCTGTTGCATGCCAGGAGCAGTGCTGCCTGCTGCACATGTCTGTGATGGGTAGATGGAAACTGGCCAGAGTAGGAGAGCAGGAGCTGCAACACCTGAAGGTACCTACAGGAAGGCTGGAGAGGGACTTTTTACAAGGGCATGTAGTGGTAGGATGAGAAAGAACAGTTTTAAGGTGAAAGAGGGTAGATTTAGATTAGATATTAGGAAGAAATGCTTTCCTGTGAGGGTGGTGAGACACTGGCACAGGGAAGCTGTGCGTGTCCCCTCCCTGGAAGTGTTCAAAGCCAGGTTCAATGGGGCTTTGAGCAGCCTGCTCTAGTGGAAGATGCTCCTACCTATGGTAGGGGGGTTGGACTTGATGATCTTAAAGGCTCCTTCCAATCCACGCCATTCTATGATAAAATGAAATCTCTGCTTGGCTGATTTGTGTCCAGAGACACCTGCTTATCCTACGTAGGATGTGTGATGATGCCCTCTGAGTTTATTTTGTGCGCAAGTCCCTCTGCTTGGTGCTCAAGGTCATGGACCATGCTGGTGCTCTCCAGGTCTGGGAACAAACTCCCTGGCTGAGCATTCCTGTGGGGAAAAGCTCACATCCCCTGGCATAAAGATGCATCCCAAAGGAGGCAACACCTCATAGGCACCCTTGCCTGCAGTGCCTCCTTGCTCTCCTGTGGGTCTCATGGTGAATCCTCAAACCTCCAGATTTCATGTACCAGGGAGATTTGGTGTGAAAACATTTTCAAGCAGTTGCTTTTCCTGCAGAAATTTTATTTGGATGCACATCTTTGTGTTCAGCGTCTTTGCTTTGTAATGGCTCCTGCAGTCTGTACCCCCAGGACTCTGTCAGGAAGATCTAGCTCGATACTTGGTTGAGTGGTCTGCACCAGATCTCATCTCTTCAAATGGGACTTGGCAAACAAAAATTCCTCTGTGAAATAAGGGATTCAGACTTGCACCATCCAAGAGAGACCTCCTGAAAGACTCTTTCATCTGCAGTCAAAGAGACTAGAGAGTGTCAGAGTTTTGAAGACAAAATACTGCTGTCAGAAAGGTATACAGACTTCATACAGGAGGGACCCTTCAGACAGTGGCAGCCTTTGAATTCAGCTTTTAAATAAAAAATATGTCTTCAGACTGAAAAAGTTACGCCTTTTATGAGTAATAAAGCAAAAAGCAATTTCCTTTTTTCTGGATGAAACTACCATTCAATATAAAATAAGCTCTTTTGATTTACTGAAAAGTCAAAGTAATATTTCTCCTTGGAAAAATAACACATCATCCAGCTCACCAGTTTGCAGATGCCTGATGCACAGATGCACCTGTCCTGGAGCTGCTGGGGCTGGGATTAGATTTGTGTCACAGGCCAGTCTGAGGGAATATGGTTCATGTCTTGGGTTACAGCACTTATCAAAGATGATGCGATGGACACTGAGGGTGAGGATCGCTGCTGGGAATTGGGGGTTTTTAAGAAGCTTTGCCTTTTAAGTATCTATTAAGCATATGGCTTTTAACAAATGTTTTTCGTTGCCAGTATATGTAAATTAAATTAGGTATATAAAGTTATATTTTAATGTTTTGATTTACTCTTACATATGATACACCAATGTTTGAATGTGAGCTATGTCTGGCAGGAAGCCTCACCTGTTTTTGTTTAGCTTGGTTCTTAGGGTCCCCTTTCTCAAAATGCTCTGCTGCCAGCAGCTCTGGCTCCCTCCAGGTGTGCAGCCCCATGGGAGCTCAGCTTTGCCTCCTTGGGGACTGCAGGGGATATCTTATTGTCTGGGGCTACTGGGGCTTTTGGATGCATTAATAACTGTGGAAGGCGCTTCCTCAGTGGGGAGGTGCCAGAAGGGTTGAGCAGCTGCAGAGCTCCCAAGAGGTCTTCTGCTGCTCTCTTAAATGCGCAGGGATTGTGCATTCCCACTGATACTCAATCCACTGCAAGCCCTTAAAGACCAGATTTCTCTGAGACATTAAGCATCCCCCACTCTTGCAGGCTGCTCATAGTTTTTCTAGCGGTATTAGACCCAGGAAGTTTTGGTGTCAATGCTGCTTGTGATTCTAGTACCACAGGCACCTTTCTAGGAGCCAGGCAAATCCATCCATGTCACAGGCATAGCTGACACTGAAACCCATGGGGGTCAGTCTCGAGAAAAACTGATGCAACAGCCTGACAAGACAACAATGGTTTTGGAAGTCCTCAAGGCAGGAGCCAATGACTGCAGCACCCCTGCCCAAGCTCACTGAGCAGGCAGGCAACAAATCCCAGCACACACAGAATTTGGAATGGTCAAACCACCAGCTCAGATAAGTGCTTGCAGCAATACCCTGAGTGCAGTGCATGCAGCACTGTCCTTCTCTGTAAAACAATTGCAGGACACAGCACCCTTTTTTGTCTTACATTAACCAAAATACTTGTGTCACCCACTCTTGCCAAGGCAGCACCTTTTTCTGATGCATAGGCAGGTTAAAGCTGTGGAGTAACATCTGTGAGTGGGGGAAGCAAATACCTGGATCTGCTCTCCTTAGTACCTTGTTTGCTTACTGTGGTGAGAGGACAGGGACATAAACATTTTTTAAGATGTTCTCAAAGTGTTCCCAGAAGTACTTCAGCTGCAGTTGTCAATGAGGGATGCAAAGAGAAGTCTGATTTTTGCACATTTTTAACCATTTGCTGTGTCTTCTCCATTTAAAATAAATAAATAAATAAATACATGGAGCAGAGGAAGCAGACAGGGGCAGAGGAAGCAGGTTTGAAGTCACATCTGAAACTTGTAGCCACTGGAGAAAACCCCATGGAAGAGAGCCAGCAGGATGGGGAGGTGAAGCTGGGGAGATGTTCAGAAGTTGCCATGAGCATCTTGCCTTTCCCTGGCACTCACTGGGGGGGGCTAGTGGTACTCCTGGGGGTGCCAGTGCCCCACAGAACAGCCTGTAGTGTTCAGGCCAAGGCTTCTGGTAGCAAACACCTAAACACCATGGCAGTCCAGGCTGGGGGTCAGGGACAACACGTAAGGTATCACACATCCCATGTCTTGTGCAAAGAACTTGCAAAAGGAGGAAAAAACACAGAGCACTTGTAGATCTCCTTAGTTTACATTTTTTCTGTAATGCAAGGAGCTGCAGTTTTGCAGCAGGCTGAGAGCAGCCTGCTGTGAGGTGCACATTTCCCCTCTCCCAAGGCAGTGGTGGTCAGGACCTGGGAGTGGGAATCCTCACAGGTTTCAAGAGGAGACCACACTTAAAAGTTTTACCCATGGAGATTTCTGCCCAGGAGTGAAAAGGGGCAGCTTGTGTTCTCTCTGCACTGATGTTCCAGCGCAGGAGAGGGGCATAGTGTGGGCAGCTGTGCTGGAACAATGTTGTGCATGAAACCACAGCCAGGTCATGCTCCTGGTGGCCCAGCCATTGCACATGTCCCCCACTGTGCCCCAAGCCTCCCAGCATGTCCCACTGCCATGGGCTCCCCTGGTGTGTGGGTGGCAGCTGCAGCAGGGGGGCTTTGGTTGTGCACAGACCTGAGCTGTGTTTTCCATGGCAACTGTGGAGCCTGGTGGGTCATTGGACACATGATGTCATAAGGTCCTGCTGGGAGTCCCAGCAGCTCCCCTCACACACTCACCTCTGGACAAAACTGTCCAGGCAATTTCTGCCCCCGTGGGGACTGCAGGCTGCCATGGCTGCACTTCTACCCTGATGCACTTTGCAGCGTGACAATGTCGTGGCACAAACACCTTTGGGAAGAGGCTGAGCAGGAATTGAGGCAGATGGAAAGAGAGATGGCGGGGCAGATGAGGCTGCTGCAGCAGCAGCTCCAACAACTCAAGGAGATGCTGCCTGCAGCCTGCCTGGGCAGCCCAGCCATGTGCCCCTGCTGCCTGCGCCCCTGGGAGAGGGGGACTCTCACCAGAAGATCGGATGCAGAGCAAGAAGTGGGCAGGTAACAGATATTTGCCTGCTTCCTACGGGCATTGGTACCCTTTAAGGCAGGATGCAGAGAGGTTTGGCATCAGTATCAAGAGCAAAGGTGGAAAGAGATAAGTAGCACAGAGGAGAAACATCCATTTTCAGAGAAATGGGTTACAAGGGGAGGCATGGCTTGTGCAGCTGGGCAGCCCAAGAGGAGCCACATGGGCAGCACCTGCACCAGAAAGGGTTTGGACCACGTTGTGACATTAACCTTCTCACAAACTGTGTCTAAGCTAAAGTAAATATCACAATATAGCTCTGAAGCTGTTCAACTGTGGAACAAGGTCTATCTTTGTCATAAATTCAGTTTAATTCTGTTAAAGACATCTCCCCTTTGACCACTGGTGGCTGCCTGCAGCCTGCCTGTGCAGCCCAGCCATGTGCCCCTGCTGCCTGCGCCCCTGGGAGAGGGGGACTCTCACCAGAAGATCGGATGCAGAGCAAGAAGTGGGCAGGTAACAGATATTTGCCTGCTTCCTACGGGCATTGGTACCCTTTAAGGCAGGATGCAGAGAGGTTTGGCATCAGTATCAAGAGCAAAGGTGGAAAGAGATAAGTAGCACAGAGGAGAAACATCCATTTTCAGAGAAATGGGTTACAAGGGGAGGCATGGCTTGTGCAGCTGGGCAGCCCAAGAGGAGCCACATGGGCAGCACCTGCACCAGAAAGGGTTTGGACCACGTTGTGACATTAACCTTCTCACAAACTGTGTCTAAGCTAAAGTAAATATCACAATATAGCTCTGAAGCTGTTCAACTGTGGAACAAGGTCTATCTTTGTCATAAATTCAGTTTAATTCTGTTAAAGACATCTCCCCTTTGACCACTGGTGGGATGATTTTATTTTGTTAGTGGTGTTCAGGATTGACTGTAGTGGAGATAAAACCTGAAGATAGCTCCACAGGAAGGGAGTTGTTGAATGATAAAACCTCATCATTTGGGTTATGACACAACCAAATATTGAGAGATCAGAAGGGCTTAGAAGTCCCTTGGTCATCAGAAGTGGTGAGTCTCCTGCTGCAGGTGTGACATTGGTATTTTACCCCCAGACTCAAGCTTCTGTTTGAGGTCTCTTGTGTTGCAACTGGAGATGATGAGACCTTCATCTTGGCAATTAAAAATATGGTATTTTTGTTACCCACAGAGCATCAAGTATCCTCCCACAATCTGCCATGTGGGTTATCTACTGGATGCAATAAAGTTAAAAGAAAAAGGAAAAAAGCCTTACCCGTGGGTAGTTTTACACTGACTTCAGAAAAAACAGAAGTTGCTGTGAGGTTACTTTAAACTTACCCAGGAGCTGCTGCTCACACAGGTCTGCTGACTAATAGACTTCTGATCCCAGGTGTCACAGGACTGGTGTCTGCATCCAGACTTTCATCAGTGTATTGGGTACCAGAGCTGGGCAAGCACAGCATCCCCTTGCAGAATCATTGCATGTCAAAATCCCAGAGAAAGAATGGAAATTCACTCTGAATGGAAGCTGGGGAGGGTTCTCAGGATGGGCTGTGGGATGCCAGGGCACACTGTCCCTGAGTGCCAGGCTCCCTGGCCCTACCACACTCAGGACAACTTGCTGGTTTGAACACAAGTCCATACCACTGCCAACTGACATAGATCCACAGCAAGATTTCAGCCCATCATGCTGGGGAATTCAGCCATCCCCTACCCACAAAAAATGCTGTGAAGGACCAGTATATTTATTCTCCTCCTACCAGCAATAGAAAAAGACTAAAAGGGCAACTCACACAGAGCACAGACAATACATCCCAAAATCACCACACCAGGGTGAATCATTGCAGGCTTTAAGTAGCATTGCTGAAATGGGTGTACCTTGCAAATGAAACCACTCATTAAGGATTTCTCACCTTAGTGGTCATGCTCATTCCCACACCGCTTGCCCCATTTCCTCTTCCATGACACTCCATTATCTTTTTAATTTGGTGTCTTGTGTCCAATTTAGCTATTAGAAGTGAGGTGACCCTTCCATTGTCTACTTTACAAATGGTTTGAATAAGAGCCAGACTTCTGGTTGAGCAGAGTTGCTGTTTGACCGTATTAGAAATAACTGTAATGGCTCATTGAGCCTCCAGCCCAGCTCTGCAGGAGCATTTTGGGTTGTTTGGGGTTTTTTTGCCAGATGTGTCTCCTGTCCACTGATTGTTTTAAGCAAAACTGCCAACTGGAAAATGTGATCTATTGTAACTATCTGTTTAGAATGTAGGACAAGGCATTAAATGGACATACGTGGCTTTGTGGGTGTCTGTGCACGTGAAAGAGGAGCACAGACTTCTCTGTATTTAGGTGAAAGAACTTTTCAGCTCCACGATTTCTCTATGCCAAGAGGGAACACTGAAATACTCCTGACTGCTGTGGCGTGCAAGTGGGTGCTCTGTCTAACAGTGCAGACACCACCCCAAGTGCTGGGCATCAACATGAAGATGGATCCAGTAGTTTTCTATATACTTCTCTTGTTTTTCAGGTAGTCCACCCACTCCTTTGTGAGTTGAACTGAAAGGCTATCCTCCTGTTTTTATTCCAGCAGGCAAAGAAGCCGAAGCAGGACATTGAACTCTTCCCGTGATGACAACCTTTTGGCTTCCATGGACATCAAAGGGTTTGACCCCAAGGAAGTCACTGTAACGGTGAAAGACGGGAAGGTGAAGGTGTTAGCAGAGCACGAGGAGAAGCACACCACTGCAAGAGGGAAGGAGTATAAATACAGAAACTTCACGAGGGAAATCAGCCTGCCACCGGGGGTGAGGGAGGACGAGGTGACCTACTCACTGAAACCAAATAGCATCTTGAAGATTGAGAAGTCACGCGGCTGAGCTGCCGCAGGGAGCGGCACCCGGCGCTTCTGCCTCTGCACCCCTTCTCACCACTGGCTTTAGGTCCCTCCCACCAAGCTGTGCCTTGGGTCCCTTCCCAAATAAAAGACAGCACTGAGCAGATGTGCATGAGCATCATTTTGAAGGAGTTTGGTTGGCAAAAAGAAGGGGATGCCAGCAGGAAAATGCAAAGATGGGCATACTTGGCTGCGGTCTCTTGCTGGGTACCAAAAAGGCATGGGTGGAGACAGCATGGTTCAGGGCAGGTGCTCCTGGTTTGCACAATCTCATGGATTTTAAAGGCTGAAAGGCACCTTTTATGATCCGTCATGTTTCTATAAGGGCACCTCTTAATCCCACCACTTCCATTTGAGATATAGGATATTTCTAGGATGAAAGCCTTGAAAATAATCAACTTGTGGGGAGGGGCCTCTTCCTGTTTGTCCCTTTGATTGGTTCTGTAAAGAGGCTGCCTGGGGAAGAACCACAGCTGAAGGACAGAGAGCTTTTCCCAAGAAGACACTAGGACTAGGTCAGAGCACTTACCAGCTGAGGAGGGAATGACTAAAGCATTTCCTGGTGTAGGAATCAATAGTTCCAAATTAATAAGAAAGCATTTCTCATGTTGCAAGTGGGGAAGAGTTGTCAATATAATTTCTTCAAGGTAATATTAATAAAAAATGTAAGGTCAGAAGTGGAACCTCACACAGCCACAACCCTCACTCTCCCTGAGCACAGGGTCCATCAGGATCAGCGAGATGGAGCTGACACCAAGAGACTGCCTTGCAGGTGTTTTGCATTTGCTGGCTTGGCCTTAGCACTTGGGCACACACTTGTGTGGGAAGCAGCATTATCTTTCACTGTAGAAAAGCACGTAACAAGAAAACATACCCTGTTTTCTGTCACACAGGGGAATTGGTGGGACAATGCTCCTCTGGCAGCCTCTGGCAGCCAAGGGCTCCCATCCACTGCTGACACATGGATATGACCCTGGAAACACTCATGACTAAGGAAAACAAAGCCATTCCTTTACTTTCAGTCTGCAAACAGCCAGCCCCACTTTCAGAATTTAAATTCATCTTAAGAGGGTGGTGAAATCAGAGGGGATGGGTTGCAAAGCAGTGAATCAATGACTGGGAGCACTGTGGCTGGGGGAGACTCCCAGCTCCACTGACCCCTGTTCTCTTCCTTGATGGAGACATACTCTGGCAAGGAGTAAAAACATCCCTGTCCATGTGTTCAAAAGTCTTAGAGAAGCCCTCTGCATCAATGAAATAGACACCAATACCTGTTCTTGTATAATCACCAACCTCATCGTAAAACGTTTCTTTCTTATGCCTGGTCTAAATCTACTTTCTTGCAGTTTAAAACCCCTAGTTCTCTCACTACAGGCTTTGGCAAAAAGTGTCTCCACTTCTTTCTTATCAGCCAATTTATATAATGAAAGGCCACCTATGCACAGACAGCCTGATTCTGCTGGTGTTGGTTGAGGGCATTTAGAAATAGCCATACCTGAGGTCAGAGGCTGTCAGGGAGCCTCCTGTGAGAGCAGTGGCAGAGACAGGGACTGGGGATGCTACAGACCCCCAGAGAAGACTGTCTTATTACGAAGCAAACCACTGAGTAACAGAACTGGAGCCCCTTTGGAGTGTGATGTTCTCACTGTGTAGCTATTTCCACAGAACCAGTCTGTGCATGCACACACCTCCCACCTACCTGGGACTTCAGGCCTGCAGAGTATATCAAGTCCCACAGAGATCATAGGGCTGACTGTGACTGCTCTTATCCTTATTGCTCATCCTTTAACATATGCTTTTCACACTTTGTTCCTAAATTAACACAACGTAATATTATATAATGTGTTATAATATTATACAATATAATATAATATTATATGATATTATGTATATTATATATCATCTTGTTTATAGTATATGGTATATTATTATATTATATTGTATTATTGTATTGTGTTATATATTATTCTATTCTATTACACCGTACCACAAATGAACTGCTCAAAGTCTAACTTCAGGAAGATGTCTAGTATTTATTTGAAGATTTCAAGAGACAGACTCCAGCACCTCTCATATTTTGCTCCAATTGGTAATTTCCTTGTAATTAAGTGTCATGCCTTGTTACTAATGCAACGTTGTCTGACATCATCAGTTCAGGGTTTTTTTTCTCTGCCAGATGATAAAAGTCCTCATAAGCTGACTTTGTAGTAGCTCAGTAGTAGCTATGAACATCTCCTACATTGTAACAAAGTCACTTTTCAATCTTGAAATTCTGGAGTTTCTCACTGCAAGACCTGGTTTATAACTCTTCCATATTTTTAGCTTGTTTTTTTCAGTGCCCTTGGCAAAGGTGGCCACCAGGTCTGGCTGCAGTGATTCCCTCTCCACCACACCAATACAGTGTATGGAGGTAGAAACACAGTGTTGGCTTTTTTATTATCTTCCCAAGACGAGAGGGCCCCTGTAGCTTTCTGGTGTTGTGTCAGAAGGTTCTTCTGCTGGGTGGCTGCTTTGCTCTCAGCCCTGCAGCTTGCTGAGACTATCAGGCCCCTGCTCTGCAGCCTGCAACCCAGGGGGGTGGCCTGTGCTGCTCCTCCTTGTGCTGTAAACATGGAGAAGGTTGATGTGACAGTCCAGGGGGACATGAGAAACATCTGGGGAGATGCCCACTTATTAAAGGAAG
This sequence comes from Chaetura pelagica, assembly GCF_000747805.2. Taxonomy (NCBI): domain Eukaryota; kingdom Metazoa; phylum Chordata; class Aves; order Apodiformes; family Apodidae; genus Chaetura; species Chaetura pelagica. The sequence goes on from NW_009970723.1 coordinate 10,938,048, forward strand.
ATTTTGGAAAAAATTAATCACAGAATTGTCAGAGTTGGAAGGGACCTCTAGCGATCATCCAGTCCAACTCCCCTGCTAAAGCAGGATCCCCTACAGCACATTACTCAGGACTGCATCATTACACAGGACTGCTTGGTTTATATTTTTTCTTCCAGAACTGAGCCACAAATAGCCATTTTTTTACTAACGATTAGGACTCCCAGTGTTAATATTCAAAGAGGACTTGCTGGCTGGGGAAGCACATTTTACAGGGAATTCTAAAGAAATTCCTAATTATAAGCTTCCGTGGAAAGCTCCCATGGAGGGTAAAGGGGCTAGTGAGTGATGGGAATTCTTCAAGAACACCCTCCTAGATAAGCAAAACCAGTTTATGTAAAGGCAAGGGAAGCAGGCTGACCAAGAGACCCCCTTGGCCTAACTGTGAGCTTCTGAGTCTGCTCAGAACTAAAAGTGAAATGTACCAGAGATGGAAAAGTGGAACATCACCAGCTGGAAATTACAAGTGCATTGCCAGGGCATGCAGAGATGCAGTTAGGAAAGCAAAAGCTCATCTTGAGCTGACATTGGCCAATGTCCTGGTTTGAGCCAGGATGAAGCCAATTTTTCTTTTTACTGATTTTTTTTTCCTTCAGTAAGCTTTCTTGTAGCTAGCAACAGTGTGTTCTGCTAGGCTGATAAGACAGTGGAATGTTTTTCTAACTACTGAGGCTTCAAGGCTGCACCTGCACTCTGCCGGCTCAGACACTATGGGGAGATCTGTGACCCCCCCCGTAGGAGGCTGAGTTAGACAGACAGCAAAATTGGCCAAAGATATTCCATTCCATATATCTACGTAAGCTCAGAGGAAGGTCAGAGATCACAGAAGACAACTTCCTTCCTTCTCCTTCTCCCCTTCTCTTCCGTCCATGGCCGGCGTCCAGGGAGGACTCTGTTCATCCATCACCGTCGACCCTTAGGCTCAAGCTCTCCTGACCCCCATAACTCTCTGCTCTTCTCCAGCGAGGCTTTTTACCCATTCCTGAATATATTTGTATATAATTGTATATATTTTCTTGTATCATTCATTAGTGTTTTAATTAAAGCTGTGTAGTTTAGTTTTCAATCCAGCCAAGTCTCTCTCTTTTTCTCTCTCTCCTTCCCTACCTGGGTTGGGGGGAGGGGGGATCGAGAGCATTGTTGTCGGACCTGAGTCAAACTGTGACAGCCAAAGATGTTAAAAACTTTGAGAAAGGGTCCTTCAGATACACAAGCAGACACAGAGGAATAATATTGGCCTACTAATAATATTGACCCAGAGAGGTGAACTAGTCACCAACAATTCTGAAAGGGCAGAGGTCCTCAACACCTTCTTCACCTCTGTCTTTACCAGTGCTCTTGGGTCCCAGGCCATAGGAACAGAAATCCTGGTTGATGCAGACACTGACCCGCTGTCAGTGCAGGAAGAGTTGGTGTGTCAACTACTACAGGAGCTTGACCTGTACAAGTCAATGGGTCTGGATGTCATCCAGCCTGGGGTGCTGAGAGAGCTGTTGATGTCATTGCAAAGCTGCTCTCCATAATCTTGGAGAAGTCGTGGAGATGGGAAGCCGTCCCTGAAGACTGGAGGAAGGCGAATGTCACCCCCATCTATAAGAAAGGTTCCAAGGAGGACCCAGGTAATTACAGACCCACTAGTCTCACTTCAGTCCCTGGAATGGTCATGGAGCAAGTCCTCCTGGGAACAGTCACAAGTAAGTTGAGGCATGTGATTGGGAAAAGCCAGCATAGATTTACCAGGGGCAAATTGTGCCTGACAAACCTGATGGCTTCCTATGACCAAGTCACCTGCTCGGCTGATGCAGGGCGAGTGGTGGACGCTGTCTGCCTGGACTTCTTCAAGGCTTTTCTCCATGAAGAGGGAGACTCCCTGTTTATAATGAGTCACATGGGAAGCAAGGGGTAATGGCACCAGTTGCTCCTGGGGAGATTCCAATTGGACACAAGAGGTAAATTTTTCACAATGAGGACAGTCAAACGTTGAACTTTCCAAGGGAAGTGGTAGATTCCCTACATTGGACCGTTTTAAGTCTCAGCTTGACAGGGTGCTGAGCCATCTCACATAAACTATAGTAGTACCTTGAAAGGTTGGACCAGATGATCCTTGAGGTCTCTTCCAACCTGGCATTCTATGATTATACGATATATGCTATAAAATGCTAGTCTGGGCTGGTAGGACAGTCTTTAAGACCTTTTCTATAATAGAAGCAAATCACTCAAACAGTCACATAGTATTTTTAACACTTACATGTTGTAAATACCGTGGGACATGACATACCCCCAGATGTTCTCGAAATCTGTACCCTCCACACACCACTTGCGTGAGATTTGCTAAGTGAAAATACCTTTGGAAAACGACCATTAGCACAGCCGGACGTGCTCACATCACCACTAGGTGGCAGTTTTTTTAAATTAATTAATTTTTTTATTTACCACTCTGCTACTCTTTCTTTAAAAGGAAGAAGCCCTGTGCAGGTGCTTGTTACAGAGCAGTAAGGCTGGCAGGCACTGCAGCTGGTGTTCTCTGTGCAGCGCTAATAGCAAATGAAGAGGACAGCAAGAGTTAGAGCTGTGGTCTGTGATTGTTCCCCGAGAGCTGGTGCTGGGACTGGTGCTGTTTAACATCTGTGTCAGTGAAGTGGACAGTGGCAGTGAGTGCACCCCCAGCAAGTTTGCCAACACCAAACTGTGTGGTGAGGTCGACAGGCTGGAGGGAAGGGAGGCCATCGAGAGGAACCTTGACAGGTTTGGGAGGTGGGCCCATGCCAACCTCATGAACTTCAAGAAGACCAAGTGCAAGGTCCTGCACCTGGGTCGGGGCAATCCCAAGCACAAATACAAGCTGGGGGAAGAATGGGTTGAAAACAGTCTGGAGGAGGACTTGGGAGTCATGGTGGAAGAGAAGCTCAACATAGAATCATAGAATCATTAAGGTTGGAAGGGACCTTAAAGATCACCAAGTTTCAACCCCCCTGCCATGAGCAGGGAACCCCACCACTAGACCAGGTTGCACAAAACCTCATCCAGCCTGATCTAAAAACCTCCAGGGATGGGGCATCAACAACCTCCCTGAGCAACTCATTCCAGTTCCTCACCACCCTTAGAGTGAAGAATTTCTTCCCAATAGCTAACCTAAATCTCCCCTCTCTCAGTGTAAAACCAGTACCCCTTGTCCTATCACTATGTTCTCTGATGAAATTAAACATGAGCCAGCAACGTGTGTCCTGGGCTGCATCAAAAGAAGTGTGGCAGCAGGGCCAGGGAGGTGATTCTCCCCCTTTACTCGGCTCTCATGAGGCCCCATCTGGAGTGCTGTGTCTAGTTCTGGAGCCCCAAACATAAGAAGGACATGGAGCTCATGGAAGAAGTCCAGAGAAGGGCCATGAAGATGATCAAAGGCCTGGAGCACCTCTGCTGTGAAGAGGCTGAGAGAGTTGGGGCTGTTCAGCCTGGAGAAGAGAAGGCTCCCGGGAGACCTTATACTGGCCTTCCAGTACTTGAAACGGGCTGCAGAAAAGCTGGGGAGGAACTATTTACAAGGGCTTGTAGTGAGAGGACAAGGGGTAATGGATCAAAACTGGAAGAGGGGAGATTTAAGTTAAACATTAGGAAGAAATTCTTTAGTGTGAGGGCGTGAGGCACTGAAACAGGTTGCCCAGGGAAGTTGTGGAAGCCCAAATCCTGGAAGTGTTCAAGCCCAGGTTGGATGGGGACCCTGAGCAACCTGATCTAGTAGGAGGTGTCCCTGCCCATGCAGGGAGGTTGGAACTAGATGACCTTTAAGGTCCTTTCCGACTCAAACTGTTCTGTGATCCTATGATTCCATGATCCTGGATGTGCAGGAGCCCTTGCCACAGACCACCATCACATCAGTTTTCTGTGCTGATGATGTCAACCTTTGTTCCTGCAGCTCTTCCCACAGGAGCACAGCTCCTGGATAAGGCCAGTTTCATTTGCTTCAGCAGCCCAACTCTACTGCAGCTATGAACCTGAATGGGGAATTCGAGGAGATAATGTATTCTTCAGCATATTGTTGCATCAAATTCTTTGGGGGATTGATGTTGACCATCCTCATATAGCAAATATCCCTTCTGATTTCTCTGGCATCAGGAACACGTCTGAGTGGGTGACTTGGCTCTGTAGCTATAAATGTGAGTGCATTCTTGAACTCTAGCTTTAATGGGGCATTTATAAATAGCCAGAGACCTAGGAATTTGTAACAGGAGGTCGTCTGAGGATACCAACACCAGGCATCTCTTCAGTCATGGGTTTCTAGGGGTTTTCCTACAGCCAGGCATGCTCTGCAGGCTTAGCTCACGTAGAAATGTTATTTCTCTATTTTTGCTATTGCAAAATGAGGGAGAGTGGTATCCCAGTGGGACGAGGCAAAGCCATTCCAGCTTTTCTCTCACTGTGTGCAGGTGCTCTGCTGCTCCTGAGGCAGCACCAGTGTGGGAGGGATGTCCCTGCCAAGGGGCGAGGTGCTGCTTGTGGCAGGGGCCAGCCCTGCTCTTCATGCCTCTCTTCCTCGTCCTCTGGGCAGCAGCATGGCAAGGCTAGTGGGGTCACCCATGCAAGAAACATCATCCATCCACTTTATTTGTGCTTAAAGTTAAATTTAACCATTGTCCCTGCTAAGTCATTTGGCACCTCAGCCTCTTAGATAAACTTTCCAAGCCTGTTTTCTGTCATTGCCCCCAGAGAAAGTGCTAAGAGTTTAGAAGACAGAGCAGGACTCCTGGCTTCAAGCTTGCCTCTGTACCAACGACTTGAGGGATTTCTTGTCATTCTGGGCCAAGCACTTGTCACCTCATTAATAACCCTGCACTAGATTTAGGTTAGGAATAAACAGATCCTCCCAGTGCACTGCCCGGGGAGTGTGGGACCCTGGCCCTTCTTGCCTTTGTTTCACCCTGAGGGTCGCTGTGAGGGACCAGCCCTCAGGATGTATTGTGGGAAGTGGTGTCAACACTTTTGTAAGCCCTCAAAGGAAACAAAAGGACTGCTTGACAAAGGGCTGTCTGGCATGTGGCCCAAGGCCTGCATATAGAGACAAGAGAGATGTAAAATGGAGGAGTGCAGAGGGTGGAGGTCCACTCCAGTTGCTCAATCCTGTCTCAACCAGTCTCACACATAATTGGGAAACAACTGCCTAAAGGAAACTCCTATAAAAGGAGGAGCTCTGCTGGTGGGCTTTGGAAGCCCCACTGACACCAGTCCTTCCCTATTGGCCAGACCAAAGCTGTAGCACAAGACTGGTGATTTTCTGTCATCTATCTCTCTAGCTTTTCTTATCCTACTCTCTGTCTCTTCCTCTCTTTCTTTCTCTCTCTCTTTTCCTTCCTAAAATCATGAAGTAACACAAGGCCCTCTTCAATTTTACTCAGGTCACGCAGCTTGAACTTGTATGTTACTTGACTTTCAAAGTTAAAATACCAGCCTTTATGATCACACAGCCTCAGCATATGTCATAATCGAAGTATCAGTATTCCTTCTATGTTCTAGTTAAAGCTGACTTTCAAATACAGACCTTGAGTGTCATTTCACCTTAATCTGATCAAGGGGTATCAGATGGTCGAGCATTGCCTCGGACTGTGACATTTTAGTCACTCTCCCTGGGAGAACCAGGTCTGAGACTAAGATTGGACCCAGCTACACCTGGGCTCCTCTCTGAGAAGGAACTTAGAAAGCAAAAGGGTCCAATCTGAATCTCCCTGGATTGCCTAATCTGAGTTGTGACAGTGCCTTTCCTGGTCCCTTGAATTAAAAGTTATTTTTCCACTTCTGGATGTCTTCTAATTCTCCCTGCCAACCCATTTGTCCCCTTCCACTTCAATTGCTGTAGGTCAGGCCTTTGTTTTGGCAAATAGTCTGTGGGGTTTTCTTCTTCTCTTGAACGATGGAGCCCTTCAGTAGGGCTGAAATCCCAGTCTCAGTGAAAAAAGCTTGGCTGAGTCTGAGGTTACCCTCTTGATTGCTCTATTATATGTGGATGTTGCAAAATCATACCCATGTAATTGTCCTTCTTGATTTCAACATTAATTACAAGTAATAGAATGTCTCTCAGCTCTTTGGTCCCTCATGCTGGTCTCTAACTTGGAGTATCTTTAAAGGCCTACAAGTGAAAATAATGCTATAATTAAAAAAACCTGGAAACCATTAATCAAATTACAAGGAAAATCATTATCCCCTGGACTTCACTAGAACAGATATTAACTTGTCAGAAAAATAACATGCAGCTTCTTTTTTTTGTTTGTTTGGGTTGTTTTTTTCACAAAGATTTGTGCATCTCTATAGCCTGCCTGTGCAGAAAAGCCTGCAGAAGTGAGAGCTGTCAGGGATTGGTTTGCCTCAGGGTCAAACCAGTGGATCTCACACTTCAAAATATATCAAAAGAGGAAGAAAAGAACAAAATTCCCTCCTTGCTGAGGCCTGGGTCTCAAAGCTGAGAGGGGCCCACAGCAGCTGGCATGTGCAACCAGGTGGTGATGGCATTTGCCCCGTCCCCTCATGTCCCCAGCTGCCCTGGGGTTGTCACCTGGGGCTTCACCAGCAACCAAGTGCTCCATGTTTGTGGAGCAATGGGTTGTGTGCCTGCAGGCACCAACTGGGAACACCACCCAGAGCACATGGCTGTGACCTTGTAAGCATTTTGAGCCAAAAGTTAAGTCAGCAGGAAAGGCCTACAAGTGAAAATAATGCTATAATTAAAAAAACCTGGAAACCATTAATCAAATTACAAGGAAAATCATTATCCCCTGGACTTCACTAGAACAGATATTAACTTGTCAGAAAAATAACATGCAGCTTCTTTTTTTTGTTTGTTTGGGTTGTTTTTTTCACAAAGATTTGTGCATCTCTATAGCCTGCCTGTGCAGAAAAGCCTGCAGAAGTGAGAGCTGTCAGGGATTGGTTTGCCTCAGGGTCAAACCAGTGGATCTCACACTTCAAAATATATCAAAAGAGGAAGAAAAGAACAAAATTCCCTCCTTGCTGAGGCCTGGGTCTCAAAGCTGAGAGGGGCCCACAGCAGCTGGCATGTGCAACCAGGTGGTGATGGCATTTGCCCCGTCCCCTCATGTCCCCAGCTGCCCTGGGGTTGTCACCTGGGGCTTCACCAGCAACCAAGTGCTCCATGTTTGTGGAGCAATGGGTTGTGTGCCTGCAGGCACCAACTGGGAACACCACCCAGAGCACATGGCTGTGACCTTGTAAGCATTTTGAGCCAAAAGTTAAGGCAGCAGGAAGGCAGAGAGACCTGGAGAGCTTGCCAGCACACTCAGCCTGGTGATGGGCAGGGTCACAACTGGGAAAGCCCTGCTGGACCCCCTGCTCCAGGCTGGCATCGGGACCAGCTCCCAGCAGAGCCCAGTGCTGGTCAGCAGGGAGGGAAGACTTCAAGCTCCTGCAGAGGAACAGAAAAGGGATGGAGAATGGGGGAGACTGGGGCCAAGCTGCTGCACTGAAGACACTCAAGCCCAGGCACAGACCCTCTCAGAGCATCTCCAAGGTGCTGCAGTGCCCACTGCCTCCTGCTCGGGCCACCAGCTACATCCATGCTGAGCAGCATCTCCCACTGCTGTGTGTCCTGGCTTCTTTGCCTCTTTTGGTACCTCCATCCTTCAGTGGAGAAGCAACAGAAGGGAACAACTGAAACAATGTACTGTGTAGCAGGCAGTAAAGGCAGAACGTAGCAATTGCCAGTCATGCAGCCTTGCTGAGGTTTTACTGACTGCAAAATAGAGTAAGGCTGACAGACTTTAGGAAGACAGGGATAAATTACAATGCTACCACTTGGGATCCACTCCTGGCAGGTCCTGAGCACTTTCTATTCCCACTAACTTCGCTGGACAATAACTGCACACAGCAGAACAGCACCATGGCTGTGAACATCTGCAAAGTATCCTCTTGGGAAAACACAGAGATATGTCTGTGCCCAGGAGTGATCAGTGTGGCTCAGAGCCAGGCACACTCTGTGCAGAGGGGCCTGTGTGGGCAGGGCTACACAGTCAGTGTCTGCTGGGCTGGGCAGAGTGTTCTGGCCACAGCACATTCAGAACCACACCGCTGTGATCCCCCACAGCTCAGCATGGAAACTCCTTCACTGTGCTCTCAGGTGGTGCAGTGAATAGCAAAGCACGTGGAAAATTCTACCATCCTGAGGGGAGTGTCAAAAACTCCCCTTCCCTGGCCAGGTCCCTAGCCCTTGCTGGCTGCTTGGTGTGCCTGCAGAGCCAGGCACTCTGCTTGAAATCCAGGGCTGTCACCCACAGAGATTTACGGGTGTTAATGCACCAGTGTAATGTGACCCTGACCCCAATATTTAAAAATAGCCCAAGGGACTGACCCACATAAAATCCAGTCTAGATTGGGTGCCTGGTTAGCATGATGACATTTTAAACACAGTGCAGTTGATTTCATTATTTCAGGTGGGTTTCTTCTAGGAAGGTGATGCAAAGTGTGTACAAAGAACATTGTGTCACGTTAGATTAAAGCAGCAAAGGAAACTAGATAAAGCACTTGCTGATTATTCCCCAGAGCAGCTATTAAAGGAGTAGAAGCAATGCCAGGACTGTAGTATTGTTCAATAACTTATGTATGCTTTATCCTTTCCTCTGAAAACCAGAGGTAAAGCAGCCACCATGGGGCAGAGGATCCCTGCACACACAAAGGGAGAAGCAGTAAATGCTGTGGTAAACACTGGCCAGACTGGGGCCTCTGGGACTGGGCATCCCACTGGCTCCTAAGGGTCATCCTCCTGGCTCCCGGGCACCAACAGGGCAGAGATCCCCATCCAGCACTTCCCAGACCTTACACTCTCAGTGTTTCCAAGATCCTTCAGTGCTGGCCTTCCCAGGGATATTAGTGAGGAGTAGAGCAAGATTTCTGCTCTGCAGATCCCTCCTCTGCCCAGCTGTGAGGTCCAGCTGCCATGCTGGGAGCCTGCTCAGCCTCCCCCCACTTCCTGGGGTGCCTGCACCTGCTATGGAAGCGGGAAAAACTACCTCAATCCCACCACGCATGCCCAGAACCCTTGCACAAAGGAGATAGTGAGGGTAAATGTGCCCCCTGTCATGTTTGGGGGCATATTTTCCAAACCATAGGCAAATCCTTAAGGAAGTGCTCCATCACTCTGACAGCAAGGGGAGAGGGTTGAGCCAGAAGCCAGTGCAGTCCTGGATGTAAACATGTGCTTCTGGGAACAGCATGTGGAGTGCCATGGATGGGGTGCAGCCAAAGGTTTTTTTGCACTCACCTGATTTTGCCTAAACCTTTGAACTAGATGGGAGGTCTAGGAGAAAACATGTACCCCTGGCTCTCGCCCTCTCACTGCTCAGCCATGGCCCTGTGCCCTTGGAGCCATGCACTGCCAGGCAGCAGGAAAGCCAACACAGCAGAGCTCAGCTTCAGCTGCAGGCTCACGCTGCTTAGAGTTACATGGGAGGTAAAACTTGGTTTTAAGATTTTTAAATGACCTCACAGAAGACTGGGGCAGTGGGGAGCTGAGGGAGGCACTGTCTGACAGTGTGTTGGCTAGCAGCAGGCAGCACAACCAACACTTCCCCTCTAGCAGCCTGTGTGAAAGGAATTTACCTGTGACCACCTGTCCCCAGGGTGCTGGGGAGCTTCACCTCCTTTGCAGCCAGATGATCATGGCCCCTGCACCATGCCAAGTGGTGAGACAGGAGTCACCCAGGAGGAGGAGAGGTGACACCTGTACTATGCACAAGCACAGGACAGCGCTGGGACCTTTCTGGTTTTCTGACCATCTCTTTGAGGATGTGTCAATGGCAGAAAAAGGGCAAGGCTGGCCATGCCAGAAAAAAAAAATTCCCAGTTTCAGGTGAGAATTCCCATCAAAAAGCTGAGCACAGGTTTGAGGATGCTGAAGCTCTCATGCTGGGAGGTGCTGCAGCCTCTGACAGCCCAACAGCAATGTTCAGCACTTCATTGTTTCAGCAGAAGGCTTTTATGTCTGAGACCCAGCATGCATGGTACAGAGTACTCAAATCTGTATTTCACTTGAGGAAGAAGAACCATGAGTGAAATGTTAGAGGGGCAAAGAGCAGAAGTTCCAAACAACTTCAGGAGGAGTCAGAGTGAGGGACAAATTTAAGGCAAGGATGTTAGGAGAGATGAGCCTGTACCCAAAGTGGAGAGAGGCACAGGCTTTGGGATACATCTGCAGGCAAACCAGGCTGCACCAAAATGCTTAATTCCTTCAGCAACTTCTCCTCACTAGAGCACAAAAGATCCCAACCATCCATATCCAAGAGCAAAAACAAGTCCCAGGGACCTTGTGAGCCTCTGGTAGAAAAGGCAGTGAAAAAGGCAGACCAAAGAGCAAAGCAAAGTCAGGGAATGACTGGAACATGCTACTAACAGCTTTGGTGGCATTTTTCCTGCTACTGATGTGTCATGGCAGTAGTGGATGCCTCTCACCAAATACCAGTGTAGAGCACAAGATTTATCTCAGTTCAAGAATAACCAGCTGAGATGTAATAGTTTGAAATGCAGTGTAACAGACTAGATGACTTAATGGTGCTTGCCAGTCTGAAAGGCTCAGTAGCTTCCCCTGAGCACCCATCCATCCTGGGGCAGCCCTGCTGCAGGGTGCAGGAAGGACTAATCATCCATCCCCTGTTAATGACAGCAGGAACTCGAATCCCAGACAGTTTGTTTGCTATAAGGGAAATTTTGTCTTTCAAGTGGGAAATAAACAAAATGACTAGCTCAATGCTGACCTTCTTGCACAACAGGTTCCTCCACACAAGAAAGTTTAATCAATTCTTAATTACTAAATCACCTCAGCAATCACACTGTAGCTCCCTGTAAAAGCCTCTGGTTTCTCTACGACTACAATTCTAGTCCTTGAGCTCTTTTCTTCCAGCAATATTGGGTCAGTCCTGGGCACTGGGTCTCCAGACCTGTTCAGAAGCATCTCCTGATGACACCCAGAGACCTGACTCTATCCATCCTGCCATGGGGACTGGCTTGGAAGAGGAACACCACCTTCCCTTCCCATCTCCTTTGTTCCACCTCCGGGGGACCCAGGCTTTTGGCTTAAATTCATGCAGCTTTCTAGATCCCAGCTTATTCTTTCTAACCTATTAACAGCTTTCTAGCCATCGACCTCTTCCATGCCCAGTTTACAAATGAAAAATGGTTTACTTTCAGCACTTTGTTTGGGTAGAGCTATGAGATCTGGCAGAAACAGCAGCTCATCACTTACGTTCATTACGCTGAAGCAGAGTATCACGAATAACAGCTAGGGAGATGATCTTACCTTTAATAATCTAACATTTTTAGAATATTCCTTTGATTATTATAGAAGGAAGGGTAACTAAATGTGTTTGAAGAGATAGAGGCTCTCTCCCTTGCCTGGCATTAGCATCAATCTCTCTGACATTATTTGTGTTAGTTTTCTCCTGTGTACAGAGGTTTAACTGGATTTCAAACATTATCAGGAAGACTCAAAAAGTAAAGGCCAGGTATTTTTGTGCTTGCTGGCTGGAATGGTTTTTATTTCATCTCCTTGACTGTGATTATAGAGACAATTCTTGCCCCTTGAAAACAGTGTTAAATTCTCAACTGCTGACAAAGCCATATGAAAGTAATTTATTGCACATCACTGAACATCCTCAAGGGGCCTAAAGCAGTGATAGCATTTTTATAGGAAGTGCTGGTATATCCTTTTGTACATATCCTACCTGCTTTTTTGTTCCCGCATTTTTATGAAAGGCACATAAATGCCTGCAAAGATGTGCCCAGCACGATATAGAGGATCCAAAGCCAGCTAGAAGAGTCTCCAGCAGGATGCAACGGGTCACCCTGGCTTTCACATCAGCTGCAGCGAGATATTTCCATTCTGTTAAGTGCTGAGGACCAAAGGCACATGATTACAAACCCATCCCTGCTGGCCACATAAGACTGGTTACTCCTGACCAGAAAAACCTTGCTTCATGTCACCTCCTGCTGGGATAGAGACACCAGGTTGTGGCAGGTAGCACAGAGGACCCAAGAGGGGAAGAAACTCAGGCTGTCAGCAGGCTCACCCATATGTTTTAAGACATACATGTTTAATCTGAAATAAAGGTGAAAATCACCAGTGTCACTCATCAGGCAAAGAAATAACTTGGAATACCCAAATAAAGAAAAATAAAGAACAAAAACAAGCTGCCTAGGCCAGTGCTTTCTACCAGCCACTCCAGTTAATGCCACAGTAATTGAAACTTAAAACACCAAGACAGTTGGGCTTTATAATTCTTCTACCAACAAAGCAGTAGTGGGAGAGTTTCCTGTGAACTAATATAGGTGGTGCAGATGGAAAGTCACTTGGCACCAGAGTGAAGCAAGGGGATTGCTTAATTTTTGGCTGAGGTTCTCAGGGATTGTAAAAGTTATGTTAGCAAATGGATTTGTCACTTTATCAGCTGACATTCCCTCTGATTGAGCTTCTTTTCCTCTCCCCCTATTTTTTGTTTATTTTAGAGCATTCACTTTTGGTACAGAGGGGCAGCAGGTGCTGTTTGTGGACTACAAACTCTTGGCACAGAGAAGCCACAGCTCAGATTTTGGGTACAGGTGTATTTGTAGAGAAGGAGCACACAAAAACATCTGCAGCACAAGATGCCTAGTCTGTGGGCCTAAAAAAACCACAACAAACTTCTCCTTTGCCTGGACCATTGCTCCACCTGACTCGAATTTCTGTGTTGAAGAGAGCCAGATTTTGCTGCAGGCTGACCATGGGCTGTCCACAATGCAGGAAAGTGCTCGTTGATACACTGTGGGCACCCACATGTCAGGGAGTACCAAGCTCACCAGGAGCTTCATCATTAACTCTAGTGCTTGCTAAGAAGTACCACGGTTTATAGTGCTCTACTCCCAGCTCAGCTCTCCCAGGATCTAAAGATGACTGGGACAGGGGTGGAATTCCTGGAGAGGCTGCTTCAGCCAGACTTTCTGAATGTTGACCACAGCCAGCTAAAGCAGCTTTTGTTCCAAAGCTCTGCTGTAGTTGCTGGCAGGGCTTCTTCTGCAGCAACACCCTAATTAACACACATAGAAGAGGTTGCAGATTTGGTCCTAGACTTTGTTCTCCCCCAAAGTGAAGTAAAGCCCCACAGCAGGGAATGGACAAAATGCTGCCGACTGCAGCCTTGAGGTGAGGATCTCCCCTGTGTTTTCCATTTGGGATATCTACAGGTGATGCAGAGTTATCATCAAGAGGCTGTCCTGGGTGCCACACCAAGCTCAGTCCCTACCTTCTTGGTTGGCCTTTCCAGGTATGCAGTGACCAAAGTGAACCAGAGCAAGTGAGCACACTCCTTGGCTGCTGCTCCAGTGGCTCCAGCACTTACCTGTGCAATTTAATCCATGAGCTGGGGTCTGGGTATGCATGGAGAAACATCCTAGGCACTGTCTCTGGGCAGGCTGCAGCTGTCCATCCTTGCTGCTCAATGCTGACCCAGCCCAGCCCTCTCAAACCTGAAGCGTCCATTGCTGGGCCCAACATGTCCCTGCACCAGCTTGTGCTGGAGTCACAGAACCATAAAATAGTTTCACTTGGAAGGGACCTTAAAGATGATGTAGTTCCAACCCTCCTGCATGGGCAGGGACACTTTCCACTACACCAGATTGCTCCAAGCTCCATTGAACCTGGCCACTGCCAGAGAGGGGGCTTCCACAACTTTTCTGGGCAACATGTGCCAGTGTCTCACCATCCCCAGGCTCAGCACGAGGAGCTGCAAACAGCAAGTTAAGTGACCTGGGCTGCACGCTGAGGGAGGTACAGGCCTCACGTTGGGTTCTGCATTGCCCTGGAGGTACGACCTGCCCCAGAGGCTGCACCACTCACTGAACAATCCTTCTGCTGCCTGAAACCTCCTGTTGATGTGTTCTGTTCCAGCAGTGCAATGGCAAGGAAATCAGTGTTGTTGAAGGTCTGCCTTTTCATCTTTTACTAGCACAGACTTTATTAGATTAACTCCATAAATTCAGGCATCCATATAATTATCAGGCTCTTTGTGCCTTTGTGGGTCAACCACGCTTAAAAACTTCTTCTGTAACAAAATTTCCTAAAGGCTTTTGTCGTATTTATGATTTCTGAAATGCCCTTGGAAACTCCAGGAGAATGATAAGAATCAGGCTAGAGGCCTTTTGTCAGCTTTGACTAATGGAAAACCCACTTCATGAAATGAAGTGACCTTCTTTCCAAAATACCCTGGCCATGTCCCAGACACCAAGGTCTAAGGATGAGCAAGTTCATAGTTCATGGTTTCATTTTCAAACCAGTATATTCATATTCAGAAAATATTAAATTTTTTTTTCAATAGCAAAGTTATTCTCAGAGCAGCTACAGGGACTGAAAAATAACCCCCCAGCTTTCTCAGTGAAGCAGGTTTTTTTGTGGTTTGTTTTTTGTTGTTGTTTTTTGGTTTGGCACTGAGTTATCTCAAGTACTACACAGGAACCATTCAGAGTTCAACCAGATCTGTCCAATATGCTGAGAATTGCGTTTTGCCTTTCTAATGCCCACATAAAATTTAATGTAAGCAGTTTTTCTTTGATTTTCTTCTGAATTGCAAAATGGGCCATCACGTGGCAAATGGAAGGCAAGGAGAGAGGCTGCCCTGCAGGCATCAGGCTCAGGGCTGCAGGAGAGGTCTCATCAATGTTTTTAAATATGTAAAGAACAAGTGTCAGGAGGATGGAGTCAGGCTCTTCTCTGCTGTGGTCAGACCCCACCTGGAATACTGTGTACAGTTCTGGTGCCCTCAACACAAGAAAGATACAGACCTGTTGGAGAGGGTCCAGAGAAAGGCCACCAAGATGATCCGAGGCCTGGAGCACCTCTGCTGTGAAGACAGGCTGAGAGAATTGGGGCTGTTCAGCCTGGAGAAGGCTCTGGGGAGACATCATAGCATCCTTCCAGGACTTGAAAGGGGCAACAGGAAAGCTGGGGAGGGGCTTTTCATCAGAGAAGATAGTGATAGGACAAGGGGTACTGGGTTTAAACTGAGAGAGGAGAGATTTAGGTTAGAAATTAGGAAGAAATTCTTCATTCTAAGGGTGGTGAGGAACTGGAAGGAGTTGCCCAGGGTGGTTGTTGATGCCCCATCCCTGGAGGTTTTTAAGGCCAGGTTGGACAAGGTTTTGTGCAACCTGGTCTAGTGGTGGGGTTCCCTGCTCATGTCAGGGGAGTTGGAACTTGGTGACCTTTAAGGTCCCTTCCAACCTTAATGATTCTATGATTCTATGTCCAATGATAGGACAAGGGGAAACGGGTACTAGCTGGAGCATAGGAGGCTCCATGTAAACATGAGGAAAACCTTTTTCAGTGTGAGAGTGACAGAGCCCTGGGACAGGCTGCCCAGAGAGGCTGTGGAGTCTCCTTCACTGGAGACATTCAAAACCTGCCTGGACACGTTCCTGTGTGATGTGCTCTGGGTGACCCTGCTCTGGCCGGGGGGTTGGACTCGATGGTCATTCGAGGTCCCTTCCAACCCCTACAATTCTGTGATCCTGTGATTCTGTGAAATGCTGTTTTGTCTCAGAACAGCAGCTCGTGGGAATGAACAGGAAGGCAGAGGCAGTTGCAGCAAGGATGGAGAGCAAAGCCTGGGCAGCACAGCCTGCTACCTGCTTGGCACTGACGCTGTGTGTTATGAAAGCCCCTCTCAGCTCTTATTTGTTTGACTTTAGGATTAACTGGGGGAATGAGGAGAAACAACAAATTTGGATTACCTAGGAAAACAACAAAAAAATTGAAAAGGAAATCGGAGACATTTCCAAGATGCAACTCCTCAGCAGGACCTACCTCCAAGCTGGAATGCAGGTGATGTTAGATAAGCCACAAGCAGCAGATTTCCCAGCTCAACAGCAGTAGAAGTGAAGCTGCTTCTCCTGCCTTTGCTGTTCTCTGCTTCCTTGTTGACATGCATCTTCAGCCCTTCTTCCCCATTACTCCCTATGCTGAGGACATGCAGATGTTCCTGTCAAAAGGTCTTAGATACCCACTGGAAGAGTTCATGTCCTTGATTTCATAATTCTGAAAGGGGAAAAAGGAAGAGCAGCTACAAGAAAAACAATCTCTGAACAACAGTTCTTCCCTGCACTCCTTTCCAGAGCATGTGATGGACAGCAACAGGGATGGCACTGAGCTGCAGTCCTGCAGCACAGCACTGGCCTCGGCCCCTGCTCAGCCTGGACGTGCAGCTGAGGCCTCGGTGCTGCCAAGCTGGAGACCAGCCCTGCTGGCCCCAGCCCCTGCCTCTCAGCCTGTCCCAGGGATCT
>NW_009970723.1:10954390-10967697 GCF_000747805.2 Chaetura pelagica
TGTAGGGAATGCCAACATGCTGAAGTAGAGCAGAGGAAGAAAACAACAAAAGGAAAACATTATTTGGACTTATTTTTTTGCAGGAAACTCATTAAAAATGCCGTAATTAGAGGTAGAAGCACAGTTACAGCTAAATTCATCATTTCTACAGCTTTTATGCTTTGCATAGTCCTAGGGAACCACAGTTAGAACCCTGTGAGCCACAACTCCAAAATAGAAGCAGGCCTGGAGATGTTTCCTCCTAGAAGTACCCTGCACTCCTCGGGGACCAGCTCTCCTGTTTGCTATCCCTGCCTGCCTGCCTTGCTCTCCTGCCTTCCTCCAGCCCCCACCCAGAGGCTGGGCAGGCTGCCTGCACCACGATGAGACCCCTGGCACCCACGGGGCCTCCTTGGCCCCAGCAGCTCCCTGTGGGCAACCTCATCCTCAAGTAACCCCTTCTGCTGCTGATGCCTGCTGAGTCAGGGCTGAGAGCTGCTGCACCCAGCACCCTCCACACAATCAAAAGTGTTGCTCAGAGGGACATGGTGTTGAAGTGGTTCTTCTGCAGCAGACTTTCCCTGGCTGCCGCCTCCTTCCAGGAGGCCTCTCTTGTTGCACAACCCTCAGCAGTCCCTATGGGACTGCTGCCAGCAAGGAGCCACAGCTACAGCTATGAACTCCTCAACGTCTCCCAGGGCAGAGTTCTGACTCCGGTGCCCACATTCATAGCATTTTAACTCTGCATTAAAACTAGCAAGTTGCCTGAGGCTACACCTGCAAAGGCAGATTTGCAAGGCCTTAGAAGGCACTTGATGTATCCTACACCATCATGCTGGAAAACTGTCTCTTTCAGGCTCCTCTCAGAGAGGAGATGTGTAAGTGCTTGTTTAGAATAAAATATCAAGAATGAACTATTATGGACATTCTGAAAATAAATAAATAAATAAATAAACGGACAGGAGGGACACTACTATATGTTTGTCCCTGAAATGCTGAAATATGAGCTGTCTCAGTCAGCCCTGGCTCTGGTGTGCCAGTAGTACAAGAAAGCACAGCTTAAGCAAACACCATCCTTTGTCTGAAGGAAACTGTGAGAGGGAGAAGAATAAAAGGGATTTAACTTTCTGCCTTAGGACCAGGAGAGTTTACCAAAATCTCCTTAGAAATCAGAGCACAATGGAAGCGGCACAGCACAGTTGAAATTCCAACCCCAAGCCAGCCAAGGCCAACACGGGGGAGCAGGGCTGCAGCCAGGCGAGCCTGCCTTCACACACGGTGCCCAGCTGCCTCCAGCACTGTCTCATCCTGTGCCACTTTGGAAATGTCTCCTCTGGACAGCTGCCAAATGCATCCATGCCTCAGGCAGTAACTGCCCAGATCAGAAAACCACTGGCATGTGTTTTGGGAGGTGAGGGCGCCTGGTGCCTGCTGCCTGGAGGGACCCAGAAGGATGGCAGAGCAAGGGGGACTTTCTGGAGAAGGTTTTTGCACCAATTACTGTCTTAACAAAAACTGGAAAATCCTCTTTTTGCATAGTTTCAGGTCACATCCACTACGTTTTGGCGTTTGATTTTGTTGTATCCAGCACACCTCCAGGGCTCTGCCACCCTGTCTTGGGCCAAGTTCCCTATTTCATATCTCATCTGCAATGAAACATCTGCTTAAAAAGCAACAGACACTGCACAGCTACATTTGTTTCTGCTAGAGCAAGGTTTGTGCTGGCTGCTGCATGGTATGGGGGTTGTTGCCATGGGAAATATCAGCACTTGTCAAAACTTTAAAATCCAACCCAGCATATGAAAGCATCCTGCTTCCTCTTGTGCAGCATGCCCACAAAACTGGTGACAAACTTCAACGGTGGCAAAGTGACTGCAGAGAGGATGGGGAATTAAATTTGCTCAGTAAACGTTAAAGAGAGAGAGATACAGGCAGCAGTGAAGAAAACAGAGAGTACCAGCATGTAAACAGAGAGAAACAGACTAAAAGGCAGAAGAGTTCATTAATAGCAACATTTTATTTTACTTTGGTCACATTAAGAGAGTGTCCTGTGGCTTCAAACCCAGCACTGAGATTACGCTGCAGTGAGTGCTCAGGGTTGTAAAGAGTTCCTGTTACATCAGTATTAGTTACACTAATTAGTGGCAAGGCTGTGTCTTGGCCATGGTTCCCAGCACAGGTGAGTGAGGGGGTGGCCACTTCCCTCTGCTCTTCCTGCCTGTTTATGTCCTCCCCCCTCACGTGCTGCTTCTGAGGTTTCTTAGCGAAGAAGCTCAGGGTGGGGAGAACTTTGTCTGCTCCCTGATCAACACCCAGAAGAGGAAGAAGGGAGGAAGTGAGAACTGCCTTGTGCCCTTGGACCCAAGTGAGGCTCAGTCCTACTGACTTGCCTCCAAAATTGCACAGGTAACCAGCTCTGCCAAGCTAGTCCAGCATAATTGCCAATAAGACAAGAACCAAAGCTTTTACACAAGAACCATGTAACTTAGGCTCAGAGCTCAAGACAGCATAAGAGTATCTCCAGCCTGAGATCACCTAGGGCAGCTTGCACACTCAGTAATGCCCTTGCCAGCCAATCCAAGGCTTCACAACTACTGCCAAACGCCTTTGTTGTTTGCTTGTTCCCCAGTGGCACCTCCGCATCTCACCTCGTGGTGTGGCGGAGTGAGCCGGGTGAGCTGAGAGCTGGAGGGGCTGAGCCATGGAGAAGTTTCCTGCTCACAGCCCGGTACCTCCCAGCCGAGTGAGAGGCTGCGGCACAGGAAGCCCCTCCAGCTCCCTCCTCCACCTCTGGTCTCCCAGCAGAGCCCCTCATCCTCACAGGAGCAAAGCCTGGGCTGCTGCACATCCCCCTGGGTGCGCAGGGACCGTGTGGAGGTGAGGAACGAGGGGCCTGGGGCTGCATGGCCTTGCCCTCGGGGCTGAGCTGCAAAGCTCTCCCATGTCAGGGGTGAGGGGCCAGCAGGCTCTGCCAAGCAGGCTGCTCCACACAATGTCAAGGAATCCTTTCCAAAAAAAAAAGCAGATACGGCGCTTTCCCTCTTCTTCCTGGGAGGTTTGCTGTCCAGAGCCTGAGGATACTCGATCCCACAAAAGAAGCTGGAGTCGCCTTCCAGATCTATCTGCATATTGAATATATTTCCTCTCAGGGGTGACCTCATCAATGTTTACAAATATGTAAGGGGTGAGTGTCAGGGGGATGGAGTTAGGCTTTTCTCAGTGATGACCAGTGATAGGACAAGGGGTAATGGGTGTAAATTGGAGCATAGGAGGTTCAAGGTGAATATCCGAAAAAATTTTTTTACTGTAAGAGTGACAGAGCACTGGAACAGACTGCCCAGGGAGGTTGTGGAGTCTCCCTCACTGGAGACATTCAAAACCCACCTGGATGAGTTCCTGTGTGATGTACTCTAGGTGACCCTGCTCTGGCAGGGGGGTTGGACTAGATGATCTCTCGAGGTCCCTTCCAGCCCCTAAGATTCTATGATTCTATGATTCTATGTCAGGGGTGAGGGGCCAGCAGGCTCTGCCAAGCAGGCTGCTCCACACAATGTCAAGGAATCCTTTCCAAAAAAAAAAGCAGATACGGCGCTTTCCCTCTTCTTCCTGGGAGGTTTGCTGTCCAGAGCCTGAGGATACTCGATCCCACAAAAGAAGCTGGAGTCGCCTTCCAGATCTATCTGCATATTGAATATATTTCCTCTCTTTCTTTTACATTTTATAAATAGTCCGACCTTCCTGCAGCTTTTTTCCAGACCCGGTGACTCATCATTGACTCATTATACTTGTTGCTTCACTTAAACAGGGAGCTGAAAAGTCTCTTGCCTAAGTGGGGGGGAAAAATAATAATAAAAAGATCCCCCCAGCTGCAGACTAGCAACTAACCACTTTGGATGTTTTCCTATAGAAAGACCTGAAAAAATCCCTGCTGTCCTACGATTGGGAGTGTTACTATTAAGATGAATCAGTGCAAGACAAGAGCGATGCTATCCAGGCCAGCTAACCTGTAAGTACTAGTCCTTTCCACTTGCTCTGCTTCCCTGTGGGTACTTCCAGACGGTAACAATTTCTTTCTCCTTAGTTCAAGGATGAGTATTTTTGACCCTTGTACTGCACTGAGAATTTCACAGGGGTACCACAGTTTCTCTGTTATTTCAGAAAAGGGCGAGACTCTTTTGCCAGCGTGGTTTCCCAGAGAAAGGAAATGGAGGTCATCACACCACCCTTCTGAGCAGCTGCCAGGTTTTCTGGCAGAGCGGGAAGCTCGTGAGTCGTGTCAGCCGTGGCCAAGTGAGGAGGTGAGGTCCCAGAGACACTAAGCTCTCCCAGGCTTCATGAGAAGAAGAGACCCAAGTTTCAGACCATGCCAGCCTGGGGGTTCTGTGAGTGCTGATGCTGGTGGGGAGGGTGAGCCCATGGCTCAGCAAGGGACACACCAGGCAGCGGCACAGCTCCAGCGTGGAGTTCAGGCTGCCCCAGGGCCCCAGTGGGGTCCCAGGGCAATGAGGAACAGGGTGATGGGGTGACCATCACCTGCCAGATGGAAGGGCTGTGGTGCCAGTGGGAAGTGCTTGGCCTAATTCGCAGCAATGGGAGCTCCTCGTAACCCATCTGGCAGCCTGGGGTGCAGGGATCCCCTCTTCAGGAGGGCAGTGTGCAGCTGCTTGCAAGGACAGAGTCTGACAGCTCTGGGGAGTCCAGAAGAGCCCCAGAGTGCCTGTGCAGCACAGCAAAAGCAGGTAATGTTGGCGGGGAGAAACAAAGGAAATAAAACCACTTATGCTTAACAAAGAGCATTAAAAGCTGCTCCCTAAACCTTCAGAGCAATCAGACCCCAGCAGTGGCAGGAGTCCCGAGTGCTGCTCAGTGCAGGTTGTACAGCCCTTGGGAGGCAGGAGTTGTTCCCAGGACCTTCCCAATTAATTCTTCCAGCCAGCACTCTGTATTTCAGCTGCCAACGGGGAGATTCCCCTGGCTAACCCAGCTCTCTCTTCTGCCTTTGCGGTCCTTCCCCCTTAGCTGGGATTACCCGATGAATACTGATTGCAGCTGATCAGGTATTGTGTCTTCATTAAGCTGATTACGTAGCTTATTTGAAGATGGCTGTTCCTTTGCCTTGCCAGGCTGCAGTTCTCAGCTCTCTTTAGTGACTGCAACGACTGGTGATGTCACATCACAGCTGACAGGTGGTCAGGGGAGTTGCTTTATTGTTTGCTTGATGAAAGTTTCATTAGTGTTTTGACCACCCTGCATTTTAGACCATTAATGTATTCTCTGTACTCTGTATTTTGTATATGTGTGATATTCTCTTTCTCTTTCCATTTTGGGGAGGTGGGGGTTGTACTTTCCAGCTGCCTACCAAGCAATTAAACATTAAAAACTGTATTTCCCAGGCAGAAGTGTTTAAACTGCCTCAGGTTGCCATTCATAGCAAGCACCCCATCCCAGTCCCCCGGCTACTGCTGTGAAGATCCCAGCCCTCACAGTTAAACTATGACAACAGGATGGAATCCAGCCCAGCTGGCATAACAAAATAAGCTTGTGAAGGTTTTTAAAAAAACAGACTTGACAAATGTCAGGTCCTCCTGCGTGCATTGGAAGCAGACAGGAGACAAGCTGAACAGAGAGGAGATGCTATGTGCTTCAACTGCTCAAAGCCATCCAACTTTTGCAGAGGCCCTGGGGAACATTTAGCTGAGGCAGGGTGTGCTGGTGGCTCACTGCAGCTGCTGGTGCATGGGCATTCCTCACAACTGCTGCATCTGTTTGTTAGGGAAGCTGTTGCCATGCACATACCTTGATACCTACTGAAACCTTCTGCGTCGCTCAAGTGGCCGTAACAGCAGAATTTCTTTCACCAGACAATTACTTTGACTTTCAGAATGGAATACACTGGGAAGTATAAGCTTCTGAATTACTTAAAACAATTTATAGTATTATTACCTGATTTATATCTCAACACAGCAGGGAAGCTAGCCAGTTTAGCCCCTGTCTGCTTGAAAATTCAGTGAGATGGCTAAAGACGTTTCGCTCGCATTTTCTGATTGCTTAAGTATCACATTTTGGTTTTGTGACAATAGAAAGTGTTCCAGATCACAATAACCCTAGAAAAGACAGGGAATCTCCATGTGACATGCTCAATTGCATCGTAAGATATATTCCAAAAGCATTTGTTCTAGGTGAGTATTACCCACCCCCCATGACCACATGCTTCAGAAGCAAAGACTTATCCTGCAGGAAATCTGCAGTGCAGGATGTCAGGGAGCTTGAGCCTGTAATACACATATTAATTAATTCTTTCATCATTTCTCCTGACCTGATTTTGTGCTCTAACTTTTCTGACAGCTTGTGAGTGTCTCCTTGGTGATCTAAGTTTGTTGCCAAAAAAGACAAATGAATCACTGAGACTGGGGAGCTGCCAGGGGAATACCTGATGCCTCTGCATGCGGTGCACATGCCTCGGGCTGGCCGGTCACAGGGCCCTTCCTCTTGGCTGTCAGACACGTCCCACCCTGGCACCGAGGTGGTGCAGACCCTCTGCCATGACCACAGGACTGGCTGCTTGAGGGTGTCCTGAAGTAGCAGCACTGGGTGGTAAAGCTTGGAAGGAAAAACCTCAGAAAGCCCAGCTCTCCAGGCAGGAAGGGTAGGCAGGCTGCCCTGGTTCTAGTCTCAGCTGTGTCTGTGGCTCCAGACAAGCTGCTCCAGCTCAGGACCCTCTTCTTTTGCAGTACATTAGTTCACTCATAGAGCATCTAAGCCTTCCACAAATACTCCTGCTGTAATGGAAATTATTCTTCTCCAAACCACAAGGGGAAATACTTGCTTTTTCCAGCCTTCTCTCCAAAGAACTTGAAATCCCCCACTGCTGGCAAAGGCACACTCAGGGTGCCCTGGCACTACAGTCCCAATGCTTATCCATGCTGATTTAGCAAGGGAGTGGGATTACAGACCCTGAGCCGCTCAGGACACCCTACTCAGCCCTGCTCCTCCTCTGCCTGTGCTGCTCCCAGGGTAGGCAGGCACTTTCTGCACCCTGATGGGTCCCTGCCTCCCACAGCACCCATTGGCATCCAAGTACAGATGGTGGGGGGTTGCTGAGAGTGTTTTGGTTTGCATTTCTGTTTGGCTTCATCATTAAACCCAAACAGAAGGAAAAAAACACAGGGTGCAATTTTGGTTTACCTAGAGGAGTAAGGAAACCCTCATTATTCCGAGACATCTGTAGAAAATTAATAAAAATTGTTTCCTACTATGCAACTGAAGTTGATTGCATGTAAAGTCAGCATTGAAAGTGCCTAATGATGTCCTTCCAACTACGTTTTTCAGGCTATACTTCCTCTGAACTCCCAAATGGCTGTTTTATTTTCGGTTGGCTTCCATGGCTAAGCTTTAAGAAAATGGCATGAGGTAAATTCACAATTACAGCTCTACCTTTGTCCAAAACCAGTTGGAAGTGCACTTCTTACTGTTAAATTCTGTAGAGCGAGAAACCCTTTAGCTCAGAGTAAAGCCAGAGAGCTTTTCCCCCGCAGCCTCCCCAGGGGTGCCACCAGTGAGCACCCTCAGGGCACACCCCACACACTCCACCAGAGTTGGATGCCACACAAAAAACCACCAGCAGCTGATTTCCTTTGGAAAACACAGGCAGCGGAGATGGCCATGATGCAGGAACTTCCTTTCTTCCCCTGTTATTGCATGGCAGCATGAGAGCACTTGGCTGGGAAGCCAGGTTTCAGTCCAGATCCCTGCTGAGCTGGAGGAGATTCAAAGCCCACTGCAGGCACTGCCAAGGATGGCCAGGCAGGGTAATGAAAGGGGGTGGCACTTCCCTTGTACCATCCTGATGTGGGGCACAACACAAACTTGAATTCAAGGTTCAGTGTGCCAGAGCTGGAGGGGGGACCTGGCTTCCTAGCCCAGTGACTAGTTGCAGATATGGAAGGGCTACAGACCCAGAGCTGTTACAGTATTTTATCTTGTGCCCATGAAATGTATAATACCCTGAAGAAAGATGGCAGAGTGGGGCTCAGGCTCCTGGGAGAATTCTTCTTTTGCCACGATGCTGTATTTCCCCTGGAACAAGAAGGGCAATGACTCAGGTTTTTCCCAAAGCAGGGCCTGCGTCAAACAGGATAAGGAAAGGAGTGTTCCTGTCCCCAACACCGCAGGGCAGGGCCATGAGTCAGCAGCCTGGCAGCTGGGAAATCTGGGAATGCCCCGGGCAGGGCAGAGCAGGAGATGAAGACCCCCGTGGTCAGCCGGAAGAGGCCACCCCTGCATGCGGGAAGGGGCAGCAGAAGGCAGAGGAACGTGCTGCCCACGGAGGTAAAACCCCGCTAAGGTCCGAGCCCAAGGGCCCTGGCAGACCCCACCCTGGGCATGTCTCTGCACTCTGAGACCCGGGGCAGGGGTCGGGGGTCCCGGGCAGTGGGCGCTGCAGCCACCAGCTCACCCAGCAGCCCGGCCCCAGAGACGGGCTGGGTTCTGCCCGGGAAGGCAGCGCCGCCCCATTGCCAGGAAAAAGGAAGTGTTTTTCACCAGTGTCATAACGGCCCACAGAAACAGATTTATTTCTGCATGCTTGGAGAAAAGGAAGGGGAAAAAAAAAGCCAACAATGGAAACAGAGACTCAGAGTAGTAAGTGCAGACTTGAAATTCGACTCCTACTGGCTTTATAGAGCTTAAAAAAATATACAAAGTTTCAGAGACAGTGCTTCATTGGTCAGGACACATACTGATGGACACTGTACTCTGGAGTATCAAGGGGCAAGTTCTGTTATGGAGAAAGAAAAGAGAAGTCTACATTAAAGAAAATTTGTTTTATTGTAAACAAAGTATAAAGTACAACATAAGAAATGTGCAAATCTTTAAAGTAGTCACATAAAGCATATCTAATACACTATTCTCAAACTGTCCACTTTTTGATATGTGTCCTCAATAAGATAAAATAGAAATAGTGAAAGTTGATGCATTATTTGCCATAAAAGCTACAGTTTAAATCCTAGGCCGGTGTCTTTACTGCCTCATTTTACTTTGTGAATCACAACTTTCTAGTTCAATACAATACATAATATATGCATTTCATTTTTCATAGAAACCATCTTTCAGAGAATAACACGATCAAGAAGCTTAAATTTCTTGGTTTTCTTCCTTAATCAACCTGGGCAGTTTACAGTTCCATATTTTCTCTTAAAAGTGCACTGCATCTGTTTATGAACCGTAACCAACACAAAAGCAGAAGCATCGTGCGATGCCCAGGTACAACCAACTGTAATCATCACAAAGCTTGCCAAGAAGCTGGGAAAATATTACAAAGCTCATGAGGATTCAGAAATGCTCCCACTCTCCAGCTGCCCACGTGGTGCCCCTCAGCCCCTGGACAGCGGTATAAAGCTGGGTGTGTTGGACATCCTGTACAGGACAGGCAGGAAAGCTCCAGGAGTCTGGCACCAAATAATCACTAATGCCTGGGCCTGAAAATGGATAGGAGGAAAGGATTCCTACCAAGAAAAGGTGGCAAAAGTAGGGAAACCTATTTAGATTATCTTACGCAGGTGTGTTCTGGGCTTTCAAGCCTGTGCCCATGCATTGCTGTATTCCCAGTCCGTGCTGTACTGCAGATCAACAACCCAGCGTTAAACCTGGAGCTGGTCTCAAGCACCAGCCACAAACTTTCAGCAATACACATGACTGAGCTAGAGTTCATGCGAATAACTGGCTAAAGTCAAAACTGGCACAATGTGTGCTGCTCTGCTCTAGAACCTTCCCTTTCTCTCTCTCCTTACCAGTGCAAAAGACACCCACTACTCCAGTCAGCCACCGGTTCTCCCAGCAACACGTTTAGTGACCGAGCACAGGCTGCCTTCGCCTCCTGGCCGCGCTGCCGCCGGCAGCCGGCGCGGGAGAGACACAGACCGGGAGCAAAAGCCTTTTTTCAGCTGGCCCATCCCAGCGACAACAGTTAATTCCACCGCCTCCAGAGCAAGTCCTTTCACTGTGCAGCTGCGGCCGCGGGCGGCAGGGCGATGTCGTTCAGCTTGCTCACTTCCATCTGCCAGTTGGGCAACTTCTTGGCCGACAAGTGGCGACGCGCGTGCTTCGTTAGGTGGTCGCTCCGCATGAACCGCCGCTCGCACATGGGGCAGGCAAACTTCTTCTCCCCCGTGTGTGTTCTGCGGTGGCGAGACAGTTCATCAGAGCGTGCAAACCTTCTCTCGCAGCCTTTCCAGCTGCAGCTAAATGGCTTTTCTCCTAAAAGAAAAAAAAATGACTGTGAAGAAAAACAAGCTCGAGTACTAATGGAGCAACAAATACTACTGCCTTGACTGGCAGGATTTGAATTTTTTAAAGAAAAGTTTCTATTATGGCAGTTGAGCCAAAAATCTACATAAATATTAATTATTTTATATACATGAAATGTGATAAAGTCTATATAAAAATATTTAAACATGCAGATGCACTACCATGAAGGCTAAGTAGCATGAAGGGTTAACAATTTTCTGGAACCAAATAATCTGAGGTGCTCTTTACATCTCAAGAGATCTGATTTTAATCATAATGATGCCAGATAATGACAATTTCACACGCCCAAAAGTACTCCTGAAATACAACCTGCAATAACATTTTATGTAATGGAGCCCTGGTAGTGCGTGCACTTTCAGCCTATACTAAAATATACATCACTTTTCTGCTAGTGTGCTAAGAGCTGACGCATGGAGAAGTTACTCCAAAATAACCAAGGTAGGAATAGTTTATAGTGGATCCTTACATTCTTTCATAAAATAATCTTTTGAAGGTTTGCCCACTTTGGACAAAGGCATTCTTGTGAAGATGCCTAATAAGGCATCTTTAACTCTGGAAATCCTGGAGAAGGATACTCTACACTGGGCAAGGCCTTGCTTCCACACTCACAAGAAGCATTACCAAATGCCTTCTGACATGAAGCAAGTCCAGCAGCAAACAAACTGCTGAGTCAGCTTCCCCTCCGGGAGATTTCCTGTCAGAGATCAGGCAGCATTATAATGCACACTGGCAAAAAAAGGATTTTATTGCTGCCGCACAACTTGTTCCAGGAACAAATCCGGTAACCACTAGAACCTGAACAAGTTCTGTGTATAGCTGCAATACTCTACACTACTTTTTAACACGCAGCAACAGGGACCAACCTGTGTGTGTTCTGACATGAGCCTTCAAATGGGAGCTCTTGAAGTACGTTTTCCCACACGCTGGGTAGCTGCAGATGTGACTTCTTATTCTTGAAGAATCAACCGGAGGACTGGCTTTTGCTGCAGAAGGTACAAAGCCGGGAGCAGGGGCAATGGGAGAGAGTCTCGTGCCATTGGGACTAATAATGGGAGCTTTTGTGCTCTGCACAACTGGCTGCGGTACAACAAACATAACAGCCCCTTTGGGAACCTGGGTACCCATGAAGACCATGGGCTGACAGAGAGCGGGCTGCTGGCTTGGCGTGCTGTTGGGCACCACGGCTGTCACCATGTTGTTGTTTGCAGGCAGAGGGACCATCTGGCAAATCACCGGCACAGGGGGGGCTCCACTGCCTTGGGCAGGGCACGGCGATGCCATCCTCGCTGTCTGCTGAGCTGACCCGAGGACAGGCTGATGTCTGCTGACCGGGGGCTTTGTCAAGGGCACCAGACCGACAGCTGGTTCTGCGGATTTTCCTTCTGCCACCAGCAGTTCACCGCTCTCACCACCGGCTCTGCTCGGCGCCACGGCGGAACACGCTGACTGCTCTGCCTCAGCATTTTGTTTACTGTTTGTTTCCCTCGAAACGCTGTCCTGGTACTTCAGCACGCTGGCTTTTCTCACTGGGCAGGTTTTGTGATTACAAAGCTGAGCATCAGCCGTGTGGCGGATGACACTCGTCGCTTGAGCTTTCGGAGGCCCAGCAGCTGGAGGCTTCCCTGCCTCAGCCAGCGACCTGCCGAGCGCTGCGGTGGGCATGGGTGCCCCAGGATGGACCCCTGGATGGACCACCTGAGACATCTCGAAGTCAGAAGGGCTGTAGGGAGGTGTAAGGCACTGTGCGGGGAGAGAGAGACGGTAAGGAGGGAACATGTTACCAACACGTCACCACACTAATGGTTAAAAACAAGCACACACGTGCAAATTCAAAGACTTACAAATGCTGGTATTGTGTTAAAGTCTGCTGCTCCAGGAAGCAAAGTCTCATCACTCTCTTCTGACAAATCAGATGCTGGGGTTATAGGTCTCATTTCTGCATGTTTTTTGAAGTCTGATTTCCAGTTGCAACTCATAGAAATCAGGGCTTCTACAGCCTCAAAATCACTTTTTTGAGGAGTGTTGTTCCAAAAATACCTATTATCTCTCTGTTTCTCAGTCATCATCTCCATTTCTTCCTCCTGTTTCAGTCAAGAGAAAAAAAAAGGACAATTTTAAACCCGATGATATGATTGAATACTTTGCAGGTAGTTGTAAGATGGAACTGTAAAAACCAAGCAAAGCAACCTGTGTCACATAAAAACCATGTGTGGTCATGGGGGGGCTGTGCCTGTATTTTCCTGCCCTCCCTCTTACTTCTGTAACGCTACCACGACGTTGTTGGTGGAGAAATCTGGGCCATCTGGTGAAGATTATTTATTTTCTTGAAACAAAAGAACTCCCTGAGAATCTTAACCCACAGTTTAACTTATTCCATATTGCAAATGTTGTGTCTGCAAGCTTAACAACCCTCCCCCAATAAACCCCAAAACGCCCTCCCCTACCACGCCCTCCTCCCGTTCTTGCTTTACACCCAGCCCTTAGCATGGTGCTTGTTCAGAGATGTGAGACAGGGCCGTGCTGGGACTGAGGCACATTTTCTTCAAAACGTTTTATCTACCAGAGAGGTCACACAGAACACTCAAGAGGTGCCTCTCACACACATGTACCAGCGAGGAGAGTCACCGGCCTGGAGACCTAGAACACACACATCCAACCAGTCACCTCTCAGTACCAACCCACGCAGAAAGCCTCCCAGGCCGCGTTTGCCAGGATTATCCTTAACACAGCTACTGGATTCTGCGGGTGGTGCCCACTGTTGCGGGGGAACTCCCCTCCTCGCCCGGATGAGAGGAGAGTCACCGGCCTGGAGACCTAGAACACACACATCCAACCAGTCACCTCTCAGTACCAACCCACGCAGAAAGCCTCCCAGGCCGCGTTTGCCAGGATTATCCTTAACACAGCTACTGGATTCTGCGGGTGGTGCCCACTGTTGCGGGGGAACTCCCCTCCTCGCCCGGATGAGACCGTGTGGGTGGAAAAGCCCCATTTCTGGGAGCCGCGTCTCCAGGCAGCAGGAG
>NW_009970723.1:10969178-10980620 GCF_000747805.2 Chaetura pelagica
CTGGGGAACCGCTGCCAATTAGCTGGGTCACGGCTAATTAGGTGCCGCCGCGGTGTGCGGCGCTCCCGAGCGCGGGAGCCGCTCGGTGCGTGTCTCGGTACCGAGCTGAGGGCGGGGGCTGCGCTAGAAATGCTGCTGATGCTTCACTGTGCCCCAGCTCCCTTTCTCGTGTTTACTCAGCCTCGCTTAGCAGGTTTCCTCTCCTCCTGTCCTGGGCCATCCAGGCTCGTTTGCTCACAGCGTTTTTCTGCCTTTAAGACACGTCTTTCTCTCTTCCCCCCCTTGAGAGGGTCAGGGTCCGGTATTCTCTTTGCTAGGCTCTGTTCTTCTTCCCCTTGTCCGCGGTTCCCAAGTGACTGAACGGATCTTGATAGCAGGGCTGTCCTCCTCTGACTTGCCTGAATGTTTAATTATGTCTGAAAGGAAAAAAAGCTGCAAGAAGAGCAAGGGAGCAGTTTCTTCCACCTGATGGAATAATGAGGATGGAACAATTGTAAAACATGCACGGAGAATAAAATAAAATTTAAAACCATTTCTAATTAGTTAAAAACTTGTGTATTGACGGAAGAGTGGTCATTTTATCCTCAGGAAGACAGATTTTTTAATTATTATTCCTTTAATTCCAGTGTTTCCAGTGATGCCCTGTACAGCTGGGGTTTGTGTTACTGTGCTTCACACGGGTGGGACAGTGTCCCCTGTGCCCCCGCGCCAGGCTCATGTCACATCCCGCTCCCGGCTGCAGCTTCCATGACCCTCATGTCTGAGAAGACGTGCAGCTTGGTGGTGGGAAATCTGTGTCTCCCATCTCCTGCTGGGTAACCTGGGTATCTGCCTGCCTTTTGGCCAGAGTGTGTAAGATCCCTGCTGTGCCTGCAGGGAAACCTGATTGGCTTGACTGCCTTCTCCAGAGGGAATTCCCAAAAGAGAATTCACTTCAGCGTGATCCAAATCCCTTCCACTACTAGTAGCAAACAATTGCTTACAAATTACTCCACTGGATCCCACATCTCTGGGAGCCTTAGCAGGAGAAATAGTGTTTACTGTGCATTTCCTACTGAATCCAACAGGTAAAGCTGCGGATGCAGTGTTTGCCTGGCTCCCAGGACACGCTGCCTCTTGCCAAAAGGAGCTCCCGTCACGCGAGGCACGGCTGGGGAAAGACTCCTTGGCTCTCAGGTGCATCTGCCTGCATCTGCTCCGGCTGAAATAAAGGCTGTGAGACCAATACACAGTAGTTCTTGATGAAATTCTGTATTTTCTGTTATGGCAGGTTTGGTATGATTTGGGGTTTTTTTTTGTGATTATAATTGTATTAATTTAGAACATCTTGAAATACCTTCCAAAGCATATATTTGCCCCTAAACTACATCTGTAAAAGTTGCCCCAGCATTACCATTTAACCCCATGTGAGAACTTCACTCACAAAACTAAGAGCATCTACCTGCACCTCAGCAGAAAATCAGGCAGATCTTTGTCCCTTCTTTCCCCTGTAGAAGTAACTATTGCGTAGACACAAGTTTTACTGTTGCACTGAGAACTCCAGTGTTACAAATCCAGTTTCCAACACGAAGGGCAGGTCTGTAGTATGAAGTGCTGTTACGGTTTTTATTTTGCTTGCTCTGGTGAGATGTTTAAGGAGTGTGCTGAAGTACGTGTGGAAACTTCAGTGACTCTGCAGTCATTTTCTAGAAGAAAGTTTGTAGAACTGCTCTGTGGAGAAAAAAAAACAATTATCTTCATATAAAGTGGAAATACGAAGAAATTTGCATAGCAGTGTTTGAGCTGAATCACATGCCTTTTAGATTTGTCACAAGAAGAGTTTTCAGGGGGTGTTGAGCGAGGCTGTTGTAAATGCTTTGGAGTTTGGGCTGTATCTGTCTCAGCTTATGCACCATGAAGTAGGATGTGACCCAACACTGACAGGTACTTTTGGACTCCAGTGTGCTGCACCCGGGCTGGGGCAACCAGAAATATGAATACAGGCTGGGGGAAGACATGCTAGAGAGCAGCCCTGTGGAAAAACACCCAGGGGCACTCGTGGATGAGAAGCTGGATGTGAGCCACCAATGTGCAATTGCAGCCCAGGAGGCCAAGCACATCCTGGGCTGCATCAGAAGAAGTGTGGCCAGCAGACTGTGAGAGGTGATTCTGCCCCTCTGCTCTGTGAAGGTGAGACCTCACCTGGAGTGCTGTGTACAGGTCTGGTGCCCTCAGCACAAGAAGGATGTGGACCTGTTGGAATGTGTTCAGAGGAGGGCCACAAAAATGGTCAGAGGGCTGGAGCACCTCTCTTATGAAGACAGCCTGAGGGAGTTGGGGTTGTTCTGTCTGAAGAAGGGAAGACTGGGGTGACCTTGTGGTGACCTTCCAATACCTGAAAGGGGCCTATAAGAAGGCTGGGAAGACCTGACCACAAGGGCATGTAACAATAGGACGTGGGGGAATGGTTTTAAGCTTGAGGTTGGACATGAGGAAAAAGTTATTTAATATGAGGGTGGGGGATCACTGGAACAGGTTGCCTAGAGAGGTGGTGGAGGCCCCATCCCTGGAGACATTCAGGGTCAGGTTTGATGGGGCTCTGAGCAATCTGTTCTAGTGTGAGATGTCCCTGCTTCTTGTAGGGACTAGATGACCTTTAGAGATCTCTTCCAACCCAAAACTGATTCTATGATTCTATAAATAGGAGAAAACAATGAAGGGCTGAACTGCAGTATTTGCTTGGCTCTTGCCTTGGTGGCTGTGGGTCCTGCAGGCCTGCCCTGGCTGGCCGCAGGAATTCTGCACTAGCCCTCACAGCCTGGCCTTCCCAGTTGCCAATCTCGTGCTCTAAGTACACACCCTGCTCCTTAATACTTCATCATGACCTTCCTTCCCGTGACATGTGGGCTGCTTTCGCTCCCTGAAAGCCTCTCCCTGCGGCCATTCCCGGTGCCAGAGCCTGCTCCACAGCACCTGCAGCCAATCTGAGCCTGCTGCCTTCTCGGACGTTTCTGGGTCCTCCCTAGCTGTGCCTCCCACTAACACTACCAGCCACTCCATCCCACGGTGCTTCCAGCTCTGCCTCCCCTGCTGCCATCTTTGCTTTTAATCAGCTCACTCCAACTTTAATTTCCAGAACAACCCTTTCAGCTGCTTTTTTCATCTGTCTACTCCGCTGGTTTCTCAGGAAACATCTCACCCATTCTCCCTCTTCTCCTCTCACCCCTGGTATTTGTTCCCACCATGTCAGCTCTTGACTTCTGCTGCCACTGTCCAGGTGCCACAGAACCTTCTGGCCCCACAAGTTTTGTGCTACATGCTGACCAGCTGCAGTCTAAGTGCACAGAATGGCCAGGGCTGGACTGGTAGGTCAAAATCCTGTTACACTTTCCCTCTTCAGGGTATTTAGGCCAAACCTTCAGATGAGGTCTGGATGCTGATTGTGGCAGTTGGCAGGGAGTGTGGCCTCTGAGACTGTCTAGTGGCCTGGGGTGATAGAGGTGCAGCTGGGGGTGAGTGACTTAGTATGAGAGTGGACAGGCTGTGCCTGTGCTCCACAGACAGGCTTGGCTGTCTTCTCAGTGACTGGTCCTGTAGCAGCATTGCTGGCAGCTGGCCTTGGGTTGGGAAAGAGCAGCCCTCAGAAGTGGGGAGATTTAATGTCTCTTTAACTCCCATGCACCATGGGAGCTTTGTGTCTCACCACAGACCTTCCATCCCAACCAGGAGTCCTGCATGTGTGTTGAACTGCTGTACCCTCCCTCCTCTTCTCCCAGCCTGCCTTGTGCTCTGCCTGTGAACTGCAGGGCAGAACTCACAAAAACCACCTCTCCCAAAAATAATCTCTGCTTCAGAGGCTGGAAAATGTGACAGCTCGTTTTCATCTGCACAGCGATGCCGTGGGTGTCTGAAAGCAGCTGAGGGTGAGGGTGGCCAGGGAAAGGCAGCTCTGAAATGGCAGGAGAGTGGCAGCCGGGGAACTCGAGAGGGAGGACGGAAGGAAGGACGGATGGAAGGAAGGACGGAAGGAAGGGAGCAAACTGAGACTGGGGAGGGAGCGGGAGGAGGGCCGGGGGCAGCAGACAACGAGTTCAGGGCAGGAGAGGATTGTACAGTGTGGGGCTGGTCTCTGTTCCTGGCACGCCTTCTGCTGCTCATGTTCATTTATTAAAAAGTGGGAAAGCAGTTGCAGAGCTTTATAGATCAGATAACTGAGGAGGTGGAACATGTAATTGGCAACAAGGCAGCTTGTCTCCTTTTTTTCTTTACATTCTTTCCCCTTCCTCTTCTTCACAGCCTGTTTTCCTCACACATCTCAACCACGGGAAAAGCCTGCTTTGTTCTGGTTCTGCAGCTGCTTATTAAGAATACCAGGTGAAAACGAGAATTTATTTGTAGTTCATACTTCATTTCATCCATTTTAGTTTGCTTCACTAGTCTGATTGCCAGACAAAGAAAGTCCTATTTGGTTGGCAGCTCCATGCCTCCCTCCAGCCCTACATGAGACTAACCCCAGTTTCTGTGTACGTGCATTTTACACAGTATTGCTCATGGCCCTTTTTTTTTTTTTCCCAGAGCATTTGTGGCTGTTCCTGAGTCACCACAGTTCCCGCCCTGCCTGCTCAGTGCCGTTCAATGGGAGGCTTCAGAGGCTGTCAGCAGGGCTGATGTTTGCACTGCTGCCATAGGAGACAGCCTGGCAAGGGGAAAAAACCCTCAAATACCCCTTATGAAGCCTAGGGCAGGTAAGAGAAACTTCTTGGTAGGAGAGCAGTTTTCAGTGAAACTGATTTGCTCTGGCAATCACTGGAAGCAGCTGAAAGATAACTGTCAGTTCACATGTATTTTCCATTCAGTTTCCTAGAGAAGCTGGGGATGTGGTTTTATGCCACCCAGGAGAAAATAGGCGTGTCTGGGGTTTCCACTGGGAAGATGTTTAGGATTTTGATTTTAAAGCACTTGCAGGTTATTGATGTATGTCTATTACAGTATATCTTAAGTTTAACTTTCCCAGAAAACCACTTGTCCAGCCTGCAGATCATATTCTTATGCTGTGGAAAGCTAAACTGTCACGGGATTGGAAAGATAAATTAGGGAAGAGAACTGGCAACATGGCAGGTAACTCACTGGCCAGCAGTGTAACTGCAGTCCTGTCCAGCAGAGTAGGGACTGAGGCTATCACACAAAACTCCAGTCTCCTGAATTTCACCCTGCTCTTAAGAAATACAGGTCTGATATCTATGGCTTATCTTGGCTTTGGCATGTGGAATTGAGAAAGTGCTTAAAGCTGCTCCTTTATTCTAAACATCTGTCTTCTGCAAGAGCCATTCTCCACTTCTTGTGATGGGAAATCAGGGGGGCTTTTTAACCTCTGATGTCAGACATACACCTGTTTCACAGAAAACTGAGCTAGACAAAGGAGCCTAGGTGAGTAAATGGTTGCTTCAATGTCAAGTAAAGATAGTGAGAAGTTTTGTATTCAATTCCCAATTCAGGATCAGGTTGTACAGCAACCAGAACTTTCCTCAGGTCCTGTGGATGTCACAGGAACTGTGTTTCTTCTCAGGACACTGGATAGGACAATGGTACCAATAGTAGCCCTACTTCCCATCTATCATTTTGGAAGAGCAGTCAGAATAGAAGTTTGGTCACCTCAAACCAGCCAAGTCACATACTCGCTGCATGCCAAGAAATCCTAGGATTTCTCTAGAGTGGAAATCAGGAGTTAATATTGGAATTATTTGTTGATTCTTTTCATGTAGTTGATGCTTCACATTTTGCTTCACATGGTGTGACCATGCGTTCATTTTTATTTAGTATTTTGTGTGGTCTTTCTTACCTTGTGCAATGCTGGTGGTTTTGTTGGAGCCTCAGGAAAAGGGCAACATTGTTGGGTCCTATGTGTGATGTGAAGATAAACCATTTCACAAGAACGTGGATGCCTTTGGGAAGCTGTGGAAGAGTATGGCAAAAAGGCATTGTTTATTTGCAGACAGAGCTTGGAAAATATCAGAAGACACAACTCAGAGACTTTTCTGCTTGTGAGGGTGACACAGGTCTGTGTGTTCCACCACTTCCTGGTGCCATGATTTACTCAACTATTTAGTATAAAACCCAACTACCAATTTGAATTTCAGCTAATAAAATCAGATACTTACAAACTGAGCTGTCAGCTAGTATCTACCTTTAATCATTGTTGAACTACTGACTAGTTTCAGCCCCATATGCCAGATAAGATGGCGATCTTAATAGCTCCTGCAGTGTTAATTTGTTGGTGCTAATACTTGATCCCACCCCCACTGCATACCTGTTAGTTTATATTCAAGCAAGAAATAGTCTCTGGATAGGAAAATGAAGGTGCAAAAATGCAAGAAGCATGTCCTACATACAAGACAGACTGAACTGCATCCAGTTTGGCTCCCTGCACCCAATCCATTCCTCCTCTGTGTGTTGGCAGACCTTGGGCTCTCCCATATCCCAGTGCTGTCTCTTTCCAAATGCCTGGCTCACATGCCACGCCCTTGGCACCACAGTACAAACCACAGCACTGCCATGCTGTTAAGCAATCAACTCGCTATTAGTAATTGATTTCCCCTTTTTTTTTTTTTTCCCTTAAGATGTCACAGAAGCTAAGGGCAGAGGCTACACTTGGGTGACCCTTGAAGATCAAGGCCTTGTGTTTCATTTAGAGAGACATCATAAGAGTCCCAGCTTTGCTGCTCAGCTGGTCTCTTGGCAGCAGTGTAAGGGTTGAGCAATCCTACTTTAAATTGTCAAAACAAGAACCTATATGAAAACCAGCTTTGCTGCTGCTCAGTGCAACTATCTCTGTTGTGATCTCAGATCTACCCAAGCGGCTCCAGAGGAGATCTCTGTTTACTCTCCAAATGCCCAATATGTAGAGATAGTGTTGCCTTTGTCAGAGACCACAAGGAGGGAAACTCCGTCAGTGGTGTTACCCTCATAGCCAGAAAAACTTGCCCAAAGATTTTCTTTGGGTGTGCCAAACCCCTGGACTTTGCAGATCCCTGTGGAGCAGTTTAGCTGGAGATCATGCAGGTTATGCAATATGCAACCCATCCCAACCACCTGCGTGGCAGCAGAGTGCTGGCATCTCACTGCTCCCTGAATTCTCCTCCACATGGCTTACTTTGCTCTTGCACCTCAATTTTGGGGTCATGAACCTCATTCCCACAGATCCCCAAGGGACATATGCACTTTTGTCTTGCAGCTTACTGTTGGAGAGTCATCTCTGTCCTGCAGGTCATCCTAGGAGACACACTGCACTTTGGTTCCATGGGTGTTCCCTCTGCAGGAGCCACAGTAACAAGGAGAGGGACTGTGTGGGCCCTGATTGAGATGACATGTAGAGTGGCACCCTGACCTCATGAAAGCTCTTCTAGAAGAAGAGGGCACTGGCTTGTCATAGTAGATGGGGCATGCTTTACTGAGCTGGGGTGCAGACTGAGGCCACGTAGCTGGTTATGGTACCTACACCCTGCAGGGACCACCAGCCTCCAAAAGGTGGTGGAGATCCTCCCATCTGTTGAGATGGGAACCCAGCAAGTGATGTGCTGGAGCCACAGGGCTGGCAAGCAGCCTTGTAAAGACCTCATCAGTGTGAACCCTCCTTTGACTGCTGTCTCCCTGATCCAAAACCTCCTCTCCCTAAGGGGAAGAAGGGATGGTGGATGAGGTCAGTGCCTGGAAGGGTACAGATGTGTGAGCACATCTGTTACAAAACAGCCAGGGAGAGCTGTGGAGTGTGGCCTGTGCCTAGTGAGTGCACTGGCACAGGAGGCTGGGGAGGGGGCAAGTGCACTGGCATGCTCCTGCTCATCTTCTGTGGGTGCAAATCATCTGCTTCAGAGAAGCCTTGTGAGCAGCTGGTAAGTGAACCAGTTTGCACTCTGACCCTGGGCCCAAGGTCGTTCTTGGGTTCAAACAGCAAAGTGAATATAAATGTACCCAGAGTCACTATGGGTGGAGTTCATCTAAGATTAGGTGCTTATAACACAAGCATCTGTTTTTATAGCTCTTCTAATAGTCAGTAGAGTGCTAGTAAATATAAACCACAGGGTTCAGGCTTGGTTAATTTTTCCCTGATGTGGGATGAATTGTGCTCTGAGCTCTGTTAACTCCATCTCCCATGCTGAAAATGGGAGCCTGGGCAGCTAGCACAGGTGGGTGAATCTATGTAACAGGTGGAGTGAGG
Source organism: Chaetura pelagica (assembly GCF_000747805.2). NCBI lineage: Eukaryota > Metazoa > Chordata > Aves > Apodiformes > Apodidae > Chaetura > Chaetura pelagica. The sequence goes on from NW_009970723.1 coordinate 10,977,373, forward strand.
TGAAGGGGATCCCTCCAGGAGTGCCTACAAGTTGATGAGAACCATCAGCTGGTCAGAGGAGAGTTTTGTGGAGGGAGGGACAGACCAAGCAAGCTCAGGCCTGCCTGTTTGCTGGCTGCTTGGTGTGCAGGTCTTCATCTGTGACTTGGACATAGCACAGGCTGCCCTTTGCTGCCAAGAGACTTGGGTAAAACTGGGGAGATGGAGGATAATGAGATGGGGACTCTAGGAGAAGTTGAGGAAGCCTGAGGATCTTGCGAGGGCACAAAAGAAGTGGAGAAGAAGGGATACTGTAGTTATTACAGTGGGACATGTAGAGGGCAGTTTCAGGCCATGTTGGGAACCAGGCTATCCCAGAGCAGCTGCTCAGGGGTACAGCTTGGTTGCCTCTGTCCGGTGTCAGAAGCTTCCATTTCCCCTCAGACCCCTTGATGTGATAAGCAGTGTGGAAGCTGGCTGTCACCATCTCCTGAAGGTTTGCTCTGCTGAGAGGCAGTGGCTCTGTTCTGCTGGGTTTTTAGGAATGTACTTGTCTACCATGAATCACTTCTCAGGCCCCTGGCTCTGTGTCTTTGGGTGTAATCATAAGACAAAGGCTTTGTGATCCCTGTGGTTCTCAGAGCTGATTCAGAAGCATAGCTTGTCTTTAAAAATAATTTTTAAAAAGTCAAGAGAAGGCTTGCATATAACTAGCTCCATTCTCCCAGGAGACAATTGATGTTCATTTCTTACTACTTCCAGAAATATTTGGGTTTGTGATATGTTTTTTCATTCAGTTTCAACATTTTTCTAGTATGTTCCTGCAAATGAGCTCACTTGGGGTGGGTTTTGCAGGTAGACTCTATTTCTACAGCAAGAGAAATGGCTGCAGCTTGACTGATGCAATCATTTTAAGCATGAATGTCCATGAAGATTTTTCATGGGTGCTGTTGAAAAGTCACTGTCTGTTTTATAGTAGTGGCAGGCCAAAATGATTCTTGCAAAATACTATTTCACCCTTCTTTGTTTAGTGATTGAAAATGCATTGATTGGGCAGAAAGAGGGTGTGATTCTGCAGTTGTTGATGTGAAAAGAATGTGAAAGAGAGAAAGCTTACATCCAGTTTTTGGCTTCGAGAAGCACCCTTGAAGACCATCTTTATTTATTTGATGGCACCAGTTGTAAAAGAAACATTGATGTTGTAACATCTGTGTGTGTACATGTGTTTGTTTTGCAGCTGGAACAGTTTTAACTATCAGAAAACAGTCTCATCTGCTCTGTGTGGTCAGGATTATGCACTTACTCTGAACTGTCTTTAGAGTCCTTCTGATAAAGGACATTTCCAGCATCAGTGTGCGTGTGGGTGGAAGAGAAAGCAATGAATGAGAGCTGGGAGGCTCTTGTGCCCACAAAAGGCTTTGTCAGATAAGGTAGGTCACATTTTCCACACTTCTATTCTACTTCTGTATTCAGCCTTACTGCATGAACCTGCACCCGCAGGGGATGCCATCCTCTTGGGTCCTGTTCACAATCAGTGAGTGCTGGCTGAGACCAGTGATGGAATTTGAGTACAGACAAAAGGAGGAAAGTGGAAGCCCTTTGGCTTCCTTTGGCCTCAGGAAGCTTTGATGTTAGCCTCAAATCCAGATCAACCTCAGGAGACTGTGTACCAGATAGGCTGTAATGTGTAGTTCTCTGGAGCAGGAAACATCCATAATAGTTTTAGAAAGCTTTGCCTGTTTCTCAGGCAGGCAAAGGACTTCAGGTTCCCAGGACTTGTTCCTTCTGGAGAAGTCTTGGGAACTCCTCCTAAGGCTGGTGTGACATGCCCTTCTCCTCCACCCCAGTGTTTTCTGCCCTGTGTGTGCTGCATTGTCACATATTGTCAGTCTGTCACAGTTTGGATCTGTTTCCTTAGGTGCAGTGAATTAAAGGCTCATATTTCATATAAGAGCAACTAGAGGTGATGTGAATGCTTGCAGCTGTGGTGAAATCAGTGACCTACCATCCTGGTGAGTGTACCTGTGGAAGGCAAAGCTGAGGCACTAATGTATGTGTATCTAAAATAAGGCTGTGTCTGAAAAGCACCTGTTAAATTAAAGAAATGTAGCATAGCAACCCATGCTGAGAGAAGCTTTAAGGAACCAAATTGGGATGACACAGATGACACAGCAAAGCCATGTTTTGTAGGAGCAGACCTGTGTGTGGCCCTACATTTACAGACCCCTCTACCCTCTTTGGGATGGCTATTAATAGCACAGGGTCTGGCCAGCCCAGACTCAGATGGTGTGTGGGTCTGTTTGGTTACTGCAACTTTGGCAACTCTGGGTGAATGCCCTTAAATAATTCTGCTGGCATTGGGCGTTGGAGAGCTCCAGACTTTAGAAACTTTTGGGTCAAATTTACTCTTGTTAAATAAACAATGAGTATTGATCAGATCATATGATAGACCAACCAAGCACTCTTTCAAATACCGCAGCTCATTTGAGTTCATTTTATTTATTTATACACTCAGAATCCCTTGAAATAATTACTTTGGTGAAAGAAGTATTAAGTCTTTTACTCATCTAACTCCGTATAGTTTTATATACACAGCCCTGTGCACATGGATAGGAGGATTTTTGAGGCTGCTTAAAGGGTTTGGATGCTTGCTTTGTTTGGTTTAGTTGGAGACTGGAATCCTTTAGGCAGATTTTAAAATCCCAGCCATAATTCCTTGCTTATTTTAGTACAACAGGGCAAGACCTTTTCTCCCTGTTATCATTTCTAAGTACTCCTTTCTTGGTGCCATAAAATAAAAATCGAGATGTGTTTAAGTGGAATTTTAAGAAGTGTTTGTTTCCTCTAGACATATCACTTTATCTTACTTATTTGCTGTTTTGTTTACTGAGGAAGTCCCTGTCTGTATTTTGTACTGAGTAGAGTAGCAAGGAGCTTGTCAGGACTAAACATGCAGATTTAGAAAGGCCTTTCTTTTATTATTTATACAGCTTAGATGCCCTGGAAAGGTTTTCTCATTTTAAATCTCTCAGCAGTGCAGTTATGTATCCGGCCTCAAGTGCATGTCAGGAAGGCCCCGCACGGCCCTGCCAAGTGCAGAGCCCTCACGCACACCCGCGGGTTTTCGGGGGGGGGGACGACAAGAGAGGCGTGCGAGACCAGCAGCTCAGCAGGGACAGGCTGCAGGGGCTGTGCGGGAGGCGCTGCGGGGGCTGTGCGGGAGGCGCTGCGGGGGCTGAGCGGGCAGCGCTGCGGGGGCTGTGCGGGAG
>NW_009970723.1:10981190-10983022 GCF_000747805.2 Chaetura pelagica
GGCCCGGCTCCGAGCCCGGCAAGGACCACACGCCCCACAGCTGCCCCTGCCACGGGAAGAGCCGGGAGCTCACGTGGGGAGCCAGACACCTGCCTGGAGCACAAGCACCTTCTGCACTTGGGTGTCCTACAGCCTTTAAAAAATATATTTTTATCATTATGATTTTATTATAGCCCGGCATGTGGCCCTGGCGATGGAGCCCGTGGCTGCCCCAGGTGTCTGTGGCACCTGCCGTGGGTATAACCCCTCTGTGGGACCTGCACTGCCAGGCTGGGGACGTGGCCTCTTTGCGTGCACCCACACGCGTTCCAGTTGGATTCTGGTTGAACAGGAGCGGCCGAAGAGCAGGCTGGAGGCGGCAGCCCCTTCCCTAGGGCCCTGCTCCCCCACTGCCCCACACGAGCAGCCCCGCACGCTGCTGGGGCACGGGCAGTGTCCAGCTCCTCTCCACGCGGGGCAGAGCAGCCTCTGCCGTGGGCAGAAAGCACCGACAGCAGCTGCAGGGAGGGAGAGCTCCGAGGCTGCACCCGCTGTCCTTCAGGGGCGCCTGCAGACACAGTTACTCATCCACAACTCGTGGCAGCTCCAGAGAAGCCTCAGGGAGACCAGCAAAGCACCACGTCACCCTCCTCCCGTGCTGTTCCTCTGCAGGCACAGGACAGCCTGTGAGCCACGGCTAAAGGACTGTTTGGGAATCTATTGCAACGCCCCATGGCCACTTTGAAAAAAACCACAAACCTAACACAAAAGCTGGTATCATTTAGTAGGTTTGTCTCTGCCTCATCCTGTCCTGCAACTGAAAGAAAGCACAGAAGCATTACATGAACTATGAGCTGGGTACCAAGCCACACACTAGGCTTCAGTTTGGAGCACTGCAGTGCTGCTGCTTGCCTTAATCAGTCTGCTCCACTGGGCAAGAGAGCCTCCTGCAGAAGCTGGGTATTACCATTTCTTTGAAAAAATTAACAGTCTACCTAATGCCACAACAATGTCTTCTGACTTGCTGTCAGGGCCTTCAGCTGGTTTGATCTTAGCTTGTTCCAGCCCAGGCTGCTTTATGTCACAGCCTATGTCCTCAACTTCACCTTTCCTTTGTTCAGCTTATCTGAAACCTGGCTCCTGGGATTTGCTGTCATTCATTCAAAATTAAAAATAAGACAAATAATCTTAGATCTCATTTGAGTGCATACTCAGTGAGGAGCTGGGAACTGTACTGGGTATAAAAGTGACCTGTTTATCGAGTGTCTGTCATGGGGAGATGCCACAGAAGTGTCCCAAACCCCAGCATTGTGTGTGTGTGTATAAAACATAGGGATGTAAAGAGAGAGCTTGCAAGAGAACATATTTTTAGGTGAAGTTGTTAGGGAATGAGACAAACCCTAGAATCTTGAAGGGATGATACCATCTGAGTTCAGGGGATCCGCAGAAGTCAATGGAAAGGTGAAAGAAGTTAATAGATAGAAGATGTGGTCACATGGGAACAGGCAGTGGCAGCCAGCCCAGCTGCCCCACCTCTCCATGCCTTGCCGGCACCAAGAGCAGCTCACGGGGCAGAAGGGCTCAGCCTGTGGCACAGGGAGCCTGCACCAGCTCCTGGAAAATCCTGGCACTTGAGGGAAAATGTACCACAATGGACTGCAGCAGGCTGTGGCGTGGCAGGGAGCACCCATGGCACTGCATCCACTCTCTCCTCGGCCCCACTGCCCCTGACACGTCCGCAGTTGTCTCCTGGGCTGCTGAGCCCTGTCCTGGCGAGCAGGCAGCTCTGGCTGGCAAGTGCAGAGGATGCCTGTGCCTCAGTAGCTCTGGCTGAGGGGTGGGGCTTCCATGTG
>NW_009970723.1:10983380-10984025 GCF_000747805.2 Chaetura pelagica
TAGTCCTGCACGAGTGTGTCAGGACATGTGGCAGGTGAGACAGGTCTCTCCTCAGAAACCTCCCTAACTCTGGCATCTTCTGGAGTTTGCACCAGGACAAGAGTTCGTTCCTGCTCTGCTCTACCCAGTATACCTGGTCTGCAGGTTTAAGAGAGGTTTAATGTCAAAGAAACTCCCTGCTCTGAGCAAGGGGGGTTGCCTTACAGCTGCCAGTGACTGGTTGGGCCAGGAGCAGCTTCGTGTGGCTGTGCAGGGCTGGTGCTCAGAACTGCAGCCAGGTGAGCAGCACCAGCAGATCCAGTCCTAAGCACCCAGGTCGGGAGCCAGACCCATGCTTGGCAACGGGCAGCAAGGGCACTGCTGGGCCTTACGTGCCTGCCCTTCCATAGCTGAGCTGCAGAAGACTCATCTCAGCTTGCTGACAGCCTTGTTTGAGGTTTGAGATGGTTGAACCCTAAAGAAACGTCCAAGCAGGTGGCATCCTTCGAGGCTTTGGGCTCGGGGACAGCAGCTGCACCCCAGCTCATGGAGGGGGTGCAGACAGGTGTGCACTGTGGGTGCAGCTGGGCTGGGCCTGTGGGGCTGTTCCCTGCTCCTGGAGGCAGGATCCAGCCCTTGGGCAGCACAAGCAATGGGAGAGCCCCT
>NW_009970723.1:10985057-10985631 GCF_000747805.2 Chaetura pelagica
GCGGATGGTGGGTGCATTGGCTGGAAGTCCCGCTCGGCGTCTGTCCCAGAGGAATGACAGGGAGCAGGAGATGCCAGCCCAGCCCTGCTGGCGGCACAGACCTCGAGCCAGCCCGACACGGTGCCAGGGCAGCTCTCCCGGGCTGGGCGGCCGCGGGGCGGGGCGGTGCCCGTGGGCGCCCCGGGGGCAGCCGGGGCAGGAGGGGTCTTTGCTCCCCAGCCTTCCCAGGCGGGTGTCCTAGGGCCGCTTTCTGCGGGACCAAGAGCTGGCTGGGGACTTGCTGTTGAGGCATTTGTTGTTGTAAAATAGTTACTTGTTGGAATTGTAACTTCTGATGGGAATGTCCATGTGTATGCAGGAGACCAAGTCCCTGTTCCTGCGTCTCGGAAGCTGTGTCTCCCACCTCTGCCTGCCCTCCTCATGCCCCTGGGTAAGTTAGTCCTTATCCCCGTGCAGAACAGGAAGATTTTGAATTTGGGAAAGTAAAAGGCTTTTCTGGGCCCACGCACGGCGGCTGCACCGGGGCTGCCCGCACGGCGCGGGGCGGCACAGCCCGGGCACGGCAGGGGCTTCA
>NW_009970723.1:10986751-11016810 GCF_000747805.2 Chaetura pelagica
GTTTCTTCTTTTCCTCCTGACCCGAACTGGCCTCCCCGAGTCGCTGCTGCTCAGAGGCCGCGGCTCCCGGGGCAGGGGCAGGGGCAGGGCAGGGGCAGGGCAGAGCTGAGGCAGCTTCCAAGCACCAGTACCTGCAGGGATTTTTTTTAAGGGAATGTACTGGGAGGAGGGTGTCGGACCGCGGCGCTGGAGCCCGTCCTTCTGCTGAGCACAGAGCGCTGCTCCCCAGCGCGTCCCTTCGCCATCGCTGCCTTCCTCTACCCGGCCGCAGCAACCGATGCACGAGTGACCTCAGGCTGCTGCTGCTGCCGAGACCTGAAGCATCAGCTCCCCTCTGCTGCCACCATCTTAACAGCAGGTAGTGAGTTCCGTGTCAGAAATGTAATAAGCTTCTTACACACGATTAGCTTGTAATTAAGAAATAATGGTATGAAGAAGGGCCATATTCAGAGACTGTGTAGTTGACTAAAATATACAATTTCAATTGAAACTCGGTGGTATTTGCATTGTAAATTCTTGGCTCTTATATTCAGCCTCATATTCAACTGAATTATCAGGGGAAGCATCATAGTCTTTGGAGAAAGACCTGCCTCTAACCCCAGGCTGCGCACTGTGGGTGCAGAGATGTTGAGAAGCAGCTGGTCCAAGAAGGCTGCCAGCTCCTGCTGCCACATCCCCAAAAGCTTCCCTTCTCTGACTCATGCTGACAAGCTCAAGTAGCTTTGTTCCATGTAGCTGACAGGGTAATCCCATTAATGCACTTACTTCAGATTAAAGACTTTGCAGTTGCAAAGAGATTAAAATATAGTGAGAGAAAGCTTGTTATTCCAAAGGTAGGGACTTGGGGTCCACAGCACTCTTGTGCTGTTGTTGGCTCCACCCAGTTTCCCAAGACTGCAGAGCAGACTGCCATGTGTATCAAGGCTCTCCAGGAATAGCCTTGCAGTCCTGGTCTTCACCTGCCTTCCCTCTGTCACCTCAGCACCAGCACTGCCCACAAACCCACCCCCTCAGCACTGGGAGAGGTGCCTGTGGGGCAGGACCTGCAGGCAGTGACAGACCATGATTCCCCCTAACACTCAGGGCAGGTGCTTGAAAGACAGGATTCTCATCACATAGCACAGCAACAAGCATTACTTAAATTGTGGCAATTACAGGCCACTACTTACTTGAAATTCTGAATTTTAATAAAGGAAGAGTTCAGAGAATGAGCAAGCCCAGTCAGCACAGTGCTTCCATTGTAGGGAAAATTAAAACATGCATCATTCAATGTCTTCCTGCCACACATGAACTGGAGGAGGGGCAGTTACAGAAATAATTTTCTCTTCCAGTCGTGGTCAGACCAGTGAAGACAAGCCACCTTTGGTACATACCCTGTTTCTGCTCCCAGCTCCTCGAAGTGTTCAGCAGCTGGCACATCAGCACCGGGCCTGCCCTCAGGGGATGGGCCCTGCTGCTTCCCCTCTGCACTGCGTTTGCTTTGCAGGTGCTGCCTAAGGCAAAGCCCCAAGAACACCACCACACCAGAGGCCGAAGGTCTGGCCTCTGCTTTGTGGGAGCTAAGATGATCACCACCTACCCAGTGATCAGGGACTAAAAGCAGCCTTTCATCCACCCCAAAAGGTAAGTAGAACTACAAGCCTGTTTTTTTCACTACACTATCTGTAAAAACATCTGCTTTTGTTTAATTTTGGATTTTTATATTTTTTTAAAAGCAGTATTCAAACCTGCAAACAGCTTACTATGAAACATTAACAGACTACTTCACTGCCCCTCCCAAACAGCAGCAATGAAGAGCATATATGAAGTGGCAACACAGCCAATGGATCCAGGGCACCCACTTTTATGCCAACAAAAGTGAGCTGTGCAGGTGCCTAGACACACAAGGAAAAAGTAGAATTGTCTTCTCTAGTTCCTGAGGAATAACTGGCACCACTAGTCACACAGTGCTCTCAGGTTGTATTCCCAGATCTTCCTTGGGAAATGGTATGCAGGCAGAAGGGTAACAGCAGAGAAGTACTTGGGGCCAGAGCAGGTGGGAGCCCTTTGGCATGCACAGTGAGTAGCTCTGTTATAAACTGAAACACCATTTGCATAGGTCAGTACCAAAAAAACCCCATTTGCTGCAGCTAGCCAGACCAGCAGGGCTACAAGAGCAGTGGCCTCAATCAACAAAGGAAGTTGCAGACATGTCAAGCATGGCCAAGCTATGTTAGTTCCAAGTATTATAGAGAAACCAGCCAGCTTTTATATTTTCAGTAAAATTCTGAACTGCAATCACAATATAAATAGTAACACTTAGCAAATCAAATTGAAATACATACTGTGTTCAAACTCCAGGCTGTTTTTAATGGCAAACTCTCTTCAAGTACAACAAATATTTATGCTCTGACCACTGTATCACTTATAGAGGAATTTTTCAACTGATCTGTAAGTTAACAACTCTCCTTAAGACTGCATTAAAAATCCTGTTAAACTATCTTAGGCAATTGTAGTTAGTATTTAGTTAAAAACCATGCAGCAGTCTGTGTCTGAAACACAGGGATGGCTAGTAACTTTAGGTTTAAAAAAGAAACAACAAAACAAACACAAAAGAAAACCCCATCACCTTTCCCACTGTCATTTACTCCCTCTCCTCCTTCCATATTGAATAACAGTAATAAATGTTTCTTAGACCATATCTTCAAAACATAAGCCATTTTATACGCCTACTTTATCTGGTCTGAAAAACTGTTCTGACAAATGTCCAAATTGAATTTTCTTTACTTTCAAATAAAAGTTGAGTTTTATTAAATCTGTGCTTTAGAGAGCCAGAAGTTAAGATTTCCTACCAACTGGCACTCATGTAAATTAAACTTGCAACCAAAAGGAAGAGAGTTTACCTCTAACTACAGGGTTAAATATGTTCCCTTTGACTGCAAGATCCAGAACTTAATGCACCATTTCCAAGACTGACATCCCTTCTCCTCACTCCAAGTGTTCAAAAATAGGGGAAAGTTAAAATGAGAAAGTAAGAAAATGTCCTGGAGGGAATCCAGAGGCTCTAGTAATGTAAGAAATCCTCTGAACAGTTTTCATAGTTCCAGTTACTCAATGCAGTTGATGTATGTACTTCCAGTACTGTATTTTGCCTTTATTTTTCTGGAAATTATTTAAAGTCCAGTGCAAGACAGCAAGGAAGTTTCTGAAGACTTGTGTAGCCCTTCTAGGCATCAGCACTACACAGAACTAGCTGAAGTTGAAAGCTAGACCTTTTCAATAAACACCATTACAATAATAAAAGGTAAAGGTTTTGTGACAACTTGCATAGCTGGACTAACCCATGCTGCCTCAGGGGCACTACATGCACACTAGCTAGAAGACTACCCCTCTCTGTGCACAGCTATCACAGGTTTGCTGATTGGTGTGAAGAATTGAATCTAAGGTCATACTCTAAAAAAAACCAAAACAAACCACAAATAAAACAACACTAGAAGTTCCCTTTTAGCCTTCCCAAAACTTACACGACTTTCAGCTCATGCAGGTTTATCAAGCTTAAATTATAAAGCTGAAATAATGGCTTAGAGAAAAGAAGGCTTCTCAAAACAATTGTGTACATCTATTTTATAGCTACCTCTTCTGCCTATCCCCTCCCGAAGTTAGCCTGAAAAACAGTAAAATCTACACAAAGTTTTATTGCAATCATACAAGGGGTACATCAAGGGTCAAATACAACAAATACTATGATGCAATTTTACATTTATTAAACTACAGTTCAAAGCACAAATTTACACATTCTAAATACACTAAACATCTAATGAAGTCACACTGGTCTCCCACTGACATTTGATATATCTGGGCGAAAGACAATAACTTTACAAGACTTTTCTAACAGGAATCCTTAGTATAAAAACTGTGTACTTGTATGTAAACTGTTGAAGAACCCAAGTGATGGGTTTCCATCTCCACTAAGTCATCCATTTTGTTGCATATTTAAACGCTCAGGGGTTGAATGAACTTGATTTTAAATTTGGATGCCATTATCTAACCCTCCCACCCCATAGTGAATTGTAGCTGTAGCTTGTTTTGCCTGGCCCCCATTTAGCTATTACTATTTTTTTCAAGTTTTGAAGAAAATGAATTTAATTCAAGATTGTTCCATTTCTTCCACACAGGAATGTTGACCAGACAAACTACAGACTTGCAACTGCAGGTCTAAATGAAGCGTTAATGCCTGTTTAAGCTGCAGTGGAAAAGCGGTCTTCTGGGCTCAGCTGAATGCAAGAAGGCACAAAGAAGAAATTCTTCATCAATGTGTCTGAAGCAATTCCAGCATCTTGCATCTCATCCCTGCAGCAGAAAGAGACAAGAGTTGTAATAAGGTGTTTTCATGTACAATTTCACATCAGAAACCAGCCTTGAGTACAGCATTTGAGGTCTGCTGCCCCTGGATAGATCAGCCCCAGCCTCAGCAGCGGGTGGAGAAGCAGCTCTGCAAGTGCCTGGCAGGCACAGGGAGGCCATGACTCCCCCCTGGCAGCAGCACAGGGCCCTGGCTACCTGGGTGTTGGAACAGGTTACCCAGCTTCTCACCCCCACAACAGCATCACTGCCCTTCCCATCTACAATAGCACTGACACACTGTACACAGCTTGCAACTTCTGGTACTAAGAAACCTCAGTAGCTGATGCCATATAGTAAAAGATTTTACTCAGCAACAACTACCACTAAACTCAGTCTACACCAGGTATTCTGCTGCTCTTTGTCAATCTGAAAGCAAGGCAGGCATTTTATCAAAGCTCCCACTTTAGTCTTAGCAAAGTCAAACAGAATAACAAAAAAAACCCCAAAACAACTAAAAAGGCACATTCTTCCACTCAGTTGCATCTTCCTGTATTTGCAATCAAGTATAATCTGTATTTGGTTCTAACTGTACACTCTCAAAGGAAGTGAAAACAATCTTGTCACTATCAAGAGTATCTTCTTACCAGTCACTGAAAGACATCATGTAGTAAATCAGTGGCCTCTGATAGTCGTTAAAGGTAGACTGTTCACCTAAGGTACCAGAACCCATATTATCAAAGATCAGCCAATCTCCAACGCTCAACTCAGGCAGAAGACAGTTTTCCACAATTTGATCAAGCTCATCACAGGATGGACCCCAAAGGCTGCTTGGGAACAGAGGCTCATCTTCCTTGTATTTCTATATAAAAAATGATCCAGGTAATTCAAGGTTTAGTTTATCAAATAAGAAATGTTTCAAATATAAGTGAGAATAATTTTATAAATAATAAGTATATACTTACAAAGTGTTAACTATATATAAAAACGTTAGGATAATAAGGATTACCTCTGAATAGTACAGAAGAACTCACCTTGTGAACCTCTGGGATAGTATTCAGTTTCTCAGACAATTTACTTGCAAAAGAACCATAAACACCATCGTTTATGTAATATGTAAATACTGGTTCATCATCATTCCTGGTTTGCTCCACTGAAAGTAAAGAAGAAGTAGTCTAAATAGTCATAAATAGTCCTTTTGTAATCTAAATTAAGTAAACTACTTTCTTCTGGCAAGGGGGCTCTATACACACTGGAATAGGATTATAAATTCAGTTGTAACACTAAGTGTGAGGCTTGATAAAATTATTTTGGTAATAATCACTGTTGATATAAATTTCTACTTTGAAAGAATCAGCTCACTCTGTGATCTGTAAAGCACCTGCTAGAGGTTTAACCATTAACAAGTCAAACCTACCAAGGAGACAAGAAGTGCCACATAGATGTAACACAGAACGAGAGAGCTACACTGGTAACAAGTCAGAACCCAGAAGCAGATTACAGTGTAAGCATAAGGAAATGTATTAAAGAGATGCTGAGACAAACTAGCACATCCTGACTAAAAGTTGGCAGTTATCTATGCTGATTCATAGCATGTAAAAGATAAAAACAACCCTTACCTCCAGAAGGAAGAAGTTTATCATACTCAACAGTCTTTTTTGCAATTATGTTAACTGCTAGTGTAAATGCAGATGAAACATAATAGCATCCAGGCTCTGCAATCACATTAACACCAGATTCCTTAGGAAAGTAGACATCCAGCAATGGCCTGATGACATGATTAACCTAGGAAGTTGAAGTCAGAGTTAAGACCCATGAAACTCAGCTTACACGTACATCACATACACTGTCAGCAGCAGTTCCAGTAAGCACATCAGAAGCTTACTCCTTTCCCCTGTTCTCTGAGCAGTGCCCTTACCAGAGTTCCAAAATTTACAGAAGACTGAATACCATGAATCTGAGTACTACACAGTCCCTCCTGCCAGCCAAAGTTCAAGTTGTGACATACCACAACAGTGCACAAGTAACTTCAAAGTTTGTCCAGCACAACAGGCAATGCAAAATTACATATGAATCGAGAAGAACAAGGACAGGGCCCTTCTTGTGATCAGTTCTGAATACTGTCATTTTAGAAATTGAATTATTTAATACTGATGCTCAAATCTTAAGCCAGATAGTTAAGATCAACAAGTATTCCAGACAAGTAACAGAACTAAGAAATAAAAACTGCAATTGCTGTCAGTAACTTTTCACTTAATCACTTTCACTGACCTACATTCAAGGAGTTTGTGTTTAAGACAACGTAAGTCTAAACAGGTTATTCTGTTTTATGTGCCACTGCACACTGAAGATACCCTTTAGGCCATATCAAAGGCTAGCCAAAGCAAAGATAAAAGCCAGTCTTCAGTTCTAAAGCAGAAACTTTCACACAGTAGCAAGGAGGTTCATAATCCAAAGCATGCTAAACAACCCTGGCCCAAACAATGCAACAGACCAAGCAGTGTGACAACAAGTCACCTGCCAAAAAAGTCGAATTACTACTTTGAAGGTGGCTTAGGATAGGAATTTAATCTGTGCCATGCTTAAATCAGCATTCACCCAATATGAATAGGATTAAGGAGAAATGCAGATGACCTCCGAGGACAGATTACACCAACCATGATAAAGACCTTAAAACCAATTATTCAGACCTTATGAATTAGTCTGACATGGAATTCAGACTAGGTTTCAGCTATCAATGTTAGCTGCACTTTGAAGCTTAAACACTTCAACTTCCTAAACCAGTTTGAACTTCTAATACATTGCATACCTCTTCCAGCTGAAGTTCTGAACCTGTGAAGCCCCCACCAATATCCAACATGTTCATCTGAAAGCCAAATTCTTCCTAAAATGCAGAGGCAGAACATAAGAACACAGACAATTGTAACCATAAAAATATATTTCTGTTGCTCTTTACTGTGTGTTTCTATGTATTTGTGAGTATATTTAGCAAAGTACATGAGGGAGTTGTGGCATAATAAATTGGTGGGTTTGTTATCCTGAATAAAGGGACAGTGATCAGGATGTGGCAAACTGTAAAAACCATATTGTCAAAATTTGTAACAGGTAGAGTACAGATTCCATAATATACGCAGGACAGGTATCTAAATATACATGTAGTATAAGAGTACAAAAACTGGTAGAAACAGAAAAATATGTTTCTTTACCTGTCTATTGTGTTTCTATGTATTTGTGAGTATATTTAGCAAAGTACATGAGGGAGTTGTGGCATAATAAAAATTAGTGTAGCTCCATTAAATCTAGTATTAATAACATTGGGATGTCAGAGGCTGGTTACACAATTCTCAAGTAGAAGGCCCACAGCAACATCAACTCCCATCTTGTGGCATTTGTTACATTCAGACAAGATTTGCTGAGCTGACCAGTGCACTCTGACCAGAAAGTTTTCGGAATTTACAAATAAATACAATGCCAGCCTTTTGGATACTGCTTAAGTGACAATACTGCTACAATGAATTTGCACAAAGATCAGTGAGAACTGCAGGTCTGTTGCCCTCCATGTGTTACCCAGTCTCAGACAACACACTGACTGCAGTAATAACAGTAGAAAGATTTCCAATCTTCTCTATTTAGGAGCTTTTCATGTATAGGAAGACAGATGTTCACAGAAAGGGATTTTTTGATTTTGTAGTATGAGAAATACACATAGAACATGAGACTCACAAGAGTCATCTAAAGTATCTGACAAATCCATTCCTTTTAATCCAAGTCAGGATATCCTCCTGCAATATTACACCTTAATTTCTTATGATGCTTAGTTATTAATCTCAGAAATCACATGCACCAAGTTAATCATTGTGTCACAATAAACGCCAGCACACAAATGCTTAGTATTTTAACATAACTTTAAAATGTCAACTGTGTATTTGCAGGACCAAGATTTGAATTTTAAAAAGCCTTTATTAAAAGTGAGAAACTAATTCACATGAAAACATCTTACAAGGTTTATTGTAAGATAACTTACAGGCTACTGCCTGTCAGTGGGACAGAGTTCATTAACATTTGCCCACAATTAGAACCATAGAATCATTAAGGTTGGAAGGGACCTTGAAGATCACCAAGTTCCAAACCCCCTGCCATGAGCAGGGAACCCCACCACTAGACCAGGTTGCACAAAACCTCATCCAACCTGACCTTAAAAACCTCCAGGGATGGGGCATCAACAACCTCCCTGGGCAACCCATTCCAGTTTCTCACCACCCTTAGAGTGATGAATTTCTTCCTAATATGTAACCTAAATCTCCTCTCTCTGTTTAAAACCATTACCCTTTGTCCTATCACTATCTTCTCTGATGAAAAGCCCCTCCCCAGCTTTCCTGTAGCCCCTTTCAAGTACTGGAAAGTGCTATGAGGTCTCCCCAGAGCCTTCTCTTTTCTAGGCTCAACAGCCCCAACCATCTCAGCCCGTCTTCATAACAGAGGTGGTCCAGGCCTTGAATCATCTTGGTGGCCCTTCTCTGGACCCTCTCCAACAGGTCTTTATCTTTCTTGTGCTGAGGGCTGCAGAGCTGTACACAGTATTCCAGGTGTGGTCTCACCAGAGCAGAGGGGCAGAATCACCTCCCTGACCCTGCTGGCCACACTTCTTTTGATACAGCCCAGGATGCAGTTGCTCTTCGAGGTCCAGCACACACTGGCAGCTCATGTCGAGCTTCTCATCAACTACCACCCCCAAGTCCTTCTCAGGACTGCTCTCCAGCCATTCTCCCCCCAGCCTGTATTTGTACTTGGAGTTGCCCCAACCCAGGTGCAGGACCTTGCACTTGGCCTTATTGAACTTCATGAGGCTGGCACTGGCCCACCTCTCCAGCCCGTCAGGGTCCTTCTGGACAGCATAATTAGGATTCTAACATTTGTTTTACCTGTGCCACACATCTCACAATGAAGTATTTAGTCCCTTACTAAAAGTTCCATTTCCTATGTCAATATATATTTAGGAAATAATATAGTTGGCTTGTTAGTATTAGAATAGAATGGACCCTCTACTATAGCAATTGCATGTGTGTATATATATATACTTACAGCCATGTCAAACACACACCGAGCATCAGATAAAGCATGAATGTACATTTGCAGTTCCTTGCAAGAGCCTGAAACATGAAACCTGAAAGAAATAAAAATGCAGTTAATACACTGAACCATGCAGCTTTCAGACAATGCAAACCATTTCACCATCTAGAACACCACTGGAAGCAATTAATTCCCAAGTGCATTGAGTCAAGCTTGCATGATAATACAGTAACTGTGCAAAGAGTAAGTTCAGAAGATGACTGCCTTCTATACCTGTCTTCTATTTGTACTTGGTGTGTCTTGCTCTTAGTGCTAAGAATGTCCTACAATATTCTTGTCTTTAAGAAATATCAGATTGACTGAACCTTTCAGTCCTCATTATCAAAGTGGCTAAAATTTGTTCTCCAATGGGTGCCAATGCCAACACAGTACCTATATACAGTCTACCCTCTCTTATACCACTTAGTACTCCTTTGCCTGTATACCCTTCCCCCTGGTCCATCCAGTTTTCTTCTCAAAGCTAGGGCTGTACTGTACACACTCCCTAATTATTCCCACATTTGGGAGAGGGTGAGGAGATGTGAGTCCCACTGCCACCCTGTTCATTCCTCTTCACTCCTGGTCAGCTTCTAGTTTCACAGCAAGACTGAATAGGCTGGTGAGCAGATCATCAGAAGCAGAGAGCAACTGATGTCTCTGACAAGATTGAAGTAGTGCCATAATACTGGCAGTAACTGAGGTACTAAAACAAGCACAAACATTCCTAATGGGCTTCCTAAAGACTAGTATAGTGTAAAAAAGCCATGTGATTTTTGCTTGTTTATACAAGAGAGATACATTTTCTCACCAGTATCCTCTAATTTTTAAATACATTTGTAATTTGTAATCATTATACTATGTTTATGCTTTAAACAAATTTCCAACAGACTTATATCAAAACAATTGTGGTTTAAATCCTCAACCCCCTGGCTTTCATTTTAGATACTATTTTTACCTTGTTGATGAGCTAACCTCTTTTGTTTGGTTGCTTTCTTAGAACATTCCTGAGTATGTGATACATTAGGTAACTGATGGTAGACAGAAGACTTCTGCATGTATTTTTCTTTCAGATAGTAAAATATTGGTGTCAAATTTTAAGTTATAATACCACAGATCATTTGGAAGCTCTCCGAACACTAGGATTCATTCCTATCATCTGCAGGAATGAAGTAAAAACTTCAGCTATTTTGCCTTGATATGGGTGGAAAATTACATAGGACCTAACTCAGAAAATCCAAACCCATGTTCATCTTGTTCAAAGTCTGTCCCCTATGCTGTACTAGCACTTATTTATTATGGAAGAAATACAAATTCAAGATACCACAGAAGTTCAGAGGACAGCTAGAATACAGGAGAGGCTTCTTTACTTATATGCTGACAGAAGGATTTCTGACACTCCATTCCAAATTGCTTTGGTATCTGTAATAGTTTGTTTCATATTTGGTTTTGCTTGGATATTACCATTGCTTGCAAGCAAAAACTCATGATCCAGAAGGTGGTTTATTTTTGTTATTGTTGCTGATTTTTTTTTTAGACCCCTGTAAAGTAGTGCCAAAGGAGGGAAAAACTCTTTGTATTCTAAGTCTTCAGCACATAATACAAGCATCTGCTTAGCCACCAGAGAACAAAAAAACTACTCACTTAACACCAACTATTTCAACTCCCAACTCCTTAGCACATTCCATGAGGTGCCTACAGTTCTTCAGGGTGGTGCCAAACTTCATATTCATCTCCTCATCAGCAGTAATGTCTTCTGTGGCAATGTGCAGTAAGAGCCTAAGAGAAGGGGAAGATGATTGGGGCAGTTGGTTTACATCATCAGCACATGTGAAGCCTGAAGACTGTCAGAAGTGTGTTGATTATGTTGTCAATACTCCAGCTCCATCGATGGATGAATCAAGTGAACCTAATAAAAACAATCCTGTACAGAGAAAAAACTAGCAATTAGGGGCTAAAACATGGAGCCAACAAGGACAAGGGATTTCGAAAGGCAGCAACTAAGACTCTTGTAGCAGCAAGAGTCTGTTGAGTGCTGTAATAAAAGAGAATGTTACCTTCTAATAAAGTTACTTTCTCATAAAACCATTAATATGCTTTTCTCATCTCCATCCTCCTTTCTAGCCAGAGGAGAGCATGGAAATAGCTCCCTTCAGTCAGTCATCTAATGCATTTTTTAAACTCAGCATCTGGAGGATGCCAGGCTGACACATTAAGAGCACACCCTGGCCACATCCTTCTTCCCTCCTCACTGAGCACTCTGAGTGGAGATGGGGTGGGGTAGTCTGTCCATTTCCTGCCCCTTCTTCCTCATGGAACACGGAGGCAGTAAGGACCATCTCTATCAGTCTTCTGCAGTGAGAGCTTCCTCTCTCACTCTGCCTATGTTTGGCAAACTGCAGTGCCAGTGCTGCAAGTTTGCTAAATTACAGCAACACTGGAGTGGCAGAGGCATGTTCACAACAAAGCCTCTAGAGGTGTAACTCTAGAACTCAAAATTCAAACTGATGTCCACTAAGAAAGCCACTGGCTTCTTCTCCCCTCTGCCACAATATAGATTAGTCATGTAGTAAACTTAACAGAAATTGTCATGACATACACACAGACAGCACAGACCACATTATGGTTATTCAAGTTGGAGAGCATAAACAAGTGATAAAAGCTCTACACTCCAAGTGAAATAGTTCAAGACATGAAACAAGCAAAACCTAGCCTAGCCACTGCAACATGTGTTGGTCTAACAGCTGTCCTGAATTCTTCTTGACCTTTGAAAGGTCCTTTCCAAATGTCTCACAATGTGTTGAAAATGTATTTTAAATATATTTTATAAAGAACAAAATAATTCCTAAGTTCTCACACAGGTTGCCAAGAAATCATGGAATCATAGGATGTCCTGGGTTGGAAGGGACCTCTAAAGGTCATCTAGTCCAAACCCCCTACAAGAAGCAGGGACATCTCACACTAGAACAGATTGCTCACAGCCCCATGAAGCCTGACCCTGAATGCCTCCAGGGATGGGGCCTCCACCACCTCTCTAGGCAACCTGTTCCAGTGATTCCCCCCCCCTCATATTAAAGAACTTTTTCCTAATATCCAACCTCAAAGCTATCCCTATTTAGGCTTGAAACCATTCCCCTTTGTCCTATCATTACATGCCCCAGTGAACAGGTCTTCCCCAGCTTTCTTATAGACTGTAACTCATACAACTTCACTCCCCTTGAAAAGCTGACTAGCCTCATTTCCTGTTGCTTCACTAGCACAGGCACTTCTGCTCAATAAATTTGTAGTCAAATACTTGTAAAGCATTTGTAAAGGGTACTAGATAGAACAAAAATTGTTAAATTGTTTAAAATATAAAAAATTTCAAACCCATAATAATATCATCTGTAACCTCACACAAATATTAGACAAAGCTGTTTCTTAAGCAAGACAACCAATGTTAAATTTTATTGATGAATTATCATTGCAGCATGATAGATTAGGCAAGATGCTTTTCTAGTGCAAACCACTGAAAAAGTCTAATTCTGATTCCTACAAAAGTAGTAAGGCCCTTCTTTCTGGGTGTTAGCCTGGGCAGAGCTAGATGCATGTTTGGGTTTTTTGTTTTATTTGTAAGGAGAACTGTGCCTCCACTGGAGCTCTCAGCACACCAGCAGTTATTTTCAGATTTTTCCAGTCAAAGTTTATAATAAAGTAGCAAAAGATTCAAGCACTCATTTGACATTTCTCCTCTTTCCTCCAAAGTATATGCAGTCGTTCATATTACTGAGACTACCAAAGGCAGAAATATAATAAGAAGGGATCCACTCTTTGTTTTGTGCAGAAAGTTACAAGAATTTTCAGAAAACAAGGAGAATTACAGCTTTCTAAGCAGGAGTTCCTCAGCCAAAGTGTAATTAGCTTCATATAGAAACAGACAACCTGAACCTTGAAACTAGTCCAAGGAAGAGAGAAAGAAGAAAACTCAATGGTTGTCACTTCAGCATCAAAGCTTTAATGACCCAAACAAGAGAATCCTACACCCAGAAGGAGAGCCGGAAATTGAGTTTCTAGAAAATGTAGAAAAAGCTGCAGTTCTTTTGTTGAAATTAAGTTTCTTGTCCTTGGTAATCAGGAGCTTCTTCAAATATTACACTATGGGATTCTAGAAAAGAAGTGAAGAGTTTATATTGTTTTTCTCTACTTCTACTCCTTCACACTGTTTCTCCATTTTGCAACTTCTCTGCATCCAGAAAAATCTGTATCCTAACTTATCTAGCTCTGCATGTCACAATATAGATTAGTCATGTAGTAAACTTAACAGAAATTGTCATGACATACACACAGACAGCACAGACCACATTATGGTTATTCAAGTTGGAGAGCATAAACAAGTGATAAAAGCTCTACACTCCAAGTGAAATAGTTCAAGACATGAAACAAGCAAAACCTAGCCTAGCCACTGCAACATGTGTTGGTCTAACAGCTGTCCTGAATTCTTCTTGACCTTTGAAAGGTCCTTTCCAAATGTCTCACAATGTGTTGAAAATGTATTTTAAATATATTTTATAAAGAACAAAATAATTCCTAAGTTCTCACACAGGTTGCCAAGAAATCATGGAATCATAGGATGTCCTGGGTTGGAAGGGACCTCTAAAGGTCATCTAGTCCAAACCCCCTACAAGAAGCAGGGACATCTCACACTAGAACAGATTGCTCACAGCCCCATGAAGCCTGACCCTGAATGTCTCCAAGGATGGGGCCTCCACCACCTCTCTAGGCAACCTGTTCCAGTGATTCCCCCCCCCTCATATTAAAGAACTTTTTCCTAATATCCAACCTCAAAGCTATCCCTATTTAGGCTTGAAACCATTCCCCTTTGTCCTATCATTACATGCCCCAGTGAACAGGTCTTCCCCAGCTTTCTTATAGACTGTAACTCATACAACTTCACTCCCCTTGAAAAGCTGACTAGCCTCATTTCCTGTTGCTTCACTAGCACAGGCACTTCTGCTCAATAAATTTGTAGTCAAATACTTGTAAAGCATTTGTAAAGGGTACTAGATAGAACAAAAATTGTTAAATTGTTTAAAATATAAAAAATTTCAAACCCATAATAATATCATCTGTAACCTCACAAATATTAGACAAAGCTGTTTCTTAAGCAAGACAACCAATGTTAAATTTTATTGATGAATTATCATTGCAGCATGATAGATTAGGCAAGATGCTTTTCTAGTGCAAACCACTGAAAAAGTCTAATTCTGATTCCTACAAAAGTAGTAAGGCCCTTCTTTCTGGGTGTTAGCCTGGGCAGAGCTAGATGCATGTTTGGGTTTTTTGTTTTATTTGTAAGGAGAACTGTGCCTCCACTGGAGCTCTCAGCACACCAGCAGTTATTTTCAGATTTTTCCAGTCAAAGTTTATAATAAAGTAGCAAAAGATTCAAGCACTCATTTGACATTTCTCCTCTTTCCTCCAAAGTATATGCAGTCGTTCATATTACTGAGACTACCAAAGGCAGAAATATAATAAGAAGGGATCCACTCTTTGTTTTGTGCAGAAAGTTACAAGAATTTTCAGAAAACAAGGAGAATTACAGCTTTCTAAGCAGGAGTTCCTCAGCCAAAGTGTAATTAGCTTCATATAGAAACAGACAACCTGAACCTTGAAACTAGTCCAAGGAAGAGAGAAAGAAGAAAACTCAATGGTTGTCACTTCAGCATCAAAGCTTTAATGACCCAAACAAGAGAATCCTACACCCAGAAGGAGAGCCGGAAATTGAGTTTCTAGAAAATGTAGAAAAAGCTGCAGTTCTTTTGTTGAAATTAAGTTTCTTGTCCTTGGTAATCAGGAGCTTCTTCAAATATTACACTATGGGATTCTAGAAAAGAAGTGAAGAGTTTATATTGTTTTTCTCTACTTCTACTCCTTCACACTGTTTCTCCATTTTGCAACTTCTCTGCATCCAGAAAAATCTGTATCCTAACTTATCTAGCTCTGCATGTCACAATAGACAACATTTTCTAAAAGAGGCTGTTAAGACTCATGGACATAAATCAGCACAAAAACTAACAGAACACTAAAGCCACCAGTGGTAACTGGTAAAACACTAATGACATAAGAGACAGCTTTAGCTTTGCTAAGGTTTTCAAATACATGGAGTATGTCAAGGCTAACATCTTGCATACAAAACTTTTCATCATAGAGAACAGCATTTGCAGAGGAAGTACTCTCCAGTACACAAAGCACTGACAGGCTTCCATGAGGATGGAGTGTAATCACTAGCAATAGCAGTACTAACTCTTGAGGTAGCCTAGAAAAAAAAACAAACCAGGTGGAATTAGCAGAGTCTTTGGATACTGAGCTTAGAAACTTCCCAATTCTACAACTATGGCCACAGTTTTGAGAGAAGATAGAATACTTTACTGAGAACTGTCTAGAACTAAGGGCTTAGTACAAGATGTCTGGAATTCACTTTCTTAGTGAGCTCTGACATTTATGCGAAGCTATACCTTGTTATTCACTGGAAAGCACTGTAATGTTCACTTGGGCTCTGACTCCACATTTCTCAAAGGTATGGTCCACAGCCAAAGTGTTCTATGAGGGATGGGATGCACAATGACATAAGCACTTCAGTCCAAAAGAGACCAGGATACATTAGCAGCAATAAAATTATTGTATTTAACAACCAGGACATCAGCTTTGATCAATTCCCTACAGAAAGTATCTGGGCCAATCCTGAAGTGACTAAAAAAGGAATTAGTGTCAAATTCCTCACTTTTAATGTAGTGGGGAAAAAGCTGTAGGCATATTTTGTAACCCAGAGAGCACCCTCAAACCCTAGATGGGACCTGTTTACAAGCTCACTTGCTAATAGTCCCAGCCCTGACATCAGCTGAAGCCACTAATAACCCAAACAGAATACCCTGAAAGAAAACACTGGAGACAGAGCAGGAGGAAGATGTATATGCAGATGACAAAATTACAGACTTCTGAAGCTTAACCACAGAAATCTTTACATGAAGACTGCCCTAAGAATAAAGATGGTTTCTCCCAAAACAAGAGCCTTACTAACACATAAGGAAGCCAAGACCCAGAACAGCTACCTTTGAAAGAGCTATCAGAGAAGAGAAAAATAGACACAATTGTATTAAAGAAGCCATGTACCTTGCTTGCAACTCAAACCCAGAATTTTACAGAATTAAATTTACACCACACAAAAAATAAAACCAGAATTTTGACACTTACTTAGCATTTGGATGGTTACGTGCAACTTTCTTCAGCTCAATATCATTGTCACAAATCATGATGTTTATCCCAGCTTTTGCTGCATACTTTATCTGAGAAGCTTGCTTGCAAGGATTTGTATATATAATGTTTTCAGGAGAAATGCCCAAGTCTTGTACCAATGCCATTTCAGCCTGAAAAACAGGAGCATACCAGAGTTTGACACAGGCCAGTGCACTATCTTTACTTAATTTTTATTAGATGTGGTCTAGTACTGGACTGACTAGTCAGATATACCAAAGACAAAACTATCCACTGCTGCAAGGGTGGAAATAGGCATTTGCAGCAACTAGTTACACAGGACTTCACAGTTTAAATTATATATAATCATGGCACTTAGTAACAAAGCTGATTTTTAAACAGTAGACAGAAGAAAATAAGGCACACAGATATATGCAAAAACTTACTTTACTGGAACATGCAAATCCAACACCAAGGGCTCCCAAAATTTCGAGTACACCTGGAGTAGAATTGCATCTTACAGGATAAAATGGTTTTATTGGTGCCATCACATTCTGCCATTGTATGTTCTTCTTTACAAGCTTTCCAAGATCTCCAACATAAAATGCTCTTTTTTCAGTCTAAAAAAAGTAAGAAGGAAAAATAAAATGTCTGAAATTGTGGGTTTGCTGTCAAAACATAAATATCCCATGAAACAGTCTTAAAGAATTATGTACTTCTTGCACCTTGCTATTAACTTTAAGGTTTGACCTTAATCAATCCTCGTTTTTACTTTCACCTAGCAATTTGAACTACTTAAAAAAATAAAACCAAAGGGAATACCTACCACTTCAGAGATATTATGAATGCTATTTAGACAACATTCTGAGATTCCTGAACACAAGACACTAAAAAGCCAAATGTTGTTGTTATCTTAAAAATACAGAATAGGTTACAAATCTCTTCCAACTTTGTATTTTCAGAAGTTTGTAGCTTTTTGGAGGAAGAAAATCCACTGGGACAAAAGCTTCCACAGTCTCAACATATAGTTTAGTATACTGGGAATAAAATTTAATGCACTACCATTATTTTAACATCTAGCTAATAGCTCATTTTACTGAAAACTTCTTTGATAGCATTTTAATTCAGAAAGTAAAATTTGAGACTGTTCTCCACAACTTGTGAAGCACCAAGTTCAAACAGAATTTTAAGAAATAAACTCAGCGTGTTAAGGTTGCAGAGTCAAGTACATAACCTTGTGCATTTGTTACCATAATCTCTTAATGTCAAGTCATGATGTGGATGTTGTGGATCAAAATCCAAACAGATAATTCTGTATTTGTTTATATTGTGCACTCAGTAAAATTCCAGTACATGAGTGGCCTACTGTATATCAATTAAAGACTATCACAAAATATATGATTGCTCTGAGTTAAGACTGTACATCAAATGTTAATTCTAGCACTTGACTTCCGCAGATATGAAACTATGTTGTGGCTTATTGTATACAATGTCTTTATTTCTGTTTAAAAAACACAAATAGAAATTCCATCGGGTGGAAGCATACTGACCCCCTGTACGGTTCACCAGCAGTAATGGGATCTGGAGCTTTAGATCCATGGCACAGGCCTCTACCCCTTGAGCTAAAGGAGTAAATGAAAGCAGCAGGAGGCAGCTATCCTCTGTGAGCCAGCCAGTGGTTGGAGACATGACATGTTGCCAGTAGTTTACCTATTTATTTGCTAGACAGAAAAAGAATATTAGGAATCAGGATTTGGGAATCCTACACCTGAGTTCAGAAGGCCATGGGATTTAGCTATTTGCTGTACTATAGTTGAGCACTTGTATTTGAACATTAGTTCTGCTAAACCAAAGGAAAAGTGAACAACTCATAGGTATGGCATATTAAGGACATACTATTTGGTTAATGAAAATTATTTTTTTAAATCTCTTTCTGAAATCTTGTCTATAAAACAAAGGTTAAACCATCTTTCTGCTTCTTAAGTGAAGCCTTATTCAATAAAGCTGTTATTGTATATACAGAAGTTTCTTTTCAGTAGATTGCTAAGCTTTAATAGCTTAGACCAGTTTATTGCCTTGAAAGAACAAGTTAGGTAGCACCTCATGATATGTTTGTACTGGTGTTTCCAGTGGAGTGAAAGGTAGTGGGAAGATATATAACCATACAACTATGATTGACCACAGACTTTAAACGTGGCTTTAAAGTTGTGAAACATTTTTCAAATCTTTGACAGATTTTTAGGGAAAAGGCTAAAAAAGGGTTTTTAACTTGGTGATACCCACTTGCCCAATTTCATGTTCCTGGTCTAAACCCCACCGATAATAAAGTATCTTGAAACAATAAGATGGGAAACTGTATTTAATTACATCAGCAAGACAATTTTCCTGCTAGCGACACTGAGGCAGGTAACAAACTTCCCCAACAGAATTCAGCCCAAGGCGAGCAAACAGTAAAGAAGTAAAACTAGAAGAGGAAACAACTTGTTAAGGTGAGTTTTAGCTGACTGATCCTCTCTTGCTGTCACCTCACCAGTGCCAAACACCTTGATCTAGTTTGAAAACTTAGAGAACTAAATCAGAAGATTTGGAAAACTTACATGAGTATGTTCATAAATACAGTTGTCAATAACATCTGCAAGAGTTGCTCCTTCATCCAACAGGCCAATGGAGTAATTTGCATCCTCAAGAAATCCTTTCATCTCAGCCGTTTTCCACAAAGCCGACAGTCATAAACCAAGAAACACAAGGGATGGGCTTCCAAGCCTTATATCCGGGTCCTTAAATTATGCAACAAACTGTATAAAGAAAACAAATCAGTGGGGAAAGGGGCACAAACCATACTATACCACTATTTAAAAATCAGAACTTTCTATATCTGATGTACTACAAACAGTATCTCTCTCTCTCGTTTTTTTTACTCTACCCATGCTCTGTTTGCTAGGGATAAGACAGTGCAATTCTACTGAAGTCAAGAATAAAATAGAAGCTATGTCCTGTAAATCTGATACAAACTTAGGGAAGAGTAAGAAACCACTGATGCAAGGTTGGTCTTAAGAAGCATCCCAAAATGTATGCACACTGATCTGGATTGAGCTTATGCACACCGTGTGAAAACACTGCAAGTGCAGCATACTTGTACAAACACCTTAGCTCAGTTATTCTTAGGTATAGCAGCTTAAGTAACATCAGTGCTCAAATATGAAACTGAAAGACTGACTATAATAGGAAATTTGTGGTTTATTGGCTAAATGTTAGCACTGGTATTTATTAGGTTTGCATATTTGTGTTAACATTCTGGTTTTTGTTTAGATGCTAATTTATAATCATTGCCTTCACACATTGTATTTGCTACACATTTTGTTGTTCTGCTCATAAGATCACCTGCAACACTTAACCTCTATTAAATCTTTTTTTAACAGAAAGAAGCCACTAGCTAGAAGTAGTTTTAAAAATTGCCATCTCAAGTAAGTGGAACTGAAATTAACACAGTAAGAGTTATAGTCCAGCTTTATTTACATCTTATCTTCAAACCTTCACTGCAGATTAGATGTTCTTTATAAGCAGTGTTTTCCAAAAGAGACTGAATCAAAGTCCAAAGACAGAGACCATTGCTAAATATACAGTCTTAGAACATGAACTGAGGAGTCTCCAGTGAAAATCAGTAGACAGCAAAAAAACTACCAACAGCTGATTATATACCTTCATCAGCCCTACTTGATGAATACAACAATCTGCAGTCTACATTCTGTTACAGCTGTAATCTGTAACAGAAGTTGCTAACTTCAAAAAGTCAGTAAAAGTCTACTAAAAGTAGTTTATAGCAACTGATTGACAGGGCCTTTTTTGTTTCAACTGTGATCTTTATGACTAACACAACACTGATCAATACCAGTCAGCTAACACGATTCCTTCTTCACATGGACACCCAAAATGTTTTTTTTGATCTATGAACAAAAATGGCACAGTATTTGTAAAATAAAAAATAGTTCTCTAAAGCCACCTGTACTTGGCTTTAAAGTAACAAAATTATTTTTTTAATGAAAAGTGTTGACAGAAACCAAAAACATGGCAGCTGAAGGTAAGAAAATGCTTAATTAAGACTCTAAAAGCTAAGATGCTGATTTTGGCTTCAAATGGTCACATGGCCATGTTATTAACTGTCTCATGTTTCTTTCATCAACCCCCTACAGTCTAAAAACATTTTCATAATTTGCAACATAACTTCGGTTAACATTGTTAACATGAACAGTTACCTTTGTTCACACAAATTCTGAGACAAGTAAGCAGCAGTTGCTCCTGCTTGTCATTACACCCAAAAATGGAGGAAAGAGTCAGCAGAGTTTTGTATGCTTTCTGCATAACTCAAGTATGCCACCTATGCTTAAGAGAAGTATTTGCTGCCAGGTGAATTTAACACAGTGGCAGCACAAATTTTCAGTCACATTCAGAAGCTGAATGACATAGACAAGTATGCTGGGTAGGAAAATACTTGTCTTACACATACAGCAATTCATATGCTTATTTAAGTGAAACCTTAAGATAAAGAAGAGTCATGAAAGAGCAAAACAAATCCTTATGTCAATCTGATAATAAAGTAAATTACAATTATAAAAACAATGACTAGGTGGTAAACATCAGAACCAGGATAAACTTCTTCAGTCGCATCTCAGCTTAAGTCTGTGATAAATAGCTAAAATTCCTTAAAAACACCACACCAAAAGACAAGCTGTGAGCCAAGTTTGACTCAAAATCATTGAAACAAACATGAACACTGCAGTTATGTTTACATAGCTACTGCCACCCTCTAAAGAGATATTTCAGCAGTATCCTTGATTTGCTAGCTGATTAACACAAAGTCCTCAACATGTTCAAATCCATAAAATAACAATGTTTTCCAGGAGCACAGTACCAAAGAGTTTGGTTTGTTTTCCCTCCCCTCCTCCCTGGAAAGAAAACCTGGCATTAGCTTTTACTGAAAATCTGATATAGCTCTGGAGTATTCAAATGTGATCAAAAGGAGAAAAAAGTTAACAGCAGAGTTTAATTATTTTAGCATAATTTATTCATACTATGAGTTAAACAGCCTAATGTTTTACAAAATTTTAAAGTACTTTATGCATCTTCAGGAACTTGCTAGTTGTGTAATAAACACAAACTCTTCTACAATAATAGCTCTTTTTTTTCTTCTTGCAAGAAAACAAGAATACCCCCAGAGAGGAATAAGTAAACAACTATGATGAACACATGCAAGAGCAAAGTGATTCCCATTTCCAGCAGGTTTTATCAAACTAAAGCATTTGACATACATACAAGGGGTTTTTGTGTTTGTTTTTTTTTTCATAGTACAACCTGGTACACTCTAAAGCATGCAGATGGTCAGGGTCCCTTCCACTGTAGGAGTGCACACCTCTGCTCAGCACACCCAGTGGAACCCTTACAGCACCAAATGGACTTCAGACTCCAGACAGGCACCCGCCCTGCAAGCTAATTGCTGGTGACATGTAGTGGAAACGAAGAAGCTTGGTACAAACACCAGCTATCAATCTTCAAGTCTTGTTGCTGCATTCATCTGAGTTACATGGGAGAGGATTTAGGCTGATTTTGTGCTATTCTTGAAATAAATGTTTTTCTGTAGTTTGATTCTGATGTCTATAGCTTTCAGACAGAGATGGTGTAGAGCACTTTCCCTCAAAAGCTGCCCTTCTACTTCTAGGGAGATCCTGTGGGGAAGAGGGTGAGGACTGGCTTAAGTAAAGCATGAGGGGAGGAGGCCTCTTTACTGTCTCTTCAGAAACAACAAAAAGAACACTGATCTGATAAGTTAACAGAATAAGTCAAAGTTTAATTCTTAAGATTTAAAGAAAAATACAAGTTTAAGAAGAGAAAGATGCATTCGTTTCAGACAAGCAGACTACTCCATAAAAAAAATGGTAGACATTTGTGTTTTACTCAACTGACCAGATCAACTTTGAAGAAGAGCAAGGATTAATCAGGCAGCAAGAGCTTTTTGTTAGCTTTGATGGTAATTTCCTAAAACAAACATTGTCTCTTGCAGTTCATTCATCCAAAAGCATCTCATGGTCAAGAGGCTGGGAGGAACAGGAATTCATGCTAGCACAGACTTAATAAAATAGCTTGCAACAAACCATGACCAACCTAGTATAACCTCTCCAAGGCTGCTAAGCAGCAATTGTTTTTTTCCCCAAGCATTTTCATGTCATCCAAACATTTTCATTTTGCAAAATTCATCTAACAAAAAAACCCACAGTATTAGCCTATCAACTTCTGTTCTCAGAGTCACAGCCCATTTCTCTCCAATTTCTCCTGCTCTGCAAGTAATTATAGATTTTCACTCCTTTTGAGAAGATAGGAAGAATATTCTACAAGGAGAAAACTGAAATTCCTACAAGCACTGCTACAGCACCTCCACAAAACCGTGCACACTCAATGTTTCTTTAAGGGGTTAATCCCTGCAGTAGGATTTGGGATTGTGCTATAACCTTACTCTGTTCTGACTGCCCTCCCTCTTGAGAGGGGAGGATAATCAATGATAAAATTCGTGAAACAGCAAATGAACATAGACATAGGGAAATTAAGAGGGTGGTATAAGACTTTGGCATCTTTAAGAAGAGTCAGAAATCATTGCAATTCAGTTCTTGCTGGAAGTGCTGACTTACTGCAAGTCATGATTTGACAGTGTGGTAACACCACCTATTTTACCACCTGAGATCTTAAGTCTGCACAATGCTCCAGGATATGTATTTTAGGGCAAACAAAAGCTGTCAAGTGGTATGAGACTGCTACATAGGCATGCAATTGCTTTCTTTGAAGCATTACATCCTCAGGCTCTTTAGGGTTTAACACAATGACTTCTCAGATGAAAAACTTCAGATAAAAGTTTACTTAAACACTGCAATTAATGCAGACATCTGGATCACAAGAAAATTAAAAAGCTCTGAAAAGTGACTAACTAAACACACACTTGTCATATGAAAGCATCCATAACAGACAATTCAATTTTTTTCATTACATTGTCAAAACTACATATTGTTTGGTCCGAAAAAACCTCAAACATCTAGAGGTTTGCTTCTTTCATTAAAAACTTCCTTTGCAAGGAACAAAGTCTGCAAACTGAGCAGGCTCTCAATACTTCCTTTTAACTACATGTATTATTAAGCAAAATAAATATTTATAAGATTAACAGTTATGCCGATGCAAAAATCATAAAGACGTAAAAACACATTCATATCGTGTTCCTTATGTAAGAATACTGGTTCTGCAGGGCTAACAGAACAAAAAAAGTAGAAGCATTTTGTCACTAACATTGGCAATAAAGTACAGAACAGGTATAGTAGAAAAGAAGAAACACGAGTCCTCTGTTTCCAGTGCAGGAAATGCCTACTTATAATGGGAGTATCTTAAAAATTCCAAGATGCCACTTAATTTACTTCCTTATCACTCAGCTGAATGCAGCCACTCACCAACTGATGGAAATGCTGAAGCAGGTGCATTTACCTATAGAGGCAGTGGACATTCTGCATCACCCAAGTTGCCTCTCAGCACAAATCCACTGAGGGCCATAGCAGAGTTCACCCATACAGGTTGGCCTAGTTGCATCAGGAGTATCCTACACAGTTAAATGAGCAATGGAACAAGAGCATCTCTGCTGAAGTAAGTGAGCAAAAAGGATAGATACTAATACTGCTCCATCTAACAATCTATAGGAACTGTGCACTTTTGTTTCTTAAAAGTTTGAAAAGCCAAATAAAAAGCCAATAAACTAACAAAGCTTACAAAAGTGAGTACTCTTACAGAATGGTTTGTGTTGGAAGAGACCATAAAGAACATCTAGTTTCAACCTTCCTGTTCTGGTCAGGGACACCTCACACTAGACCAGGTTGCTTAAAGCCCCATTCAACCTGGCTTTGAACACCTGAACAGAGGATGCATCCACAACTTCCCCAGGAAACCTGTTCCAGTGTCTCTGTATTCTCACACTAAATTTCTTCCTAATGTGTAACCGAAATCTACCCTCTTTTAGTTTTGATCCAAGACTTTACACTTGGCCATGCTGAACTTCATGAAGTTCACACAGGCCCACCTCTCAAGCCTGTCAAGGTCCCTCTGGATGGCCACCCTTCCCTCCAGCATGTCAGCTGCACCACACATCTTGGTGTTGCCAGCAAACTTGCTGAGGGTTCACTTAATTCCACTGTCCATCTCACTGGCAAAGATGTTTAACAGCTCAAGTCCCAGTACCAGCTACTCAAGGAACACCAGTCATCACTGGTCTCCAGTCACTGGTCTCCATTGACCACAACTTACATGACTTAAACCTCCTGTAAGTGCATGTATACTTCTGCTGTACCATACCAGCATATTCATGGAAGTGCAAGCAGATACTTCCATATCCTATCCTACTTGCTTGCCATTATTAGCATTTGGCCTCCCCATTGACCCCAACCCTTCATGCTCTCAGTCCTTGTGTTCCCTGATTGCCACTCAGTTCCACTCAGAAAAAGCCAAGACAACTTTAAGAGGCCAGCTACTCCAGATAACTACTGCTTCTACTTGGCATAAAAAGGGCTCATTAACAGATTAGATTTTGATTGCTAACTCCCTCCACTTCGCATCAACCAGATATGGCAATAAACAGAACTTGCAGACTACCACTACAGTATATTTGTGTACAGTATGTTATTACTGAACATACAATAGATACAAGGTCAAAATAAAGACACTATATGAACATCCAGTTACAAATACAGCAAATTCAGTGGCATTTCCATCCCGGGGCAAACTATATCTTACACTGTTTGTCACAGAACATTAGTGCATCGATTAGAGAAAGAATAATCTCAATGAAGGTACCAGAGCAGCCTTCTCAAGGATAAAAACTTCAGTCAAAGCAGAAACTGAAATGCATTTGTAGGACCATAAGATTTTATATTTTCTTCAATCCTTCCTCCTAACAATTATTCTGTCTTTCCTGTATTTTTACTACTTTATTCCTGTTGAAGTGCAAAATGCTTGAGTGCAAAAGTCATCCAAGGCTTCTACCCACATACAAGAGTGAGACAAAACTCAAACTGCATGAGAGAAAACTTTCTCAGCTCTTTTGCTTATAAAAAAAATCATGTGACATCTACAAAAAAGCAGATATTCAGAGAATTTTCAGTGTTAACAGTATTCACTGCAAAAGAGCAGTCATCTACATAGAACTAGATACATGAAGTTAATTCAGGAAGTTTCAAACAAAAGAAAAATAATGTAACCTCTGGAGATCAAACCAGAAATCATAATAAACCAAGCTCATCCTGTACTTCCCTAACTGCACTATTTTCACATCTACGTTAAGTACATTATTAAGAGACATACTAACAGAACTGGCACTTTGACTCTTTTTGGTCTTTAAGAAGTACCTGGCTCAGTTAGATGCACTTAACCATTCTCATTCTCAAGTTTACATTAAAGACCATTATGTAATTTATAGGTACTAAGCCAAACAAAAACGCCTCCAGCTAGACAGGAAAAAAGTAATACCTTATAAAATCAGCTTAACTCAGATATTACAAATGCATTTAAGGGTATTGTCAAAACCACATAAAGCTATTGTTTTATTTTAACAGAACAGGATAACCACAGACATTCCAGAGTTTTCTGTGCTCCTTAAGTTCAGCTATGTGTATTCATTTATTTTCAGTTACCATGGGCTTTTTCTTTAATAACTATTTGCCTCTTAAAAATTTAAAGGCAATTATAATTGGTACACAGTTTCCATTCAACACAGAATTACACATTCTACTGTAGCTCAACTACAACTATTTGTGGAAGTGGATAGTAATTAGCAAATAATGGAGACAGGCATTTGGAAAGGCACACCCTTCATGATCAGCATTAGCTACTGTTCACAATTGCAAATGTTAACTTTTTAAGTATAAAATACCCTGAAAACCACACAGTACTCAGTAAGTCATGATTTGATGTTAACAGTCATGTGCATCACCACTGAGACTGAAGTTATAGCATTTTATTTTTTCTACAGCCAACAGTCCTGATTCAGAAAAGTAACTATTTACAAAGTTTATTCATGTTTAAATCTCTCAAATTCATCAGATAGCTCTGCCCCATATAATATACATGCCCCTATTTTTAAATGTTGATAATCTACACCAACAAGACAGTTATCATGCTTATCAGAAAGTCAATACAGGGTGTTTGTATTTTGTAGAAGTGCTTATCTTCTGGCATACAGATGAAGACAGGTGGAAAAGAGACTTACATGGACAAGTTAGGAGATGGAACCCTACTATCATCAGCTAGGTTCCCAAGGTGGCTCAGCGTTGAAGTCGAACTGTTCTCTATAAAGCACTTCTCCTAAGCCCTCTGGATAGTTGTAAACTTGATCAGAGATTTTGCCCTGTGGGAAAAAACGCATGCAAAAATAAATTTCATAGTCAGAACAAAATTTTTATCTGAAAACATGTAAGAAACCTAATCAGTAATATTTTTAAGGAGGCTTACAACATTCCACCACAAAACTATATAATAATGTAAAATGCCCTGTTTGCAAGAGTGAATGTAAACTCTGTGCCTGAAGAACTGCTAAAATACATGAACTAGGCACATGAATTAGGCACATGAAAGTGCTTGTTTGGACTTCTCTTTCATAGTGTGAACTGGAAGATTTTCAAAACTGAAGGCATAGAGTGATCTTGCTTTAGGGTAGCATGCCTTAATACTGGCCTACTCTCTCAGAAATGTTTTTAACCCTGTAACCATTGCAATTCTTCCCCTCCCCACTTCCTATTTTAGAATTCACCGGCCACATTCTTTCTTCCTCTGCTGTGAATGAACATGGCATGTGGGTGAAAAAGTTATTTGGGTGAAAAATAGTGCTTTATATAGTGAAACTGAACACCATACAGATAAATCCAGAGATGAGCAAGGCAGTAAAAAGAAACTTATGCTTGCTTTCAGGAACGAGGAAACATTTCAGCTAGCCCTTAAAGGCTATTACACACAACACTAAAGCAATATTTTGAAGTACAAAGGTAGTGTAAATTAATGTAAAGCAATCACACAAAACACTACAATGAACATAAAAAGCATTCAAGCAAACATTAACCAGCCTTGCTAGGAAGTTATTCCTTCTAAAAGGAACTGTAATTTTAATGGAATTAAATATGGTACAGAACCAGTCACGTGTAAATCCAACATACAACAAAGTATCCACATTTCATGCCATAGATCAGTGAATTTGTAGAATGTACCAAACTATAGCAAAAACAAAGCTTTGCCGCTCATTATTTACCTGAGACTACTTGTGCTAACTACAAAAATTTGGTTTCTGGGAATCACACCTAACTCAAATGATCATCTTTTCAACTGCATTTCAGTTATGCAAACTACTGAAGTGTATTTTTTCAATTATTCTTGCTATTAGAAAACTAGTCTACTCTACCAGGTACTGAATTACAACCAGAGTGAATGCAACTTGAGAGTAATTGTGTCACAGCAACTCCACAGAGCAATCTCTTCAGCTCTACCATATAAATTAGCATTCAGTAACATGTAATATTAAAAATAAACCTCAGTGCTTCAAAATGAATTGAGATAAAGGCATTCTGACAGCTAGAATTAACATACATGCAGCGTTTTTAATCTTATCTCCCTCTTCCACTAAAGCAAGTAGTGAGTAACATTTAGTTCTCAGAGTATGCACGCAACAGTTTCAAAAGCTGGCAACACTTGCTTGTTGTAAAATCAACAAATACTAGCTCCACTGTTTTCTAGTGCTGTTCCAATTATACTTAAGAACTCATACAAGTTTTCCAATGATTATGAACTAAGTTTACCTTCCCAGCAAAACAAGTAATTAAAAACAGGTGCTTCCAGGAAAAGTGCATAACCTCTAGTGCAAAACTAAAAGCCATACTTCAGACAAATACCACCTGCAGTACTATTCCAATAAATACTTTTACATGACACAGGAAAGAAGTGTGCAGTTATAAGTCCCCATAGAGTTGAAATGAAAATAAATCATCTTCTGTAGCAACAGTCAGCTCTAAGCTGCTCTGAGTTCTAATTGCTCTTCAGAGTTTCTTTTAAAATTATTTATCTGAAGGATCTACACAAACATATAGAAAATATTCTGATTGCCCTTCTTTTGTGCAGGTTTGCTGATATTAAACATTCAGAGAGGAAAATGGTATTTCTAGATCTGTTAGTATACTTCACTAGCAGGTGCCTCAAGTTTAACTGCAACAATGCTGCACTTTGTACTTCAATAGTAACACTAATTTGAAGAACAAAATAAGCCACCAATCATCCGCAGCACAAAGTTTTGCCAGAACAACTGCAACCCCACAGCAAGTCTTATAAGCACCAGCAGGTCAGCAGGGGCCAGGTCCTTTCCAGCTACCCATGTCTGATACAAAACTAGGCACGGGCTGATTTTGTTTAAAAAAAAAGAATTATCCATTGCATCTCTTCATTTCTGAGGAGACACTTCAGCAACTCAAGCTAAAATATCCATGAACCAAGCCCTCAAAAATCGAGTAGTAAAATGATCTCACATCTTTACACCAACTGACAGACTTGGAGGCACCAAGGTTACTTCAGTCCACAAAAAAACAGCCATTCTTCTGTTACAAGCAGCACCTTCCAGATCAGGGCCAGGGCACTGTGGTGAGGTGGTCCCCAGGGGAAAACAGGTCCTGAAGGGAATGCAGGTCGCTGAGGAATTCTCCCATCGATTGCGCTCTTGCACTACATCAACGGCATTTTGAACCCAAACAAGTCCGTTACACAATTAAGCCTTCCTTTAAGGAAGGGATGGTCTTAATTCCCTTCTAGAGCACACAGTCTCCTTTAATTGGAGGAATGGAATCATTTCCAGGTCACACAGCCCAGCATTGCTGCAAACACACACCTGCACCAGTCTTCCAGCACAGGGAGCAGGGCAGACTGCAGCACTGAAAGGCAGCAAGCCTGCCTCTTGCCTCCAGCAAAGCAGTCCTCCATGGGAGAAACATTCCCCTCGCTGTTCATCACCAAACCTCACCTTCCCCCTCCCAAAGTCTTTTACAGACCCCTCTTTTTCAGGGGTTCAACACCCTCCCCGCGGAGCCCAGGGCCCTGCGCTGGGAGGGCAGCAGGCAGGGTGCGGTGGGGCTCGGCCTATGGCAGGCAGAGAAGGGCGCTCACCACAGCCAGAAGCACACGGGGAGGGGGCTGCGGGGCTGGCGTGTCGCAAGCATGAGCCACGGCGGCGGCAGCATTGTTCACACGGTGACAGGAAGGAAAGAACTAGACTGGACCAGTCCAGACTGGAACAAACCCCTCCTACCATCACCATTATTCACAACCCCTACCTCCCCCCCGCAACACCGCTGCCTCCC
>NW_009970723.1:11019261-11019894 GCF_000747805.2 Chaetura pelagica
CAGGGCCAGGGCACTGTGGTGAGGTGGTCCCCAGGGGAAAACAGGTCCTGAAGGGAATGCAGGTCGCTGAGGAATTCTCCCATCGATTGCGCTCTTGCACTACATCAACGGCATTTTGAACCCAAACAAGTCCGTTACACAATTAAGCCTTCCTTTAAGGAAGGGATGGTCTTAATTCCCTTCTAGAGCACACAGTCTCCTTTAATTGGAGGAATGGAATCATTTCCAGGTCACACAGCCCAGCATTGCTGCAAACACACACCTGCACCAGTCTTCCAGCACAGGGAGCAGGGCAGACTGCAGCACTGAAAGGCAGCAAGCCTGCCTCTTGCCTCCAGCAAAGCAGTCCTCCATGGGAGAAACATTCCCCTCGCTGTTCATCACCAAACCTCACCTTCCCCCTCCCAAAGTCTTTTACAGACCCCTCTTTTTCAGGGGTTCAACACCCTCCCCGCGGAGCCCAGGGCCCTGCGCTGGGAGGGCAGCAGGCAGGGTGCGGTGGGGCTCGGCCTATGGCAGGCAGAGAAGGGCGCTCACCACAGCCAGAAGCACACGGGGAGGGGGCTGCGGGGCTGGCGTGTCGCAAGCATGAGCCACGGCGGCGGGAGCATTGTTCACAAGGTGAACGGGAGG
>NW_009970723.1:11019980-11021198 GCF_000747805.2 Chaetura pelagica
ACCCCCGCGCCCCCCCGACATTTACCCAGGAAAGAATAGTGGGCAAGTGCAGTATCCTTCAGAGCCAGAACCCCAGCAGCCAGGGCAGAGGCTGAAGTGGGGCAGCACTCCCCCCGCCTGCACCGCCACGCTGCACACCCAGCCACACGTCTGGCTGAGAGGGTGGGCAGGTCTAACCCACTTTATTGGGCACCACACGGTATTTTCATTCAGGGCAGGTATGTTTGACTGGGACTACACAATCAAATCCTGCTCGGTCACCAGAGACTGCTGCAGAGGTCTGAAACGCAGCGCTTCTTCTGCCTACTGGCACATGTCGGCTGTGCAGGATTTTGCACTGCAGGAGATGCACTTCAGAAAGACTCAAAAGAATATTTAAAAAAAAAAAGAACGCGCCCCCCCCCCCCCCCCCCCCAGCAGAGATACACACCATCTTGGGCTCTGAACGAGCTCAGACTGCCAACTGGAAAAGACCTGGAGTACTGTCTAGTAACAAGGCACAACAGCATCCTCCTCAGCCACACCAGCTGCCCCACGTTTCTGTGTCTGCACCATCCTCCTTACACACACATGGATCCCCACTCCCGCACCACTCGTAACAGCTTCTCTACCACCAGTGACAGCCACTGTTACTATAATCTGTAATGGGCACCTCTGCTGACCGCTCACCAAACAGGAACAGCAGAGCAGTGAGCACCCACACACCCGGGAGCGTGCACCTCGCACAGGCACGTCCTGCCTGCAGCTGAGCAGCGACTGGACCCTCCTCTCTGTACTTTCTGAAAGTCACCAGTACAGCAATGGCCAACTGGACCACAAGGACCAGCAAAGGCTGCCTAGACAAGGAGGCTGAGGCTCCAACATAAGAATTCCAGAAGGACTGGTGGCACAAAACCTGCTACTGCTACACTGCCAGACTAAGGGGAGGGGGAAAAAGTGTCCTTGAGATGACCAGCAAATACCCCGGCAAAGGGAAGAGCTCAACTTTCTGCACCCTTGGGGACCCCTAGACTCTCCACGTGAACACAATTTGCCCTGTCATCCCAGCACCTCTTGTGGAGTCACTTGTGCAACACTGTGGTGCAGCAGGCTGACAGCTCCGGCTGCCGCCCCGCTCCTCGCAGCCCCGCTCCTCGGCACGTCCCCAGCCCGGCGCGGAGGGGCCGGGGTGAGGCCTCAGGCAGGTGCGACGCAGGTGCCGGGCAGAGGAGCTGCAGG
>NW_009970723.1:11022821-11050558 GCF_000747805.2 Chaetura pelagica
GGGCAGGCGGGGAGGGAAGCGAGGCCTGTTAAATGGGCAGTCGGGAGGCGAGTCCGCCGAGGCACACACAGCTGGTCACAGCAGCCCAGGGACGGGAGCAGGTTCACTGAGCAGTAACAAGCTGTTTGTGGGGCTCGCTGGAGGAGACTGATCACATTGCGTACCTGGCAGCCTCCGTCCCTCAGGAATTCCAGGCCTTCAAGACTCCAGTAAGTAGGTATGTGAGCTGAAGGATTTAGCTGACCTGGACATTTCACGGTTTCACTGAAGCAGTGGGACATCTCCAGCACGTCCCAGAGCCTTCACTGCTTGCACAGCAGCCTTGTGAGAGCGCAGCCCCGCTGCAAGAGAAGAGCCACTCGGTGCTCGGACGCCTCAGCTAAAGGTCACAGAGCTGTTCCCTGATCTGCCAGCTCCAGTCTGCTGTGTCAGGTTTACCAAAACACGGGGCTGTATTTTAGAAAATATACATTCCGGTAGTCACAATCCTTTTTGGACACTGCCATACCTAGTTGCTCAGTTCACCAAGAGTCACCAAAAGATGCACTTGTTCTGGAAAGTAATTGTTCATCTCGGGGCACATTCATTTTCCTTCTTAAAAGGCATGTTACTACAGTTTGGAGATATATATATACATATATATATATTTATTTTTTTTCCAAAGCAAAGCTGGGTTTGTTTAGTTTTATAGCAGAGAGAATTTAGGAGAGTGGTGAATAGATACACACCTGTCATCTCTTCAGAAATAAAATGAGATTGAGGTTCCACAGCATGCAGGGGTGGAATATTTTTACTCTTTAAATCTGTTGTCACCTTCTCTTTTGCAAATCATACTAAATGAGGAGGAAGTAAACTGACTAATATGCAGTGTCTCATCTTTCCTAATAACAGCACTCACAGGGTATGGATGAAGTCAGTAAAAGCAGGCACATTGATTAGAAAGTCAGAAGACCTCTCGCATTTGCATTGAGGACTAAAAATGCAGTGTCTTACACTGCTGTTTTCTCAGGTGTGCTCTGTATCAACACTTCATCAGTGACCTACCTGTTCACTTGTGTTCCTATTCCAGAATGCAAGTGCAGGAGAAGGAATCGAGGTATATTAAAAAACCCCAATGAACCAAACCAAACAAAAAGAAAGATATATAGAGGTAGGAAGAGAGATCTGAGCAAAGCTTGGACACGGCACAATAACTGTCAATCATTAACAGGCAAAGACAGGAGGAAGGGTGACAGGGGAGGACAAAGGTTGTAGTAGTATATACACAGGAGCAATTGAGAAAGCTGTATTCTTTGGGAAGGTAGATTTTAAAAAACATTTTTTTAAAAACGTATTTAAACTGGGAAAAGGACCTGACTAGTTTGAAAGTGTTCAAAAGGCAAAGAGTAAGTCAATACTAGTTCTATGTAGAATCAGGTATTTTACCTATGTTCTTAGATGTCTCCTGAGGGTAATATCTGAAGATATGCCAGTGATGTATGAGTGATGTAACTGCCAAATCAGTTATTGCCATGTAGTCTACATTCATCTTCCCAGAGGAGTTTTTGGTTTTGTAAGGAGGGGATGTTTTTAATATTCTTTCCAGGAGTAAGAAAACAGATGGACTATTTAAGAAGGGAGGACAGTCACGTAGGACAGGAAAAAGAACTTCAGTTTGATATGCAATTAGTGGGGGGCTCTGTCAGCTATTTTAAAAACGTATGGAAGGAGGGAGGATTTCCTGCTTGTATGGAGGAAGCGACACTCGAAAACAGAAACATAAACTTCAACCTCTCAATTCTACAGGGAAAAAAAAAAAGAGTGGCACACTGGGAGAGTACAAGATTGAAACGTGTAGGCACTATATACAAAATGAGAAAAAATTTGATGGATGAATGTTTTATACAGTGTTTTCTCTCCCACTGGTGATACTAAT
This sequence comes from Chaetura pelagica, assembly GCF_000747805.2. NCBI lineage: Eukaryota > Metazoa > Chordata > Aves > Apodiformes > Apodidae > Chaetura > Chaetura pelagica. The sequence goes on from NW_009970723.1 coordinate 11,024,737, forward strand.
GCAGAACTAGAAAACTGGTGCCACAGCTCAATTGATATTTATTTTTTTAGTATAGTGCTAAACAAAACAGCAGTCATGTTTTGTCTGGATGTAAAAAAGCTAACATATCATTTTCCTCTGCTTCATTAACATTTCTTTACCCCCAGCTTTAATACTTGGTTTCCCAACTTTATATGGCTCCATATAAGCCATAGGTGTAGATAAGGACACAGAGTGTCCTTATCATCAGTAAGTTTGCAGATGACACCAAGCTAGGCTGGCGTGTTGATCTGCATGAGGACAGGGAGGCTCTACAGAGAGACTTGGATAGATTGGATCATTTGAATAATGTTTGTGGTCTGGGCTTCAACAAGGCCAAGTGCCGAGTCCTGCACTTGGGGCACAACAACCCCAGGGAACACTACAGGTTTGGGGAAGTGTGGCTGGAAAGTGTCTGGCAGAAAAGGACCTGGGAGTTCTAATTGACAAGTCGCTGAATATAAGCCAGCAGTGTGCCCAGGTGGCCAAGAAAGCCAATGGCATCCTGGCTGGCATTAGAAATAGTGTGACCAGCAGAAGCAGAGAGGTGATTGTCCCCCTGTACTCAGCACTGGTGAGGCCACACCTGGAGTGTTGTGTCCAGTTTTGGGCACCTCAATTCAAGAGAGATATTGAGGTGCTGGAGCAAGTACAGAGCAGGGCAACAAAGCTGGTGAAGGGCCTAGAGAATAAATCTTATTAAGAATGCTTGCAGGTGCTGGGCATGTTAGTTTGAGGAAGAGAAGGCTGAGGGGAGACCTCATCAGTCTCTACAACCGCCTGAAAGGTCATTGTAGAGAGGTTGGTGCTGGTCTCTTCTCACAGGTAGTGACAGAACAAGAGGGAAGGGCTTCAAGCTGCAACAGGGGAGGTTTAGACTGGACATTAGGAAAAAAATTTTTCACAGAAAGAGTGGTTAGACACTGGAATAGCTGCCCAGGGAGGTGGTTGAGTCACCATCCCTGGTTGTGTTTAAGGGTCGTTTGGATGTGGTGTTGGTGAATATGGTTTAGGGGAGAACTTTGTAGAGTAGGGATGATGGTTGGACTCAGTGACCCCAAGGGTCTTTTCCAACCTGGATAGTTCTGTGATTCTATGATATGCACAATGTATTCATAGTACTACAGTCAGAATTCACATTTTGTTCCCCAAAGATAAAAAAGCAGCAGAGCACAAAATACATGTCAAGCCCTCAGTTTCCCCTACTTCCAATGCTGAGGCTTTTCTACCACATTCCCCCCCGCCTTTTTTTTTTTTTTTTTTTTTTTTGCCTCCACACATTTTATTTTCAGTGTGGTTCACAGCTGGATGTAGACAAAATCAAGTGTTATCCTTATGACGCATGTAAACGGGAGCAGGAAAGACACCCTGCCCCATCTCATCTGCTGGAGTGCAAAAAATTTTCACTGCTGAGGCAGCCCAGCGGTCAGGAGCTTCAAAAAGGTTTGAACAGATGTCTGGAGGCTGCACAGCCCAATGACCTTCCATGCTAATCCCAAGTATTTCCTTCTCTTTATGTCTTCCTATGGGCTACCTCTTCTCTTCTCTGGTTCTCCCATTTCCTCTCCCTCTCTGATGCACTATCTATCACCAGGCATCCGCAGCGGGGTCAGATTCTGCTCCTGCAGGTGAGAGAATGAGATTATTTCCTCTTCCATCTCCTCTTCCTCTTCCCCCACTACTGCCAACTCCTGCAGCAGTCGGCGTTCTTTCTTAAAGCCTCAGGTGCAGGAACTATGTGATTACATTGGAATTTCATCTTCCATTGAGAATGACATGTCCCTAGCTACTGAAAACTCAACACAACAGCAGACAAATACAAATAACAATACACTTTTGGATGCAAGGAAAAGGTTGCTTTGATTTCTGAATGCTTGAACTTGACAATATGGTCCCTGTCTGGACTCCTCTTATGCTCAGCATCACTTGGTGCCAGGCATAGTTAAGGATCTGTAGCTGTCCAACCAGAGCACACAGCCCTTGCCATGCAAGCAAAGAGTAAGAACAAGTGACATTTTTGTCTGAGTTGTTCAGGGCAGCAATGCTTGTGCACAGAGCAGAGGCACAAGAATAGAAGAATGAAGACTGTGACAGCTCTGGATCCCTTGTGCTCACAATGCTGTAGGAATACAAGGGTTCAAAAACTCTCTTTTTAGTAACATTACCTGTATAAGTAGAACCTTGTGGAAGTATTATCAATTGATGCTCTGATCGTCAGACCTTGTTCATTGCAGCATACTGTGGAGCTATCACTGTTCCAGTCTGGTTGACAGACCTACTGATAACCAGCTAGAGGAATGATTCACAACTATTAAAAGCCCAGAGGTGGTGGAAGGAAAGACCTAACTTACATGCAGCAGTCACCTCTCACCTACATTTACTGAATTGTTTGCTGGATCAAAACAACTGGGGCAGAAATAAGGTCCCAGCTTCCTTCCTAGTATGGATTAGTTTGGCTTCAGAAGAAGAGTAAGTTTAAGTGTAATTTAAACACAGAATACTTACAGAATATATTTCATACTCATGCTAAATAATTTATATTAAGGAAAGGTTAAAAAAGGTTTGTATAACAGCATTATTTTGACTGACTTAGCTTCCGTGGATGCCCATGGGGTGATATCACACATGGAAAATTAATGGAAGCAGCAGCTCAAAACACTATATAAAGTATCACAAGTAAGTAAAATTAACTTGCGGTTGTTTTACAAAATCAAAGGTTGTAGGAAAGAGCAAGAGAAAATTCTACCCTGTTTTAGGGTATCCGGCAATATATCCTAAGCCCAGTTTTGCTTTTTACAGCTACAGTCTCCTATGAGTCCAAGGCTAGAATGCTTTCACCTCCAAAAAATCTAGTCTACATGGACAGAGACTAAGAGAAAATTACTCTGAGCTATTAGATAATGACTATTGAAGAGAATATTAAAATATGAGCGTTACTTGAGGGTCCTGCATGTCTATGCCACATTAACTAGTAAAGAAAACTGAAAACCTTTAAGTATCTGCAAAAGGATACAGACTTTTTGCTGTTAGTAAATGTGCCCAGGACCAGCCCAGGTTAGAAATTACTTGGACTTATTACCTGGTAGATACTGAGTTGTGCATTAATCATTGACTTTCTAGTTCCTGGTATTCACATGTGATGGATCATCAGTAAAACCTGAAGGATCAGGTCGAGAGCTAGGCCTCCATGGAACTCATCATTTCTCAGTACAAATACCTCTAGATCAGAGAAGAGGCATGGGGTTTCCCTCTGCAGATAAACAGGAGGCAGTGGTTCCCAGAAGAGTGAACTAGTCCACAGCGATAAGACTATATCAACTTAAAAATGCAACAGTCCTAATACTATAGTTGGATAAAGTGGTCTGTGCACCATGCAAGGAGGTTTTAAAATATGCGTATCATGTGCTGTTACTGGTGGTTACTGAATGGGGAGATTCTTTTTTATGAACTCTTTTGAAATGAATACTCTCTTTGTTGTTGTTTGTTGCATTTGCAAGGAGTTTTTGTTCCCAGATGTTTACTCTCAGCTCTGTAGTTCTTGTGGAAGTAGACTTCCCCAAATGTGGTCCCAGCTCATTGCAATGATTAAGAGTGTTTTTAGGTTGCCTGGCTTGCTAGTTGTTCTTGTCAGTCACCTTCCAGCTTTCCGAAAATGCATATTCTTCTCATGATTTCTAGACACGATGTCCCCCAGCAGCTCCCATTTTGTTAAGCTTCCCCTTGGTAGAGGAAGGTAGGGCATTTCACTGAGAGTGAAGAATCAGAGTCTTCAAGAGCAAAAATTCCAGCTAACACCTGGACTAGCACTTTCCACTTGTCACTATCTTTCATCACCCTCCAAGCCCTGAGAGGTGGCAGTGATCTCGCCCTTGTCATCTAAGAGAACCAAGAAGGAAAGTGGTCTCTTGAGGTTGCACTCCAGCTCTGTCTGAGATGCCTCCAAACATGCTCCTGTGTTTTCTCTTTCAATGGCAATATCTCTCACATTTTGGGGATGAGAGAACCTCAAGTCTCTCAGAGGCCTTTCCCACCAGGGTGAAAGGGGCAGGACTCTTAGGCAGACAAAAACCTAGCAAACTCTTTCACAGCCTTCAAAGCAAGTGACAACACATTTGAAAAAAATATTTGACCCATTCCAGATAAATCCTGTTTATTTTGCTTGCATGACTAGAGTTGCTAATGTTAGTAGGAAGATGAGCAATACTCACTTCCTTTTGTGTTTGAGTTTTCTGTAACACATGCATTTCTCACTTAGAAATTGACAGACCTTTTCAAAAATAATTTTTTTGGGTTTTTTTTCCCATAAAACCAGAAAGCCCGTAAATCATAGGCTTGCAGTAGTGATCAACATGGAATAATTACCCCTATAACACAGTAAGAGCATATGGAAGGATCTGCAGGACCCATGTCATGTACATACAGGAATGAATATGCTCTGGACCTGTGCATTTTGTTGTCAGACCACTGCAGTAGTGATGCTGTTGGTACTCAGAGCCTTCAAATAGCTGGCCTGTTAACACGCTTTTGAGTCCATAATTGTATGTAACTAAATTTGATCTTCACCTCTGGGAGACTGTGTTTGTGTGCCTGCTGCTCTTTTTGTCTGGGGGCTGGCCCTTAACTCTTAAGATTTGTAGCTTGCCATTTATTTTTCCAGGCTCAGCCCTTCTGTGGTGCTCAGAAATAGGGAAGAAAATGCTTTGAGTTTTGTTGCCATTAAGATCTCTGATCTTGTTTAGAACTTTAGTTGGTTCAAGAATGTGAGCAATGTCCTGAATCAGAGGGACACCTCACACTAGACCACTGTGCACAAAGCCTTATCCAACCTGGCCTTAAGCACCTCCAGGGAGGGGGCTTCCGCAACCTTCCTGGGCAACCTATTCCAGCACCTTACCACCCTCTTGGTGAAGAATTTCTCCTGATATCTAACCTAAATCTCCCTTCTTTCAGTTTAAAATCATTACCCCTTGTCCTATCACTGCCCTCTCTGGTGAAAAGCCCCTCCCCAGCTTTCCTGTAGGCTCCTTCAGGAACTTGAAGGCCACTATAAGGTCTCCCTGGAGTGCTGGAAGTGAAACAATAGCTATGGATATCATCTGCTTAGGATACTGTGTCAGTTCAATCCCTTGGCTTTGCTATTGCCAGTTGAATATGAAGAACCAATAGGAAAGTTAACAAAGCAACCAGGGCTGCATTATTTTTATAACACTCCACTTCCTCACGAATGGCCCAAATAGTCGGTACCCTCCAAACCTGACCAGCCTGAAGTGCAAGTGAAAGCCAAACATCAGGCAAGGCTGGGGCAGCATCTTCTGGTCAGTACCCCATCCTCTTTGACATGCTCTGTTTTCAGCAGTAAGAATGTACAACCCAGTGTGAACACTCAACCCAGAAGACATACTGCTAAGCCAGAAGTTCTCAGTTAGTTTTAACACCTCCAAATCCCAAGGCAAGACCCGAGGAAGACACCGTGCAGGGCAGCAGGGTCATGCATGACCAGGAAGCACCCAGGAGCAGCGGGGGCTGCAGCTGAGGCAGGGGCTGCAGAGCAGAAGTACCAGGCTGCTGGGAGCTGCTGAGCTGAGCCCTGCTTTCAGTCCTGGGACAGTCCTTGGGGGTCCCTGGCCCTCTCCCACCCATAGTGTCCTGACAGGGCTGTCCCTTCATGGCTTATGTCCCCTCAGAGAGCTCCCAGGGTAGGAACAGGAAAGCACCTAGCCCCTGCAAGCTCAACCATTGCAAGGAGGAGAGAGATGGTCTTACTCAAGGAGCTATTACTGGTACCAGTAAGCATTCTGCTGTGGCTGCTCCCTGTCTCCTTACACTGCAGCTGTTCATGAGAAAACAACACTGAAACTAGTCTTGGGCCATTTACTTTGCCTGGCAATCCAAGACTGGGATTTGGGTCTTTTTGATAAAGACATTTTTCCAAGGGGGCAAAAAATTGCTGTTCATTCTTGAAATTAAAGAAAAACCCAACTAATAACATTTTTTTAAATCTTTCTTGTTATATATGATTTTTCTTGCTTAATTTAGAACTTGTTTCCTCTCCTCTCCCCTGCCTGGGAGGGTGGAGCAGGGACCCATCACAGCACCTGGGAAGCTGCTGCAGCCCCATGGCTGAGCTGGATGCCCCCATCAGCTCAGGTGCTGCTGGAGCTGGAGGGAAGGGTGGCTGCCCAGGTGTCATCTGTCACAGGAGGGAAATGCCTAAAGCAGCATCTACTTAAGGTTACCACCTCATAGATGGTCCTTTGCCTGGGACATCTCAATATTTTTCTAGTTACAGAGCAGGACTTTGAGCTTAGGTTTACTCTGAGAAGCCAAATAAATGTTTGCCATTTTCTGTAATAGAAGTGGAGTTTAAATGAATTATTATAATAATATCTAGGGACTGTGTTTCTGAGATTTAACCACATGTAAACACAATAATAAGCGATATCAGTGTCAATGACTTCTCTTTAATTCTCAGACAAACTTTGCTTTTAAATACCACAGCAGATTTGACACAGCCAATGATAAATGGAATGCAATTAGTTCTACTATTTGCTTTGATGATATGCTAAATTACTTCTTACAACAGACCATTTATTATCCAAAGCTAATGGTTATACTCTTGCATTTAACAAGTCTAATACATTGTAAACCGTGGCAAACTGATAAGTTTCAAATTGACATATTAAAGTCTTGAAAAAAGTCATTCCATGAATGATTTTCATCTCATAAATCTTTGTCAATGCCCAAAACATAATTTTCGCAAAGAAATCTTAAACAGTAAGAATTTTGTATGTATTTCTCATCATTACATAAATAAAAAATGTTAATGATGCTGCCTCTTAGTGATTTACTGACACTTTGTGGATATATAACCTTAAGTAAAATGTCTGAATGTGAATGTTTTTATGGCATTTTTAACATAATGTCTCTTCTAATTGTTACCAAGACAATTCTTACTTTTCCCCCTCTGAAATGATTTAGTTTATTATAGGAAATTTATCATGAAATTTATCACGGTAATTGCAAATTAATGAGGAGAGTGTAGTCCCTGAGAATACAAATATTTGATCTTATGAATTGTTAGCCTTTACATTGCGATGTTGCTTGCCATGGAGCTTACTCAAGCTGCTCTGCACTCTGAATTTCCATTGTCACCCCTTTCCTTCAGTTTATGCCTTCTTCATGTGGACCTAATCCAGCCTAGGAATGTAAATGCCTTACAAAATAAAAAGCTGGAAACAGGTAGCAGCAGAGCACCTGATCCCAGTATTTTGGCTGAAAACATAAGTGCCTGAGCTTACATAAAAGTGACTTGCCCAAATGTTACCATTACTGCAAGGTATTAAACTTGTGAATGTCAGGATTTTGTACTTTGATGCCTGTTGAAATTCTGTGGTGGTGAAAGCAGGGCACGCATAAAATACCAGATCTCCAAGACTCTGGAAACTCTTCCTGTAGAGTTAACTGCTACGGTGCTGTCACAGTTCGGCTCAGGATCGGCAATTAAAACAGTGACAACAACGCTCTCAATCCCCTCCCCTTCCCACCCAGCTAGGGAAGGAGAGAGATAATGAAGGAGAGAGACTTTCCAGACATAGATATGTACAAATATATACAAGTATGTGCAGGAATGTGCAAAACCCTATTGCCTCTCCACACCCCCAGCAACTCCCAGGGCATCTCCTGAGCTGTGAGGAGTTCCAAAATGTCCTGGAGATGCTGGGGAGAGTGACAGAGCAGACAGGAGCTGAGGGGAGAGTTGTGAGGGTCAGGAATGCACGAGCCTGGGGATCAATTGTGATGGATAGATGGAGTCCTCCCTGGACAACAGCCATGGATAGAAGAGAAGAAGAAAGGAGTCGACTTCCGTGATCCATGAATTTATACTGAGTATTATGTAGTTACATGGAATTTGAATACTCTGGTTCCCCAACTTTGCTGTCTGTCTAGCCCACTCTTCCCTACAGGAGGGCTGTAGATATGACTGATCACTCCTTTAGTGTCCAAAGCAGTAAACTCAACAAGCAGTGTTCTTGGTCTCTTGGCAGTATCTATAAACACTGAACGTTATCAGTCCACGAGCTGGGCAACTTGCTGTGCTACTTAAGAGAGTTCACTGAAGAAAAAAAAAAAAAAAATCAGTAAAAAGAAAATTGTCTTCATCCTGGCTCAAACCAGGACAAGTGCAAAGAGTACTGAGTTTGTTAATGACCCACACTGCACTGACAGAGTCATGTCTTAAATTAATAATAATAATTTTTAAAAAACAATTAAAAGTTGCCACAGGAGGGACTTTAAAAATTCAACTCTATCATTTATATATATATTAAAAAATTATTCTTATTTTCCACCATATTCGAATCTCCTCTTATCAGCAAAGGTCAGGTCTGTCCCACCTTGATTTGGTTTATCCCAGGTTTCAAAATACTGGAGGCACAGCAAATTCTGGTTGTTTAGAGAAAGTTCTTCCCTTTCATAATGTGAAGGTTACAGATTGGGGGCATTTTGTTCCCCTTTCCATGGTTACCTTACTAACAGCAAGCCAGGCCTTAGGCCACCCACACAGGGTGCTTAGCCCCAGTTCTCCTCCCCTCACCTGGCCCCTCCTAAACTCCCCTTTACTCTCCCAGTCCTTCTTCCCCTCCTGAGTCCACCCATGCGTGGCTGCCCTATCATGCATATCTCTAGTTGCATCCTCTTCTGCCTTCTGTTTATCTAATTGCTCAGGGATCTTTTTTCATCCTTTTAACTTTACCCATTTTCTGAGCTTCATGTTTTCTTGCTTCTTGTTGTGCAAGGGGACTCTCCTCAATGGTTTGATCCTTCTAAAGATGATAGGAGGAGGTGATCACTAGGGAATAAAGGCAAACTTAGAAAATGTACTAGTGTTTTGTGGTGAACACTTATATGCACCTCAAATAGCTTATTGTTCTCAGTGAAATCTAGCTACCATGGATTGTCTCTTCTGGTAAGGACTATGTAAAAATGTAGATGTAAGGGCATCTTAGCTTTTTTCCTGAGGAGAAAAATAAATGGACCAGACATTCAAATAATCTTTCTTATTCTGCTGTCCATACAATGTGTTCATAAATCTGTTCACCCTGGATAAAAATGGTAACTGGAAGAATCCCAGTTGCAGGACGCTAAGATACTGATGTGCTCAGTACACTTTAAAGCTCTGTCTCATTATGGTCTCTGTAAGCTGTCTGGTTTCTACATTCTGGTCAGAAGAATATTCCCATCATCCAGATGACATCCTGTCTCCTGCTAACCTTTTGGCTGGGATAAAATTCCCTTGAGGTTCTCTGTCTAGATAAAATAGCCCTCAACAAACTCTGTGTGACTGCGGTAGGGCTGCCTGAAACAGCAGTCTCTGCTTCTCTGCTGCAGAACTCCCTCGTGCGTATTCATCACCCCTGCATTTATCACAGCTAGAGTAATAAAGAATTTTGACAGATGATACATCACTTCTAAACTTCAGGTTTTCAACAGGAATAACAGAAAGCAGCAGACAGCTGCTTCTTTTTCAGTTTGAGAGAAGGCTACAATAGCAGTCCATCTTTCCAGCAACTCAATCCCTTATACCCACCATACCTTCCCCTTGGCTCTGGTCGGATACAGCTCTGTGATTTTAGCACTCCAAAATCTCTGCATTTCTCTATCTTTTTCTAGGGAGTCACATTAAAACTCCCACCTGCAGCAAGTCTGGTCTTCATCTTTTTCTTTCAAGCAAGAAGGGTTTATTTAGCAAATAGAGTCCTCTTCTTGTGGTGGGAGGGCACTGGATAAAACCCACATTCCACTCATCATTTTTTTTTACTGCAGCAGAGTGGTCGCTTGCACCAAGATGAGGCACCAGCAGGACCTCAGTGATCATCTGCACCAGCTGCAGGGCTTACTCCTCCCCCCCAGTCTTTGGCAGGCTACCATGGGTGGGGGGTGTTAGGGTATATGGGGAGACCCTGGGGCTATGGAGAAGGAGGGAAACAGGGATGTGCTAGTGTGAGCTAGGATTTTGGCAGTATGAAAAATGAGGTACCAATCCTTGGAAGCAGATGTATTTACTACTGTTGTCCATGGAGCAAACTGTTTCTTCCTACCACAGTGTTGATGAGCTTGTATGGGATGGTGACAGCACAAAGCTGTGGGGCCCACATCATGTTTCTATTTGCCAGAGTCCCATGTGGGAGATTTAAATCACAAATCCACATGGCATCCTTAATGACCCCTTGAGTGAAGTATAAAAATAAAGGTAATAATAAGGTGCTGCAGTGAAGTCCCTTGGGACATTGATGAGAAAGCAGGCAACTCCGCTTCCCGCAAGACAGGAGCTGATTTCTTGTGATGACGGTACCAGGCTGTCACTGCAGCTCCTTGCTTTGGCACGAGATGCCAGCTGCATGATACCATTAGCATTCCTCAGCAGCCACAGCTTATGTCTCTCTCTGTGCACAATGTTGGAAAACCAGGTCATTCTCTTGGCTCATCCTCCTCTGATAACTCCTCTTTTCTTCCGCTGCCGGGAAGCTGAGGACAGCATAATTAGTTTTCACTAATGTTCAGCTCTATGTGAAACTGCTTTTGGCACAAGCCAGAAGTGAAGTTTTCACATAGTTTCATGCACTGTTAGGAGGGAGACTTGAGACAAATTTGAGAGGTACCCATTTTCTTTGTATTTTAATAATTCAGCTGATGTTTTTCAGAACACTGCAAAGAACACTTATGACATGTTAAGCTCCCAGAACTCACAGAGAATAAATGAGTGAAATCCCAATGAAAATGCAAAATTATATACCTCCCCATGCCTGGTAACAACTGGTACTGCAAGGCTGTCACAATGAGCAAGATGAAATCCTGTCCTTAAGCAGAGAAACTGCCTGAAATTGCATTGAATTGCTTGGCGTTTTCAGGCAGATTACAATCCTGATATTCCAAAGAAGCTGCAGGGGAAAAGAAAAAGGAAAAAGTTAACTCAAAGTCCAGAACAAAAGTTCAGGTTTTCATAATAAGACAGTGGAAATTATGGCTTTTAAATGTGCAAGGAATGAATTTTGAGAGGACTGTATGGATCATGGTGAAGAGAGATAAAGCAACAGACTTTACTAAAGGTCAAGTCATTTTGTGCTGTGGGTAAATACATAAACCTAAATGCCCATGAAAAATGATCTGTAGCCTCTGTATTGGCAAGGTAACCATATCAGTAATTAAAGCTGCATTAATGTACTTGAGTGATGCTCTGAAAGTGCCACTGTAATGGCAGTCACAGCATCAACTGAAGCAAGTAAGCTCTGAGAGGAGGAGCTATGAGCTACAGGAACTCCTTGCCAGAAATGTGCTTGGAATTTAACATGCTGGGACACCATTAAAAATAACAATATTTAAATAATAATAATAATAGTAATAATAATAATCTGCAGCAGCAAGGAAGTGCCTGGAAACTTCATCTCCCTTTATTGCTCATTTCCCATCCCAGCTCCACAGCCCAGGGCAGCCCCAGCACCTCGGGGAAGTGGCCACATCTCTCTGGGTCTGGCTGGCAGGAGGTGCAGGGGTTTGGGGGGTTTCCCCTGGACCCCCCCAACAGGCACAGTCCCTTCTGCAGGGCCCGGCCCAGCTCCCGCTCAGCATCTCTCCCCGCACGCTCGCCCCAGCATCAGCCTGGCCACAAACCCCCCCTGCCCTGGGACTGGAAGGTGCTATGAGGTCTCCCCAGAGTCTTCTCTTCTCTAGGCTCAACAGCCCAAATTTTCTCAGCCTGTCTTCATAGCAGAGATGCTCCAGTCCTTTGGTCATCTTGGTGGCCTTTCTCTGGACCCTCTCCAACAGGTCTGTATCTTTCCTGTGCTGAGGGCACCACAACTGTACACAGTATTCCAGGTGGGATCTCACCAGAGCAGAGTAGAGGGGCAGAATCACCTCCCTGGCCCTGCTGACCACACTGCAGAATCAACTGCAAAATCAACTAAATTATATGCAGTATTTCAGGAAATAAATTATGAAGCACAGAATGCATCAACAGCTGTTTGCATCCCCTCATCACCTGGTGCACTCTTTGGAAGGAAGCACACCAAGTTTCAAGGAACTGAATTGTGTCTTGTACACCTTGATGGTCTGGGAAAGATTAGAGGCACCCTGAAGTTGCAGTTGGAATTGGTGACCCTGGAAAAACGTAAATTCCTCTGTTGTAGTGATTTAGGTTAAGATGTCCTAAACATGGCATGTAAGCTGGTGAAACCTCTGCAAACAAAAATGGCTCTGTTCATTCATAGAATCACAGAATCATAGAACTATTCAGGTTGGAAAAGACCCTTAGGATCACCAAGTCCAACCATCATCCCTACTCTACAAAGTTCTCCCCTAAACCATCTCCACCAACACCACATCCAAACGACCCTGAAACACATCCAGGGATGGTGACTCAACCACCTCCCTGGGCAGCCTATTGCAGTGTCTAACCACTCCTTCTGTGAATTTCTTTTTCCTAATGCCCAGTCTAAACCTCCCCTGTTGCAGCTTGAAGCCCTTCCCTCTTGTTCTGTCACTACCTGTGAGAAGAGACCAGCACCAACCTCTCTACAATGTCTTTTCAGGTGGTTGTAGAGACTGATGAGGTCTCCTCTCAGCCTCCTCTTCCTCAAACTAAACATTCCCAGTTCATTTCTCAATTAGGTGGAAGTTACAACTCACTGGGGAAAAAATATCAACCAGAAAGATTTGAAGATGGAGCTAGTAGGAACACTTGTGCTTCTCAGGAGAGAGAAACATATTAAAAAAGAATCTGTACTCAAGCATAGGTGATCCAAGCTGTGCAAATTCAGCAGAGTAATTTTAAGAAGCTTCAGATGCATTATTTTTACGTTGTCATTATTGAAATAGTATTTGGCCCAAAAGACCACTCAGTAGTTAAACCTGTCATAACAACTTCAGATATAATAGAAGTCCAAGTTCAAGGTATGCTTCAGAGGTGTGGTGCTAATTGCATATAAAATTGTTCATCACCAGAGGTGCAAAGTAAGTACCCTCTGGTTAGATCTTGTACTGAAGAGGATTACAGTGTAAAAAGCCCTGCTCTAGGAATAAACTCTGCAAATAAATAAAATTTTTAAAAAAGACAATAAGGCACAAATGTTTTTCGATGTTTAATACACATCTCCAGGGGTGAAAAAAAAAAGAAAAAGAAAAAAAGAAGACATTTCCATATTCACAACCTATTACATCTAAAACCATTGTGTAAGATATTGTAAGAGATCTGGTTTGATAGACTATTAATGCCTTACAATTTTCTTTACAGATGGAGGGACACCTCTTCCCACTGCCAGCCCTCAGCCAGATGCTGTTGCTGGCACTTTGGGGCTCATCCTGCCAACAGTTTGCACCCAGCCTCTAGCAGGCCAGTGATCACTTACTAACACTTACAGCTGAGCTGAGACTTCCAAGGCAGAATAAAGTGACAAGAGCAGAGGAGACAGATTGTAAAGATCCAACCAGCCATTTTACACGCACTGGAGGACAGCTTGAGTTTGCATATTAGGTTCTTTGTTTGTCCTTCTCTAACAGATGCTACTTCTATTGCATAGGAATTGAGTAACATTGTTTTGTGTATGATTAAAAGCCAAAAAAAAAGAAAAAAAGCCAAAGGCCTCTTCTGTTGTTATTTCTTGCACCTAATGATCATGAAGTTTTCACCAAACTATTGCACTAGTATTCTTGTACTCTCATATCTGAAGAGGTAAATGCCGAAAACACTGGAATCCTAGAATCACAGCATATCCTGCGTTGGGAGGGACCCATGAGGATCATTGAGTCTTAACTCCTGACTCCACACAGGGCAACCTAAAAGTTACACCATATGAGCTTTGTCCAAACGCTTCTTGGCCACTGACACTTGGGGCCATGACCACTTCCCTGGGGACCTTGTTCCAGTACAGATCTCTGAGACTATGACCAGAAAGCCGTGCAAAGAGACCTATTGCACATAGCATCATGATGGAGAGCACAAACCTTTGCTGTGGTTGTACAATCGTATTGCAAGGGCAAGAGAGGATATTAATTAGTTGTGTAGGAAAAGTAAGTCTGTGGGACTGAGTTGAGGCCCCAGGTTGTGAACAGGATGCTGCTCAAGTAGAAGACTTAGCTTTGAAGCTGGTGGAGGCATTTACCATGGTAGCACCTGCAGTCTTTGGATCTGGTCCAGAAGGTTTGGCTTCAGCACCCATGGCCCATTCATGTTTATGCAAAGTAATATTATGCCCCAAAAGCAGTTCTGTGAGGGCCCTTTGTCCTGCTGGTGACGAGGAGATTCTTTCCATGGTTCCACCGATGCTGGCATCTTTTATGGGAAGAATGGTGTCTAGAGCTGATTTCTCGCAACAAATGTTGTAGAAAGAACCTGTGATCTTCTTTAGGATCATGAAAAATGTAGTTGCTACAGAGCAAGATCTGCCTTTCTTTATCTACCTTTTCATTAAAAAAATAATATTTTGAATGCAGATCAGCTTTATTTACCTCCAGGTTATCACAGTTATACATTTAAAGCATCACTGCCCTGACTGTTATCCATGCACTGTAGTCTTCAACCCAGTCCCATGGGGCATTCACGGGACATACACTCACCTCATAGGTTACTCAAACTGAGAAGCAAAATTAATGGGCCTTTTTTTTAATAAAATAAATTTATGAAGCCACTTCCCTCTGCCTGAAGATATAATTTAAACAAGAAAATAACTTAACAAAAACATTCTGAAAAAGGTCAGGGCACCAAATGACCCTGTAACGTGACTGATTCTTTGGTTGGTAATACTGCTGAGCAAACAATCATCTTCTCACTGTGCATTGTAAATCCTGTCCTCACTTCTTGGGGTGTTCACAAATTATCTTTCAAATAGAGCATAATACCAGTTTCTGCATATCCCTGTTATAGGTTACAAACGAGGGCTTCCTCCAGGAAGTTCCTCCTACAGAGGAACTATCACAACCTGCTGTGCATTTTTCCTATGAAATTTAGATCCCTTTAATGTTCCTCAAAGTGTCTTTAATGTTCAGTGATGTGGAAACGGCAGGTAGGCAGGCATGGAAACGTCACTGACACCGACACTGCCTGTCTTGCAGAAACCTTGTGATACCTCTGACTAAGGTGTGTTACAACACACACAGCTTCAGTCTTTCCTTTTATCTCTCCAACTAAGACACCAGCACAACAGAACAAACATTTCCAGGGCATCAGGGGATAGGACATACGGAGCAGGACTGATAGTGTGAAAGCTCTTGCAAGCCCCAAATGGCTGCTGAGCTGTGGCTCAGCCTCCTCCAGCCTCCTGTGCTGCACTGAAGCTTACTACAGCCTTCCATCTTCACTGGGTTCAAAGAAAGGCCAAACCAAACCCTGAGCCAAACAAACAAGCCCTATGTGCCCCTACAAGCTTATCAGCACAGCTGAAGCTTTTCTTTAATTTCTTGTTTGCTTGTTTGCTTGAAGAAATCGGCAGTCACTTAACAGGCTTAGCATTGTGTGTGGCTGCCTGCATCAACAACTAGGTCAACCGGCAGGGTAAGAACTGCACATGCGAGAGGCTCCCTTGGCTCAGCCGGTGCCTGCCGATTATATTTTGGGAATTAGATAGGTAGGAGAGAATGTCCTCCCAGGAATGTGCTACCCTGAAACTTTAGGCCATTTGCACGCGTCATTTGAAACCTTTTTTTGGCCTCAGCTGCAAGGGGTGCTAAACCCACGGTAGCTAAAGCAAGACTGAAACAGTGAAAAGTTCATTGAGTTTCTCTTCTACTTCCCTCTTTTCAGCACTTGTAACTACCCAGTAATTAGTTGCCTTTCCAGCATCCAACACCATAGAGGACTTGTGCTGTGTTCAGAGAGTATCAGCTTTCCAAAGCACTGCAGATAACTTGGGTAAGATAAAAGTGAGAGGATAAAGACCTAAGATATTTTTACTAGGACTATTTTTATTTGCCGAATGAACATAATTCCTACCACTGCCTTAGGCAAAGACAAATAAAATGGCAAAGATGACAGCTACCCTTAGGTCTAGGCAGGCAGAGCTCTCCATCCTGCCAAAGCGTGGGTTTGCCTGCTCTGTCTCTAGCGGAGCTGCCTCTGTTGTGGTGCCATCAATGTGGAAACACTGCTGCAGGAACATATTTTTGGCTATCACTCAGGAACTGCTGCCAGCCCTCTGCAGAGCCTGGGAGACCTTTCATGCTGTAAGCTTGCCTTTAAGGGGAAAGTCCTTACAGAATATAGGATTTCCACATCATTATCATAGCTGAAATGTTTGGATAATCTGTAAATGAAAAAAACCCAAACAAACCCAACAACAAAACCAAAAACAAGTCAGCCAACAAATGAAAGTGACAGCTTTGCAGGGTCCCTCCTCAGATGTATTATTGCTCTAAAAGCTAAGGAATTACATCCAGTTTCCTTCCAAACTTGCCATATTACCAAATTCTCCTTGGATCAAGATATCAGAGAGTTTGTGGCTGCACAGCAAATGCAGAGACAACAGATGGAAGGACACTTCTGTTCTACCTTCTCCTTTTTTGATTGCTTAAAAGCTAATCTTCTATGTTACCCCTAATTTCTAAAATAGCAGCAAAATAATCTCTCTACAACTCTCCCTGCCTCTCCTTCTGCCCTGTGCCCTGCCATCCCTACACACCCAATGACAGCCCTTAACCCTATTTCAGGAACTATAGAGTCAGAGGGGCTTAAGGGAGACTTTGGGAGAGGTCATCAACAACATCGCAGAGAGGCTGCCTGCACAGGGAAAGTGGTGGAGGTTGCCTTGGGGCATGGTTGTTCTGCCTAGATGGTATCACTGTGCGATTGCACCTCAGCACGTCTGCCCCACTTGTTGAGGTCTGGTGGGAAAAGATCAGAGCTATGAGGAGTAAGCTGAGACTTCTGCAACGTGCTCTCTGTGTGCTGTAGAAGCAAGCTGGAACACATTTTTAAAAGCCCTCCAAATCTGGAGAGCAGGGGTAGCCACACAAGAAGCTTGTGCAAAATGGTATTGCATTTTGAATTCACACTTTTCTTTAATTGTCAACTGCTTTTCCAGGGTGTATAAGCCTGAAGGCGGAAAAGTCTGCTTAAGCACAGAAACATGAGTGACAGAAATGAAGCAGATAATGACAACACAGAAAAGGTACAGTACAGATTTCCAATCCCTCTCATGGTGGAAGGAGAAATGAACAGCTGAAGAAATTAAAATGTGATGCATTCAGAAGTTATGTGAAATTAGGTGGTTACTCATGGTGGACAGTTCAACTATGAGACTTGCAGCTACTAAATGTTAATGATGGTAAAAACTCCATAGGAGTGTAAGGGCATGATGACTAACACAAGTATTTAAGAGTTGCAACAGTTTGAAATTTTGAAAGCAGTCAGGGTTTACCCTAATCCTCAGCTAATCAAGATTAGGACATTTCTTGCCCCTTCCTCAGCTTACTACTGTCAGGGAAAGGATACAGGACTACGTAAACTATGTGGCTAATCCAGCAAAACAGCTGGTGTGACATACACACAGATGCCACATTAAAAAACAGTGTGACTTTTAATAGTTACAGCCTTGGTGACAGTGGCATTCCTTTTAAGCAGTTTCTCACTCATTTGTGTATTTTACTTCTCATTCAAATTCATTAATAACTTGAAAGTGGGAATCCAGAAATTGCCAAAATTAGTAAAGAAGCTACCCAATGACTGGATGGGGGGGTGGATGCTCTCAGGAGTGTCTGTTCATTGCCCTTTAAACCAGATAAATGCCTTAGATTACAGGTATATTATGGCTTTAGAGATATGCTAATTCTCCATCATAATTAACCCTGCATGCTTCCTTTCCACAAAGGGACACTTCTAAGAAATCTATTTAGATATATATATGTACTCTGTAAAAATAGCCTACTCTGAGTATTAAGAAGTCAAATTTAAAAAATAATCACATAAGCAGAAATATCCAGCACTCTGCATATCACCAACTTGGCAAAGGACATATCAAGTATTAGATCTCACTCCAATACCCCAGTTTCCCTGTAAGCAGCAGTTCTTATCAGATCACAAAGACTGGATTAATCCATCTGGCCAGCAGTGTGACATTAAGACTGATGGGATGTGTGAGCCACCGAGGCAAAAGGTCTCTGCAAATGCAGTGAGCTGGCTGCAGTGCCACAGCACTTGCTAAGGGATTGTGAGAGCCCGTGATTTTACATGGGGTTTCTGCCTAATCGCTGCAGTGAAGGGATCTGCATGGTTACTAAAGGAAAATACTCATGGGCTGTGCAGAGAAACTCAAAGGTGGGAATTGTCAGTGGCATCAGAAAGTACCAAATATCTCTAAAACACAATAATAAGGTTTTTATTTTTAATTGTTTGCTTTGAGGGTTTGGAGCTGAAAATTCTACAGTGTGTGCATTATTATCAGTGTTTCAGTTCAGAGCAAGGAAGCACAGAAGCGCGCCCTACTCTTTCTGCCTGGCCAGCCCTTGCTCAGCTGCGTGCTCTTCACACAGACATGAGATCCACTTCACCATGCAGATGTAAATAATTTACTTTTATCAGAAACAAGCTGGCATGGCAAAGCAATCTGATACACTGTGTGCATCCTGGACATCAATCCCAGCTTCCTGGAGATCTCCTGATGCTGATGCAGCTCTGAGCAGGGCCCTGCAGATCTGAATCAGCCCAGGGGCTGAGGGCCAGATTTCCATGATTGTTAAGCATTCTTATTCCTAAATGAAATTAGCAGGATCTGTGGAAAGCTCCAGACATTGGGAAGTGCAATGTTAATTCCTCCATGCCCTAGGGCATGCCTAGAATGGAAAAAATGACCTACTTTAACCAGATCAGTTTTTAAATGTAAGATTTTAATAGTGAGATTTCTGCAACTTGAATAGTCCAGTCAAGGCCTCACATTCCCTGTCCCTATGATGTCTATAAAAAGGGCTGTTTTTATCAAACAGGCTTAACTGTGTGTGAAGCCCCCGGATGAAAGGCACTGAGCCCCAAGTGTTCCTTCTGTGTTTGTTGCAAAGGCACTTTCCAACTGATCCAGTTTTTGTAGAAAGCTGGAAGGCCACAGGCCTTCAGATCCCTCCCTTGGGTTGCAGACCTCCAACCCCAATCCCCTAACCCCGCATTCAGACCCGGGACCCACAGAGGTCCCTTCCAACCTAAATCATTCAGTGTTTCCCTCTGAGTATCTGAGTGAGCTTCAGCTTTTGTTTCTCTAAACACCACAGAAACAAGGAGTGGTGGCAGGTCCGTGCTGAGGCTGTCCTGTTCCTGCTGGGGGTTCCAGGACAGGTCTGGTTGCCCCCTGCATGCACTGCACCACTGCTGCATCTCACAGGCAAAGCCAGGCTTTCCTGACACGCTCTGTCCTTATGGCCATGGCATACAGGAGCTCCAACCAAGCCGCAGATGCAATTCCAGATATGTGTAACTTCTTCAAACCCAGTGATGCAACAAGAGGACCAGACCAGGATAACCTGAACTCTTGCCAGTACCCTGGCAACCTGTGAGCCTGTGGGCCAAAAGCTCCCAGGAGCTGTTGATATTTAAGAAGAGGGGTGAAAGAAACTTAAGCCCCCCAGATCAGAGCTACCACAGCACAGTAACCAGAGTGGTCCCTCACTTGCAGGACAGCATTGCCCTGGAGGGCTGACGGGGGAGAGAAGCAGATCTGCTTGCAATGTGTGGGGAAGAGTTTTGAACCTGCAAATAGAAAAAAAAACATACCAAGAAGAAAAGCAGATAGGAGGGAAGAAGTCAGGAAAAATTAACTTTCCCAAAGAAGAAATACAACACACAAATCACTGTTAAGGAAAGGAAAAAACAGTTGCTTTCCTAATAATAGTTTGTTCTAGAAGCAGTTGCTGCAGTTAGCTGTAGTGTCCATATTGAGCATTTCCAATATACTGCTTGGGTTTTAGCACTTCTTTAGTCCATCTGCCCATTGGTAAAAAAATCCACTGTGAGACGAGAGGGAAGAATTTCCACTCTCACTTGGGGAATCAACATTCTCAAAGATCTAAATTTACCAGAAGGTAAATCACTGCCCTTTTGGCAAATTAAAAATAATTAGGCAGTGATACGTACATGTCAAATGCCTCGGAGTGGTTGTCTTGGACTTACGTTGAACAAAATGTGACTTCACCTCCTGAGAGCCTCGGGTGAAATACTAGCTTTGCTGCTCGCCTGGGAAGAGCCAAACATACAGTCATTTATAGACTGTCAGAAACAAGGGCAGAACTAGGAATCACAGGATAAGCTGTACTAACATTGCCCTCTATCAGAAATGTTAAGAAAAGAAAAAAATTACATGATTTATGAGTTTTGTATTTCACAGATATTTTTGCTGTAGCTAGCATAAGAAACATGCAACACCATATAATCCATAAACAGATACATAATTTTATTTATGCGAGGACATGACTATTTCAGTGGAAGTGCTGCCTGGGTCAGCTGCACAGCTCAGTGCCCTCGCTCCTTCTGAGCCTCTTGCTCTCACACCAGCTCTCTCCTTCCAAGCACTGGCACATCTGCACAGCCACTGAGTCGACTATTCAATGGAATAATAACAGGAGGAGCTGGTGTAAAAAAGGTTGGTTTTCAGCCACATGAGTCCACTGTGTGATCACAGGCTGCTTGTACTGGTGCAGCACTGGGCAGAAGGGGAGGTAAAGTGGGGTAAGGACACAGATGGGATATAATGACTTTGTTAGCCAGGTCTGGTGTCAGTTTCTTATCAAACTATGTCCTAAAGCATTTTCTAATATAATGCTGTGATATTTGGGAAATATTTGGCCAGGATTATAACCAAAGGATGTGACTGAGAGGAAACCGAGAATTTAAGATTAATAGAGTAAGTTATTAAAGTTGGGAAATTTTAATTTTTTTTTTTTTTTTTTTTTTTTTTTTGTGGAAATTGTCTAGGTCAGTTGTACAGGTATGAGGGAGAGCTTTTGTTTTTCCTGTCAAAAACACTGCAGTAGTAACCTGTATTATCTCTACTCTAGCCAGCAGTGTCTGTGTTCAAAGGTACCACCTACAAAGGCACAAGGGATGTCCTGCTCAGTTAAATGAGTGCTTGCAGAGCCAGGTGCCACGTTAAACAGTTAGTACTTTATTGCCACTTGTATCTTCACAATCTTTCAAAAAATGTAAGTTGTCAATCCATCATTGCTATTACTGCTGTGTTTATATATTGTTTCCATTTTTTCAGAATATGCAGACATACAATTCTTTTAAATACCATTCTATGATACTGAAATTACCTAAACTGACTTGTTAAGTCAGTGAAGATTCACAGGGCAGCTCAGGCATCTAACTCCACTGAAGTGACATCTGGCGTCACTGGTGTTCAGAGAGCTTATTCCTGGCTGCTCCCAAAGCATCCTACCATTCTGCTGAACACCCCCACCCTGCCATCAGTCCCAAGATATCTTCCACTGGACATATCCATAACTGTCTGAAATACAGTGCACCCTGCAAATTCTGCTGCTGTAGCCAGGACAGCCAAGCTCTACCATAGGCACAAATGTGCTGGCCAAGGAGGACATTGCCTCAGTTTGTGTTATTTGAGAGTGAGACTAACATGATGCCTGGTGCAGCAGTGTGTGCCTGGAAATGCTGCACAGCTATGGGACAGAATGTGTCCCCAAGCATTGCTGACCATAGAGCTACAGCCTCACCAGCCCCTTCAGATCAATCCAAGCCTGGAGCGAGAGCCCAGCACGAAGCCCCCATTGGCTCATCTCCACATCAGAGCTCCACTCCATAAATCTGGTGCTGTCTCCAACATCTTGGCTCCGAGTCCTGCATCGGTAGGGTGTTGAAGGACCCTCTGCCCTGCATGGAACAGGTGAGGCAGCGGTCACGGCTGTCCAGCTGGAGTGTGCACTTCAGATCCCAAATGCTGTTCATAAGTTCCCTCTGCTTGATTTGGGACAAGGCTTTGGACACAGATTTCAGGTTCATCTGAGTACCTCCTGCCCAAAGCTTTTCAGGCATGCTGCTTTGAGCCATTCTTCATCTGTCTTGATGCTGCCCATATTGTATAGAATAATTAATTGCTCATATGCATAAATACATATAAATGAAGACTTCAGTTTCAATTGGGGTAATTCAGGAACTTTTACATTTTTGGAAAATTCAAATTTATTGTTTTCCTCAAGTCCTTGATCTGAAACTGAAAGCCAGGAAAGCAGTTTTAAAACAGAGAAGCAGCTAGAGAAGAGACATTCTGTCTCCTTCACAAAGCTTGGCTGAAGAATATATACCATTTCTGCTGCCATTTGCAAACATCTTTCTTCAAAGTCTTAAATTTCAATCTTAAGGCTTGTGTCTCCCAGGCAACATCAAGAAATATTAAAATGCAATGTGCTTTGATAGGTATCTTTTATTAAAATGCTTTCAAAAAGTCACCTCCAGGAAAAAGAAAGGTAAATAACAAAGTATTACAAGTTTATTTTCTCTCTGCTTTCTTTGAATAACATTGGGAAAACAGTAATATGCATTCTCCTAACAGCCAAATGAATGGAGGCTGGAGGATGGGGTCTTATACAGCACTTTCCCTCTGTCATACAGAACATCCTGATCTTAAACCATTTATTGCAATTCTTATTTTTCAGATATTTGAATCCTGTGCAACTTCATACTTGGAATATATTATCTTTTCCTATAGCAATATTATATTTTTCTGTCTTTTGATCTTATAAAGATCTTTTGATCTTGATATTATAAAGATTTAGAAAATGCAGCTTTCCCTTTTTAGGGCTTTACTCCTGCAAATTGTGCAGAATCTTTGTTTTAGCATCTTCATCACCAGAATGAAAAAAATCCCACTGATACATTAATAAAACCATGAGTAAAGTTCTGATCACGTTAAAATTCATGATAATATTTCCATTGTGTTCAGGAAGTCAGGATGGTAGCTCACTTGTGCAATATCTGAGGAACATTGCCTTAGAGAAAGCCAGAAAGCAAAGGAAATCTACATCACCTCTGCCAATCTCTGTTAAGTTGCATACATACTAAAGAAGAACACAGAGCTCTGCAGAGATCACTGCAGAAAACTTGGCTTCACATCAAGACAAAGAAAAAGAAAGAAAATGGGAAGTTAATCAGACTGCAAATAATCCTTGGAGATGTCAAGAGTCACTGCGCTAGAATTAAAAGCTAAAATCCTTTCACCATGCTCATTTTGGGAACACTCATTGCCATGAGGGAGTGTGGAAAAGAAACCTCAACTGTCAGATGAGAGGACTTTCATGGGACAGAGTCTGGCTTCTGACAGCAGCCTGCATGGGCTTTTTGGCTGAGGGTCCTACACAGCAGGCATGGATTCCTCAGCTGGGGACTCCCCTGTCACTGCCTGGTGCAGCACACATGCTCTGGGTCATATAAGCCCTGCAGGACTCTTCTAGCCCTGGATAGTGTTTCTTTCACCACCAGGATTTTCAAATGGCAGCAACTATTTCCACAACCCATCTCACATGTTCTTATTTTCACTCTGAAAGAGCAACCACTTTCCACAGCTGGTAAAAGATCAGGCCTAAGCACAACCCTGCCCCCTTGGCACCCCTTGCCTAACTCCTAGCTAAGCTTCCTCAATTCTAACTAGTTTTATCTGCAAATATCTCTGTGCACCCGGAGGCACACTCAAGTCAGTCTGTGTTTAGCTACTCTGTACGTAAGAGTATTCCTGAAAAAAAATGAGTTATTCAGACATTCAAAGCTGAATATAGACCAATGTGGAGAGCTGATCCAAGGTCTTCTTTGACATAAATTTGAATTATAGGATTAGATTTATATGCAATAAAAAGAGAAATACTGAAAAAAACCCACAATCCACAACAGAAAACAATTGAAATTAAAAAGATACTACAGTCCCACAAGCCCCTCAAATGAAATTTCAACAAATACATTTCCCAAGCCATAAAAAAAGGGTGTGCTATTTCTTTCAGGCTTCTGAGTCTTCATAAAAATATCCCCATCAGACCAGATGGAGCAATGTTACAGGCAAGTATGTTTATAAAAATATTAGTGAACATATCTGTTTAATCTACCATATACCCACTCATATCATAGCAGATCTGGTTTTAAATGTTAATCTTTACAATATTATCCATGATACCATTTATAATTTCTGCACACCTGGCTTGGCTTTCTCCCTAACATCTTGCTTAAAGACCATGTTGCAGCTTGCTGTTACTGTGTGTTTCTTCTGAGGGTGATAATATCCCAAGTATTTGACTTGTGTTAATCCTTTTTTCCTGTTTTGTTTTCTAGTGAAGAGTTACAGATTGGCTGCAGGCCTGCTTTGTACCTCATTGATCTTAATTAACCAAATATTGTAATAAAACCAACCACATTAGGCAGTACACTTTAAGTTCTAGATAACAGATCCTTGTTCTTGGAATGCCCTTCTGCAGTTTTACAAACCTAATGTCGTTGTGCAGGTTAGAAATGCTTGCTATTCTTCTGTTAAGTACTCATTTTATGGTATCATTTACTAACTGCTTTGTTTATTTATAGTGGTTAATGCCAAGTTTCCATCTGATAGCTTGGAGCTATGGATCACTCAAAAAAATCTTATCTTGTTCCAAAAATAACATAGATAATGACTTGCATTTGCTAGTTAGTGCTGGCATATGGCATATATTGCCACATTTTGAGGAAACAGCTTGCAATAATAATGAGAAATATGTCTATTGTGAAGATTTATAAGAAACACAATGTGAATAATTCAGCCATTGAGAAATTATTCTTCGTGGAATTAGTAATGTGGCTTTTAAAAATGAGTTTGCCCACTTTTAATGTGGGTAAGCTTCTGTTTACAGAATTATTGTAGAGTATGCTTTTTTATACTGATACACTCTACTCTGCCCTGCTGAGGCCACAGCTGGAATAACGTACCCAGTTCTGGGCTCCACAGTTCAAGAGAGATAACTACTGGAGAGAGTCCAGAGGAGGGTGGTGAAGATGCTTGGGGGATTCTCTCTTATGAGGAAAGGCTGACAGAGCTGGGACTCTTTAGCCTGGGGAAGAGAAGGCTGAGGGGAGACTTTATTAATGTCTGTAAGTACCTAAAGGGTGGATGCAAGGAAGATGGAGACAGGCCCTTTTCAGTAGTTCCCAGTGTCAGAACGAGGGGCAATGGGTACAACTGGAACACGGGAAGTTCCATTTAAACATAAGAAAAAACCTATTTACAATGAGAGTGACAAGGCACAGGAACAGGCTGCCCAGGGAGGTTGCGGAGTCTCCATCTCTGGAGTCCAGAGCAGCCCAATGTAAAGTGCTCTAGGTGATCCTACTTCAGTGGGAGAATTTGACTAGAGGATCTCTAGAGATCACTTCCAACTCTAATAATTCTGCGATTCTGTAAGAAATGTCCAACTAAATTGTACCAGCTGGAGTATGTGGAGACCATTATAATGGCTGTGGGCAGTCCACTAGTGGGAACATTTTTAGAAGTCTCTAGTGGTTGAAGCACAACATAAATGGCTGAAGGAAGACTGACTTGCCACATTAAGAGTTGTTTAACAACATTCACACTTTAAGCAGAGTTTAGAGCTGCTATATCTCTAAATACTTAAGGGGAGAGAAGACCACTGGAGTAGAGGAATTGGTCCCAGAGACATGCAGCCACATCCTTTGCTGGGCTGGGACTATGTGAAATCACATTTTGGTACCTGCAATCACATTTGTGCCTCTGTGCTGCAGCTGCCTGCTACAGTTGTAGGATGGCCCCCACTCTTGCCTACCCAAAATAATAAAAAAAATAAGAATGAG
>NW_009970723.1:11050938-11053364 GCF_000747805.2 Chaetura pelagica
CAGCAGAACCAGCAAAACAAAGTAGTTTGTTTTTTGCATATGGTTCTTGCTTTCTCCAGATACTATAACCAAATAATATTATTATAAGCAGTTTCACACAATAAAATTAATTGTCTTCTCATTTACAGCCTGCTATTTTTTATTTAGCAACTACTGCACAAAATAAGAAAAATGGGGTTTGGTGCCAAGATAAAACTGCAACAGTTTCTAAGTCCATCTTTTCCCACTCCTTACCTGCATGCACACTGCCTTCTTTCCCAGGTCCTTCACAACAGATCAATAGCATTTATGTACACATATACTGACAGTTTTGATCACTAAACCACCATTATGTTTTCCAAGACCAGGTGTTTTTCGAGAGCTGATCTGAGGAAAATTAGCAAACCACAGCAAGGACCAACACTCATGTTTTCAAACCTGACTATTCTTCTCTGCCCTAGGGGCAAAAATCACATAAAACCTTCTTAACATCCACTTCCTTGAGGTGGATGAGGCCGCATTGATCCATACGTGTTTTTCCCACAGATTCCCTAAACAAGACCAGGTTTGTCAGGAATGGCCAGATCCTGCTGGGCCCTTGGGGGGACTGTTGCTGACCAGGCCCTGAGGCAGCAGGTGCAACCTGGAGCCTGCCAAGCCCTGAGGCATCCATGGTGGCTGCAGGAAGCTCAGCACCTCCAAGGGTGGCAGGAGTGCCCTGGACAAGCCCTGGCTGTGGGGTGGGGAGGAAAGAAGACATGACTGTGCTGGGCATGGCCAGGCATGAACCTGCAGCCCCACGACTGCACGTGCCCTGAGGTGGCAGGGTCAGCATCCCAGCTGAAGTGCATTGACACACGGGCAACAAACAGGAGGAGCTGGAGGCCGCGATGCAGCAGTCAAACTAGGATATAGTTGCCATCACAGAAACCTGGTGGGTTGACTCGTACAGCTGGAGTGCTGCAATGGATGGCTGCAGACTCTCCAGAAGAGATAGGCAAGGCAGGAGAGGCAATGGGTGTTCCTGAATGTTAGGAAGTGTTTTGGTTTCCTAGAGCTTAATGATGGTGATGGTAGGATTGAGTGTTTATGTGTAAGAACCAAAGACAATTTAAAATGTTTCTATAAATATATTTGCAATAAAAGGAGGGCTGAGGAGAATCTCCATCCTTTATTGGATGTGGGGGGAAATGTGACAAAGGCTGAGTAAAAGGCTGAGGTACTTAATGCCTTCTTTGCCTCAGTCCTGTAGGACCAGCTGTTCTCTGGGTACCCAGGCCCCTGATCAGGAAGTCAGGGATGGGGAGCAGAATGAAGCCCCCGTATTCCAAAGGGAAATGGTTAGTGACCTGCTACACCACTTAGGCACCCAGAAGTCTATGGGGCCAGATGGGATCCACCCAAGGGTACAGAGGGAGTTGGTGGAAGTGCTCACCAAGCCCCCTTCCATAGTCCAGCAGCAGTCTTGGCTAACCTGGAGGGTCCCAGTTGACTGAAGGTTGGCAAATGTGATGCTCACCTACAGGAAGGGCCTGAAGGAGGAGCTGAGGAACTACAGGCCTGTCAGTCTGACCTCGGTGCCAGGGAAGGTTGTGGAGCAGATCATCTTGAGTGCCATCATGTGGCACATGCAGCACAACCCACCAGGCCCAACCAACATGGGTTTGTAAAAAGCAGGTCCTGCTTGACTAACCTGATCTCCTTCTATGACAAGGTGTGACTCCTAGTGGGTGAGGGAAAGGGGTGGATGTTGCCTGCCTAGCCTTTAGTAAAGCCTTTGATGCAGTTTCCACAGCATTCTCCTGGAGAAAGTGGCTGCTCATGGCCTGGGTGGGTGTGTTCCCTGGGTAACAAACTGGCTGGGTGCCTGGTCCCAAAGAGTTGTGACGGACAGAGTTAAATCCATGTAGCAGCTGGTGTTCACTGGGCCTCATTTTGGGGCCAGTTCTGTTTAATGTTTTTGTCAACACTCTGGTTGAGGGAACAGAGGGCAGCCTCAGTCAGTTTGCAGGTGACACCGAGTTTGGAGGGTGTGTTGATTGCCCGAGGGCAGAAAGGCTCTGCAGAGAGACCGGAACAGGCTGGACGGACTGATGGGCGAGGGCAATTGTTGCAAGATTCAACAAGGCTCAGTGTTGGGTCCTGCATTTGAGCCACAACAGCCCCAGGCAACGCCACAGGCTTGGGGAGAGTGGCTGGGAAGCTGCCTGGAGGAAAAGGCCCGGGTGTGCCGGTCACCAGCCGGCCGAACAGGGCCCAGCAGCGCCCGGTTCGGGGGCACCAGCGGCACCCCGGCCTGGCAGGAGCTGGGAGGTCACTGTCCCCCTGTCCCCAGCACCCGTGAGGCTGCAAAGCAGCGCGTTCAGCTCTGGGCCCCTTGCCACGAGAATGAGGTGCTGGAGTGTCCAGGGAGGGGTGGTGAAGGCGGCGAAGGGTCCCGGGCCCTG
>NW_009970723.1:11054030-11068238 GCF_000747805.2 Chaetura pelagica
GAGGGCCAAGGGCAAGCGCAGACCCCGGGGCCTGCGCCGGTGGCTGCCGGGGCACCTGCCGCCGGTCCGGGTGTTGGGAACTGCCATGTAATCCCCGTGATGCGGAGCAGCGGCTCTGGGGAGAGAGAATCCCGCCCCCCCCGCCCCGTGTGGCAGCCCGGGCGGCCCCTGGACAGGGCGTGTGAGCTCCCGTTGTGAAACCTCCCGGGGGCAGCTCCGGCTTCCTTACAGCGGGCACTTCTGTTTACCGAGCGTGGGGGCAGGGGACGTCATAAGTGGCTTCTGAGTGTCAGTTTGAAGAAGTAACATCCCGGCTGTTTGGTGCTGGGTATCTGGAGACTTGCGAGTCATATTAGTAAATTGGTCTTTCCTGTTGAGCCGTATAGGAAAGTTTTGTTCCCTCTCTCTAGCCTTGTTGTTTTTGAAAAGGCATCATAAAGTGTCTTAGCTAAGATTCTGCTCTGGTGTTGCTATATGTGTTTCCAGGTACAGCACTGAAATAACTGTTTAATGGCTGTATTGTTTAGGTTATAGTGTACTGCATGAAAGATTTTTCTTTGGAAATCAATTTTCCTTTTACTGCCCACTCTCCTGATAACATGGAAATTGAGCAGTATAATTATGGGCAGTGATGCAAAATACGTTTTAAACAATACATCAAACTTTGGGCATTAAGAGTAATTAGGGTCCAGAATGAAGTAAGCTTCAAAGAAAGCTTCAAGGGCTTAAATATTTCAAGATGACCTGTGGTTGCACAACTTTGCAATCTGTTTTTTGCTTACATCTGTTTGTAACAGCACATGGAAGATTCCCACTTCAAAGTTATGTCCCGAGTGTGCTTATGAGAAACCAGCAGGGAGAACTCAATGGGATGCTGCCCAGCTGTTGAATTTAAAATAAGTGTATTCTAATGAATTTCTAGAATTAAGCCCTAATAAATGAGAACTTGCATTATTTTGTGAATACTGAACAAGATAAACATGGGTCAAAGCATTGCTGGTTTTGCAAGGTTGATTTTAATTTTACTTTTGAGCTATGGATGGTTTAGTCGCTCAGTTCTAAACTAGTAGCATCATGGCCCGTGAAATTGTAGTTTTGCAGGCATCTGCCAAAGCTTGCCAATTCACAAATGCTGTTGACCTAGAGAAAGAATAAATTCATCACAGCAGTGAATCTCAAGGCAGACTACCATTATTTGCAGATCAAAGGAATAAAATAATAGTTTACTAAAAAATATTTGTGAATCTACTTAGAAGATTTGAACACTTGTTATTTCCTGCTTTATTTTGTGGTCCTTCTCTTTAAATTTTATGGCTTTCATTTTACAGCAAGTCAGCCTGTATTTTTTGGCTGACTAACATTTATTTCTGTTTTTCTTACCATTCTGTAGCACTTCTCTTTTCTGCACTTCTTGTTTTCATATTCCCCACTGTTCTGATTTCAAACTCCATCCCCCCTCACATAAAGTGAACATACAAACAAACATTTTAAACTCTTCTACCAAGATTTATTTCCTTGTATGTATTTAAAAATACCTTCATTGAATAGGTACCTGAAATGACGAATCATCTTACTTCCCATATCAATTTTAAATGGAACAGAGCTTCAGGAAAACCAGCCACACAGACAACAATGATGAGGGAGGAGGGGAAGCCCTCTAGGGGAAGTCCTCTAGGATAATGACTCCTGGGAGCTACTACCTGTGCCTCTTCACTTTGAGCAGTAGAGAAAAACCTTTGTTATCCAGTTGAACAATCAGTGATATTAAGGAATCATTAAGTGCTCTAGTTGATTGTTTTTTAACCATGTAAAAAGATTTGCTGCAATTCTGTCAGGTGTTTGTATCTTCAAGCTTGTTTATGGTAGCCTTGCAGTCATAATATGAAGTCTCAACAGTTGGTCTTTGAAAACTAAGTTAAAAAGATTGGAAAACTTTGCTTATTGAAAGCAATTATTCTTTGCAATGGGCCTATTGTTCTTTTTTCCGCCCTGGAAGAAGATAGTTAGACTTAAAATGGTGAGCTGATTTTCCAAGTTCATAATGTAGTGAATGAGACTGTGTCATTGTGAACATGTAGTTCTTTCCTTAGGTGGTATAATCTCTGGAAGCGTTGTTTGTGATAGTGGAAAACATGAGAGTACAATGCTCAATCTGTTTTACTGAATAGGAACCTGGATTTCTATGCTGTGACTCTTCTGTCTTTTGCTTGGCTATTTGCACGCTGGTCCTGCCTGAAATAGTTCCTCTTATTTATCCAACATTCATTCCAAAGCCTCTTCTAGTCCTAGTATAGTAAAATACAAACAAACAACAATTTAAAGCTTAAACACTTTGAGTATGTGTGTCAGTTGTAGCGGTGTCTCCCTGCCTGAGTGAAGGTTACAGTAAACTTGGCCATGTCTTTTACAGGGCCAGGGTTCAGTGAAGTGTAGGAAAACATCATGCGCAGTGGATTCAAG
Organism: Chaetura pelagica; assembly: GCF_000747805.2. Lineage (NCBI taxonomy): Eukaryota > Metazoa > Chordata > Aves > Apodiformes > Apodidae > Chaetura > Chaetura pelagica. Next base: position 11,056,491 of record NW_009970723.1, read on the forward strand.
TAGTTTGACATGTGTTAAGAAAGATAATGCCTCAGAGTAGTCTGAACAAGAGGAAATTTTTTCTCATTTCAAATTGTGGATAATTAGTTGACCTCCCATGGAGACCTGTTAAGTGAAATAATCTGGTTAGTGCTTCCCTGAACAAAGAAGCCCCATTGCTTATTATGTTCTATTGGTAACAACTGATGTTCTTTTAATTTTTTGTGATACCTCCTGATACCAAAATCATCAGTACGATGTATGAGTAAGGTTTGTGACAGTACATGTTTTTGATCGTGAGGGGTCATTGGAATAGATTTCACCCCCCTCTGATTCTGCTCTTAGGACCTTTCCCCAACAGTCAAGGCCACAACATGGTAGGGGAAGTAGGCCCGGTCTTTTCATTGACCCTACTCAGAGATTGAGCCCCTTTTCTCACACACAGTTTTCCCAGGAACACAGAACTTCTTATCCCTTCTCCTTCAATCTGCTTTGGCAATGTGATAGGGGAGGAGAGTAGTGCCAGTGAAGAGAGCACAGGTAACTTCCAGGTCCTTGACTTCTTGCTGTTCAATAGAACCAGCTGTGCAAGTACAAGCCCCAGCACAGGAGAATGCCCAGAACTTGGCTGGGTCAGCCAGACAGACTTGTGTGAGGGTGGAACAAGGGTCTGCTCTTGGGAATATTCTGATTTCTCAATTATCTGTAGCCACCTTGGCATCGTCTGTATTTAATTAGCACTGCTGTGCTACTTCCTGGTAACAGAATGTCAGACATCATGGAGTGTGCTGTATCAAGAGCCTCAATAACTGGATGTCACCATCTCTTGGTATAAACAAGGCCCCTTAACTGAAGGAGGGTGGTTATTATCCTTGTGACAAGATGTGCTTTGTGATATTAGTTTAACAGTTGGTAAACTTCCTTCAGCTTTTGTCTTCCTGAGTAGCTGAACAAAAGAATCAGCTAAGAGGCCATTTTTTAGCTTATCTCTAACTTCAATATCCATGGTAACTTGTTGACCCTAGAATCACAGGTGAGGAGCCTATATATGCTGTTCTGGGCAAATTTTGCTATTGTGCATTAATTCTTACAATATTTGATTCTGTCTCTCAGAAAAAATGAGTGCTGTACTCTGTGCTCATTATGAAATATAGGTTAGTCTCTGCTCTTCCAATGCTGCTGCAGAAGACGTTGTAAATACCAAATTTTGACATTTAGATTCTGTCAAGGTATGCTTTGATTTTGTTCTTCACTCCCTTACTAAAAAAATCCAGTAACTCTCAACCAGCTTATTCTGTTTCTTAGTGACAGAAGAGTGTATGTTCTCTTAAGTGCTTGAGGTAATTTGCAAAGTGTCACAACGTAATTTGTATTTAGTGCCAATTCTCAGTCAGTATGTTTGATGTTATTGAAGGTCTGTGGTGACAAGAAAGATACCAGGACTAAAAAGTGTTGTTGTTCTTGTTGAAATTTTTAGCTGCGAGGAGAACGTTCTTTGCTTGAAATGATGAACTGAAGTTTATCAGATTTTAATAGTCTGTAGGCATTTAGTCACTTTAAAACACTGTCCCAATCTGAAATGTGATTGGAAAAGCTATAATGACAGAGTTGCAATTTGTTTTTTCTCTTATGGGTTCATAAAAAAGTTGGCTGTTGTACAGATGTTGGGAAAAATATGCAACTGTGAAAATACAATTTGAGTTCTGTTTTATTAGATTTATTTTCAGTTAGATGGTTTGCTCATAATCTTTTGTTGCATTGCAGTTGAAAGATGCTAATGTTGCAAATTCAGCCCACTTCAGCTAGCAGGATGGGCAGTTTAAAAAGACTTTCCAACTGTGAAAATGTGATTTGGAAGATAGGAAAAAAATAATTTGGTGCCACGTGATACTCCTGGTAAAAATCTCTTCCAGAGGCTAGAACTGCACTTTAGTAACATGGAATGAGATATTTTTCTTCAGGCGAAGCATTGAATCCTAAACTAATGTCATATATTCTTTCTCCTCCCTCCCTGGCCTCCCCTTTTACCTTCTACTAGCATCTTGCCTTGATCTTCCGACGCACAAAGCGTCAAGATAAAGACACAAAAATGACCGAGTTTTGGCTGATTTCTGCTCCTGGGGAAAAAACCTGTCAACAGACATGGGAGAAACTACATGCAGCAACTACAAAGCATAACAATCTTTCTACTAATTCCAAGTTCAATATTCCGGACTTGAAGGTTTGTAAGCCCCATGTCATGTCCTAAGTAGTATGTTTGGTTTGCATCATCTTTGTTTCTTCAGACTAGAGCTGCAGATGGGAAATACTTATAGATTTTTAGAGAAAGCAGCTGACTTCTTTTGATCATCATGGCTGGATCTGAAAAATAATTTAGACAACAATTATCTTATTTGTGTTTGGTTTTTTTTGCTGTTGAATTTTGTGGGATTTTTTTTGTTTGGTTTCTGTTGGGATTTTTTTTGTTTTATTAGTGATGTTTTTTGGGGGGGAAGTTGTTTTGTTTTTCACTTCTGAATTGTCTGCTTATCCTTTTCTGGCTGAAACGCAGTAAAAAGGCTTGATTTAAAATACAGGAGTTAATTGAACAGCTCCTGTATTTTCTTTGTGCAGAAGTAACGTTCTTCTGTTAGAGTAGTTGTCTCTGTCTGAGCATTCCAGTGTGACCTGCTGATGTATGTTACAGAAAATTGCAAAAAACCTGTCTGAACTTACTGTTTGAATTAGTGAGAAGCAAAGAGAAACAAAATCTAAAAGCAGTTTCTCCTGGTTAAATACAGTTACCAGGGTATGGAAAAATTACGAGCCAGCATATTCATTAGGAACAGGTCTATCCTGTCCCTAAGAGGGACAGAAGCTGAAAATAATAGTAATATATGTATATATAATAGGAAATAGTTTGGCTTCTGTGGGCCTGATAAAACTGTTTAAGGACTGAGATCCTTTAGTCAGTGAAACAGTGATTTAGTCTCTATTGAAGAGCAGCATTATTAAAGACTGACTTGCCCTGTGGCTTGTGACTAGTCAAATCATTGGCTTCCTTATTCTTCATGTAGCTCAGAAAGAGGGGGGGTGTGAAAACGATTTTGTTGTGTTGTTACATAAGGAATTGTGCTCCTTTCTGCATCAAAGCTAAAGAGAACAGGAATCATGCAAGGTTGAGCATTCAAATATATAGAACAAAGATACTAGACTAAAAATAACATTAATAGCATCTTGATAAGATTCACTTATACCTAATAATATTTTGGCAAGAAATATAAACTTGTAGCTAAAATACTAGAGATGAGTGATCTTTTTGGAGGTATCTCCTACTTTAATTGAACAGAATGAACAAATATGTAAGGACTTGCAGAGATCCAAAGAAACACTGTTATATGACCTATTTAAAAATAACCACCTTTTGGCTATTTAGCTTCAGCATAGCTGTACTGTTTTTGTGCTTCGATGTCATAGACCCATTTGAGACTTGTTTATGGAAAATCTAAGCAGAATATTTTACTGTGTTGTAATTCTTGTGTTTGAATTATGCAGTCTAACATGGTTAAGTGTTATCCCATAGAGTACATATTATTTTAGATTATTACATGAAATTAGAGGGGAAGAAAAAAACCAATAAAATTTGCAGACAAGCTAGATATTCCATTACTCCAGATGCAAAAAGTCCAGACTCATGTTGGCCTGACAGCTGTGGTACTGTTGTATATTCAAACTTTTCAATGTCCTGTTATGCCTCCAGCACAGAGATACCTCATTACAGAAATTTCAGATTTACTCTAAAGTAGTACATCAAATGCAGAAGCAAGTGACTTGTGGGAAATGCATCCAATTCATAATGTAAACTTTTTTTTAAACAGCTTTTGGGTAGGTGGAAAGCAGGGTGAAAACTGTGTGCCAAACTAGAGCAAGTTAGATCTGATACAGTGGTGCTGTAGGGGTCAGCAAATGAAACACAGTGTGACTTTGTTACAGCAACAAGTCTGAAAGTACATTATTTTATGTAGCTCTGCAAAGCAACCTGTTCAGGAGTTTGAGCTTTTATCATTACTTGTTTTTTTCTGTGTTTATACAATTGCTAATGCATTTTGATCTTTCTTTCTAGGTTGGCACACTGGATGTTTTGGTTGGGTTATCAGATGAGCTGGCGAAACTGGATGCATTTGTGGAGAGGTAGCAGTTTGTTTTTACTAGCATGCAAAATACTGGAATAAATGATGTGATGATTTGCTGGGTCCTAATAATATACAGGTTATTTCCAGCTTATTTTTTTGTTTGTTTTATAGTGGTCCTGTGCAGGTAGTCAGCAAGCTAAGCTGCTCCTTTTCCTAGTATCTGCACTTGAAAAAATAAATAAATCTGTGCTTCTTGTGGGAAAGTGGGACATTATGCATCAGTGAAGGATGGTTATCCCTATAGTATTGGTGTGTGCTGTTGGATCCTGAGAACTGTTAAGAATTGAGCCTGAGAGCTGCAGGAAGTGGTGATGAAATGGAGTATAAACTGTTCTTTTAGTAAGTTAAACTAGTATTTGCAGACTTTGAGGAGGTAACTGTAGTTTGCTAATCCACAGAGATGATGAAACAGCATTAGTATTAAAATGCAAAAGCTGCTAATTTTGAAGAAGTTAATGGTCCTTTGAAAGTGATTTTGAACAAATGTAACAACTTCACATCACCAGAACATGTGGAGCCATGTTCTGTTTGAAAGAGAGAAGTTTTACGTAGTTGTTTTTAAATAGAAAAGGGAACTATTGGGCATGGCGCATTTAATACTAAACATAGCCTTTCTAGTGAGGAAGTCAGGTGTGTTATAGATTTCATGAGGGTTTAGGGCTCATCAGTTATCTCTGTACTTTCGTTGTCACAGTTGCCTTGTGTTTAATTTGGATTATTGATTGTTTCTACCTCACCATTTATTTTTAGAAAGGCATTAGGGTTTTGAAAGTTTCACAGACTTCAAAAGGAGGTTAGAGTATAGTGGAAATACACCTGAAGTCAACCCCTATTATCTGAAGGCAAGGGAAGTAGCATCACCTTGTTGAGAACAGATGAGTAGCAACACTACAGAAAGATTTAAATCAAGTTTTGGCATGTGTCTGAGAAGTTGGTCACCTTCAGTTACTGAGGCCAGTTTGTGCTCTTGCAAAGCTTACGCAAAGCAATCACTTCTTGATTTTTGATCCAATCTCTTTATTCTTTTCCCAGGAAATTTCAGATGAGTTTCATGAATGCTATTTCTCAATATTGTTGTTTTGTTTTCCATATCTTTATCTTTAATTTTTCAGTGTTGTAAAGAAAGTGGCCCAGTATATGGCTGATGTTCTAGAAGACAGTAAAGATAAAGTTCAGGAGAATCTTCTGGCCAATGGAGGTAAAGTGTTAACTACAATATGTGCATCCTAAAAGTGATAGGGAAGGTGATGATCCTGAAACATACTGGATGCTTCTTCTCTGTATGACCCTCTGGTATCCTAGTTTAGATGTGGAAGTACTTTTTTTGATGAGTCACTTGGCCTGAAATAGTTTATAGGATCCAGAATGGCAGTAAATTAATCTACATGTTAAATACTCATTTACAGAAGCCTTTTGATCCTTTAGGGCTGTGTTTTGTCATCACTGGTCTTTGGTGAAACAAAAATTACTGTGACTGATCACTGTAAACATTCTTTCTATAAGTCTGTCATTTGAATAGCTGTGATTTTATAAAAGCTATACTAAGCTTTTCCCAAATGCATTTATAAAACTAGTTGTCTCATGGAAATATTTGTCCATTTTATGATAGTAAAGAGTTACAGTAGTCTCTAAGTCAATATTTTGTTTTGAAAGCCATTTCATAAAATTTAACATAGATTGTATTGATGCAGGAGAGGCTCATATGAGGGGGAAACAAAGTGCAATGGTCCTAATTAACATAGTTACTCTGAGATAGGGGCTTGGAGTAGTTTGTCTCATAGTTTTACAAAACTGTTGCTTCAGCTGAGCCACATAGAATCATAGAGTGATTAAGGTTAGAAGGGACTATAATCTTTGCCTTTTTTGTATCATAACTCTCTCTTCTCCCACCCATTTCTCACACAAAGCAAAAAATAGTGGGTCTTGTCTGCACTTCTCCAGCCATCATTGACTTAGTAAATAGCATTTAGGGTCTACAGAGATGGAGAAGCCACTATTTGAAGGCAGAGGTCATGAATAATTTACAACTTGATTGCTTATTTTCAAATTCCTCAAGCAATAAGGTCCACAAACACTCAGTTACAGTACTCTTCTGTTACAGCAATCCTATATGGAATATAATATATCATTCTTTTTAGTGTCTGTCTTAACAAAGTTCTTTAAAATTTTAGTTGACTTGGTCACCTATATAACAAGGTTTCAGTGGGATATGGCCAAATACCCAATCAAGCAATCCTTGAAGAATATTTCAGAAATTATTGGAAAGGTAAGGTAATTTGTTTTATAAAACTTTTCTACTTGAACTTGAGATATTTATGCACAAAAGTTGGTACTCAAAGCTATTTGTCTGTTTTTGTTAGCTTCAAGTTACTTCAAAAACAACAGTAGTGTGTCTGGTAGCAGTATCTGTTTTAGTAACCAAAGAAGTATGTTAGGATGGAGAAAGGATTTTAAGAGTATTGCCTGGATGCCATCATGTTGTCTTTGCTGACTTTAGTTTCCTAAGATTACTGAGTTTACAAATACATAGCTAACAAGTGATGTCGTTTATGCTTAATTTTTTTTAATCTCATGTCCTCAAACTTTGTGGGCTGTTAGCAGTGAACCAGGGAGTGATCTTACCTTCTGAATGCTGTGGCATTTAGTTGTGAGGGGGGAAAAAAAAAAGCCTTCAATGTTAGATGTAAGGAAAGCTCACTTGATTGTTGTAATGGGTTTTCACCCTGTCCTGACCTTGGGAAAGTTTTTCATGCTTTGGGGCCTTCTTTTGGTTAGTACTTGCTGTGAGCGCTGGTAAGGTCTTTAGCAGTGACTTCGTGTGTTCAAACAGTGAGAGAGTTCTCTGTAAGCTACCCTTGCTTTTGTATCTTCCCAGCTTTTTCAGGTGGGTTTTTTTTCCCTTTTCTGTGATCTGCAAACTGGCTCTTGAAATTATCTTTGTTAACAGAATACCTAGAAAAAAGAATAACCTAGAAGAAAGCAGCTGTTCCAGATCATATAGAGATAGTCTTTAGTGATGGACATGTAGGAACCATAACCAGGGTGGAGAGAGGGGTTAGTGCTGTTATATTCGTGCCTTGCAATAACTGCAGATTCTCTTCATGTTTCTTTCCTGAATCTATTAGTTTAACTTTTTGCTGATTATGAAATTGTAATATATGGCACACAGCTGACTGAGAATGCAAATAACCTTTTTATTTTGATACTGTGTTTGGAGATAGCTTGAATCTACTTTAATTTAGTCCGCAAATTACATTCAGTATCTATTCCTGGAAAATATCTGCAGTGTGGAATTTTGTTGGAGTGACTGACTGACTCTTAAAATTTGCTCATTAAAAATATTCCACAGATATAAAATAATAATAATCATCATCTTAATATCTGATCATACATAAGCTTTTGCTTCTTCAGAAGGTATCAGAAAAAAAGCATTCAGCTGTTTACAGCAGCTACTTGACAGGTATAGGCATGAAGTTTAAGCTGGGAGAAGAACTTGCTAGGGAAAAGGGATAGAGAGAACATAAGTAAGGCAGGGTGATGCAGTTTCTATGTTCTTATCAAGGAAATTGTTCTTGAAAAAGTTCCTTTTCTTTCATTTGGCCTTAGAATAGGAGTGAAAGTTACTGAATTAAAAAAGAAAAAAGAAAAAGCCTTCAGCTGCGTTTTGTTTCATTTTTGGAACTTACCTGTTCCCAGAGTACAGAACTGTTTTTATAGCAATTAAGTTTGTTGAAAAAGCAACAAAGAATATGAAGGGATATGCCCTTCATTGAAGTACTAGCAAGGATTCATTGCATGTTATCCTGTGTCCTGGAGTTCACTAAACGAACCATATGCTTGCAGCAAAGTTGTATTCCAGAACCTGGACTTCAAATTAAATAACTGGCTTACATTCTTCTCCATCTAATTTAGGAACTCATTGAATTATTAAGCTGGATACTAAATGCAGAGAAGCAGATCTGCTGGATTTCAGCATGTATCATCCTATTGAGGGTTTACATTTCTCTGCATGTTTAGCTGTACTTATCTTCTGTAAGGACACTTCAAGGACACCTGTGTACTAAATCTAATTTCAAATAATTTAAAAAGGTTTTTGATTGTGGGCCACAGATACATCTCCATAATATGGAAAAAAGGAAGATGACTGAAATGCCTTGCATTGTTGTAGAAGAGACATCTAGGAAATGATGTCACAGGACAGTTTTGTCTACTATATAGTTAAAATCTTCACTTTGGCATATGGTTAACATTGAAATATAGGATAATTGATAGAGCTACATCAATTAAAATCTGTGAAGCCTTTTGACATGTTGATGTTAAAGTAACATGATTCAACAAGCTTTTCAAGTGGTACTACTCTTTCTGTATGGTTTTGAATTTCCCTCACTCACTATGGCAGCAGATTCTGATGTCTGCCAGAGTAAATAATGACAACTGCAGTGGGGAGTTTGGCAGTTGAGGCAAAACTATAGCAGTGTTGGAAACATTTAAAGTAAAAGGAAACTACTGAAACAATCCCACAAGTATTTTCAGCCTTAAACTTTCAAAAGTATTGTGAACCCCAGTGTCAATTCTGAAAACTTTGAAGATGGTATCTGTGAGAGCTATCAACCTAGTCATTTTTTGTTTTTGTAATAATGGTCATAACACTGTTTTGCATGGAGACAACCTTAATAGCCATAGTGCCCTAACCCAGCATTTTCAGCAACCCAGATATCTACTGAAATATGACAGCTTAGTTGTATAGTTACAAGAAGTCACTTACATATTGCCAATAACTATATGAGTGTTTTAAATATCTGAATTTTGCTGTGTGTAGAAATAGGTCCACTATGTTACTTTTGTTAGTGATATCATGTCTGCCTCATTTTTCACTGACATTTCTGAGTTATTCACCAATTCTACTACCAAAAGGAAGCTTGCACTGTCACTTCATTTGACAGTTTTATAAAAATATTTTTGAGAGCTCTGCTGTGACATTGAAGTTGGTGGTTCTACGTTCTCTTACATTTTAATAGGAAGCAAAGCTGATTCTGATTTACAGCAGACTCCAGACATTGCAGCAGTAACAGACTTTTGTCTAAGCAGTCATCTTTTAAAAGGCTGCTGATTTTACAAATTAGATTAATTTGAGTATTGACAATTAGGGAATGATAGATGGAACTGGTTCAGAAAGGCAGTGCTTGGTTTCAGTGGTTTCTGCTGTTTTGTCATTAACGGTGGTTGGAATTTTTGATCCTTGGAAAAAGTGGAGGGGGAGGTTATCGGTCTGGGAAAAAGTCCAAATGTGCAAAGGTTCTAGCTTAATAACTTCTGATTAATTTTCCCCCTAACCCTATCTTCCAGCTGTACAAAAAAAAAAAAAAAAGTAGTGTTAGTGCCATCTCTATTAGGAGAAAAAAGTTTTCATGAAGATGTGTGATTTGTGCTGTCTGCTGAAACATTCCACATGCTTTGCTGAAGGTTACAGCAATTAAGAATTAAACCTTAAATACTCATCTGTTTAAAAAGTAAACTCTTATTCTCAGAGTATTTTGTCTGAAGCATTGATTCATTTGTAAAGGTGCAAGCCCTTAACACGTTGCCAAATGAAACTGCCAGAATGTTCAGGCTTTTAATACTTCTTTCTGCTACAGACAAGTGTACTTACGTATTACCATAAAGAAGGTCACTATATAAATAAGTGAATTTCCTTTTAAGAGAGATCTATTTTGTGGAAATAAACTAAAATGTATTGTATGCAAACAAAATGTTTTGTCAACAGTGTAAGCCCAGAGGGTCCCTTGACTATGTGCACATTCTTGTTGCTGGGAATGTTTATACATTTGTACCTACATCTCACACCGAGGAGGCAGTGCAGCAGAGAGCAGGCAGCATGAGGATGCCATGTTCCTTCAGTTTTCCAACTGTTACTAAGTATATTGATTTTAAAGTATTTCCTAATATAGCATACATGCTCATAGGCATATGATTGGATGTTTAAGACATAATAATTGCTTAATTTATTTTGTGTTCTTCCACTTGCTGCCAAGTTCCCTAGCTAGAAATGAGTACTTTTTTGTTATAATTCCAATTAATCCTGGGTGATGGATTTGAGAAAGATGGCTTATTTGAGCAGCAGTGGCAAGCTAAATGTGAGAGTCAGAGTCAAAACAGTAAAACAGTTGCAACTTCAGTGTGAAGGTTTGAAAGATGAAGGCTGCCAGAGACATTAAATATACAATGCTGCCTTTGCTTGATCAGACAATGTATGTATTTATTGTCTGAAATAAATTACATTCAAATCCAAAATGCTGTTTATCCGTCTACCCTGGAATTGGCCTTGTGCGGCTTCAGACACTTCATAATATTTAAGTTTTTTATTAAATGAAGAAAGTATCTGTAAAACAGATTTTTATTCATAGTTGAGAGCCACTGCCAATGTAAATCAGCAAGTAAAAGATGGCTTTGTGAAGAGAGATGGTGATACAATTTATTGTATTTTCCTTTTCAAACAAACAAAGTGGGAAATAGGTCTGTTTGAGGAAAAAAAGGCATAGAAGATTTATGATCGTATTTAGAACTGCAAACAGTAACAGCCATTTGAAATTGGACAGATGTCATGCTTAGTTGTTATTCTGTCTTTGACCAAGGAAAGGTGTAAATTGCAGTAGGCAAATACAGGGCAACAGTGTCTCCTTTTTTGTTGTAGATGATGCAAATCAATAATGCTTTGGGTTACTTAATTCTTGATTTGCTATTCATAAAATTGTACCACCATTCTTGTCACTAAAACTCTAATGAGGGAAAAGTATAATGAGAAGTGAGATCATAGCTGGAGGAAATGCTACCCACTGTTCACAGGTGGACTTGAATTAAAGTAGGAAGGTGAACTTAAAATGATCTCTCTTGTCAGCTGAGACAATGTGTGGTAGCCTTAAGATGATGGAGTAAGGAGCAGCTGGATGCAGCAGCATGTCCAGTTGATATTAGAAGAGGATGTGTAACTTCTGTTATTGGTTGTTTTTTCTTCAAACAAATTCTAGATTAGAGTTGTCTCAGTTTGGAATGAAGCTTTTGAAGCACTAGGGAAATAAGTATTTTATCTTGTGTATTTGTCAGTAATGGCAGTTCTAAGCTTTGAAATTATGAAATAATTTAAAAATAATTATAATGCTTTAGACACTGTTCCTTTTCTTTGTATCTTTAAGGGAGTAAACCAGATTGACAACGATCTGAAAGCCAGAGCCTCAGCGTACAATAACCTGAAAGGGAACCTTCAGAATTTGGAAAGAAAGAATGCGTAAGTCACTTGTTTTTTTTTCTAATGTAGCACAGGAAAGTTACCTAATCATGAAAAGTTAGTAACGTGTGAAGGGGCACAGGCTCTAAACTTAATGTATTTTTGAGGTGTGTATCAATCTTGAATGGCAGCTGTCATAAAAGAACATGTATTACCAGCTGACTTGCTGGTAATAGCTCACTTGTGATTGAAGAGCACAAATCGGAGATGTATGTATGAGTAGTATCAATTGCTGGAGCTTTTCAGAGAAGTTTGCTTTTGAAGTGGTGTGTAACACTGCTATGTGGGTGTCTGTCTAAACAAGGAACTCTTTCC
>NW_009970723.1:11068279-11093724 GCF_000747805.2 Chaetura pelagica
CTTTCCCTTCACTCCAATGTATGCTTTGAGCATACCAATATTACTGGGTTTCTTTCCTCACAGTTGACTAGCAGAGAGACAGCTGTTACATACGTGCAGATGATAAAATGAACAAGCACTGTGTGTTGTCTTGTCATGTATGTGTGATGATTATCTGAAATATCGTTGAAGTGCAGTAGTCCTGTGCAAGTCTGGGTGATTAATTTGACCCAAACCTACCATTACAGTTAATGGCACAAGTCAGAACCACGGGTCATACTAAGGATAGGATTTTATGAGTGAGCCTTAAATTCCATCTTGAACCCTGGTAATTTTTCAGCTTAGCCTCGTTAAATCTGTGTATGTTCTTAGGCTTTTGTGAATATGAGGCAATATGCTGCTTTTTTATTGAAGTTCTGTAGGTAGGTCTGTATTAGGTTAGTTGTAAATCTGAGGCTCCGTATGCTGGACATCAGAATTACTGACTTCAGTGGTTCTTGTGTTTCTAAATTGCTTTTTAAAAGAGTACGTGGCATTTTAAGTGTGTGAGGCATTTGGAGCATGGAAATGACGCACAGCAGTGGAGCTACTGATAAAAACGTTCAGTGACTTTAGACAGGAAGATATAAAATGCATTTAAGGACATTTTGTTTGCTCTGCTAATAGTGAATGCTTAAGTAAAATACATTTTTCAAAAATATTGTACTATCAAGCACTAGAAACTGTTGTCCAAACGAATTTGATTCTTAAACATGTATTTATTCTGACTAGTTTTGTTTCTCTGCAGGGGAAGCTTGTTAACCAGGAGTCTTGCTGATGTTGTGAAGAAAGAGGACTTTGTACTCGATTCAGAATATTTGGTCACATTATTAGTGATTGTACCAAAGTAAGTTTACTGTTTGACCTAAGAGCAGAATAAAATAAGAAATTCAAAACAAATAACAGATCCCACAACCCTATAATACTGCAAGAAGGGACATCTGAATTGTCTGAGGTTTTTCTGCATGAACGAACACAAACTCTTGGATGCTTAGTAGAGGCAAATAAGCCTGTGTACCTGTGTTCCATTGTTTACAAGAACTCATCATAAGGAATGCTGAGTGCTCGTGCATTTCTTTAAGAAACTGGAGATTAGACTTAGACCTCTTATCTTAACACTAGCCATGGCTAGACAGAAGGTAACCTTATGAAAACAGTAAGTACTGAGTAAAAACATTACTTGTTTTATATTGAAGGCTTAATGATTTAAATATCCTGGTTAGGACTATGCTGCTTTTCAGTACATAGTGAGCAAAGTGTTAACTCTTCACTTCTTTGCTCTGCACTTTTTCTGCCAAAATGTTGGGGGCTTTTTACTTATCTAAGTCTCTACTAATGGAACACTGCTTACGCTGTGTCAAAGGTTTGCTGGGAACAGATTGTTCCTGTCTGAAATGTTTAAACAACAAAAACCACACCTTTTTTTCCTGGCCAGGGAAAGTGGTGACACAGATGTCTTTAAGACTCTTGTAAAATGAAAAAATGGCACTGGACTGTTTTTCTGGAGCTGGGACCAAAGGAGAGCTGCTAACTTGAAAATATGGCCAGTAGACTATCACATGAAGCATTAGTTTCTGTCACATGTAAAAGTCTGGTGAATGCAGAACAGTTTGGCAGTGGCTTTAGCAGTAAACCAGTGGTTCGTATATCTCAACTCTTATTAATTCTTTTATTTTGTTTTTGGTGTCAGAAGTGTGGAACCTCTTTACAGCCAGCTACAGAAAGGCAGGGCTTCCAGCACTGTCAGTGGTTCTGAGAGTGCAGGACTCTGGGGAACCCATTTATTAATGTGGAAAAAGTATTCCTATCATATCAGTAACTCAGAAGGCCAGGGTTACATAAGGAGATTCTGATAAACCTTGACAGTTAAGTCCATTTGGTTCCCCAAAATTTGCACTTAGTGATGACTGATTTCATAGTTCTTTGATTTAAAAAAAATTTACGCTTGTAAACTTACATGAAGACTGAAGATAAAATGTTACCTTTGCTATCATTATCGTTTATTTAGCAATAATCTTAAAAAATAGCATGAGGAGGGTTGTCCCTTATATCTTGTGTATTTCTGACAACCTGCACCTGGATTGGAAGATGTAATGATTAAATATTTTTAATATTATTTTGGAAAAAATTGATCCATTAATCTGAAGATTTCTTACTACAATACTAAAAGTCTAACCACAAGCTGCGTATTTTCTAGGTCAAATTATAATGACTGGGTTAAGCAGTATGAAACACTAGCAGAGATGGTTGTACCACGTTCCAGCAAGTAAGTTGTTAAATGCTAAATGTCATATTTGCATATGCTATATTTTATAAGACTTGAAATTATAAAGGTTGGTCAAAAACTGGTGAAAATGTCTGGTTTTATAGCTTTATTTGATCAAGCTTGATTATGTTGTAGTTGAGGAAAAATTCAAAGGATTTCTAGCTCTAGGGTTAATAAGGTAACCAAGCTGACTTACATGGGAAGAGTAAAAAAATGAAAAGTTGATCTAGTTCAGGTCAGGCACATTCAGCTTTGAGCTAGTGCCTGATGGGATTTAGGCTCTAAGCCTGTAAGATTTATACCTGCATTCAGAGGTCTCAAAACAAGTTACATATGGTCTCTAAGAGCTGCTGGAGAATGAAGAACTGGAACTGTAGAAAGTTTTCTTGTGTGCAAAGAAAAGCAACTTGTCTCTTTTGGGCTACCAAAGGTCCTTGGTACCAAGCTGGTGCTTGGTGTCTGTGATGGGCAAGACTGAGGCCAGGATTTGATAATACTGTTAAGCAACTTCAGCAGTCTTGTAACCCCATTGAAAAGAAAGTCAACATGCAGCACAAAGCATTGCTTTGTTGTTAATTTTAGTTGACAGGCTGAGGTTTTGATCCAAGAGATCTGATACTACCAGCTCTAGGCCAGTTATAAAATCTGAACTTGTTCTGACTAACTTCACATTCAAAGTGGCTCCCCTTAAGACCAGTGGGAGATCTTCTAATGATTCTTATTTAATTACTGGGAAACCATGATCTAGGAATAGCTTAAGAAGAGATGACTTGTTAAATTGTTGGATGATGTTTGAAGACTGGATGACACTAAAGTCTGAATCTCTTCAAGCTTTTTTCCTAAGGTGAAATCTCAAAATAAGCAGTATTGTGTTGAACTATAAAACAGTAAATCCAGAGGTCATCTTCACAGCCTAAGAAACACTTTCTTACTAAGTGATGTCTTTTTAATTTATGTTGTTTTCTATTTTAAATCTATTTCCCTCTTCAAAACATGCATTTCTAAGAATTCTGTAGTCCAAGCTTTTTGGTATTAAACGAGCTTTAATTCCTTTTTCTAGAAAATAATTGTAACTTGAACAAATATCCAGATACATATGAAGTGTTTCTAAGTGGTGAAGTCTCTGAATGTGAAATAGAGACTGTAATCCCTTACAAAGGGAGTAATAAGAGCAGTTGTTAAATTTCCAGTTACTTTCTGTATAAGATGTTTAATTTGGGAACTAATCCCGTGTGATTACCTACATTTATGTTCTTTTCTAGCAGCAATAAAGTATTGAAGTGCTACTAAAGCCACTGTATATCAGATCTGTGGTGACTTGAACCTTATTAATTCTGACACTTTTTCTTTGTAGTGTACTTTTTGAAGATCAAGATAGTTACCTTTGTAACGTCACCTTGTTCAGGAAGGCAGTGGATGACTTCAAGCATAAAGCCAGAGAATACAAGTAAGGCTTATTTTGTGTATGTTCTCTCATGCTTTGAAAGATCTCTAGATAACCAGTTTTGATTTTATTCACTTCCAAATGCAGATTTTTGGTCCGTGACTTCCAATATAATGAAGAAGAGATGAAAGCAGATAAAGAAGAAATGAATAGACTGTCAACTGACAAGAAGAAACAGTTTGTAAGTCTGTATAAACTAGTTATTATAGAAACATGAGACATCTAAGACTTGTGGTTGCTACATAACAATTTAATGAACTTGTGATTCTGAGAAATCATTGCAAGGATGATGATGTAGTCAACATGCCACCCAGCTCATCTGCTGAGGGATAACTGACTTCACTGTAGCACAAATGCTCCTCATCGCATTGAGCCAAGTGCTGATATTGCAGCTAGTAATAAGTTTAACAGTGAAAAAGTATTTGAACAAACTAATCAGGTACTACTAAAGTGGTTCTTCATATATTTAGCTCATAACAGCTGGTATGATGTACTGAAGAGACAACAGAAGTCTCATATTTATTTTTATTTTGGATCCAAACAGCCTTGAGCTAGTATGTCTGTAGTGAACTCTGCCTTTAACTTGTCTTTATTGTCATGGTACAGATACTGAGTATCTGTTCAAACTTGCTTAATAGTCTGAATCTTTTTCTGAAGTTTGAATAACAATTTTTTCCTCTTCTTTATTACAGGGACCTCTGGTTCGGTGGCTGAAAGTTAATTTCAGTGAAGCTTTCATTGCATGGATTCATGTGAAAGCACTACGAGTTTTTGTTGAATCAGTTTTAAGGTAATGTGGCAGACCTGAATAGTCCTTTTCTTCCTGGACATTGTAAGAATTGACATCTAGTTCAGGTTTACCAGACTGAGGTGTGTGAATGCCACTCTTCTGGGAAGGAGAAAACAAGAAGTTGCACAGTAAGTGTAGCTGATGGCAATGGCTCTTGTTGTCAGTTGTGTGGAGTATTTGAGATAGATAGCTGTGTATCTTGTCCCTTGGACAGTCTTCCCACCAGCTTTTAAGGAATTACAGGTACTCTGTAAGTTGAAGCAAGGCATTTCTGCTGATTCTTAACTTTATGAGCTGCTTGTAAAAAGAACTTACTATATCTCTTCTAGTTAAGTGGGAAATGTGAGTAGTTCAGGGAAGAAGGCCAAACTCAATTTGAATATTGATAAATAGTCCCACACATGTAGAAAGGAGGATTGGGTAGAGACTAGATTCTCCACCTAGTGGTATAAGCTAAGTCTTGCAAGTAAACTCATTGAAACGTTAAAAACTTAGTCTGAGACTTAAGTTAACTTTGAGAATTGTGCTAAATATTGAAGGATTTAATATTATTTTAAAAGCATTTAGACTTATGTTTTGTTGTTTTTAAACTTGAAGAAAAAAGTTCTGCTTTATTGATGCCTTATGAATTGGAGAAACAGAGTGGTCTTGCAGAAATGAAAATTAGCAGAATTTCTTTTTCAGCAATGGGATTCTTTCTCAAAATAAAATAAAACTCTGCTTTGAAAAATAAAATAAGGCTTATTTCAGCATTTTTTAAATAGTTTTTCTGCTTGACTTCCTCAGGTATGGTTTGCCAGTTAACTTCCAGGCAATGCTGCTTCAGCCTAATAAGAAAACAATGAAGAAACTGAGGGAGGTTCTGTATGACTTGTACAAACACCTTGACAGCAGTGCAGCAGCTATCATTGATGTAAGTATTCTAACTGCTACTCCCCTTCAATATCAGGGGCAGCCTATTGAAGCAGTAAAACAAGTCTGTTTGCTTTATTTAAAAGCTGCATATCTTCATATTCTCCAACACTTTCTCACAGTACAGAAAGTTATGTCCCTTTATAAAAATGCTACCTCTATTTTATAGTTTTGCAAAGCATACGGTATTTATTTGCAGCCAAGGCATTTCAGGAGCTGTCTGGTGTAACAGTACCTTGGTCATACTGCATTCTTTCCTACAGCTGAGGGAATGATACCTTACAGAGTATATATACATATATCTCCTCATGGAATTCAGTTGAAGGCTTAAGGAACTTGAACACAATTCATATCCTTTTTCAACCCAGAAGGAACACACAGTCTCTCCATGGGCTACAGTAACAGTGGCCTTAATACTGAAAGAACTTTTTTTTTTTTTGCTGTTGTTACATTGTTGTCTTGGTTTTTCAGTTAACATAATTGTCCTTTTTTTCTGAAGGAAGCTGAATTGATGTCAAGATGGAGTCATCCTTTCCATCTGTAGAGGTCTTATTTTCATGTTAAAAACTGGCTGGGAGGCTTATTCTAATTTGTTTTGTATTGAAAAGCAGTGCTTTTCATAGTTAAAAATTAACTAAAGATAGACCAGGCCAGGAGTTTAGCTGAATATAAGAAGTTTGGAAATAATCTGTCTTAATATTTTATTTTATGTAATGTTTTTCCAAAGTATTTCCAGTTTTTTTTGAGGAAAGAGGATGTGAGGCAATTAAGTGAAATTTAGGAAGCTGAACTTCATGTAACTTCCCAGATCATTCAGCACCTATAATATTCTCTTTAGAGTCTGTGTTTAGAAGCAGTGAAACATAATTGCAGTACTTCTCCTTTGTTTAGTGGCAGGGTTTTAATATAGTAATATATATGAATTATTGATTTAAAAATCCCGTAGACTTTTTAAAAAGCACTTGTATTTCATTTAGGAAAATACTGTTATTAATTTGTCAAAGTTCTAACTTTAGGCTTGAAGTCTTGCCTGGCCTGTTTGCTTCTGGAGCTCATGAATGTTTCACCTACTCCTGAATAGGAGTCTGAATTGTAAGAGTATAACTTGTTTCAAAACTTTATTTGCAGGCAACTATGGATATTCCAGGCTTAAACCTCAGTCAGCAGGAGTACTACCCATACGTGTACTACAAGATTGACTGTAATTTGCTGGAATTCAAGTAAAAGTTCCCTAATGTGACAATCTTCTCAGTGTTGGTGTAAACAAACAGAAGTGAAGTCCAGTAGTACTTTCAACACTCTACTAATCATATGCTTGCTTCTTATGTTAGGTGAACTTAACACACAGTGGTCCATCTCTAGACATTTTCTTTACAAAGAACAGTGTAGGTGATCTGCTTTTAATCAATCATGTATGTAAATGTGTATTGAGAGAGAATTGAAGTATTTATAAACAGAGTGATTTATTTAAGGAAAAGCTCATTCCTCTTTCATATGGTGGTCTGTATTAATTCCATTTACCATGTTTATTAAAAAAAAACCTTGTTTACAGAAGAATAGTGTAAATGTTTATGGCCATTTTCTTAATTTGATTTAATAGATACAACTGTGTTAATGTTGTTGAACTGTGATGTAAAGTATGTAAAATTGGTATAAAATTGTGCTTTCTGAATGGTTTAAAATTACAAAGCACTGTAAACACAGGAAAAAATAAACATACCTGTGCAAATGTGTCATTTTCTTGTACCACATCTAACTGCAGGTACCTGTTTTTAAACTGAAGCAGTGTGTTAAATCTTAAAACCAATGCTGCATCCTGCTTGCAGTGGAACAACAATGCAACAGACATTAGCACAGATTTTAAGAGACACAGCTATTTCTTTTGCTTTTTGCAGAAATGCTCAGGTATGTTGTTTGGCCACCAAACCAATGTGTGAATGTTTTTCATGTTTATATCTTCATGATTCTAAAGAAAAGATGCAAGATTATTATTGGGAAGATGGGAGTAGCTTGGGATGCTAACACGCTAGGCTGAGCTGGGATTTTTTTTATAGTTCTTTTAGGCTTTGGATATTGTACTGTTAGATGCCTGGGGTTTTAGTGTTTGTTTTTTTTTGGAAGCATCCTTTCTACCATACAGGGAATATGACAGCTTCCTTTTATGTGTATAGAGACAGGTTGTTTATTTTGGTAGCAGTTACAACAGTTATCACAAATGTTTTACATATTCCAGTTGCTAAACAGGCGTTAATAGCTGCAGTGCCTTTTAAAATGTATTTGAATTAACAATGAGATTGGAGGAGAACTGATTTGTCAAAACTAGTGTGGGAAGTACTGTAACTACTGGATATTTTATATTTTGGTTTCTAACTGAGAACACCAGTAGTACAAATTTAAGCAGTATAGAGCTTTTAGCTGTGGAATTCCTAATCATGTACCAGCAGCACTTTTGAGGAATTTGCCATCTTTGATAAGCCAACATTAAACTCTCTAATTATCAAAAGAGAAGGCTGGCTTTTGAGTGCAAGAGTTGCCTCTAGCTACTGATAATGAAATGGGATTTGAACTCTAAAAATATATTTACTGTGTAAAATTGTATTTGCTTTTCTTGCTATTTTTTATAGATAAAAGGGGAAGGAGTGAGATCAAGTGTTAGTTGTACACATGGTGCTGTGCTCTCTCACTTGCTTACAGAAGGGAACAGCTGCTTACTGTGTTGAGCAGGTTGTTACAGTGTGAGCAAGGGAAGGGGTTTTCCCCTTTATCACCCAGCGCTGCTGCTTCTACTGGCTACAAAGTTAGTTGTCTTGGTTCTGAGCCCACTGTAACTGGGATTAACTACTTAGGGTAAGAGCCCAGTGTAACTGGGATTAGCTACTTAGGGGTAAATAAGGGGTATTTTGGTCCACTGGAAGCACTTAACCCTGCTTCCCTGATCACAGAAGGAATTGGGTTAAATGGTTGTCTCTGTTTTTTATCTTAGTTCTTATTTTGGTTTTGTTTTCATAGCCTTCCTGCAAACAAGTGCAGTGTAAAGGCTCAGGACTGCAGTAAATGCTGTGCAGGGCTCTTCTTATTTCTATGGTTCTTAAAAGGTTTCTGGCAAGTGGAACAGAGTTTGAAATGTATAAAACCAGAAAAATTTAATTCTGTTTTCGAGAAGCATGCCAGGTTAATGAAGATAGAAAGTAATTTGTGGAAGAAATTAAGAATGTAGTCTACTGTGGAATATAAGGAGTATGGGAATTTTATTACAAGTAACAACAGACAGTTTATGTTCTAATAGGAAAAGCAGGCATAACTGGATTGTCACAATTCACAAGTCAGGAGTCAAAACCTGAGAAGGGGAGACATCTGCTACACAGCAGAAGTATCTAAAATAGCAACGTACTGACATTTTAGTAAATCTAACCTAAATCTTGAAATGCTGATGGATCCCATTTGAAAACGGACAAAATTTAGTAAAGAAATTGTCGGAGAAAACAATACCTGCAGTGGGTTCTGGGATTAGAAGAGATCCCAGAGATGGGGAGAAGGAGCAGAGAACTGGGCAGAAGAGGGAATGTGGTAACTAGGAGCTTCTACTAGAAGGGGCGGTTAAGGAGATGCAGAAAAGAGTAACTTATTAATGAGTGGGAAGGGGTCTGGCAGAGTGTCACCATAGCTGAGGATAGAGCCGGAGAGAATTTTGGTGAATATAAGGAAAATAGACTACACATGAACTTGCTGAAAGAAAGCAAACATCTTGAGGAAGGGAAAGAAGAGGATCTGGGGAATTTCTGTCTTGTCAGCCTCACCTTGATTCCCTGGAAGATGATGGAGCAAATGTTAAGGACGGGAAGGTAGTTAAGGGCAGTGTCTATCTTTGTACATCAAGGTGACTAGCTCAGTGATGAGGGGAGAGCAGTGGATGTTGTTTATCTACTAGAGTGAGGTGCTTGGTGCTGTCTCCTATAGCCTCATTGACAAACGGATGAAGTACAGACTAGGTAAATGGACAGTGAGGTGAACTGAAAACCAGGTGAACTGATGGGCTCAGAGGCTTGTCATCAGTGGCACAAAGCCCATCCAGAGGATAGTTACTAGTGGCATACCCCAGGGGTTAATACTGGGGTCAATATTGTTTAGCATTTTTATTAATGACCTGGATGAGGGAACACAGTGCACCCAATGACCTGGATGAGGGGACAGAGTATGTATGCCCTCACCAAGTTTTCTGGTGATACAGAACAGGGAGGAGTGGCTCATGAACTAGGTGGCCCCTGTTCAGAGGGCCCTCACTGCACTGGAGAAACTGGCAGACAGGAACCTCAAGTTCAACAGTGGGAAATGTGAACTTCCACATACGGGGAAGGATAACCCCAAGTACCAGTACAGAGTGGTGGCCAACTGCTGGGAAGCAATTTTACAGTAAAGGGTCCTGGGCTTCTTTTGGTAAGGAAGTGGAGCATGAGGCAGCAGTGTGCCCTTCCAGCAGAGAACACCAACCAGCATGCCTTAGGAAGGGCAGCGCCAGTGGGTCGAGGAGGGTGATTAGTCTCCTCAACTCAGCACTGAAGAGACCACACCATGTAATGACAGTAGTTGAGGTTGGCAGGCACCGTTGGCAGGCACCACTGAAGATCAACTAGTCCATCTCCCCTGGCTCAAGCAAGCTGAGCTATAACAGATTGGTCAGGACTGTCCAGTAAGGTGTTGAAAATCTCCAAGACTGGAAACCACAATGTCTCTTGGCAGCCTGCTCCAACCACCCATGCAGTAAAGCTGCTCTCTTAGGTTTAGAAAGAATTTGCCATGGCTCAGTTTGTGCCCTGTGGGCACCACTCAGAAAAGTCAGGCTCCCTCTTTACACCCAGAGGGGATGTTTAAATTTTGTACCATCACTTAGGTCAATGAATACAGCAAACTGGGACTGGATTCATAGAGTGAAAAACACTAACATTTGCCAGCAGGCTAGTATTTGTCTCCAGGCACACAGTGTATAGTTTATCTTATACTGATTTAGATATATTTGAAGCACAATATATGAGTCATAAGCAAATGGCATCACCCTTCACTCTGTGGGGATGGGATCCCCCCCACCTGGGATCTTTTTATTGTGTTTCATTATAAACAAATGAACTCTCTCACTGTCAGTACTGTGGTATTAACTGCAAGAATCATGGATAAAGTAAACCAGGAATATTTTGTCTTGCAAAGGTCTGGGGTTTGTGTATCACCAAGAAATGCACATTCTGTAGGGTCAGGGGAAATACATGTGTAATTTTTTAATTCCTTCAACTTCCTTGAATTAAAAACAATTTTCTTGATGTTCATTTGAGTCCATAAGCAGACCATTGCAACCCCGTATTTCCCAGAGACTTTGGGGCTAGAGGTTGATGCTGGTGGGAGCTGAGAAGCTGCAGCTGTGGAGAGCCCAGCAGTGGACAGAGCCAATGGGAAAACTACAGGGAAAGCTAAACTAAGCAAAAGTGGATGCTGGACAGACAGCTTTGAATAGACAACTGCACTTTCACATTAAAGCATTACAGAAAGAGGTGTGGCTGTGCACAGTGTCGTAGGGCTGCTCACTACTTACTGGTCCCGTTATTGCTCTTCTAAAAAACGTGGTGGTTTTAGCTTTTGTCCTGTGTAGGCTCTTTAAGAACCGCTCCTGTCTTACTGAATGTCTCTCTGTGTTCGCTGTAATGACTTAATGGTCTTCAGAAATTAAATCTTCGGTTTTTACCTCTAGAGGGCGATCTCGAGCTGCTTTCAAAAAGCTGCCGGGATAAAACTCACGAACCATTTGGGTCAGAACTGAAGTGTCTCGTCTTTTAATTGTTTAATCTCGTGGTTTCGTTACGCCAAAGAAATTTTTACCATAGTCGATGATATTGTACTTTGTCTCCCCATGCTCCCTAGAGATCCATGTGGTGCCACACAGGTATTGCATCTCTCACTGGAGAGATGAACACATCCTGGCAGTGAAACAGTTCTGGTGGTCTCAGAATTGTTGCCTAAAAATTTACAGGTCTAAGTTCAGGTACATTATGGATTTCAATATTTTAACAATGGTTTCTTTGACTATTCTATTTACTTTTCCTTTGATTTTACCAAATATTAAATGAAGAGACAACTGGGAATCATGCTTTTTCCATCAAAGCAAAAGTCTTCAACTTTCAACCTTCTGTGCCGTGTCCTTCTGCAATATGCAACCCTCCCTCACATCCTTGACAATACAGGGAAAAGATCCTGCAGCTGAAGGCTGTAAAACATTGTCACAAGCCTTTTAACCTTTTTATCTTATTTAAAT
The DNA here is from genome assembly GCF_000747805.2 of Chaetura pelagica. Classification (NCBI taxonomy): domain Eukaryota; kingdom Metazoa; phylum Chordata; class Aves; order Apodiformes; family Apodidae; genus Chaetura; species Chaetura pelagica. Next base: position 11,080,005 of record NW_009970723.1, read on the forward strand.
AGACTTCAGAATTATTTTGATGTGTAAAAATATCCCTGTATCTCCTGAATTATCAAGTTTTTCTTCCACAACAAACTCAGATGTTAAGTTAAATAACAGTGTTTTGATAACTTCTAATAAAGCCTGGCAGGGGCTTACCTTTTTCTTCCAGAATCTGAAGGAGAAATTCCTGGTCTCTAGGGACAGAGGCACTGCAGACATCAGTTCATGGTTATTTTATTCTTGCATATATCTCTTCTGCCATTCTCTACCTTGTGTCAGTAACAGCATCAGTCCAAGGCAGATCTGCCACCTGATCCAGCTGAAAGTCACCTGCTTGAGCTAGCAGAACAGAAACACTGTTTCCAGCTTAACTTCACCTGTAAACACGATGGAGAAAGCAACCCTAGGAACAAAAGTTGCTCTGGGATACATGGAACACTCTAACTTGGTCAGGACCTGCTCTCCTCCCTGGAGCAGGAGAGGGTAATGCCTTAGCCCTGCTTGCTCCCCAGTCCTGTTCTAGGAAGTCATATCACCCTGGTTGCATCATTCTGTCATTGCATGTTCCTTACTGAATCTCTTAGTTCTTTTTCCTGTTACTCTGACTTTCCTGTCTTCCCCTTGCTCTCAGTTTTATACTCTTCCACTGCTCCTTTCCCTTTTTCCTCTTGGATTTGCGAACTGCCACTCTATCAAGGCTGCAGTTCTGAATGGTTTCATGATACCAAGTTATATTCTTCCTCTGTTCTCAGCAGTGTGTTTTTTTTAGAAGTATTCAGTATTTGCAGTTTCCCTCCTTTTGGCTGCCCTAAATTCAGATGCATCTTTTTCTGCATCTCCCATAGCTAAACTACAAACTAACTTACCAAACTGACCCATATGAAAGTTTGTAGACATTAAAACTATTTATTGTACCATAGTTTTTCAGAATTGGTTATATTTCACAATGTACTTGTTGACTGTGTTGACTGTGTCACAAGAGGCTTGTAACCTGCTTGTAGGTGCTTCTCTGTCCTGGACCAGGTGTTGGAGCACATCACTTGAGGCCTGTTATGCTACAGCATATTAAGATAATTATTTAGGTAGAGCTTCAAAACAACTTTATATTCTTAAAAAAAAATCTTTAGGTTGATTAAATACTTTAACTGAACTTCTACAAAGGTATTACTTAGGAAAAGAAGAAAAGGATTATTTTGTGTTTATGTGAAAAAAATCTGTTGTAATAATAAAAATACCTTTCTTATTTAAATATACAAGCTTAGAGCTTCAACAGTGGAAAAGCAAAAGTGAATGAGTTAAATACTGTCCCCATTTCAGTTAATGATGGTGTTGCCACTTGCTTCCCTCACGCTAGGATTACACTCAAAATTCTGAATCACACCTGTAATTTTCCTGTTGCTTTTCTTTGCTTGGAGACAATTCAGATTTCTCATTCAGGCCTTTTTATTGCATGTTGGCTCTCATGCAACCAACCCCAAGGAACTGAATAGTCAAACCTCAACAATACTACCAAATCCATTTATGGTTAAAAAAGCTACATGGGAATGTTGTTCCTCTTGAACTATTTACTAATTTAAAGGCCAAAAAACCCAAACTGAACCACAAAAAAACACAACCAAAACCCCCCACAACTGTGAAATTTGAGTTTTAGAGGAAGGTAATTATGAATTTTACTACAACCTTTAAAAGCAGGTCAGCTACTTTACAGTACTAACTTAATTTTTTTCATGGAATTACTACCATCTTGCTATATCTGAGGTAAAATGTTGCAAATTAAAATATTTAAAAGCAATGTATTTTGAAGTATCCAAGCTTTTTGCATAACATGGCAAAGGAATCAGGATGCACAAGCATCTCCCACGAAGGAATGGAAGGAGCAGAGCTAGCAGGCAGAAGACAGCTTAACCAAGTAAAACAAGGTGTGAGATTCAGCTCTAGACAGCAGAAATCATGTTGCCTGCTTTTAAGCTGGATGTCTAATCTCTCACCAGAGACAACCTGAGATGTAGTTGGTTACAGCTGTGTGAACAGAGGTGGTCCAAGTGCCTCTTCACACACCATAAGGCAGTTGAGATTCCCTAGTAGGACGGGCAGATAAGACATGGGGCCAATGGGAAGCCCACACCCTTCTGGATTCTACCTGGACCACTAGGTGTTCTTGTCTACCTGACTTAACCCCCCTCTGGCTGGGCAGCTCAACTGCCCTCCAAGATGTTTCTTAGATCTCCACATATTGTAATGGGCCATAGATAGGTTTAGAGATGTCCTCATTAGAGGACATGTCCTCATCTCTAATGGAATCCCAGGGATTCACTTCTATACTATGACGTCTCCAACCTCCTGTCTCAAGCTGCAGTTCTCACAGGGAGCTCTCTGCAAACCACTGCTTTGCTGGGCTGCTTCAAGCTTTCATTTTCGCTGTTGCTTTTTAACTGTTCTTGAAGCTATTTAAATTTGTGCCTCTTCTCCCTATCCTTATGATGAATCACACACAGCGTGAAACCAAGGTGCTACCATCCTGTTGTGTGTGAACCCAGCTGAAGGCACTGGTACTCTGTCAGTCAGTGGTACAGCTGTGGTCAGCAACAGCGGGTTCAGGCTCATGGCTTTGTTGCAACCCTAGGGATGGCGAACAACAACCAAGGCACCTGCAGCTGTGGGTCTGCCATTCTCTGAGGCCAGCTGCCTCAGGCCGCTCTCCTTGCCCAGGTGTAGTGCAATAAACCTGTGGCACACACTAAGGCCTCCCAGGTGCAGAGTGAAACTGTGGACAAATCATCCATATGCTGAAGGGATGTCCTGGATAGACATAATGGCCAGGTGAGGCAGTGCCCTCCAGCAGTGTTTTGGTCTGTAGCACAGCTCCTGAAAACAGCAGCTTAGTAAATCCAAAATTAGGGAATGTTCTTGGCATGAATGAGCAGACTTTGTCTGCACTAGGTGACATCTGGAGAAGGCTGATTTTTCACAAAAATAACTAACCTCTGCTTCCTTGCTGACCCAGGGTAACCTCACAATTATGGCTGAGATACATTTTTGGTAAGTATTCTGGGATTATAGCTCTTGTTTTCTGGCCCCTCCTCTTTACCCCTCCCTTTCTCCTTTGTCAAGACAAGTGAAGAAACCCCCCAATTTTATCAGAAATTAGACTTCTCCCATCCTCTGATTTGCAATGGCATGAGCAATAATGGGGCTGTAGCCAGGCTGCAGTAACAGAAGGCTGTACAGCAGACAGACACAAAGTGCTTGTACCATCATGTATAAAAGTAGGCCTCAAAGCCTGTAACTAACATTGTGGTCATGCATTAATTCCTTCTCCTAATTTCCTGGACCATTTCTCACAGGTGAATCCTGTTTGCACACCGTGATACCAGTATGCAAACTTGCACAAACCTCTGACTGTCCTCTTCCTGAAGGATGGGAAAAGAAAAATGTTCCTTTAGCAGGCACAGAATTGACTTTACCAACCTCCTCTCACAGCTGTATTGATCTGTTTGAGCAGGTCTCCTCATGTTTTTGTATGAGGGCCTTCACTGCCAGAGAACACCAGAGCTTCATTTCCCCTCTCCCTCACTATGAGGTCTGGGTTGGATCAGACTATGAACCTCTTACGTTTTTACTCACACACTAGGCTAGCATCAAAGAAGCTCAGAAGGAAGTTCTTAATTGTTTTATCTTAATCTGCAGCCCCTGGTGGCCTCCCGAGGGAAGAGCTCTAGTGTAGTCAGTTCATCTCATGAACCAAGAGAGATGACTAACAGGAGACCTGAAGTGGAAGACAGCTAATGAAATGCTTGTCGTGGTGGGACAATTTCTTCCCAGGCAGCTCTCTGATGGTTTTGTACACAGGTAATACAAATTGCTTCCCTTTTAAAACCAAGTAGCAACAGACAATAGGGTAATTCGTATGAGAAGGTGATTTTCAAAGCTGTCATGCTTTTATGTAACATTTATGTTGTATTCAGTCACGACCATGAATTTCTTCTGATGAAGCCTGGAGAGCGAATGTGTTTAAGCCCAGCAGGACAGTTAAGTGTAGCAATCCTCACTCAACTGCAACAAGGAACTTCTGCAGCTGGCTCAAAATGGCTCACTGAGCTATTGTATGTTTGCTTGTAAAACACGTAGTTGCAAACAGCTACATAAATTAACACTTCAGTCAGCTGTGGTTATATGATTGCAGTGAAATGACCACAGTGCTTGTCCTCTCTGTTTAAAAATGAAAATAGAAGTATGTCTCATTTTTAGCTTTTCTATTATAGCATGAGTTTTCAGCCATTTGAGATCAGCTGTATCCTACTGAACTGACTTCTTCCCATGTTGATGCCAGGTTAAAATGCCTAAGAAAGAAAACCTAAAAGGAAAACCACAGTGTTTTAAAATAATAGCTTTTTACTCAGAGCATAGCTCCTCCACTTTGTGCTTTTGAAGAACAGCAGTACCACGGTACTCTGAGCAGCACTTAAAGAAGATGTCTTACAGTGAAATCTGTCAGCCAAGTATAAATTTTGGTGCTGCTTGTAAACAAGCAGAAACTTTGGCTCATCATTCAACCACAGTACAGCAAGAAAGCTGTAAATCATTGTTTTCAAACTCAGGACAATTCATCACTCTAGTAAGCAAAGTTAGTAATATTTTCATAACCTAACAATGAAGGTCTTGAAATAAGGACAATAAAAATTAATATTTTTTTTTGTACAACTTGCATTCAGATCTTTGTTCAAAATGTCCACCGTGACTAGTTAGGAAGAATATAGTCTGTTGAAAGGAATTCAGCTGGGGCTGGGATGCAACCTCCTGGGTGATGAAAAGCTCCTAAGCTCCTGCATAGCCTTTTTGTTTGGTTGGGGTTTTTTTGGTTGATTTCTGGGGTTTTGTTTTGGTTTGTTTTTTTTAGTTGTAATTACAAGCAGCTGTTTAAAGAGGAACTAAAGTAAGGTATGGAGTCAGAGTAGCAACACCTCTCTTTCACCTGCAAAAAATTTCTAGGGAAAGGTAAAGGCTATAGATTTTTTAAAAAAAGATGTATTTTTAACGTGGAACTAAAGGCCTGAAAAGTTACCAAATAAGATAAAGAAAAACTTCCTGACGGTTAAAAACTGGCATGAATGTAGGTAGGTGCATGGGAGAGTGATGTACAGAGCTTGTCTAAAAAGGAATTGCAGAAAATGTTGGAAGAGGCAGATATTCATCAACTATCACATTTCAGTACGCATGGCCTGGATTATAGGGCAGATGAGTGAAGCTTCTTCCAGAGGGTTTTTCCTTAAGTTTGGGCTTTCAGACTGAGCCAGACCTGAGAGCTCCATGAGTGATGGAGAAAAACAAAGACATTTTTTAATACAGCTGGGGATCCCTGGGGTCCCTGGAGCAGGACAGGTGGCTCAGGCTGAGCAGCTGCTGTGGAGGGCTCTGTGTGCCCATGCCTCCTCGAGAGCAGCCAGACTCCTTTCCTGGGTCTTCCTCTTGATAGACCTTTCTGCTTTTATACATTTGTCACGAGCAACTTGTCCTAGCTTGTGCACCAGCATGGCATCCCCTACTGTGCATGTCATTTACTTTGGCAGCAACCCAAAAGCTGGAATATTTCCTTTTTGCAGGTTTGAGAAATGAGGCACAGAGTTAACATCCAAATTTCTAGACGTGTTCATCTTTGTAAATCCATCCAATCTTAATTTAACTTGATCCCAAATATTCAAATACATTTAGACTTTACCTACTCCCATTTAGACACAATGTATGACAGAGCAGAGAACCACCCAATTGATAATTTAATAGAATTCCTCAAATAAATAAGAATGCACTTAACTATTTAATATTATTAACAGGTAAAAATCAGTTATAGTGCTTCTGCAATACTGAGATAGCACATTACCACTGGAAAAAACCTAGCTATTCTAAAAGAGATTATCTTCATTTTCCTCTCCTGAACTGACTTCCCTCTGCAGTTTGTTTGACTGTGTTAAAAACAGAAGCAAATTAAAGCCGAGGCAAATGAAGTTTGCCTTAAGTTAATGCCTTAAGTTAAGCAGCCCTTGAGTCATCATAATTTACAGACTGGGACATCACCATGAGCAGAGATCAGCACTTCTGCACCTTAACTCACAGGTGAGTCAACTCTTTAACATACAAACAAATGGACTTGTCCTTACTAGAGGCAAAAATCTCAGCTCAAAAAGGAAACCTCCATGCCGGGAAAAGGGCTCAGTCATTCCATGGAGAGGGAAGGTGCAGCCCTTGCAAGATGGCATCCCTGCTCCGTGGGGAAGCAGGAGACGAGCTGAGCTGGCCCGGAGCAGCAGCCAGCCCGGCTGCGCTTCCAAGAGGAAAACGTGAAGCCGCGTTGTCGTCATCCAGAGGAGTGGAAGGAAGAAATAAATAATCTGCTAGGAGGTGAATGGATTATGGAGATATATTTTGAAACTGATGAAAATCCTGTTGGGTGACGTGCTGGTGAGTCACTAGGGTGGGTGGAAGTGATTTTGCATAATAACAGTATCTGCTTTCTCCCCTCACAATAGCAAACAGGCACTGTGCAGCAGCCAGTGAGTCAGATGCTGTGTACCAATCTAAAAGGGCTGAAAGCTCAAAATATTGACAGTTGCATTTCACGTCTCACTGTAAAAAGGCAATGGGAATGGGCACTGCTGTTGCACCACTGTTTTGGTTTCCCCTGGGACTGATCACCTCAGCCAGGGAGTCAAAACTTTGAAGGTGTGTCAGGAAGAAGCTGCTCTAGACAGAGGCAGGAGGCCTTCTGGTCTTCATTAATACTAGAACAATGCCCCACTAGTTCAAACCCAGCTACGTCCCCCTCCCACTTTGAATCTAGTTTAAAGCTCTGTGAATGAGCCCCGCTAACTCCTGCCCTAGGACCCTTTGTCCCCTGAAGGACAGGGTCTTCCCACCCAATGCCAGCAGGCCTAGTGTCCTGGAAATCAAACCATCCAGGAGTTTCGTCTCCTATCCCTTTCAAGTTTAGTTTAAAGCTCTCTCAATGAGCCCTGCTAACTCCTGGCCAAGAATCCTTTCCCCTCCTTGTTGATAGCTCAGTGCCACTGTTTGCTAGCATACCTGGTGCCCTGTAAACATCTCCATGATTGAAAAACCCAGTTCATCCAACAGCACCAGCCTCTAAGCCAGTCATAAATCAGTTGTGTTTTCCTAGTTGTTTTGGCTTTTCCTGCCATTGAAGGAACTGAGGAAAAGACCCCCTGTGCAAGTATTTGGCTTAGTTCTCTGAAATCCCTTTTCATCGCCCTGGGACTTGTCCTGGCAACCTCATCAGTGCCTCTCTGCATGACCAGCAGTGGGTAGTGATCAGAGGGCTGCACCTGGCCTGGGAGCTTCTTGGTAACATCCCTACCCTGAGCCCAGGGAGGCAGCAGAGCTCCCTGAGGGCTGGGTCTGGCCAGCATATGGGGCCCTCAGTTCCCCTCAAAAGAGAATCTCCCACAACAATTGCCTTCCTCTTGTTCTTAGCAGAGGCAGTCCTAATGCATGGGGCAGGCTGCCTCGGCAGCTCCCTGGGCAGACCTTTGTCAGTAACCTCAGTTACCTGATTTTCCTGATCCAGGGCCATATCCCTGTTCTGTAAGGGCACACCTGAAGGTGAGGGAAGCCTGAGCAGGTTCACCTGTTGCCTCGAGCAGGGACCTGCTTCCAGTCTCCCTCTTCTCTCAGGTCCCCTGCCGCTGCCAGGTGACATGAAGGCAAGAGGATCCTTTACTTCTCCTGAAACCTCTCCCTTGGGGTTTTGTGCAAGGTTGGCAGGGTATTACTGCACCAACCTACTTCTCTTTCACAATCCCAGATACTCCATAATCTTTCCAACTCCTCTTTCAGCTCAGCCACTGGGCTAAGTCATTCACCTGGCCACAGCACACACAGGTGCTCTCTCTGCTCTCTTCTGATATGACTGCCAGGCTGAGACATTCTGTGCAGCCAGAGACCTGGACAGCTGCATTCTTGAGAGGCACCTCTGTCTGGGTTGCCGCCGTCCTGCTGGCAATGGTTTTTGCCCGAGTGGATACCATGGGTAGGTCCTCTTCAGGGTGGGGATGATCAGCAGCCCAGCTCTTACCTTGAGCCAAGCGGGGCCCTGTGCCCTGCTCCGCGCCCTGCCCGCCCGAACTGCTGCTCCAGGCCTTGTTTCCCTGCTCCTGTTTCCCTACTCCCAGTCACCGGCGCTCCCCAGGGGCTGCTCTTCTGCCTGAGGGGGTCAGGCCCTTTGCCTCTGCCCACAGTGGGTCAGAGCTGCTGCTCCCCAGATGCTCTCACTCGCCGCACAGGGACAGGGGCTGGACTGACTCCCTCCCTCTCTCTCCATTTCTCTCTCTCGCCTTCTCTTCCTGGGTTTTGCTGAGGGTTTCCCTGAGGTCCATCAGCACAGAAAGGGTCCACCAGCATGATCCCTCGCTCTGCTGTCCCTCACCTCAGCACCTTCACCGAAATGGCCAAAACCTTGCCTAAAATGACCAAACCTTGCCACTTCCCCTCTCCTTATTTTCCATCCGCTTCCCACTGTAGGAAATGAAAACAGACCCTAAGAAGAGAGATAGTTTTGTATTTTGTCAGATTTATAGTTGACTGAATGGATCCTGTATGTATAGAATTAGCAATTCCTCAACTCACAGATCTTTCCTAATGCAGTACATGGCTAATGGAATGTCTGCCTACTGCCTTTTTAATTGCATTTAGATTTCCCTGCATTGTCGCTTTAGGCTGTTAGAGCATCTAGTCTATAGCAAAACAAATTATTTACCTATAAACAATCAACATGTAGCAGTACCTGCTAAATCTTGTAATATCTACAGAGAGCAGAATGCATCTGAAGGAAAAAGTCAAAGCTATTTTAATTAAGATTTAGGTATTAGAGCCATAAAATTTCAGATTCACTCCACCAGGAGCATTTTCAGTGATAAATGTTTCTCCAGTATGATACTTAGTTACATGAAATACTGATTTCATAACTAGATTTTATGATTTACCTTCTTAACTAGGGACAAAGTGTAGTTTTGTAACAGAGTACAAACTAAAAAGATCTTATGTGGAGGAGCTCTGCAGAGAGTTGGGTAAATGAAAGTAAATCCATCACTGCACGATACCACTCCATTTGCAGTCTGAGATTTCCAGCAACTTTGTTGGTGCCAATGTCAGCTTCTGCAAGATGATTTGCACTCTTATAGTTGATTTGCAGCCTCTTAGTGATAAACTCAATAGCTCTTTTCTCTGGGGAGTGCCACCCGCATATTTCCTGTGTGAACAATTTTGAGCCTTTCTCTGTATTAACCTTGCTGCACTTATATTTAATATCCTTGCTGGATATTACACTTGATTTGCTCTAGTCAGGCTCCTCAGCCAATTTAAACACTCTCAAAGAAAGCCTGGCACACAGCTGACAATTTTTTTTCCTGTTTAAGAATTTTATTTCACTAGTACCAGTTTATTCAGACAGGTCTGGGGCACTGAAAGGAACCAGAGGAAGACCTACCTTATTTAAGAAGGAGATCTCAGCTTGGCTGTCACAGCCTAGCAATGCTTTGTAGAATGTGTTTCCAGGCATGGTTATTATGCTCTTTCAACACCCCAGTGAAGTGAACGGCTATTTAGAACAACCAGCAGCTCTTGGTGTTATTAAGTAAGACAGCCAAACCTTCTTTATTGTGCTCATATTCATTCCTCCTCCTCCAATCCCTTCAAACTATTTTAATTCACAGGAAAGTACTTGAGAAGATATTTTCCCTGAGGGCAAACATGCCTAGCCATCAGCAAGCATGCTAACCCTGTGGCATCCCACTTTCCTGCAAACCCAGTATGCACCATCACACAACACCACATCTGGAACTGTTCAAGGCCAGGTTGGATGGGGCTTTGAGCAACCTGGTCCAGTGGCATGTGTCCCTGCCCATGGCCAGGGGGTTGTAACGAGATGACCTTTAAGGTCCTGTTCAACTCAAACCATTCTATGATTCTACAATTTTATGTTCTATCTCTGCTGCTGTTGAGTGGTTGCAATCTACTTTCCCTTCTGTGACTGCAAACGGGGTGACACTGCATTCTGAGTGCAGCAAAAGGTGCTGATCCTCACTTCCCAAACTAAACAGATATTCTGGTGTAACTTTAAAATATTTGAACTCCCAGTGTTTAGAAATCAGACAGAGGAAGGCCTACGATTTTGTCTTTCCGCATACTGAAATTGAAGAATTCTTTGCACAAAGCACAGTGAAAAAGCACAATGGACACTGAGCAAGCATGTACATCTGGCCTTATTTTCAGTCATAAAATATCAATGAGATGCCACACAGAGAGGACACTTTGATGCCTGATAAGTAATAGTTTTCTGCTATTTGCTGGGAAAGTGAATATGTTTGTTCTGATCCTAAATCTCCTCTTTATGCAAAATGTGCAGTGGGTTCACTGGGAAACATTTGCTTAAGATGCAGGGAAGGAGACTTCACTTTTGAGAAAGACAGCTCAGTGTTAAGAGTCCAGCTGTAGTTCAGAGCAAGGACTAAGAAAGCTGGAAAGCTGAAAGGACCATGGAATTTCCATGATAGTGCACTATCAGGGGAGATCTCTGTGCTGTTGGGGCACAATTATTCACAATTAGAAATCTGGAAAATAATTCTTTGGGGGTGGGATTAATCTGATGGCAGACTCAGAATAAAGCCTTGCTCTCTGACTGCCTGGATGTTGGGATTTGAGGTTCTCTCCAAATCATCTTCAAACATGAAAAAGGTGCAGTAGAAGAGTGAGTTAATTAACTCCTTCCTATTTATGAGCTGTTTGGAGACATCTTACTAAACCTTCAGCTGTACCTGATATTGAATATAATCTATGCATGTGAATAATGAATTGAAAACTGTCTTGGTTTAAATGATGATATGATGTAAATGAATGCTATTGTTTCCTTGTTGAAGGAAACTGAAGAGCAGTGTGGAAATAATATCGTATACACTTGAAAACTGAGAGAAAAATATTTGAGCAATCAAGCCAAGAAAATGATTTTCCAAGTACTCACAACAGTGAAGATGAATGCTTTATCATTTACTTGAAGCAAATATCAGGAGGAAAACTGACTCAAATAGAAAGTGTGAAAGCTTTGGGGGCAATCTCGCTTCCCGGCACATTGCAACCTTGGAGTGATGATGTCAAATGGACATAACAAAGATCATTAGTTTTATTTCTCCTCAGATACCCACAATGTCTCACTAGAAAAAAAATAAGTAGAATAATAAATACAAACTCCTCTCTCCCCCACTATGATGCTCCTGAATGCAGTGCACGTGGGGTGAGTAAACTGACCTCCTATCTGCTTTCTGGCATGAAGCAAAAACATTTATGAGAAAAGCTGAGGCCTAAAACTAGATTTAATTGTTGTACTTGCTAAACACCATCTCACAGAACAAGGGGAGATACCACTCAAAAAGCTGAAGACAAGCATGACATCTTTTGCCTAAACCTAATGCTGCTTCTGCACTTAACACTAAAAACAAATACAAAAGCTAACATACAGCCACTAAGAAATAATTTGACCCAGTAATTTGGAGGGGAAAATTAAAAATGTGTCCTACCACAATTCCGTATGGATTTGATGAGGACAAGTGTGTTTTAGTTCTTTTTAAAACCACCTTAGAAAAATTATAAATGTAAATCCCATAGAGTCCCTTCCCTTGCTCATTCCCCACCCATCCTGTCCCTTTATTTCCTACACCCATTTTTTAAGTAGTGTGTTTTGGAACCTGCATTTACAGGGCAGACGTTGCTGTCGGTGTGCGAAGGAAAAGCCCGGCTGCAGGGTGTGCATCAGGCAGCACAAGACCGGAACAGCTGAAGTAACAATCCAAGCTCCACTAGCAGGATCTCTGGGAGACCATAGTTTTGCTAATAACTAATGGAACACATTTTACTGCCTTAATCATCCCCTGGCATGCATTTCATTGCCATAGGTTGTGGTACTTCACAGCTGCAGCACAGGCCCACTCATACAACCGCAACCTACCTCAGAGCCTGCTCGTTAGCTCAGCAGTGGATCAGAAGGGTGCAGATACATGGACATTGTGCCCAGCACACTTGCCAGTGAGAAGTAATTTTCTTAATTAATCAGACTGGATTTTGATTAAAAGGTACCTGTGATTGATTGCATTTGATCCTTTTAACAAAAGACACAAACCAGGTTTTCTCTTAGTCTCTAAAAATTAATTGAAAAGACCCTGAAGAATAAAAATTCTTTTAGCTGTGGAAAGAAAATGCAGTTTCAAAATTGGTTCCACTCAGAATTGATGAAAGGAAAATTAAACCTTTTACTTACTAGAGATAACAAATGTGTTTTATTTGTGTTCGTCTTGTAAATATTTTTATTTTGAAGGATTTTTAATATTCACTTGAACTTTGTAAAATCTTAGTAAGAGACTGAAAATTATCAGGTCTTACTGTTGTCCAATTAATTTAATAGACTGATCAAAAATTACCCCAGCTGCTTAAATATGAAAGCAGTAATACTTATATTACTTTTCTGAAGTAATTTGCTTTACGTTCCACAAAAAGTGGAAATTTGAAATATGATGCAAAGTACAACTGCAAAGCAGGCAATCTGCAGGGCTAGAGGAAAATGAAGGTGGTTAAAAATAATGGTTTAGGAACCTACTTTACATTTATGGCTTAATTCCTCTCTGTTGGTGCTAGTAACAACAGAAAAGAGAAGGCTTTTGCTGTTTTCTTGCCAGTGGCTTTTCAAAGGTTTGAAAACTGTGCTAGGAAAAAAATATGTCAGAAGTTGAAGTTCCTGTAAGTGCAGCTAGAACTGAAATCAAAGTGATGTGAAAGTACACATGCAAGGAGATGGCATCCTGTCAGAGCCCTTCCAGCTTTTAAGTCAAAATGAAACAAAATAAAGAAGATGCCCCTGAGATTCTGCTCCACTGTGCACATTGTTTAGTGCTCTAAGTCTAGGGAGATGCTTCACATAATTATAGTCTGAGACATGGACTGTGTTGTTCAGGTTTCCATCTGGAGACTCAAGCACGTCTGGCAGTTTTTTCTGGGCTATGTCCTCTGCCCAGCCAGGGCACACACAGCTCCTGGAAACTGGGATGTGTGTTAGTTAGGCTTCTGACATCCCTATATTCCATTGCACTGGGGACTATCCACTGGGCAGTCTGATTGAAATAAAATCTCAACTGGAACACCCATTTTATAATTAAAAAAAAAAGTATTAATCCACGAAAAAGTTATCGTGGTGATGAGCTGAAGAGCTCTCCTTCCTCTCAGATCCGGGAACCTTCCTTGGGAGCACAAGCACACGGGCTATCAATGTCAGCAGCAATCCCATGTTGTGAGGGATCTCAGCAGATCGCAGTAGGAAAGCAAGGTCCTTGTGAGTCAGTATTTGGCTGAGAAGTTGCTTACAAATATCTCAACACTAATCTGTGTTGGAAAGTGTAATGGTTATTCAGCAACCCAGGCAGCACTCTCCAACCTGAACCACTTCGGAACCAGAAGGCGGGACATACCAAGAGGAATGCAAAGCTAAGGCCTGTTGGATTCTCTTAAAGATCTTCTACCAGCTTTTAGAAACAACAGTTTTTAGCTCCAAAGAGCTTGTTTTTCTACTTGTAACCCTAATAGCACAGGGTAGCTGAGTTTCTCCAGGATTCAGTGATGTATTCTGTGTAGCCAACAGCCGGGCTGTGTCATGGTGTGAAGTGCAGTGCTCGGGATGTCTGGATCACTGTAA
>NW_009970723.1:11093761-11094085 GCF_000747805.2 Chaetura pelagica
ATGAAGTCTCCCTCAGGGTGCTTGCTCCATCCTCAGTCGGGGCCTGGAGAAGCAGCTGTTGCAATACAAGCTACAACCACCTGCCAAGGTGACTCAAACCAGTGTAAAAACTCCGTGTCTGTTGTTTACGTGACCTGCAGCAGAATAAATGATAGCCTGTTTTGCACGGATTTCAAGTTCTCCATTGCTTCCCCAAGTGTGTACCCAAGAGGAAAGGGCGGGAGTTCCTGTAGTTGAGGGCTCAGCGCGGCACCTTCATTTCCCAGAGCACAGCAGCCCGGGAGCTGTGCCCAAGGCGGGAGGCAGGGCAGGCTCTGCTGCCCG
>NW_009970723.1:11094782-11095519 GCF_000747805.2 Chaetura pelagica
CCGGGACAGCCCTGTGCGGCACGTCGGTGGGTGCAGCCCCACCGCTTCGCCTGCTCTTCGGAGACCACCTTGTTCTACCCTCGCCGGGGAATGTAGGCGCCGAAGTCCGTGCTTGGACATGGTGCGGGTTCAGCCCCGCAGCGCCCGCAGCTGGTGCGGTGCGGAGGGACCTTCGCGGTGCTGCTCGGTTACGGGAGACAGCGTGTAAATCCCACCGGCTGTGAAATAACGTCACCAGAAGGGAAGAGAACTTGGTCTCGGAGGTTCCTGCTGTGAAATACGCCGGGAAAATCCACTAATTTCGGAAATGGGTTTGAATTCGGGAAGCGGTAGCGCTGGGGCAGCCCCGCCGCCGTGACACGCAGGAAAGCGGTCGGATGGGGTTGGCAGGAGCTGTGACAGGAGCCTGGTGATCCCGGTTCTTGTCAGCGTGTGGCACAGTCTTAGTTGTGCACCTGAGGAATGAGAGCAGGGACAGAGGTGGGAAAGGGAATGGGGGGCTCTGGTCCCATAGGGGCTTTGAAATGTTTTTTGGAATTATTATGTATTGCAGCAGTACCTGGAAATCTCAGTCTAGGTCCAGAAATACGGTGTGCTAGGTGTTGTATAAATGCAACATGGCATTGCTGCCCCAGGCAGATTATAATCTGCATATAAAGCAGTAAATGTGTATAGGCAGTTTTAGAGGAAAAGAAGTGGTTTTGCAGACTTTTATAGTGAGCTGCAGAGCAGCAGGA
>NW_009970723.1:11095596-11103212 GCF_000747805.2 Chaetura pelagica
CAGGAATAAATAATGAAGTGCAGGTGTGAAAATGCACAAAGGTGGGCATCACAGGCCAGTTGGAATGGGGAGGTGGTGACTGTGCTAACTGAAGTATGACAGGGAGGGAGAAGGCAGAACGGGCTTGTCTTGTGCTCCTGAAGGCTAAGGGAAGACCCTGTAGCAACCACATGTGAAATTATGAGAATTTGAAGGTGAGTTGGAATATGAAATGCTGCATTAAACAAGATCATACAAGAAATTTAAAAAGATTCAAGATGACACTGACCATTAAGCTTGAATGGAGACAGTCTTGTCTCCAGCAACGAAGGCTGAACACAGCAAGGATTACCTCTATACCCAGCTTAGCGTTATCTTAGCCTGATTTACTTTGAGTTGGTGCCTAAACATCATAAACAGAAGCCAGATAATCCAAGATTTGAAATTGAATACCAGGTCACAAAGAGGTGAATCAGTAAGTATGCTGCCTAGAAATATGAGATAATTGAGCTTGTGTTTACAGGTGAGGATACCAGAAATAAGAGGAACATACATGTGTTCAGTACAGAGTGATTAGGGTAAGAAAATTGTTTTACAAGAAAACCTTGCAGAAGAAATCGGAGAGGAATGAGGAGAGGACAGACTAGGAGAAATGAAGGACTAGCAGGACATCGGGAAGGGTGAGATTCACCCTTCAACACAGCCGTGGTGGCAGCAGCAGCTTAAGGCACGGGAGAAGTGCACACTGGTCCCGATTAGTGCCTTGAAAGCCAAAAAGTACTTAACTCAGAGCTGTGATAGAGTCAGGCTTGAGGAAGGAAAGGAATAAGGAGAGGTACTTCAGGGACTAGAAACAGCAGGCTCACTGAATTTACAGAAGAAAGGGAGAGGAAGCAGCAATTGGAGGGGCAAATGAGGCCAAGTATGGGTTTAATATGTGAATAAGGAAAACATGCCTTTATTGTGAGAATTGAAAAGGTACCTAAGAGTGAGAAACAAAGAGCAAGAGTAAGGAAGGTGATAAGAGCAGGATGGGGGAGATGAGGAGGTGGGATGTGACATTGGCATAAGTGCAAGTAGAAAACTTCTGCAACTGGGACACAGAAAAGGAGGTGACTGGGGATGGGGAAGGGGGGACCAGCCAAAGGCAGCTGGGGAGAAGAGGGTGAAGTTTTTCTTTGCCATTTTTCGCTTAGAATAATTAGGTGAAATTTTGTCAAGAGATAAAGTGGAGGTGGGATGAAGGAAAGATTTCAGGAAAAAGCCAAAAACAGTAAATAGTGGCTATGTTTATCAACATGGTTCAATTAAATGCAAAAAAACCAACATGAGACATTGGACATCAGCATGGAAAGAGGTACATCACTCAGGGATGAAAGAACATAGAATATGCAAGATCAGCAAGGGTACAATGAGGAAACAGTTAGTAACTACCATATATTAACTGTAGTAATCTCATCCCATCCCAGAATTTAATTATATCCTTCTCTTTTTGCTAGCCAGCATATTTAGCTTTTTGTGTCTGCTGACATTGGAACTGTATGTATTTGTGTAGCCAAATGTTTGTATCTTTACTAAAGCATTCTGAAAGCTAAAATATTAAAAAGGATGCAATGAGATTTAAAATTTTCCCTTCCTATCCATTCTTAGAATATTACATCCATTTTAATAAAGCGTATTGCAATCTCCCTATGTTTTACAGGAGGACAATTAGGAGAGTATCAGTTGTTATAATACAGCTAAAGTAAGACAAGTTCCTAGGTTAACGAAAAGTCACTAACAGCCATGGATATGGTCATAGCAACTTCTTGCAGTCCATTGCTGAGCCTTTGGCAATAATGAACAGGTAAATTGATATGGCAGAAGAGGGGTAGAAAAGTAATCAATAACTTCATGAAGCACTGCAGGTGGTGAAATTGAAAGATACCTTCTAGAAGATAAGTGTACCTACTGTTCACAGGGTGAGTGGCTTCTAGGAGGGAGAAAAAAAGGACAGCCCCATAGTGAGCCCCTTGCAAGAGCACAATTTCTCTGGAGATCATCCATTGCTATGTAAGCAAAGAACTTTTCGTAGGCATCAGCTACTGCTTAGGCTATAGGTGGGAAAATAATAGACTGCGTTTCTGCTTAGTAACTGTTCCTTGATCCTTGCAGCCCTCTGCACAAATTGCCTTCTCTTTTCAAGGGTCTGATTCAGCTAAGTGGAAGTGTTAGCACAAGTAATGACTTTCTGGGTAAGTAAGAATCTGCAGGAGCTGGCAAATCTCCAGGGCAGTCACCATGGGTTACAAGCAAACTGCAGGGAAAAGGTTGAGTTAACAAAAACCTGTGCAAAAATGGTCAAGTATTTTGGAACACATTTGCATATTCTGTTGTGTTACATTGGGATAACTTGCTGTTAGGTGGATCTGTGTAAGCTAGTAGCTTAATGCACAATTTCCTGTTGAAAACCAGTCCTGTAAAAGTGCTTTACAAACCTATTCAGTAGCAACTATAACAAAAATTAATATTTTTGTATAAAGCAAGCTTTAAGTAATCTTATTTCTATTTATTTCCATTTTTCAGTGACTTAAGTTAGCTGCTGTATTCAGTTATTTTTCTGTGTTACACTTGAAAGGTCCTCAAAGTGTATAAAGCAGCATGTTGCAGCTGGTTATGCTGCTGTAAGGTCAGAGACCTTACAACCATGATTTACCTAGTGGGCTGCAAAATCTTAGGACAGGATCTGTCCCTAGTGTTTTCCAACAGCAACCAGTCAGACCCCAGTCTTGGCTGGAGATTGTTACTGAAATGCAATTTAAAATAATTTTTAAATGAAGTAGCAACCAAGTAAAAAATAATTTTCTTGTATCAGAACTGAAAAGCTGAGTATCAATTGCCTAAGGACTCAACTAATGAAACCTTTGCTTATTTTTTTATCATTACTTGACTCACAATATTGGTTAAGGCTTTGTGAACAAAGTCAGTTGGTTTTCATTCTTTGTACTTTACACTGTTGCTATAACAAAGTCTTTTCTCCTGAAGCATATTAAAGAAAACCATTATCCACATTTCGCACAGACTCACTGGATGCACTTGGAAGGAAAACTTGCTCATGGCATAAGCAAACATATGTGCAGCCTGTGGTCTGCCAGGAATGAGAGCTGCAGTTCAGGATGGGTTAATTCCCTAGTGAAGACATTTGCAACAGCAGTTAAATGGGAGTAGAATCAAGTCCTTTGTAAAATACATTAAAAAATCAGAGGAATGCAGGAGAAATGTTATCAGCATGTAGCAGTCTGCCCAGCTAACAGTTTGCCTTATCTAATTACCTTTAATATAGTTGTATATTTATGAGTAATTCTTGCCTTAAATGACTGGTTCGTGCAGCTGCTCTGCTATTTTGTGATCTCCGACAACTGTGGGAAGTTTTATAGACCAGGTTAATCTTTGCAGTTAGCCTCTGGTCAAGACTAAGTATGTGGAATCCAGGGTTTCAGAGGTAGCCTTTCCTAGAGAAGTTTTTGAAAATTGCTTTCCCATCCTTTACCGTAGGAGAGGCTAAAGCAGGGCTGTGTGAGCACCAGTTGCCATAACAACGGGGACTGTTGCTGGCTTGGACCACAGCTGCAGTCTTCAGCTCTTATATTTACCAGGTATGCAGCAAGTTAAAAGCTCAACAGAAATTCATAAGCAAGCATTAGGTTTGTAAATGAATAACTTATTTTGTGAAGCAAATAGTTTCTTGTAAATTGGACTGCAGAGAACTATTTAATAAAAAACCTGTTCTAGGTTGAGAGCCAGGAATACATCAGTTTTGTCATGGGAGCATCAGTATCTCTTCATGCTCTTATGCCCATTTACTACTGTTCTTTTATTAAGGGGCTGGTATGTTTAAGAAATAATTATAGCAGTGATTGTAAGACGTGATCTTTTCAGGAGATAATCGTATTACAGTTTTACAGTAAAAGTGAATAAATACAGCCTTTTCCTGGACTGTAGACGTCTTACAGTAATTCCCTATTCCATATTAGTCCAGACCTTGGGTATAATTATATGCTATTTTCTAAAGGATCCCATTTTAATACTGTTTCTGGATTTTAATTATATGACCTCTGCCATTTCAGTTGTGTCTAGCTCTGCAGAGTGTGTGGTGCTAGAGGAAACCTTCCTAAATCACAGAAAAAGGAGAATAAAATTTGAAATATGGGATGTTTCATAGAGAAGGGGGAGAAAGCTTTTGGACCTAATTTTTGCCATCTAGCTTTCAGAAAGCAGGTTCTTACATGTCTGCTCAACTTTTTTACACCAACTTTGTGTGTGGACATTTATATGGATGGGTAACAGACTTCTTATATAAAAGAAATGTCCCTCATAGGGTTTGTGCAGGTGCTTTCATCTGCACAAGAGGAAGACTGGGTTCAAAGCCCTCTGAAAATCACTTTCTTAAAAGCATGATTTGGTAGGGCTATTCTTCAAAGGCTGTTCTTCCACCAAGCATGGAGGTAAGCAGAAGCAACAGAAAAGCCCAGAGACCCTGCAGCTTCAGAAGAGTTAAAAATTCCTATTTGCTTTAGGGACTTCTAGTCAAACTTCTCACAGCTTGTCTGCAGGAGAGGAGTGGGGACTGTTGCAGGATAGAAGGAAATAACACAGATAGGCTGCCCATCTTCTGCTGAAATGGAAAAAGAACAATTTTTGCTACATTTTTGCATCAGTCTATAGATTAAGGACTTATAAAGAACCTTAGATAATAACAGAGGAAAATAACAAAATTAAATGCTGTTTTGCACTATGGCCATTCTGAATAATTATATGCTTTGTGAGTGTTGCATGTATTTTATTCTGTTGATTCAGTAAAAAAACATTACTGATAATTAGTTGGCCCACGAGAACATACTAAGCAACCTCCCTCCACCCACCAGTTCTAAAAGCATTTTTAAATGAATATTAATATAAATATCAACTACCACATAAAAAGGAAGCAAGCAGAAATTCAGTAAAATTATCAGAGATAAGTGGGAGATCAGAAAATTGCTTCTATTATAAGCCTTCAGCTTGCTGTTTTGCGAGATGTATTGGATTCAATAGCTGAAAGAACTTGTTTAATGGGAGGTGGTGAGTGACATTTGGGTCACTACTGACTGCAGGGAGCCTCCTGACAGGTTGTGGTGTCTCAGGCAGGAGGAGCTGCCCTGGGCAGGAGGGGAGGGCAGGGTCTGGGAAAGGCTCTTCAGCTGCCTTCTTCCCTCAGCAGCCTCTTCGTTGCACTTTCTGCTTCTAGGATTCTCTCCAAGCACTGCCAAACGTGTTCAAAAGAATATTTAAAATATACAATGATAATTTTTTCATTAGGTCTCTTAGTGTGTGATTAATTCCCATTTAACTAATGGCCACACATCTTGCTAAATCCCTCCTGCAGTCTAAAGCAGACCTGCTAGGTTTGAATGCCCACAGGTTACCCCAGATTGGGCATTTAACCGTGGATAACATAAGTACCCTGGAAGGGTGACCTGCCTGAGCACTTGAATTGCATGAAAGGCTTTCCTGTCTGTCACGCTACCAGAAAGGAGAAAGGCCATTGAGCATCAATAGAGATGATTTGCAGGAGAGACGATTTGGAACCATTTCTCTGGGTAATTTTCCAGCTGAAAAAAAACCAACACAACAAATCCTTCCTGCAGCATTGAAATCTTTCATGAGAAAAGTCTTCTTAGTTCCTGCGAGCCAAAGAGCTGTCATTAACTACAGGAAGAGCTGTTGCCCTGTGCCTCTGCAGCAGTGGTGGGGAGGAGGGATGGGGAGAGAAGGTGAGTGTCTGAACGGGTTTGAGCAGGAAACCTGAACGGTGGGGTTTACCAGTGACAGGACCTGCCTGCAGGATGCTCAGAAGGAAATTGCTTTACAGAATCCTTCTGTAATCTTTTTTCTTGCAGAAAAAGCTCTCTTTTTATTTCTCCCCTGCTTCAGGAGATTTTTTTCTTTTCCTCAGGGATGAAGCTACACTTTCTGCCCAGTTCTAATCCTGTATTTTCCAGTTTAGGGATTGTATAGTTCAAAATTAATACTTAAAAATTGAGTTGACTTTAAGTGAAGACTCCAGCCAATGTCACAGTAGAGGTGTAGTGTATTTCATACAGAAAACAGATCAGTGTCCTTTACTTCATTGCTGATTGCTTAAAATTTCCAAAATTTCCACATTGAGCACATGTTGCTGTAACCCAGCATTTAAGGACATAAATCTGTCTTTTCTGTACCTGCAGTCAGGTACAGAAATATGTTTTTTTTAGTATAAACAGGACTGATCTTGCTAGTGCCACTTCTTTCTCAGGTATTCTGCAGTTTAAAGAATAAACAAATTCATTGCAATTTAAAAAATCTCACATGTAAAGTTGGGTTTTATCTTAAATCAAAATACAGCAATAGTTAAGACAGAATCTAAATGATGGAAGCCATTAGTGTATTGTAAGGCTTTTTGTTTGACTGGCATTAAGCAGCACTCTGTTCTAGATCCTGCAGATAGTATTTTGAAAGCTGTGTGATTGTGTGTGTTTCTCAGCAGTGGCTTTGCATGAAAAAAGTGGCCTGGTCCTTTCCTGTATGCAAATAAATAATGCATTCCTGTATCAATTTTATTATCTGATGTGTAAGTACTTCCCTAGGCTGTCACGCTGCCTTTTCGGTTTAGGGAAAACACAGGTTAAAAGTAAAACAAACTGATGAAAGGGTGAGTGATGTTTTACTGATTAGCTTGGACAGCTTTAGTCTGTGAGGTGGAATTTTCCATGTTAAGGTTTTCCTGAATCCACCCAGAGCCTCCAGATTGTTTCTGCATTGGTGTTTGCTTGACTGAGTGTAAATTTTAAGCAGCTGATGAAAAGAAGTAACACTGAACCTCTCATTCTTCCTGGAAGAGCATGGGTTCAGGCTGGCCTGTTCAGGTGGCTACTGAAGAGGAAAATAAGCACCTAAGCCTTCTATTGATTGACTGATGTATTTTTTTTCCCCCAGTTTCCTAGCAATGCATATGGTCATGTTTCTGTTTCTGTATATTTCATCTGGATATTGTCCTCTCCTTGTTTCCACATTGCAACTGTCACTCTGGTGAACTGCTAGAATATCCCAGGTGGGCCATCAAAGTTGTTTTTAGCACTTGCAGTGCTAACAGAACACATTTCTGCCACTTGCATGAGGCTGGTGCTTTCTGAGTGTTTATACTGTTTGTGGAAAAGATGAAAGAAATGTCATGGTTTTATCTAGTAGTTTGTTAACAGCCAATAATGTTAGGTTTTAACACAGCTACTGCCTTCCTTTTAGGATAAGCACTAATAATTTTTTCACTTGATGCAGATATCTTAAGCCAAGGCATTTTATGATCACAGTCATACTGTGAGCCAGTTAAAATACCAGTATCCTATCATATATTCATGGACTTTAAGGCTGGAAATGTCACTTGGCCATACAGCCCACTAGCATTTCCTGAATTAATTCCCATATGGAGCATACCTTTGGGACATTTAGGCTTAATTTACAGCTTTCCAGTGGCTGACATTTTGCCTAAAGATTTGTAAATTATGCCAATAGCTCATCAGTTGTTGTTCAAATACATGTCTAATGTCTTAACTGAAAAAATTAGCTTCAGTTTCCAGCTGCTGAAC
>NW_009970723.1:11103384-11105643 GCF_000747805.2 Chaetura pelagica
CATGTTCCATGTACAAATAGATGATTTTTGTAAGGATTTCTGTTTAGCCTGCCTAAATATTTTTGCTGCTCCTCAGTGTGTTTGATTGAAGTGATGTTACCTACTCATCTCAAAATTCCATGCATGGTTAGTTAGGCAATGAGAACAGTGATAATACCTTCAATTTCTTTGTTGGAAATTAGTCTAAAACATAATGAGTGATGTTTCATTACCACATCCTGAAGGGTCTGGAGCACAAGTCTGACAAGGAGCAGCTGAGGGAACTGGGGGTGATCAGTCTGGAGAAAAGGAGACTGAAGGGAGACCTTAGCACTCTCTGTGACTGCCTGAGGTTGGAGTGAGGGGGATTGGCCTCTTCTATCAAGAAAGAAATCATAGAACAAGAGGAAATGGGCTCAAGTTGTGCCAGGGGAGGTTTAGATTGGATATCGGGAACAATTTCTTCATGGAAAGGGTTGTCAGGCCGTGGCACAGGCTGCCCAGGGCAGTGGTGGAGTGAGTGCCCACTCCTGGAGGTGTGCAAAAGCCTGGTAGGTGTGGTGCTGAGGGATGTGGGAAAGCCCTGGAGCAGGTGGGGTTGGGTTAATGGTTGGACCTGATTATCTGAAAGGTCTTTTCCAACCAGAATGATCCTGTGATTCTGAGATGGAAAGACCGTGTGAATGTCTACAAATCTAAACCACTGTTCAGAACCTGTCCTCAAGCAGGGTGGGTAGATCTGTGGGAAGAATGGTTGAGGGAGGCCAGCCAGCAGTCTGGTGCTTGTTTGCAATCCTGCACAGTGTTTTCCTGTAATGGTGAAGGATAAAATAGGAACTGAGCCAAAAGCAGGCACCTTTGGGAAACAGGCTGACTTGACAGTTACCACCATGTGAGGTGTAGTGTGCATGGAGGGTGTTGCTTCTAAGGTGACTTTTTCATGGGCAGTACTGAAAAATAGCCTGTATCTTTCCATGTGGAGAACAGATCCCTGCACTGCCTATCCTTCTACAATGCAGTATTATAAAAAAAACCAACCCAACACTTCAGAGGTTTGCTGTTTGTCTGTTAATTTTTCACTTTGGAGGGATGAGGTTCTGTTTCTGACACATCATGTGGCACTGGTAAGTTGCTCAGTCCACTCCATCTTGTGATTTTCCCAGGCATAAAATGTACTCAGTCTTCAACTTTTTCCAAAATCTTGCCAATTTTTATTTCAAAATATAGTGAATATTGAGTTCTTTCCCATTCCAGTTATTAAAATTTGTATCTTCACCCATCAGACTTTTGTCTTTTTGCCATTAAGTCCTTCCCTAGCACCCTAATTACAGTTCTTTCAAGTTTTTTCCTGTCCTTCCCATATGGTCAGACCAATTCCCCCTTTTTCTGCTTCTGGAGTCTGTTTTGAGTGCTAAACATTGTCTTGAGCTTTTGACACGATTGCACATTGTTATGAGTGTTGTGTTGTCCTTTTCCTGTTTGGAATAAATATATATTTTATATTCACCTATAATTTCTTAGGTGTGGTTGCAGCACTGTTAAGTTTATTTACTAGATGGTTATACCATGATTCTGTATCATAATTTGGAATCAAAATACAGAAATGTGCAAAGATTTAGCATCTGCCTGTACCTGGGAAATGAGGCCATGTAAGAAATATCAAGGTTTGCAGCTTTAATGCTGCCCTTTTTATAAAATTCTACTTGTCTGCTGTAGTAGAAATCTTCATATTATAGCAGTAAATCTGATGAGACTTTCAGAACTACTTATCACATGCTTGTTTAAGCATGTGAAATTCCAGTTTTAAAATATGTTGGAAAATCCTTTTATCTAACAAAGCAGAGCCTCTTACCTCATTTCAAAACACCAATGGTATAAGAATTTTTTAAATACACAAATCTGTAAGACTCTTTTTCAATGCTCAGAAACTAAGTAGCAGGAAACAGGAAAATAAGCAAACCTTAGTAGTGCTTGGTCTCCCAGTTTTGCCAGGACTACAATGTGCTTAGAATAATTTAAAACCATTTAATCTAGTAATTGTGAGCCTGTTCTTTTTTGTACTGAATTTGAAATGTAATACCAGAATCTTACAAAAGAATATCATTCCATAAGGCTCCTGAGTGTGTGACAAAACCATGGGCCAGGTCAGGATCTAAGAGCTGGATTTGCCTTCTGCAATTAGCTAATGTATGAGCCCCATTGTCTTGCATAAATACACAATGTCCTCTTGTTTATCACCGACTTCCCTTAGCGCTGAAAGTAAAGGAGATACCTGCTGAA
>NW_009970723.1:11105690-11128677 GCF_000747805.2 Chaetura pelagica
AACTGAGAATGAAGAGGCTGTTTGTGCTCAAGGGTGAGCTGAGTTCAAATCAGCATCCCATGGAAGCGGGGAGGCAGGCACACTAGCCCCATGCTGGGCCATGGCTCAGCCCTGCCTGGGTCAGGTCAGCCTTGGAGGGACCTGCTGTGCATGGAGGGCTTCGTCTAAGGAGAACAGATCTCCTCCCCCTGCCTTGTCCCCAGCCTTGGGGGAGGCTCTTCTGTGGCATCTCTAAAAAGGGATTCCATGGAATTTTGGAGGCCGATACAGAACGTGTAGAAGATGAAAATACATTTGGTTTGTTTTGCTTCACCATATAAAATTAGTATTAAATTAGAGTTCTGACAAATAATTCTGGATTCTCTGAATGTCTGGGCATTAAATTTATTGTGTTATATTTGCTGATTCAATAAATACAAAACACTGTTTCTACAGACATTTTCTTGCTGCAGCAGGTCCTCCCTCTGCAGATCATCTGAATCCTTCATCCTGCCTTACAAACCCGTTCTCTGCTATGTCTGAAAGTTTCTGTATTCTTCTTTGTTAGGAAAAAAACCCATTGCCATTTTCCTGAGCATCTGGCCTCACCCCTAAGGCTTCTGCTTTGAAAGAAATGACATAAACGTTACTTGTGTCACAACCTCCATTCCATTAATTTTTGCTGGGACCTGTGCTGTCTTGTATTTCTGCAGCTGAAGTGCACACCAGCACTCAGGCCTGTAGATGCATTCTTTTCCCAAATATCAATAGTTTCAAATCAGGAAAGCAGATAGAGAAAACAGGTATTTCAGTGCTCTCTATACTAATTATTGCTCTGTAGCATTAAAAGCATTAAAGTGATGGTAACAAATGCACATTTTGTATGGAAGCAACTGCATGTTGTGATGAAATCGTTCATTTGTCTTTACCGAGTGTGAGAAACGTTTGTCGCGCCAATTAACAGGCCCACACAGATCCTTCAATGAAGCACAGTTTATTTACATTCTTGCAAGAATGGGTGACCTAAACAAGTAGGCACACACATAGTAAGGTGAATAACGGTTTATATTCCCTATTCCCGACGCAAATTTCCCTCCCGTTTCCCCACTGGCTGGGTACTCCAGGGTTTACAACCTATCCGATGCCTCAAATTATCCTACAAGTTTCCCGCCCCTGTTTACACATTCCATTCTAGCAGTTTACTTTTTACCTTTTAAGGTAAAATTTTTACTTTTCTTGCCCCCTGGGCTGTCTTCCCAATTAACAAATCTACTGGTGTCATCCTGCCCTGAGAGCAAGATAGAAGTGGCTTTGTTTGGTCTTATCTTGGGCCATAAATCCTTCTCCATGTTTAGATCCCCAGGTGGAACCCAATTCACTCCCTCAGTTTCTTGGGCCATAAACCACTTCTGGTGTCCTTAGAATATACAGATCTCTCACTTATCTCAAACAAACTATATATTTCTAACATTAGGATATAAACCAAACATGACATTATGTTTCTAACACTAGAATGCAAAAACAACACTACATTTCATTTCTAACACTGAGAAGACTCACAGAGTCCATTTTAGTGCAGTGTCTTATGCAGGCAGTTTCTAAAACAGCATCTAATGTGTTATTCATGAGATAACAGCCACAATAAAGAAAAAAGGGTGTTGCTGAACGAGAAAATTGAACCTTACTGGTTTGTTCATAGTCAATTCCAAAGGTACAAATTCAACATCCTAATCAACAGCTAACCACTTTAAACAAATACAGGTTTGTTATTCAGTACCAGAGCACATGATGGCACAGGGTCAGCAGCACTGGGTCATATCTAGAGCCTAGTAGTGTCAGAATCATGTCCTGCTTTGGGAGAATATTGTGACAAGCACACATGGAATATTTTTCTCCAGAAAGGTCTGATCCTTTTGGCTAAGATTAACTTTGCCTCTCTACTGTGAGGCTTCATACCCCTTCCGAATTGCTTGCCAGCATTAGCTATTGCAGCATTGTGGATTTTTGCCAGTCACAGACATTTTCAGATCAGTTTTGGATCTTAACAAGATACTGCTCTTTTGATGAGGTTTATGCAAATAGATCCAGGCAGATGCACCTTCTTCCCACCTGTGGGACCTGTAGGACCCTCCTAGATCTTTTCTCCCCTCTGTCTCTGTGCCAGCTGTCGATCCATGACACTATTTTGCTTTTTGTTCCAGTTTTGGTTTCACTATCTGAATTATGTCATTTTCCGTCTCTTCACATCAGCTTTATTTCCATACTTTACTTTCCATACTCTTTCAAAAGAGTTAAATCTTAAGCTTGAAAATTTCTTCTCATCTTCATGAGATAATCTTGTAAAGGATCATTTGAATTCCTAGGTGTAACCAGGCTGTATGAAGAGCCATGGCAGCATCTATGCACTGCTTCTTACTGATTTTGTCATCACTAGTGTTCTCATTATAAAACAGAAGAAATCAGAAATACATCTCCATTTTCCATTCCATGTTTTACATTTTCTTTGTCTTCTCTGTGATGAGAACCCTGTTTACTAAAGTGAACATCTTTCTCCCTCTTAATTTAAATGTTGGGATTTTTTTTTAAGATTCATGAACCATTATTTAGACATGCTTTATTTTGAATTAACGTAAGCTTGCAAATCTGTGAGCAACTTTTCAGAGTACAATTTTAAGTCTTATGTCTCCTAAATTACAAAATACCAGAGACATGCTGTCTGGGAATTTCTGAAAACTCATTCAAAATTTAAAAATTATTAGGATTGTAGACAACAGAACACATGTCAGCACGTATAAATAAGTCCCACAGAACATGGTGGGAGATGGGACTGGAAAGAGGGAGATGCTGAGAGAGAGATATTAGGGCATAAGTATGTTACAGCCAGCAGAAAATAAAGGGCATCACAGATGGATTTCTCTGAATGCATTGGTGGATTTCTTATCAGCTTTCCAAGTGACATGTAGGAACTGAAATATGCCTTTATTTACAGCTTATAATTCTGTTATGAAGTAAATTGTTATTTACAAAATGCATGTGTCCTTCCTGTGATTAATACAGGACTTAATAGTCTGAAACACAAAGAATCATGCTGATAGTAACTATGTTTAATAAATTAAGACAATTTTAAAGCAGGGACAGAAGTAAGCTCACAGAAGCATTGGTGTGTTGAGAGTCTTCCTTCTAAAAGCTGTTTTTGACATTTGCTTGGAGATACTGAATTTCTCATTACATTTACAGCAGAGGGAGTAGGAGGTTATCCCAGAAAGACTGGAAAAACTTGGTGTCCTACTGGCAGTCTGAATATTCAACATTAGAATAAACCATTAATTATGAGTACCAGCAGTTCTTGGAGAGTTTATTTAATTTATACTGTGTTTATGTGCCTCTATTTTTTGTTAGTAGTGACAATTTTCATGTTCTATTATCTATGTCTTTTTCTAGGAGTTGATACTTCCTTTAATGTGCCTGTTGTTGTCCACATAGGAGATGTATTTGAGACAGATTTGTCCTGTCCTCATATTTATATTTAGATATCTCTCATTTTAAGTAGCTTGCTGTTCATTACATATTGATATAATTGTAAAACTGTTCTTGAAACCCCTTACTTTAAATTGGGTAACAGCTGAAACATGCCCAGGTATCCTAGGAACTGATTTTTAGTTTTGATTTGTAAAATTCAATAACTACAATTGGTGTCTGTCCATATTAAGATTTCCCAGAACTTATGCATTTGGGAATTTTGAAAAAGGGGCAATAATTTAATGCCAGTATTTTAGTGGGGGAAAAAACTTGGGCAAATTTGTTTTTTTAAAATCTATTCAAAGTTTGAATTTAAAAATGCATAAAATGAAATATTATATGCACTGCCGTAATTTGGTCTAAATAATCAGATTTCTTAGTGGAAGATATTTGAGAAATAAAGTTTCTTTGTATAGCTTATTTGTAATCAGTCAGTCATATCACATCTTCCTCTGGGACAGCACCATGTTCAGAAGCCTCTGAGATACTGCTTTTTTCCTGTAATGCAACAGGAATCCTTAGTGAATCCAGGCTAAGTGGGTGAAACAAATGTATGGCCCCTGACACAGGGGTGGTTGGATGCAATGTGAATCTGTCTCCAGAGGATTTAGATCACTCAGCAAGGAAACTCAATGAGAAGAACAAGTGTAGGGGCAATGGGTGCAAACTGGAGCATAGAAGGTTCCATATAAATATCAGAAAAAACTTCTTTCCTGTGAGAGTGACAGAGCCCTGGGACAGGCTGCCCAGAGAGACTGAGGAGTCTCTTTCTCTGGAGACATTCAAAACCCACCCGGACACATTCCTGTGTAATGTGCTCTGGGTGACCCTGCTCTGGCAGGGGGGCTGGACTAGATGATCTTTTGAGGTCCCTTCCAACCCTTAAGATTCTGTGATTCTGTAGCTGGATGGATGGGATCTGGTTTTACTGGGGAGCACACCAAACTAAGCTGCTTTCTGCTGCTTGTTTTGATTCCTGGGCTGCCTCCCAAGCTGTACCAGTCCAACTGCCTGTGTCAGTGGGAAATGAATGAAGTCTAGGCATTGATTAAATTTTAAAATAACTTTTTTTTTTTTTTCCCTGCTGCTGCTGAAAAAGGCATTTGTCAAACTGCAGCCTAAAGGATTTCTATAGGGCTGGTAAGAAAATCAAAAGAGTCAGCTGGTCTGTGCAGCCTGGCAAGCTAGTGAAAAGGAAGACAACAGTAAGCAGTGCCATGGGAGAGCAAATTCTTTTAAGCATGTTTCTTGCTGGAATGATAGACTTAGACTTGTGAGAAGTGGGGCCATTGCTTGGGTATTCTTGAATCCATCGAGAGAGGAGTCGTTTATGTTCTTTATACATAAACCCGATCACATGCAACTCAATACTTGCCTCTTACCATCCGTTCCTCACCATAATGGGAACAGCCTGGCAGTCCCCCATGCCCTGACTACCATTCCCAAGGGAAAGGTCATCATCATATTGGTGGGGGTTTGATGATCCCCCAGAAATTCAGGTTTTGGGAATGGAGCTGTAAGAATATTCTAGGCTTACCGGTTCACTTAAAAATAAATCCATGGCTTGACAGAGCATTGTGATGGAGATGTGCTGTTTTCCCTGGCCTCAGGACGCCCACAGACTCTTGGCAGGGTTTGACCTGGCAAAGAACATAAGAATGAAAACAACATTGCTGGACCCATTTGTGTACATTTCTACTGAAGCTTTACAGTGAAAGGCTGAGGAGGTCATTTACCAAACCCATGCTGTTAGGATGATATAAATGTCTCAAAAGTTAGCTTGGTTTTAAAGGACACTGAGGCAAGAAGACCCTGAGCATTACTACCCTTCTAGCTTCCAAATTCTAGATTGAACAGGAGAAAGTTAACCTTTCTGTGTACTATGGCAAGCCCCAAACAACAATTAAAAGTATTTGCTATTTAAGAAGCAAATGTGTTCCTAATCTTTTATGTAACATCATCTGTGTTTTAAAATAAGAATTTTGGGTTATATATCAAGTCTATTACAGGTGTCATTTTATGAATTGCCAACAAATCTTGTGCCCTTACTTCCACTGCTAAGACATCCTCATTGTGTTTCCTGCTCAGTTGTTTGTACAAAGAGCAAGTCTCTGAAGCATTTAAACTGTTGCCCACTCTTTAAGTCACCTGTTTGCCAATGAAAAAGAAATCTATAAGTTTCTTAACTTAAGAATAGCAAACATATTTTGGAATAAAATGGAAAGACTTTCTGCACTGCTAGGATAGCCTAGTAGTGGTGACCAATAGGTCACACATACAAAGAAGTAGTGGTAGTGATTGTGGAAGGCTCAGATGTTGATACCTGGTTCATTTCTGACAAGTGTTGCAAAAAATGTCTCAACCCTCCAGTGCAGGATGCAACAAGGATGCTCAGGCTGCAAACTAACAGAAGACAGAAAAAAAAATGAACCAAATACACTGTTTTCAGGGCTGAGTTTTTTTCCCATCATCTTCCAGAAATGGACTGATACAATAATTATTTTTTTTCTGTGAGCGGCCAAAAGATGCAAGATGAACAATTGTTCTTGAACAAAGTGGCTTTTCAGCTGACAGATGCTTCTCCAGATGGCCAAAGGGACACATGGTGGAAAGTAATTTAGTAGGATGACTCCACAGAAGGAAAAACACGTCATTCATATATGTTTGAAACATCCAGGAGTCAATTAGTGGAATTAGTGTGTAATGCCTCCAGCACTCTGCATGTTCAAGGCTGTGCTCAAGCTTGTTCTCACAACTCCACTGCAAGGTGAAGCAGTAGACTACAGCATGACTCCTGACCCACACATGGCTAGTTGCCTCTCCATCTCCCTGCCTAGCTATTGATTTTGTCTGTGATATCAGCCTGTGCCACTTACTGTTCTGCATCAAGTCTTTTTTCTGCCTCTCATCTTGCCCTGTGAAGTGGCAGGAAGAGAGAAGACCAAAACCGCAAGTAAGTCTGAACTTCGAGAAGATGCGGGAGAGATGAGGTTTGCTCTTGTCTCATGTGAAGTTGCCCATCGATTTAGATTGGAGAACGACTTTAGTTTTTGTATCTAGCAGACAAGGCAGCTTCCAAGGACTGAATTATGATATCAATACTGGGGAAAGACATGCTAGAGTGTAGCCCTGTAGAAAAAGACCTGGGGGTACTCGTGGATAAGAAGCTGGACATGAGCCACCAATGTGCAATTGCACAGGAGGCCAAGCACATCCTGGGCTGCAGCAAAAGAAGTGTGGCCAGCAGATCGAGAGAGGTGATTCTGCCCCTCTGCTCTGCCCTGTGAGACCTCACCTGGAGTACTGCATCCAGATCTGGTGCCCCCAGCACGAGAAGGACATGGACCTGTTGGAGCACGTCCAGAGGAGGGCAATGGAAATGATCAGAGGGCTGGAGCACCTTTCTTATGAGGACAGGCTGAGGAAGAGAAGACTCTGGGGGGACCTTATAGCAATTTTCAGGAAATTGTAGAGGGCAATGAGGTCTCTCCTCAGCATCCTTATCTTCAGACTAAATAGCCCCAGCTCCCCCAGATGCTCCCCATAAGACTTGTTCTCAAGGCCCTTTACCAGTTTTGTTGCCCTTTGGACATGCTCTGGCACCTTGATGTCCTTCTTGTATTGAGGTGCCCAAAACAGGACACAGTACTTGAGGTGTGACCTCACCAATGCTGAGTACAGAGGGACAATTACCTCTCTGGTCCTGCTGGTCACACTATTTCTAATACAGGCCAGGATGCCATTGGCCTTCTTGGCCACCTGGGCACACTGCTGGCTCATATTCAGCTGTCTATCAACCAGAAGCCCCAGGTCCCTTTCTGCTGGGCAGCTTTCCAGCCACTCTTCCCAAGGCTGTAGCATTGCATGGGGTTGTTGTGGCTCAAGTGCAGGACCTGGCAATTGGCCTTGTTGAGCTTCATACAGTTGACATTGGCCCATCAATCTGTTCTGTCCGAGTCTCTGTAGAGCCTCCCTGTTCTCATGCACATCAACACTCCTTCCCAACTTGGTGTCATCTGCAAACTTACTGAGGTGCATTCTATCTCCTTGTCAATATTATTGATAAAGTTCTTAAGTGGTTCCAATACTGAGCCCTGAGGAACCCCACTTGTGACCAGCCTCCTGCTGGATTTAACTCCATTCACTACCATTCTCTGGGCCAGGCCATCCAGCCAGCGTTCTACCCAGCAGAGTGTATGCCCATCAAAGCCATGAGCAGCCAGATTTTTCATGAGAATGCTGTGGGAGACAGTGTCAGAGGCTTTATGGAAATCCATGTAGACAACATTCATTGTCTTTCCCTCACAGACCAGGTGGGTTATCTTGTCATAGATAGGACAAGAGGTTATGGTTTCAAGCTAGAGAAGGATAGACTTAGTTTGGACATGAGGAAAAAATTCTTTAATAGGAGGGTGGGGGATCACTGGAACAGGTTGCCTAGAGAGGTGGTGGAGGCCCCATCCCTGGAGACATTCAAGGTCAGGCTTGATGGGGCTCTGAGCAATCTGTTCTAGTGTGAGATGTCCCTGCTTATCATAGGGGGGGTTGGACTAGATGTCCTTTAGAGGTCCCTTCCAACCCAAGACATTCTGTGATTCTATTGTTTTTTAAAAATAAAACGTAGTGTAATACTTTAAAATTGCAACTCAAGCCTTTTCCTATTAAAAGAGTGGATAATTTAGCGCTCTTCTTCCTGACCACCACTGCCAGTTACCCTGTCTTAGGAAAACTCTACCACCATCTTCTGACAGCTCAGGGAAATGCAGTGACTGGTTTGTGCTTAGACTACTTCAGTGTTAGACAACTTTTGATATTTTAAATATCAAGACTTTAAATACTTGGTTGAAGCTTTATTGATTTCAGCCATTGCCTTTGCAAGCTGCTACTGATGTTGCTTTCTACTGATAAAGCAGCTTTTCTTACAGATTTCTGGGAAAGAATTAAGGAGTTGTCTTCCTTTTTAATACCCTTAAAACTGTGCTTGAATTCCCACCTGATACCTGGTGGAATGTTTGGGTGACACAGTGCACACTTCGAGTAGCAATGAATTGTGATTTCCTCATCTTTAGTTTTCCCTGTGATTTCTTGCTGCTTACTCCAGTTTTGATACCTGTGTTGCCAGTTAGTAAATCTTCCATTTTCTATTTGAATGTAAAGCTCAAATTGAACAGGAGCACTTGTTACAAATGAGCTCTGCCAAAAATAAAATTGAAAGCTACAGTCATTCATCCCACTTGCTCTTTCTGTATATGGATTTGAGACCCGATGTTGCAACCAGATGTTAGTGCTCTGCAGTCACTATAAATGACAACTGATTTTTATTAATACAATAAGATGAGAATTTTTTTTTAGACTGGCCAGTATAATATTGTACAATGCATGCCTTATCCACACAGCTAGAGCAGAAAACAAATGAAGCATTGATTTGATTACTGATAGTTGACACAGTATGACATAAATGTTTCCTGAATTTCTTTCCTCGACTTCTGATTTAAAAAAAATCTTCAAGGCCATAAATAGAGTAATCTCTCCAGCCATATCACAGTCATCTGTCATACATCTAACCCCTTTGTTTACCAGAACTGAGACAGATTTGAGGGAAGCCCCTCTGGGTCCTTAGTTAAACCCTTGGTCATACAAGCAGCTGTGTGTGTGGAGAAGCCAGAGGAGATCTGCAGGTGACCAAAAGGCTACTGATACGCTGCACTTATTAACCAGTTGTCCACATTTTTGGAGCCAGCATTCCAAAGAGCAGTGAACTGTAGGAGAAAGGCCAAATGATGGCAAGTGTGAGGATTAAGGTGACAAAAGGAGGGAGACTGCACACCCTGTAGCACCTTCCATGACTTGTGCTATCACAAAAAAAGTGGAGAAGTAGAGGGAAGCCACAGCTGCAGTTACACACTGCTCCTCTGTATTAATCACCCAATTTAATGTGTCCCTACTAGGTGTTCTGGAGGATGGAAAGTCAGCTCAGACAAGTATGGCTGCAGCATCAGCCACAGCTGGATTGCTGAACACCGAGAAGAGAAGCAACAGTGGTGCTCAGTGTTCATTCCCCATGGTCCATGGCACGGGAGCTACAACACAGAGGCAGAATGGCTTCAAAGCAGCAGAGGTAAGAGTGCAATTGTATTCCCTGACGCTCAGCACTAGCTTCAGCCAGGTCAAACTTATTTTTGTGACAGTCTTCCTCGCTGCAGTCTAACTGTATTTAATGCCTTGGGAGAAGAGAAAATAGCAGCACCACAACCACAGCCTGCTGGAGCCCAGCACCTCTGACAACATCTCATGCCTGAATGGCCACAAAACTAATGGTTTATTTGGCGATTGGAATAACACACACTTGTTACAGCAAAAAACCCCAACTCAGTCTAGTTGTGGCATGTGTTGTGCAAACTGTTTAATTATCTGAGAGGGAACGTGTTTTTTCTTAATTGCTGCTTTGCTTAAATTATGTGCACTGCACGAACCCAAGTTCATTCAAGGCTGGATCTGGATACAAAGCCTGAGAAGGTCAATAGGAGTCTTAAATAACTTCACTAGGCTTTGGATCAGACCCTCACCTACATTGTGGAAGGATCACCCAGTGTAAAAATAATGTACAAAACCCCAAGGCTTTATGTCTAGACCAAAGCCCAGACTCCTTCTCTCCTAGCTGCCCATCTTTCATAGGTTCCCACTTGCTGCCCTGTTTATGTAGCAGCTGCTGCAGAGGAAAGTAACCCAAAACCTACAGTTGCTTCCTCAGTTTCTCAGATGGGAAGATGTCTCAGCATGGTGTGTGGTGGAACTGCTACACCTACCCCGTAAGAGGCTGTCCCCTCATGGCAGTCACGTCCTTGAGAGGCAAAATTAAACCCAGGGAGTTTTTGAAAAATGAAAAAGGGAACTTCCCCTTTCCTTTGCTAACAAACAAACATTGGTAGATGTGTGTTTATTTTATACCTTCACTACACTGCCTTTGGCACTTCTGTAGCACAGAAATATTTCCTGGTGCCATGGATCCTGCTGTATTTTCACACAAGATACTGTAGCTCCAGACCTATAGGGACATATTTCACATCAGCATAAAGCCTAGGACCATGGCTTTGCTGTAAATGAAAAACAGCATAAATGTTCATTCAATAAATGCCTGTCATAGCATTTGCTCACAAAGAAGAATTAATTTGTCGGGTTGGATATGGTTGAACAGAACTAACGTAATTATTAATCCAATTTGCAAGAGATTTGGCCACACTTGAGAATTCTAGTGTGTACCTGACATATTGTTGGAGAAAATTGCTTGTCTAATGTTGTAAGCGATTGAAAAATTACTTCTGTGTTTAGATTTCCCAGGAAGCATGGGAAAATTCCCACAGCATATTAATAATGTGAATGTTGACTGTAAGGGGACTACTCAGTGAAGTGTGGATTCCTGACATCTGCAAAGTATGAAAGGAGTCCTAATACCAGTGAGGGCAAAATAATGGTCAAGCACCCCAAAAGCAAAGGTAATATCCAGATTATGTCACCGAGTGACAATAACCTGGTTTGATTTTCATTATATGTGTAGTCTTTGCAGACTCCTTGTGTGAACAGGAACATTGGGGGAATCAATAGCTGAGCAGCAGGGGTATTCAGGCTGCAGAAATCTGAAGTAATACACACCAGCAAATGTGATCCCCAGTTTTTGCCCACAGATTAATATGTACATTTTCATTCAGGTCAGGGGAAGTTCACTAGACATTATTCCACCTGTCATCGTTACCATGTAATTGATGATTAATTTACCTGACATTGTTTTCTTGTAAAAATGTCTCATGAAACACTGGAAATAAAATAATAAAAACCACCTAACTCAGCTCTGTGCCTCTATCAGCCCAGTTCTGAGTGTCCTTTGCTAGACTCAGCCAGTTTACTGTTATTAAACAGGATAGTGTGTTGCTTATCTCTGTATTTAACAGCTAAATGGGTCACAGTCTCCTTCCCACTCAGCTTTGCTTTTGGACACACACTCCTGTTCCTACACAGGTTGTAGTCAGCAGGTTTAATGCTCCAGTCACATAAGCCAGCCTCCTCTCACTCCATTTTGGCAATTATGTGAAATTTTAATTAACAAGCAAGAGAACTGTTAGACATTGGAATAATCCCCCAAGGGAAGTGTTGGATTCCCCTACATTGGACAATTTTAAAACTCAGCTTGAGAGGCTGCTGAGCCATCTCATATAAACTATACTATAACCTAGAAAGGTTGGACCAGATGATACTTGAGGTCCCTTCCAACATGGCATTCTATGATTCTATGGTTATGCCAAGAAAGACACAGACTAGGAAATGGAGAAGGATTGATTTAAGTGAACGATGTGTTTGCAAACCTCAGACTGACTTTTTAAAATACTTGAAAGCAATCTGATGAAGCTCTGACAGGTACATATTGAACTTGGGTCCTAACTGCAGGCAGAACTAAGTGTTATTTTGAAACTATATCTTCATGTAGGAAACATAAAAGAGTAGAGAAAATTCTGTCTCAGACATCACCCTCAACTCCCAGTGACATCAAAAGGAACATCTAATTTCTGCTTCTGGGCTGAAACCAGATTTATTTGCTCTGCTTTTTGGAACACACACGTGCAGAGATGGTAACGATGGCCAGGAGGGTTGATCCAAAGTCTACTGACATCCAGAACCTTTGCAGTGGTTATAAAAGCTTGCAGCCATGCAGAATGAGGAAGCTGCTCCACATGGCAGTACTGTGTGGTGAATGCTGGAGGCATTCTGTTTAGTAAACAGAACTTTCCAGAAGTTAGGAGGTAATTGTCAATGACTCTTTGTCCTGTCAGTGTGGAACTCACTTTACTGTTTAAAACTTTTACAGAGTAAATGGGACACACAGAAAATGTCTGCAAAAGAAGTCACTATTAATGTTACAAAAAGCATCAGACAAAGTGACAGAAGGAAAACAAAGAAATGTGTCAATTAATGAAGCAAAGCACAAGTGAGGATGGACCTAAGAATGCTTCGCTGCACTTTAAATGCCACCAGTTGCTGAAAATATGAAGATCTCCAAATATTCCATGTTGAATACAGCAGGGAGCTGCTGCTGAGTGCCTTCAGAGACATGTCTTGTAGAAACCAGCTGCAGACACTGTAGGATGTTCAGATGCCATTTTTCGTATGCCAAAATTCAAGCCATTTGGTTTTTACTAAGTCCTTTGTTATCTCTCTGTGCATGCCCTGCTCTGCATTGCTATTAGAATGAGGCTGAGTGATGAGAGGTACAGTTCATTGCAATTTAAAACAGTAAATTAACAAGGGAATCTGCATTTTTAGTTGTAAGTGGTTTCAAGTTGTGTGCACTCAAACCCACAGAGTTCCTTGAAAGCACTCGCTTTCATATATCTCAAACCCAGAGATCTCAGAGACATATAGGTGACTTCCACTAAATCTCTTTTGAACTACCTATATTGGTTATATATAGTAAAGTCATATAGTAACTTTTTTAATATCAATCTTTTAATGACTTAGCTTTATTTTCTCTATTGGCATAATTTAGATCTTCAAACCAGTAACTTTCATATTGATCAGTCTTACTTAAAATTCCTAGTCTTAGCTGACAGGTATGGTTCTGGCTAATTGCTTATTTTATACATGCCCCTTTAATTATGTTGAGGCCCAAACTGACTTGGAAAAAAATAATAATTAACATTACATGAAAATAACCATAAATCTTAAAACCATATTCCAATGACAGCTCCAAAAATTAACTTTATTTGATTGGATATAGTTGATTTGCTGTGAACAACTTACTTAATTGCATTGTAAGCATCCTGTATTATAGTACTTCATCTTTACCATAATTATACAGCTAAAAGTAATAGAAATGTTCAGTGCAGTAAAGCCCAGGAATTAATTCAACATAGTACTTCTTAATATAGGAGTAATAATACATATTCTTTGTGAGTTTGTACATTTATGAAGATAAAAGAAGTAAATTTAGTGGTCATATCAGTGATACATGAGTAATCTTAGAAGACCATAACTATTCAGGAGTTGTTCACAGCAAACAGGTGGTGTTGGGGAGAAACTCCACAGATGAACTGCAAGAAGTCCTTTTTACACATAGGCAAATAAGTATAAATAGCATTATGGGATTGAATCCTAATTTATTACATATTAGGATAATTTTAATAACTTGCTGCTAGGTGTGTGATAACTTAATGCTTCCCTTGGAGCACAACAACTCTATGCAATAGGGAATTGCTTATTAATTATCCTGTCACAAAGGCAAACTGAAATCCAGAGTCAGTGTGAGGTTTTTGCATACAGTGGCATATTTATAAGAAATACTTATTTTTAGATGTCCTAAAAAGGGGCAAAGAACTTATGCTAAGCTTTCTGCAGGTCATTGTGTTAACTGGTAAGTGATCTTGTGCTGCATGTTTACGTAGGAAAACTAAAAACTATTAAAAATAATGTTGTATGGGTTAGACAATGGCAGTCTGCTTATGTCCTTCCAAGTTGTGGCTCTCTGCGAACTTGCTGGCAACATCATAGTACAGGAAAGGACTTGACTAACTCTAACAATGAACAGTGACTGCATCAGCTCACTAATACTAATTTAGAAATAGGCATTTCTGGTGGCTGGGTACTGACCTAATCAAAAGCACACATTCAGGATTCTGCATTATTTGTGTAGAGCAGAAGATGAACCTGCTTCT
Organism: Chaetura pelagica; assembly: GCF_000747805.2. Classification (NCBI taxonomy): domain Eukaryota; kingdom Metazoa; phylum Chordata; class Aves; order Apodiformes; family Apodidae; genus Chaetura; species Chaetura pelagica. The sequence goes on from NW_009970723.1 coordinate 11,119,889, forward strand.
GTTTCAAATGATTTACTGGCAGAGAGTGCAGTATAAACCCATATGATACAGGAATGTTACAGAAAGCTATTAATGATGCTCTTGTGGGCCATGAAGATGATCAAAGGGCTGGAGCACCTGTGCTACAAAGACAGGCTGAGAGAGTTGGGGCTGTTCAGCCTGGAGAAGAGAAGGCTCTGGGGAGACCTTATAGCACCTTCCAGTACTTGAAGGGGCTACAGGAAAGCTGGGGAGGGGCTTTTCATCAGAGAAGATAGTGATAGGACAAGGGGTAATGGTTTTAAATTGAAAGAGGATAGATTTAAGTTGGATGTGAGGAAGAAATTCTTCACCATGAGGGTAGTAAGGTGCTGGAATAGGTTGCCTAGGGAGGTTGTTGTACCCCCTCCCTGGAGACGTTTAAGGCCAGGTTGGATGAGGCTTGTGCAGCCTGGTCTAGTGTGAGGTGTCCCTGCTCATAGCAGGGGGGTTGGAACCTGATGGTCTTTAAGGTCCCTTCCAACCTTAACTTTTCTGTGATTCTATGATTTTGAAGGAAGACAGAAGGGAAGGTTCATTGTCTATGAAGCTTTTTCACAGCTGCCTTGGGTGGATATCACATAAGGATGAGTAGATGCAAGAACAAAGGAGTCCTGGCAGTGAGATTATTTACTAGCTAAGAAATGACTTTGTACTTGTGTGCTGACCAGATGCATCTGATGGCTTGGGTCACACAACAGAGGAAAGCTTCCAGTGCTGCCCAGAGCATTGCTGTGAGAAATAGCCCCAGCTGCATGCAGGCAGTCAGCAGAGAGGTAGTTTCGAGTCTCACACTCAGAGTGTGAGGTGTGACAGGTTGGTTAGCAGGAGGTGGCCTTGGTGCATGATGATCTGGGCAGTACCACAGAACATGCTTATGTTGACTGCATCCCCCGTCAGGGTGGCATCTGTGGAGGCATGAAGGCTGACTGACCTGGGTGACTCCTCTCACTGCTTATGATAACTTTCCTGAGCTACTTCAAGATCCCATAAACCTGTTTATATCCTGAAAATTAACCTTAGGGCACTTCAAGACTGGATCCAAATTCTGTGGTAGAAACTGTCTAGTTACAAGCAACTTCATAAGCTCATGTCACCCATTACCGTTCTTATTCATCAGATGGTAACTGAAAATAAAAAACATTGTGTTGTAGGTGGCTTCTTAGTTCTTGATGTGTAAGCTTCCAATGACCTTAATAAAACTAAGAACATGTTGTGGAGATGTGGATCCTGCCTATTTGCATAGATAGGGTTATACTTATGTTTTATTTACTTGCTTTCTACTAGAGACAACCATCAGTGGAAACAACTAATTTGTTTATGAAATAACATACCACTCTCTGTAATTAAGGGTGACAGAATCTAGTCTGTGCTGCTTAAGACAATTTAAAGTTCTAAAAATAGATTCCTGTGTTGGTTTTGGTGGAAGAAGCAAGCTCAAAGAATCATCTGGACATCTTCATTCCAGGTGGCCTTCCTAGGAGTGAAGAGTCTTATTTACAGGGTCAGTTCTTTGTGTAGCATCTTTCAAACATAAATGGCTCAAACACAGGGAATAAAATAATCATATTAGAAGGCATAAACTTTTAGATAAAAGATGTGCACACATCTCTGTCATCTTATATGTTGGGATTTTTGAAATTGAATTTTCCCCAAAAGATACTATACCACCTAATTTGTTCCATATCCCTTGGCTGCACAAGAGGATTTCTAAAGCTACACTGAAGCAACACACTTTCTGCTGAAATGATTTGCCAACATTGGGTGAGTTTTTATGCTTTACCTGAGCTCAGGTTTTATGCAGAAACAAACTTACTTACTCCACAATTCCAACACAACACATAGATAGGATTTTCCTCTGATGTGCGTGTATGTATAAGATAAATTATCTGCCAGTATGTTGAGAAATGGGATCACTCAAAAGAAAGTGGACATTAGTTAAAGACACAGCAATGCCCTGTGCAGCACTGGAGGCTTTCCTCTGGTAATTGGTCCAAGCTATCAGGTGCCTCTGGTCAGCACATTGTTACAAAAGAATTTTTTAACTGGTTAGTTACTAATAGACATAATTTGGAAAGTTCATCTTTTCAATGACTCAGTGCAATTTTACCTTTGAATATTCCTTCACCTTGTCCCTTATGCTTCTTTCATGTATTTCATGACTTTACCATGACTCTATGACCTTGACTGAAAGAAACATAATTTTACTGTGTGACAGAAATTATCTTTTACTGAAAAAATAGGAAACTATAATTGTGTATGCAACATATGAATACTGGGTTAAACGTATTCTTGTTAGCTAAGTGACTAAGGTCCCATACAAACCAGAAAACAAGTATCTTTTATCCTCTGATATGTTCATATATAAACATATGAATATGCTCATGTGTGTGTGTGTGTGTGTACAGTGTGATGTCTTCAGTGAGTACTTCTGCAGTACAAGCATGGGGTTTTCTGAACCTTTCAGTTGTGTTTTTAATTATGACACCCAAGTATGAGATATTTTAATGTTTGAACTGAAATCGAATTTACACACCTTACGAAAAGAATGGGCTATATAATTTGTGTGCAGAACTGGTGTTTGAAAAAGTAGGTCTGGTTTTATTTGTAAGTGATGAATAATCTCTCCAAATTCAAACTAGACTAAGGAAGCATTTTTTTTTTGTACTCTTCATTTTATCTGCACATTATTGAAGATTGAACTTCAAAATCACAGATTCATTGGTGTTGGAAGGGACATCTAGAGATCATCTAGTCCCAGCTCCCCTGCTAAAGGGTTAGGGTTAGGGTTTTCCCTCATGTTCAGATAGAACTTCCTGTGTTCCAGTTTGTGCCCATTGTCCCTTGTCCTATTGCTGGGCACTGCTGAAAAGAACCTGACTCCATCCTCCTTACACTCACCCTTTAGATAGTTACAGACATCAATAAGGTCTCCTCTCAGCCTTCTCCTCTCCAGGCTCAGGAGTCCCAGCTTTCTCAGCCTTTTCTCGTAAGGGAGATGCTCCAATCCCCCAGTCATCTCTGTTGCCCTCTGCTGGACTTTCTCCAGTAGTTCCCTGTCTCTCTTGAACTGGGGAGCCCGGAGTTAGAACACAATATTCCAGTTGTGGCCTCACTAGGGCAGAATAAAGGGAAGGATGACCTCCCTTGACCTACCAGCCACACTCTTCCTAATGCATCCCAAGGTACCATTGGCCTTCTTGGCCGTGAGGGCACATTTCTGGCTCTTTGTCTACCAGGACTCTTAAGATCCTTCTTGGAGCTACTTTTCCAGCACATCAGCCCCTCACCTGTCCTGATGCATGGGGTTGTTCTGCACTGGGTGCAGTACCTTACATTTGCTCTTGTTAAATCTTACTAAGTTCCTTTTTGCCCAACTCTCCATCCTGTCCAGGTCATGCTGGGTGGCAGCACAGACCTCTGGTGTGTGAAAATGAAAATAAAGAACTTTTTTAAAGTGTCTGTTCACTCTGTGCATTTTACATTCCTGTGTTTGTTGTTGATTTATCTTTAAGAGCCAAGACCAAAGACTGCAAAGGTATAATGAATGGTTCCCACCCCCTTTCTTCATGGAATCAGAATATTTCTGTATCTGATGTTCTCAGGCTGTGGCTCTTGGATTGTGCTGTCACATCAAAGAAATGAAAATACATATATTCCACATAAGAAGTTTCTGTATTTGCCAAAGCAGGCTTAAATAGTAAAAAAATGAGAGGCATTATAGCTCTATAATTATGAACAGGAGAGTTTGTGGTTGCTGTCATGGCAGAAGTGGAAGAGACAGAATCCAAAGCATTTTCTCCACAAGGTGTCATGTTACTGGGGGGAGAGGGGAGACAAAGAACTCGGTTATAACTCAGAGCTGACTATAAATAGCAAATTGGGTATTTGCTGAGGTAATCCTTCCCTGTTACACAGCCTCAGGAAGGTCCCAGCTGAAGCACTCGGCTCTTTCTAATAGCTCCCTCTTAAGATCAGGAGGAGACCAGGAAAAGCCATTGGCAGCTTCGGAGGCACAGTCCTCTGGGAGAGCTCGAGGAAGCCTGTCTGCCCGGGGCAAAAGGCAAGCAGGCTTGTCTTCCTTTACATCCACTGGGAAGAACACAAGAAGAAATGGATGTAAGGGGAAGTTGGAAAAATTAATTCTAGAAAAGAAAAAATTTTGAGAATCACTTGACATCTTGTTTAGAAAGATTTTTAAGATCACAGTAGACAGAGATAACTTGTCTGGTCAACCAGTTCTTCACTTTGTATGTTATTCCACCATAAGCCACAGAAACACCAGTTCTACTGAATTTTCTGGAACCTCTTTTTCCCCAATAAGGTCTTCCCTAAGTAACCTATGAGCAAAAAAGGCATCTGACATTACAATATTAGTCTTGTACTACTCAGAGCTTATCCAAATATGACTCTGGGGAAGGGAGATACATTCTCATATCAGGCATGACACACTCATGTAATGAAAGCCCCACTTCTCCTTGGGTGGTAATGCCAACTGTTTGTCATTCATTGTCATTTTTAACAGTGGCACCCAGGAGATTGATTGCTCAGCTTACTGTGTGAGAACACAGACTGAGACACTGGTCTGAAAAGAGAGTCATTCTCTGCAACATGACATAGGAAGTATGATCAACAACAATAACAAAGGCTGGCTAATGAGAAGAAAGATTCCATACATTAGGAGTGTTCTGTTGGTGAGGAATGCTTTGAGATCAGCAAAAATCTGTATGGCATAGCAATAGACAGGGAAGGTGTATATTCAAATATTCAAAACCAAAACCATGTACTTCTGAATCATGGCAAACACTTCAGTGCTCAGATAGAAACCTGATTTAGTTAAAGAAGTCCCTGTGCACTACAGAGGGACTGGACTAGATATCCTTTAAAGGTCCCTTCCAACCCCACACGTTCTGATTCTATCATTCTGTAGGATTGGCTACAGGACATGCTATATTCAGCAGAAAGGCATTATCTAAAATGCTACTGTCAAAAATCAAGTGAGACAATGTATAGAGTCAATCCCAGTTAGGCTTCAGGATTTAGCTGTTTCCTCAGGCAGAAGCATTAAGCATTTCAGGTATGGCTGATACAGCTGTATGGTCTTCCTGCGCAAGATGCTACTAACACCTGCTGTGTTTGAGACCCTCCTGGAATGTGGTAAAATAAGTGTGCAACACTGCTACAAAGTTAAACAAATGAGAGAGGAGGATTAAAAAGTACCACAAGAGAGAGAAAAAAGCAAATCCTCCTTGGGGGCTTCACTGCTGCACACAGCAGGTACAAAAAGCTCTTTTTTATATGCACCCCAGTAACATACAAATACAGACACGACCTTAGTGAGGGCTCTGCATTAAGTCCCCATTAAAAGTGATAAATCTACAGTGTTTACAGCTTTCTGTGACACTAAAAAAAAATTATATATGAAATAATGACAAATTCTACTCAGCACCTCTGCAAAGATTAAAAGAAAATAAACCTGGTCATGTGGAAATAACAGCAGCCTAGCACAGCGCAGAAGAAAACAGAACAAAGCACCTGCTAGAGAAATTGCATGGCCCATACTAGCAGCAAAGCTGTTAACTGCCTGTTGAAAAGATCTGTGGTCTCCAGGACTCCAGCAGCAAAGGATGAGCAGCCAGCAGCCTCCTTCATGGCCAGCAGAATTAGCGAGGTAGGGAGAATAAAGGGGTCATGGTTTATTCTCCCTCTTTATTCAGTGCAGGTGTTGTATAAGGCAACTGGAATACATAGCTAATAAAAATGTCCTTGCTTCTATGGAAAACACAGGAGGGAGAAAATAGCTGCTGGGTTGTTTAACCTGTCCCATAAAAGTAAACTCGTAACTTTCACAGGTAGCACTTTTTTTTTTTTTTTTAAATTTACACTAAATTTTTAAGATATTTTACTTAGTGCCAGAAAGGAGTTGCTCTTGCAGAAATATCATCCCCATCCTAATTGCCTGTGCCTTGGGTGTTGTCTGTCAAGTCACTTGTTCTCTTTTGTTCTCCTTGATTCCTTGCCAAGATGCTGACACTGCAACTGATTTGTTTCCTGTGGAAAAGGAAGACTGGTACAAAGGAACAGCTTTCAGAAGTGCCGAAAGGCAAAAGGATTTGGGGACACATGAAAGCCACAGTCCAGTTGTAAAAACCCAAGGGGACCCTGCAAACAGGACACTTTGAATTTGGGGTCAAATGTTGCCTTGCAAGCAGAGTCCATGTTGCTGCAGAAGAGATGGAGGGGGAGAACTCATTGCAGGTGAAGCCCCCAGAGCAGTTGGGGTTTAATGGACTCCGTTCCTCTCATGCATCTGGGAAATATGTGCTGAGGTGACATTTCTAAAATGAAAATTTAGGAGGAGTTAAGTGATCTACAAGGCTGTGCACACCATGCATCCACTCTACTTTTCCATTCTGCTGTGAGGCAAATTTGGCCTCATATTTTGAAGAACTTGGTACACTATGATGTTTCAAAATTAAGCCTTCAGTGTCATCAGACCAAGCATCCCCCATTGCACTAGTGCCATCCCAGGTACCTCCTTTCTGGATTTTCTCGTGAAGAATGTGAAAAAGTAGCAGACAGAAATAAGATATGGTGGTCTAAGATGCCGTGGTTCAAGACCTCTCATTCTGTACCCTTATCTTCCTGGGGTTTTCAAGTCCTCCTATCTGATCCCGGATTGCCTGTGCATATTATCCAGAGGTCAAGGCCATGCTCATGCCCAGCCGTAAACTAATTACAAAGTTGTATAATTAATGTAGAATAAAAAATGAGCTTATTCACTAGAAAATACACTAGTTAACACCTGCCACTTCACCAGGATAAAATTTAAGATTTATTTGCAATACCTGCTGGCACAGAAAAACTCAGCAAACACTAAAACACAAGAAATACTCTTAATTTTAACAGTAGAAGTAGGATGTTGATAAGCAAAAAAGAAACAGAGAGAGTATAATAGCTTTTCTTTTCTTTCTGGAGGATTGAATATTGTTTAAGTCCTGAGCAAGAACAGTGGAATGCTTCTGTAAATCCATCCTTGCTAGAGTGTTTGAAACAAGCAGTTTTATATTCCTGTGGGCGTCTGCTTATGAAAAACATAGGGTTGAAGGAGAAGGAAAGCAAGCGGTGTCAGAGGCCAAGACTGAGCCAGTTGTATTGATTGGCCTTACTTGCACATTCTTGCATTATAGTCAGTATTGTTCAGCTTTAATTTAATTTCCATTAACCTTTGCAAAACACCCACATATTTGGATACAGCAAAATATGTCTTGGGTATTACTGCATGGATAGAAAGAACAATTTGCTCACACTCAAAAAGCAGCTTAAGAAAAGGCACCATAGCTAATTAGCCACCTGTTCTTTATCAGCTATGAGGAGCTGTCAAATGCAAAAGGCATGAAAATATTTATGTCCATTCATATCTGCTCACACCAGAAACAAAACTATTGGGTTTGTTCATGCAAAGCTGGTAGAACTTTCCAGGTCATGCTCAGCAAATTGCTTAATGTTCCATTGCCTGACTCAAGGGCTGAAGGGCTGATTTAATCCTAAAACAGGAGGTGCTGAGTTTTGCCCATGTCCATAAAAAAGCTGTGGCATCTACCTTAAAATTCTTTCCCCCCGCCCCAGACATTTTTCCCCACTTCATTCAGAGGATTAATATGACATAATTTTTGCAGCATGTTATTAGGCAAGTCATTATATAATAGAGAGCATAATTTTACCAATTCAGATGTGGACCTGGGGAAGCTAAAGGTTCATGATCAGAACTGTCAAGCACAGGAGCAAAATTTCTTCTCATTGATTCACTCTGCAGCTACAACCCCACACAAGTAGTATCATCACCTCTGAGAGCCATTTGGATATATGGAATTCAATATTAATGGACAGGTATAACACTGTGCAAATGATATTGATTATTCATGTTTCCAAATTAAAACCATCTTTCAGATGAACAAAAATATTTTAAATCATTGCTGAGAAAAGTATTTTACACCCATTCCTGGAATGCAATACTTTACTACTCTCGCTGGGATTTCACACCTAGCAAATACAGGTTTTATGTCCCTTGACTGTCGTTGATATCATGGCAATCTTTTGACAGTTTGGAAGAACAATTAATGAAATACAACAGATTAACTTCCAGAATATGTACTGGGCCACATTTCCCAGCAGGCATGCAGTGGAAATCCCTGCTTATCTGTCTGCATGTGTTTTCTTACAATGCAGTAATTACTTGCATCCATGGTAAGAAAGCAGCTTCTAAAGCCTGCACTATATAGGTATTTTTCAATTCCCTCTAATAATCTCTCACTGGCATTCCATATTACAAGTGCATTTTTATCACGAGGTGAATCTACTCTGCTAAATCACTTTTCTCCAGTACTTGCTCCTAGATGCTAGTCCCAGACCATCTGCATTATACATATGCACATGTGCATGTTCACTGCCAGTCAACATGGGAATGAAACAACCAGTTCCCTCTGCAATAAAACTGGGCTTTGGCCCAGGAGCTGCTCCTTGAGGTGTTCCTAACTGTGTCTCTCTCCCTTTGCCCTACAGAGAGCTCTGCCACCCCACAGACCTCCCAGCCTGGCACAGACACCTCTGTGATATGCCTCAGGGCATGTCTGAGAGAGCATCAGCAGCATGTAATGAACAGCTCTTGTGAGCTGCACAGCAATCCATTAATTTCTCTGAGGAAGGTGTTTTCACACATTGTGAAAGCCCATTCCTATCAGCTCCTCCTTTCCAGCTTCCTGGGGAACACC
>NW_009970723.1:11129030-11134075 GCF_000747805.2 Chaetura pelagica
ATTTTAACTGCCAGCCCTCCAGGCCAATGTACCAGACTGAACCTTCAGTATGATTTCCAGGGTCTAAGGAAACACAGCTTATATGCACAGCCAAGAATTTCTTGTTAGCCTAGTAAAGATATTAACAGTTCAATAAAATAATTACTATCTGTCCAGTTAAAAAAAACTATATACTAATACTGAAAGTCCAAATTGTCCAGTTATTAGAGTCCATTCCCAGAAGGACACCCACTGCTCAGCATCCACACCATTGTCAGGGACTGTCTTCATCCTGCCTAGCCCCTCTGTGTTCTAGGGTCAATGGCACCAGTCTGCACCAAGAAGGGAGGGGGAAGCCTGAAAGGAAAATGACATTAATGTTCACAGTTCATAGTTTTCCACCTCATCTTCTCCAGGAGGAATATGGCACTGCTGCTGATGAGCTTCTTCCTTCTCACTCTGGGTCTTTCTGGTGTAATTTTTGTATGTTTTCTAACACAGACTGTTTACTTGCTCTATTCTCATTGGTTTGCAATTCCATATTCCATCTGAATTCGCTATTTACAGCATATTTAACTTACGTTGGAGGCTTACTGTTTGTTATCCCTTTAACAGGTTTAACCCATTCCACAGGGCTGTTCTCCTCAAGTGACTAATAACTGACCACGTGTGACTTGTGCTTACAGGTCTGGCACCTTTAGGATCAGTCTGCATTTGGTGACTCCTGGCAGTTCATGTCTCTGGCAACAGCCTGCCCATAAACTGGCTTCCCTAGGATAAATGGCTGCTCTACTGGTCAGGATTAACATCTCCAGCTCCTCTAGGGAGACTTTGTTCAAGAGTAGGAGTCAGGTTTTGGAAAGACAATAGACAACACCAAAGTTTCTTTGACTTGGACTTGAGCACTAAGTACAGCAGTGGCAGAAGCACCAAAAAGCAGTTGCAATGGTGAGTCCAACAGCAGCAGTGGTGGGCAGCATATTCTTCCACCAAGGGGATGTCAGTGTGGGGAGTGCACAGACAATTTTTGAGGAGGCTGCTGGAGCAGTCAGTTGTCACACATGAGACAGGAAAGTGCCACACATGGCACACAAGAAAAGGCCAAGTGGTGAGATGGTGAAAAGATAGCTGGATTCAGACCAACCCAAGCTCCATGGTTATGCAATCTGGATGCAACTGGCCTGCTCTAAAAGGGACCAACCCTGAGATTCTGAAGACAAGCTACAATAGGCCTGATGCCTCCAGAGGTGTATCTACCAGCTGCCCATGGCCAAATTTGAATCTGGACAGAATGTGAATTAAGGAGAGTTCACATGGTACTCCTCACATGAAAGGCAAAGGTTTTAATTTATCTCAAGTGTTAGAATGGGTAATGTCTGAGTTACTTTTAAATTTATACCTCAGAAAACCAATAAATTAATCCTTAAAGACAGACCATGTGTTAACCCTTTTTGATCAAAGTGACTAGCACAATTCATGTAATTTGATTTAGGAGGACATTTTGATGGCAGATCCAGATATCTCTGATGTAGTCCTGTTTGTTTATAGAGAGTATACAAATTTAGGTTGCCCTGGCCACACCAGGATGCAAGCAGTGGGAGATAATTTCTCTAATGTCTCCAAGCACTTCTGTGATCAACATCTTCTGGGAAGTTCTGGAACCTTACCTGCCAGCTAAGAGTAGGAATTTTAAGTAAGACTGATCAATATGTCAGTTCCTTCTCCTAGTCACATCAGCACTGCTTCTCTGACTCAACATCCTTTAAGTTAAGCACAGCTTGTGACAGAAGCAAGTGATCCACACTCAGTCTCTATGTCCTCCCTGTAAAATCATACAGTGATTCATAATTTGCCTTTTTCATACATCAGATAACATTCCAATGGTGGTTCAAGCACACAAATTACATTGCAAAGCAATGAGAAGTTACCCTTGCAATGGTCAGACAACCTGTCTCTAGTGGGAGGTTGGTCATTCAGACTGAAGGAGTTGTAAATTCTCAAATGTATTTGATTACTGGTGGTTATCCACTTAGATTAAAAGAGAAGTTTTTCCTACTGTCTCAAGCACGTTATGTTCCAGAACTCCACTGTCATAGGTATTAATAACTGAAGGCTTTTATTTTGGATGCTTTTGAGGCAGGTGGAAGGCTGCTCTAAAAAAAGAGGTACTGCTGGTTCTTATTAATCACATTAATCATCACCTTATGGACCACACCAATTTTATTTTTTTTCTTTCTTACTAACTCAGGATATCCTGATTTATGTCTCTTCAAATCTTTGAACTTTTTCTCTGCAAATGGTGTTTATCCCACACATCTGAATAGTAAGTGCCACTGAATTCTTAGTTATATTTCTGTCCTCTCAAAACCTACTGTAGATTTGCTTGAGCAAACCCAGGTGACCACTTTTTCAACATGATCAATCAGACTCTGCTCTCAGACTGCCTGTCAGTTTTCCAGACAAGTAATAGCACCTTCTACTTCTGCTTGGTATTTGGGATGTCTCTGAGATAAAAAGAAACAATGATTTCCTTCTTCAAATGACAGACAAGTTCAAGCTTTGCTTAGCCACACCAATGCAATCTGGTATGAATTGTTTCAACTCTATTATTTTCTTCCATATATTTAAAATAACAGTTCAAAACTCATGGGGAATAGGCCTAAGTGGCATCTTTCTTCCTCCATTGACTGACTACTTTGATTGCACCTACCAAAGTTAAGTTTTGAAACAAGTGACACTGATTTTGACTTATACTAAGACCATTGCATAACATGCTGTCTGCTTTATTAGCATAAAATTGCACATTCTCATTAATCCCTCAGTTTTGCCAATGGAGTATAAGGTGAATTAATTGTGGGCAAAAATCAGTGGGTCTGCATATTTTTGAGGGTTTTGTTTATATAATTTTATACAATATAAAAATAAATTACTTTTCTGCATGTTCACAAATGAAAACAGCCTCTTTCTTTATTAATTCAACATGTATTATGCTGCTGCTGTTCTCCCACGATGGTCTATAATCCAGAAGAAATCATGCTGCTTTACCACAAATTAGTATGAAAGTAGAAAGCTCCACTAATGCAGGTTTGATTTTCTTCCCTTTTCATTACTTTCAAATTTCAAAACAGGTTAAAACCAGCACTTGAACTGACACAGTTAGAGTTCCTGAATATAAAGCAGCTTTAGATTTTTCCAAATTGGTAGAAATTGGAGAATTCTTTCCTGTCATCTGACAGTTCCACTCACACAATTCATGTGGAGATCAAACAAAAGCTTAGCTGAGTTATTCTTTTTACTCCCAGGAGTATAGAAACTTTGGATTTGCTAGTGGCTGAAGAAATGACACAATGCAATCGGCAGAGATGCAGAAACACATATATCACACCAAAATTGACACAGGAAAATGTGAAGATAAGTGAAATAGAGGAGAATGGAACAGGGGAACTCTGTCTGTTATTACTGGCTGAATTTCTTTTAAGATCCTTTGCACAGAAGCACATAACTGCTCTTAAATAGTGCAGAATTAACTTCCTAGACACTTATTTTCAGTTCTTGCTCTATGCCAGGTGTTAGGACATTTGATGCACAGAGACAGTAAGATTTTATTTATGAATCCAGGGGCAAGACTGACAAATCCTAGCTATGTTACTCCAATTGCATTTCCAGTAGAAACTGAGTTGGATGAGTTAAACTGATTTCGGTCTTGTCTATCCATTTTGCTCTACTGACATTTTGAAAAGGTCCCCGGAGCTGTGTTACAATACTTCTGGTACGGAATTACCCTTCTCTTTCTGAGCTCCGTAAATAGTGCTGCCGTCCCTGGATGTCCCTGCCCCCCTTTCCAGAGACTTGGACTGCTTGGTTGGCCTTGTCCCTTAAGTGTTGTCAGTATCTTTAGGTGTATAATATCTACCTCCCATGATCAGCCTCTCCATCTAGTTGTTCAATGGACATATGGCTTCTACTACTATGCTGGGGTTGTTTTGCTTATCTTCAATTTTCGTCATGAAAGTCCTATGGCATGGCACCACTGCAAAGTTGGTCCAAACATAGAACCTCATCTCAAACTTATCCCTAATGCAACATAAAAACAATGTTCCAGGATAATGTGTGTTATAGGATGGCATCCTCTCAGGTGGACCTTAAACTGCCTAAAGTTTGAGTAAAGGATCATTAGTGCATGGGGTGAGCACTGGTGGCACAAGGTGACTCACCATGGTCATTTGTGCCCAGATGGCCCAGCACACGTATGAATGCAACCTGTAGCAGTGCAGGACTGAATGAAGGCCCTGAGACAGACTTGCAGGACAGTTAAAACAAATAATGAACATTTTAGCCATTCCTAAGTCATTGTTCTCTGCTACTGTGAGGATCCGAACTGTGTTCTGTTGTGGGACAGGGACATCATGCCAACATAAAGGAGTGCCTCCATGGAGGGAGAACATGAGCATCCCTATCATACAAGGGCAGTTTGGGTCATCTGAGGACAAAGGCAACCATGATGCTTAGGCTGCTGTTGGCAAGGATGGCCAGAGAAGTCTCCCATGAACCCTAACGTTGCTTTGCCTCACACAACCTCTCTAGGATCCAAGGAGATGATGGTATGAGTGCTTTCCACATTCCCTTTGTAAGAGGGAATGTTTTATAGATACTTGTCAGCCATATTCCCAGTTTGGAAACCAAGACCACTGGCCTTCATGAACCATGCTCTGAGAAGGGCAGTTTTGGTTTTCCGTGTCACAGACATGCATAAATCCCACCTCACATGTCAGGGTTGTCTTTTATTTTTGCCTTTATGCCGCATTATTGCTTTGCTCTTCTGGATACTTCACAAGATCCTTAGCAAACGCCCAGAACTGAACTTTGTTTGTTCCATCCCCACCCAGCAAGTAGATTCTCCCCCAGCCTCCTGCCTGCCCTGCTCAGAGAAACAAAGAGCCTCCTGGCCCTTCTCCTCTGCTTCTCATCCAACTGCCTCAGAGAAGCCTGGCCTTCTGTCCCTTCCCCCTTGCCTCCTGACCTTCCTTCTCTGAAGCTTTACCTTCTTGATTTTGGCTTTCTCTTTC
>NW_009970723.1:11134216-11139921 GCF_000747805.2 Chaetura pelagica
TTCAAGTCAAACATACCCAGTTAGACGACAAAAAGCCCAAGAAAGAAAACAAAGGCACAAACATGGAACCAGTAGACTTGGTTACAAAAATCATGCAAGAATACACAACAGGATAGTGGTTAGCACCTTCTCTGACTCCTCTTAAAACTGTCAGCCATAGCTGATGATGTATCTGTTAATTACCAAAACTCTGCTATGGGTAGGAAGACAAATCTGAATGCTAACTAGATATAGTAAAGAAAATGTACCTTTGTGCTTAGAATCAATTCCTTGCTAAAGAAGCAAGTTTTTTTTCTGTTTAAGACCTACTAGGATTGTTGCTGACAATTGCTACAGCCTTTTGTTTCTTGTTCATTATTGGCTTATTATTATTTTTTGTCTAACAATAGTTCATATTTCCTTTTTCTGCCATAATTTGTATGTGAGGTGCTTTCACACTCACACAGCTGGCTCCATTATCTTTCTGACTGCAAATTATTAGATGGAAGAGCTTAATTTCTAGATATTGGCTGGAGATATAATGGTTGATCCTTAGCAGCAAGGATGAAAAGACACGGAAGGAGATGGAGAAAATGAGGTTTATATAATTTTAAAGTGTTAACAGTGGTCAGCACTATCTCCCAGAACATGGTATAGCAGGTTCCATAAGCATATTTTGCAAATCCTAGTTTAAAACAGTAATGTTGACACAGGTCCTGGAGTGGAGCAGATTTTATTAACATGAGCAATGCATTACGTGGTTACAGTTACCCTAAGATCTAAAGTGTGACTCATTTTTGTATTCTGCATTGATCTTGGGCAGAGTTGTACATCTCAGCTGAAAACTTATTTAGTATTCTGCATGCTATTTCCATTTTGTAATAGCTCAGGAGCATCTGTGAAGCAGCTTAGGAAGAGAAGGTCCTTTCATTATTTCTGAGTTTAAATCTATCACATTCAAATACTTTTACTGTTCATAGCTGATCATAAACAGATCAAAATAGTGACAAAAAATTGACAGAAAATAAGTTGCAGTTCTATTCATAAAGACAATGGATACAGTCATCTTGACACTTTCTACTTAATTCTCACACATTAACAAAAACTTCAGTCCATGCAATTCCAAAGAAATGCTATTAAAGACATATATGAGATTGTGAAACAATGAAAACAAGCAAACAAACAAAAAAAGAAATGTGCTGCCTATCTGAACTTCTTTCACAGTTTAGCAAAAAGTGGATTTGCCACTCTATAAACTCCACTGGGAGAAGCTGGGAGCATGCACTTACAAACAGATCTGTTGGGTTTTTTTTACAAGGTACTCTGTTATGGAGGGGCCACACAACAAAGCTACAGCATACGCCATCAAGGACTTTCTGTTTTGCTGTCAGCATCACCTATACCTTGCTGTCCACTCTAGCAGCGTGCTTGGTTTCTGTCAGTCTTTTCCACTGGAAATGACTCATGACACATTTCCCTTCTCCCAGCCTTTGTGATATTGTCTGAAGTAAGTGCTGCCCCTGAGGCAGAAAAAAGCAGGGTAAGAGGGAAAATCACCCACCACCACTGCTATGGTTGGTGCCACCCAAGAAGACAGGCTGCAGATTCACCAGGAGCGAAGGCTGCTGCTCAAAGTCCACAAGGAACGAAATATCTTCAACTGTTCATGGGAAAGTTTTCTACTGACAAGCGTATTTCCTGTTTAGTTTACATTGTGCTTAATGTCTGAGGCTAGGTGAGGTAATGTGCTGGGAAAGGAATATTCTCAGCATAATCACTGGTTTATTAAAGCAATGATGTAAAGGCACAGTTTGCCATCTACATTCAGATGAAAGATGAGATCCTTCTAGCATGAAGAGATCAACATTTTCTTATGTGTGGGTGCCACAACCCACACAGCCATAGTATTTTGAAGGACTACAGTCTAAATAGGTCATACTTCGTTCAGGAAGAAGACGACATGGGTTCCAAGTACCCAGTAATGTGGTTAGCACATGGAAATGCAAAAACCTTCTGGCTTTCTTAGGATGCTTCCTTCTCCAGTTTGCATTGCTGTTGGGGGAGGTGTTACAGTTTAAAGGCTTTATGGAGAGAAATGAATTATAAGGAAACGTTTAGGTTGACCCAGCTGCTTGAGATTGGAGAAGTGCTCAGAAGGCAATGAATCACCAAAACTGGATTTTCTAAATAACCAGGAAATTACTGTAACACACCTATGTGTTCCTATAAGCCTTTCTCATGAGTTTATGTGTTCAATTAAATGGTAGAGTTTCCATTTAGGAAACATATTCTGTTTAAAACTAAAACATTTTCCCTGACTATTACTGTAAAATAATAAGAATAAATTATATAAATAATGCTGGTTTGTCTGCTTGTTTTGTGGGTTTTTTCAGTTTCAAAATGCATTTCAGAAAAAGACAAGAATAGAATTTATTGGTGCCATCTACTGGCTATTTAGTCCTTTTAAATGTCACCAAATTATGAATAATGTGTTTTAAATGCAGAATAAAAGGAACATTATGAACCCTATAACTGAATCATCTGACATCAAACTATGTAATTGGCAAATCTGTAATATTTAAATTACATTAAGTCAAACTTTGGTACAATGTTCCAACAGTGTAATGCAGTTATGAAGCTTTCAGATGTGCCAACAGGAGACAGCTCGATCCAGCGTACAACTCATCGTGTCCAGACTTCAAGCACTAGAGCCATAGACACATATACCCCTTGTACTTCAAAAGTAAGATTTTTCCTGACAACTGCCAGCCATTTTGGATCCTTCCTTCCTAGTGCATGAGCATGTGGAGCACTAATGTGTTCATGCTGCAGGTAAACATGGTCATGTTGCTGTTTGCCTTTCCTGGAGAGATATCCTTACAAAACCTTGAAGGAGGTCATAGTCCAGGACAGCTGTCAACACTCTGCCAAGGACAGGCTTAAGCTGGATGGATGGTGTGTGGACATGGGGGGGATGGCACACAATCTGTTGCGCCACATCCATCACAAGGGTGGCAGGAGCCAGCAGAACTTGGAAGGTAGATGCTGTCAGCCACTGCTGAAACTCTCTCTGCTACATTTCTTGAAAGACATCTGAAGATGACCTAGGATTTGAACACGGGCTACTCTCTTTGTAGTAAAAATTGTTAAACTGTAATAATTTGAAGCAGTGCCAGGGAAAGGTCAGCAAATTAATATTACATTAACTGAAATGTTAACGATATCTGCAGTGCCAGGTGAGCAAAGTACTTACACATCCAAGTAGCTGCATCCCTAATCAGCAATATACCTGAGCACATGCTTAAAATACTTAATGACACTTAAAGGTGCTTTGCTAGATAACAGTGAGAGTGCTCACATTCCTCACTCTGGTTAGTCAAGACCTTTATAGAGCCAGAAACAAATATATTTAGATCATGGCTCTGAGAACCAACCTCTGGAATAACTTGCTTTGCAACTATGCTGTGAGCAAAATAAGTATATTCATAATGTGACTGAAGAACGGGCTCATCCTTCCTTTTCTTTGTCTTTTCCCATCATCTAACAAAAACATGAGATTCTTCAAGGAAGGAAAGAAATGTTATTTAGCCACATGTGTTTTTTAGAGATTTAATTTATGTATGCAAATGCATTCTGACAGAAGGAACTAAGCCATCACTTTATATAATTCCATATTTATGGAGTATGATAAAAGCAGAGCTTATGGCTAAAGCTGCTGAACTCCTCACAATACCCTATTTTCAGGTGCTTGTTACTTTGACAAACTTCTGTGATTTGGCAGAAACTTCCACACCTTGGATTTTTGTCTGGTTCTTTCAGCAAAATTTGTTACTAAGCCTTCATGAAGATCATGTAAGACATGCTGGTTTTGCCATATCAAAATTATAACAGAAGCTCATCTGAGAATTTGTCAACCCTACATACTGGGAAGCAGAGACTTTTCACTTGGCATAGATGGTCCTAGACAGCTCTAATACCTTTTCCATTAAAATACTTACAGGCTTAGTCAGTGAAACTAGAAACAGAAGAGAATTCCATAGAAATCTACTTGAGCGTGAATCTGCACTGAACACATCCTGTCCCTGCAGAGTTTCATTGTATCTGCAGAACTGCGAGTGTTCAAAGAGCAGAGAGCAGCTCAGCAACTTCATCAGGGGCTGACCAAGACGTTCCCTGTAACAGTTTCTGCAAACATGGAGTGCGAGACTCTCTTGCATGCTACCCGTGCTGTCACTGCCAGACCTGCAACGCGTGGCCTCTCAAAGGTCAAGAAAAGAAAAACGTATTTCTAGGATGGGAAGGATCTCCTGAGAGAGATTAAGACAGAAATCAGCTGGAAGATGACAACTGGAATGATGACAGAGGATAACGTAGATATCTTTGTACACTTGAGCACATCCAGTTCCACAGCCTGCAAACAAGACTTCATTAATGCCACCTGTGAAACCTCCTGGAAGAATGATGGACACGTCCCCATTCAGTTGCTTGTTCATTCAGCAAAAGTAATTCCATTACAGCTACGTGGATCTGTGGCAGGTAGGTATAATCCTCCTCATGACTCCTGCGGGTGCTAAAATGGTTTCATCTAAGAGAATCTGGAAGGGTTTTGTGTTTCTGTGGGGTAACACAGGAAATGTCAAATAAAACATCTGCATGAAGAGTCTGTGGTCCTCTGAATAACCGTGTGCAGCTTCACACTCTCTGCCGTTTATGAACAGGTTCCCTGGGTAAATGTGCACAGACCACCTGGGGGCACATCTGCAGGAAGGCAACACTGCCTGAGCATCATCAAACCATTTCTAAACCTGGTTTGCATGTCTCGGCATCCAGTGTTTCCTGTTCCAGTCCTGGAGTGCAGAGTGAGTTGCATGGCTGAACAGCAGCCTGGTGAGACCTCGGGTGGCTCCACACTGAGAGATTCAGCCATCTCTGCCTAGCAACCTCCAGATTTTCATAGTTACGTCTCATTAGCTCGGGCCTGTGTTTGTGAACACAGCTAAGTGCTACCAGTCACATACCTGCCTGGTGTGTGTGGCCTCAGACAGCAGCAGCCGTGGGTGCAGTGGAAGGACAATTCCCAGGTGTCTGGAAGGCAATGGCACAGTGCTTCTCCTTCACCCATTCTCCTTTGTTTTCACCTCAGCATCCCTTTTCTTTGCAAACACCTGACATAACTTCCCATTCTTTCATTACATTCAGTCTTTCTACATCGACTTCTAATACGAACCTCCTCCTCCTCCTCAGCCTTTTCCTCATCCAAGGAGCCTCCCCACCCCTCACCTCAGGAGGACTGGGGCCCCGGCCGTGCGGAAGGGCAGCGCCGGGCCCGCAGCCCCCTCACACGTCCCGCAGCGCCCGCACACGGCCCGCAGAGCCCTCACACGTCCCGCAGCCCCACACACGTCCCGCAGAGCCCTCACACATCCCGCAGAGCCCTCACACGTCCCGCAGAGCCCGCACACATCCCGCAGCCCCCTCACACGGCCCGCAGAGCCCTCGCACGTCCCGCAGCGCCCTCACACATCCCGCACAGGCCTCACACGTCCTGCAGCCCCCGGGCTGGCGTGCAAACAAGCCCCGGGATCCTTTCCACAGGCGGGACACGTTCACTTCCCGGTACCTGAAGTCTGTAAATCGTCTTAATATTCCTACAGTGTATCGCGGGGTTAACACCGAGTGTTTTTAAGGAACCCTAAGGGACAAGAGATCGTTCGGAAGGTTTTCCT
>NW_009970723.1:11141304-11181884 GCF_000747805.2 Chaetura pelagica
AGGAATGCCTTACAATATGACTTTTTTCCCAAACATCATGGGACACTACGATCAGGACACAGCTGCTCACCAAATGGAGGTAAGTTCTCACACCTCCACTGTCCTATGTAAATGCAAACGCTGTGAAACAACCTGTTTTTTTTCGTCATTGTGAAGTGGTTTGTGTTAGTTGTTGCACAGAATGACGAGGCAGGTAGTGTTCAGTGACTGGTCGTTTCTTTAAGTCTCTTTTGGAGTGCGCGAGAGCTAGTTGGTTGTTTAAGCACCGTGTAAGGGAAGGGAGGTGTAGACACCCTGCCCGGCCTCGGATCCTGTGTTAGGCTGGAAGAGGAACGGGTGTAGCACAGCAGTGTGGCTATTCAGGGCTCTCTGGCAGAGCTGATCACATGCAGCCCAGGCACCTCACTGATGTACAGAGCAGATACTGGAATTCTCTCGGGACATAGTTTTTGATATCCTGGCCTGCCAGAACTCAGGCAGAGGAAAAATGATGTTTAGGAGCTGCTCTTTGTTCCTCTCTTAGCTTATGTCTACTAAGGAGAGATACCTAACCTTGTTCTTAGTCTTAGCCATTGTGGCTTTTGAATTTTGTTGTCTTCTGGCTGGATGCTGAAACTTCTCACTGAACGAGCAAGTTCCCTCTTTTTTTTTTTTTTTTTTTTCCCCTGAAAACAAAACAGTTTCCTACCTGAACTGAGTGTCATATATGGCTCCCTTGAGAACATGCCACCTCGTGGAAAGGCTTTGCCGGTAGCAATAGCTATAAAGGGCGAGAGCCTCTCTGGGTGAGAGGCCTGTAAAACAAGTTTTAAACCTGTTTTAATAACGCCTTTTCAGTGGTAAGAGGAGGGGGAACATCTAAACACAGGTCTTGAAAAGCTGTCGTGCTGTGCAGAGAGTGAAGCAGAAATGAAAATAAAGAAGTTTGTTTTTTTTAAAAAAAATCCATTATAGGTGGTATTGAGGTGCCTACTAGTAGTAAAATTTTACTTGCATCTTCTTGCTTGGAGGAGGAGCTTGGTTCAGACGCCAAAACATTTTTTTCATGTTGCTTGGGATAGGCAGGATTACCTGTTTGGCTTCTAGCTGCCAGCCTGGAAGGGCACAGGCTTTCATCTTGCATCGTGTTTGCCAGCCCAGTGTAGATGTGTGGGGAATTCTGGAATCAAGTGTTAAGACACCTGGATGCGAGCAACTGAGTTCAGCCACAGATGGCAGATAAATTGTGGTTTTTTAGACTGGAAGGCAGGCTGTAGGCTTCAGTTGTAAGCTCTGTGCAGTGCCTTCTCCAGTCATGTGTCAGGAATGCTTTCCACAGCGTCTGCTGCTTTATCTCACCAGGTATGCTGCTGGTTCTTGGTGTGTCTTAACTGCAGCTGTTGAGCCAGCTTTTGTCAGTATTCGTGCCTTCCAGTCACGTTGCTGTTACAGCAGAGAGACCATGGAGACATTTTTATTTGTTGACTGTGTTGGATTCTCTGAACTGTCAGTAACTTGTGCCTGGTGCATGTTTTCTGCATGGAGAAAGTTCCCTCTGGAAAGGCTTCATGGCTTACTTGTATAGACACTTCATAAAACTGCCTGGTAGTGAGAAGTTTTTTTGTTTTTCTCTTTTTCCATCCTATGTCCCTTATAACCACCTCTGACTACTACAGTGGTTGATCAGTACTTGGCTAACTGACTGGGTAGCTCTGTGGAACAGCAGTGTCTATTAGGATTTGATTTCCCTACCCTGTTTCATTTGCTTCCTAGTGTTCTGTCATTGCTGCTGTCTGGCCTCTAATTTGGTATACCTCACTATTCTAGTGTTGTGCAGACATTTCTAAACTACCTAATGTGTACCTGATCTGTCTGCCTTTATTTGTGATTCAGCAGTGCTGACTGACTGCTTGGTCAAACTGAATTTTTCAGACAGCTGCTTTACTGGTGAAAGGGTAAGGAAGCTTTGTTCCACTCTTGTGTGCAGCTTGTGTTGAATTCATTGCTATGAGTTTGATTTGAGTTAATATGGGAAGCTTATGGTAGGTTGTTGTTGGGCCTTTTTTCTGAGGGAGACCAGTGTATACCAATATCACACATTTTTATGTGATTCTACAAGGGCACCAGTATGCTTTGTCAACAGTTGATTGCAACGGGGAACCTTTTCAGGACTGTCAAAGGGTTCTCTTTTCAGGGGACTTGGTGTTGCAGCAGACAAGGAGGAGGAGCTGTTGACTGCTGGGATATTGTCTAATTTAATTTTGCAGCCATAAAGAGGCAGCGGGTTGGGAGGTGGAGGAGACTTCTGTTGAGTTTGCTTTTTTCTGTAATTGGTAGTTCAAACTTCATTCATACCAAAGAAAGAATTTTAATATCATGTTGGTTAAAACTTCTTTCTTTTGATCCTTCATAGGAATGCTTAAAGGCTTTGTTTTTAACTCCATCTCTTTCCACCTCCCCTCCCCGCAGCCTGTTCTCGAGACTGGGTATGGTCTTAGGATGTAAACACTGTGGTTTGAGAATGAAGTTTGTAATGTTTTCCTCACTTTATCTTAACTGAATTTGAGCAAGCTGCATAATCATGCAATCTCAGGGCATATGGCAGAGACTTCTTCAAGAAACCAAAGTATTTTGTGCAGAAAGGGCCTTGTTAGTCTATTTTTCTGCTCCTGTTCTCTCTGGAAACATCTTCCCATTACTTGTCTGGAGTGTTTATTCCCAGAATGAACAAAAGAGTTGTCAAGGGAACTATTCTTACCTGAAAGTGAAGTTTACTCTCAAACAGTGGTAACTCCTATATCCCACTCCCAAAGCTCTACAGTCATGTTTTTGGGTGGGGAGGTTGTCTTGCATGGCAGGAAGAGCTGTGCCTTCCATCTGCTGGAGGACAAAAGCGTCTGTACAGTTTCTCTACTTCCTGGAAAGGTGTTAAATGGGTATTTCTGACATGATGTCTTCTTAGTGATCTTCCAGGAGAGGATCAGCTAGAGCTGCTGTCTCAGTGGTAGTTGTCCTCCAGGAATTTAATGCTGTCACCAGCTGAATTGTGGTCTTACATTTCTGCCTCCTGTATCAAACTCTTCATACTGTTGTGTTATAAACTAGAACAGAAAACTGATTAGAGCAGAAAAAAATCACTAACTCAATCTTACAGCCTCTGCTATGGGTGTTCGGGGTAGTGATGTTAGTCCTTCTGGGATCCTATGTTCTGCAATAAAAATATCAGAATTTCTAGTTGCTCCCTCCATCTCCTCCATTTTTGTTTTTTTTTCATTTATTCTGAACTTTCAAGTTGGCAAACTGAGTTTGGACTACTTGAGTTTTGCTTTGTATTTGGATTAGTTTTTTTATACAACAAAATGATCTTGGGGAGAGATAACCACATTACTTTGTGGTGGGAAGTTTTGTGTATGGTAACTTAACAGCTGCATGACAGTGGAATCTAGTTATTTGCAGATTGTTACAGTATATGTACATCAAAGCAGTTCAGTAACACTGTTTGTGTTATTGCTAGCTCAGATTGGGAAGCTGCAGATCTAGGGTTTGTCTAGTGAGAAAAATGGATGGGCACAGCAGAAGAGTGATGTGTTACAGCTATACTTAAACAGGTGTAACTCCCTTTCATGGTCATCCTCAAAACCAAGTCACTTCTATTTCCAAAGGAATTCCTACTTCAACTCTCCTGGAATAGACTGTCAATATAAGGCATTATTTCCAGCACGGCAGGGAGTGTTACTGTGTTGTAACTTTTTGTTCATATCTCTTAATCTGTTCTGCTGCTGTTCTGGAATCTGTCCACTGTAGACAAGCCCTGAAGACTTCCTGACCTGGGTAAGATCTATGAGTCTGTAGAAATACAAAGGTAAAAGGCATTCCAGTGAGTTTTTAAAGCAGACTATACAAACCACTGGAAAATGTCCCACTGAGAACAATAAAGTACCTCAGAGAGACTGGAAAAATGGTTCTGTATTGAGTTTTCCATTCACTTGAATTCATGACTATGTGCCAAAATACGTGTCTGCAGAAAGTTGAGTGCAACCAGCTGCTGCAGTGGGAAAAATTGTAAGAGAAATAGGATTGGTGCAAACTAACAGAAGCATTTTCATGTGTGTTAAGAAAAACCTTCAAAAACTTTATGCTGAAGTTCTGAGAGTTACATTTTAAAAATCTAATTTCTTACTTAGCTTCCATTAAATAGAAATTTACAATGAATTCAATAGGAAGATACTTTAAAAACCTTGAAATCTGATATCTGGCAAGTTTAAATAAGTACTTCTGTGTATGTTTGTGTACACTTACAGGTAGGAGGAAGCTGTCTACCTTCTGCAGGTTGGGATCTTTGGGGAAATAAGTGCTGCTTAGTGTATAAGGTTGTTAATGGGATGTTCTCCAAAACAGCACAGGTGTGAATTTACTAAAACTTTTACAGGCAGGCATCCTGCCTCTCCCTCTTACTCTCTATAAGCAGTATTTGATGTAATACGTGAACCATTAGTACTTAAAACTTTAAACTTAAATCTTTTTGTTAAATTTTCTGTAGCTTGGCTTCAATTAGGAAAGCAATCAATATTTCTCTGCATGGACCCAATGGAACAAGCACGAGGGGTTCTTTACTTCTTGTTTAGCTTGTAACGTTTTCTGCTGGTTTTGGTTTTTTTTTTTACCATGTATCTCTGGTACTCGTGAGAAAGTAGCGTGCTGTGCATCACATCTTGCTTAGACAGACTGAAGTTAACTTTTCTAGTTTACCAGAACAAAGTGGTGGTCACAAAAGATTTTGGTGGTGAAATAACTAAACTGCTGCTTGCTAAATTATATTTGGCAAATTCCAGTGTTTTTTATAAACAATTCATATGGATCCAGGGAAATAACAAAGCAGTATGATTGACTTCTGTGTTGGGTAAGTTTCTAGAAATACAGAATAGTTGGACATGAATAATTCTGTTCTGAGCATCACCAGGTTACTTGTAGAAAAGCTTTGGCTAAGGGATCAGAAACCTATTAATTATATGCTCCTGTGTCCTTTTGTACAATGCCATACAAGTTTTGGAAGTGTGTTTCACTTCTGCCCTGTGTTGCTCTCAGGTGTTCCAAAGAAAACGAAAGTCATCAGTGGTTCTTCAGGAACACATTCTTAAACATCTTTGTTGATTTCTGTGGGTACACTAAATTACAGCTATTAATAGTACTGAGGCCTTTTATCAAGTGTGATTAGCTCGTGCAGATTGCCTTAAACCAGACAGGAGAATGTGTGTAATCCTGTTGCACTGGCTTTAAATGTATTGATCATCTACAAAATCTAATGCTGCTTTGTCTGAGTGGCATTCCTTGTATACTAGATAATGTGAATCTTGCTCCTTGTTTTGAAAGGATGCTGCTTAGAGTGCACATGGATCCAAAGTAATGCCTGTGTATTTACCTTATGTTAATTTGGGTTCACTGAGATGGTGCTGACCCAGTCATCTTTATCCGAGTTCAGACACTGTGTACATTAGCAAGTAATTTGGTGTTATGGGAGTGGATCACTAACTAGTTGAAATTGTTAGCACACTTCTTACCTGTTCGCTGAATGAGACTAAGGGGTGGTACTCTGGACTACAGAGGATCTTCTAGACCTTTCTGCATTGCAAACCTTTCTGAGAAATACTATGGTATCCTGTTGTTAGTACCCTGCAGACTGTTTTCCCTTCCACAGTGCCCTGTCTAGTGTTCATGTGTAGCTGTCCTGGTGGTTTCTGAGTCTCATTTTGCAGTCTGTGTTTTGGATCCTCTCTTCTCCATACTTGTATGCCAAGTGTGGTCACAGACTAAACCAAGGCATGATAGATGTGGTGTGATGGACTTAGAGTGGCTGTAGCCTACTTGAGGAGGATACCTGTGAATGAATGGAGTCATTTGAGTTTTCCTGAAGCTGTTTATACAGAAACAAAAATCTGGATGGAGCTACTGATTTTGGACCTGCTTTGTCTTTATCAATAAGAGGCAGTTAGGGCTTTGGACCTGAGCCCAGACTGGTGGGAATGCATCATCCTTCAAGCCGGGGAAAGCCAGCAGTGGGTAAAAAGCTTTCAGACATAGAAGAGAGTATTTGAAGCTGGTATTTGTCCTTGCACTTCGCCATTGTTACCTGCAATTTCAAGATGATCTCCATGTTTTTAAGAAGTGGCTGTTGTCCTGTGGAACCTCGTGAACTTCACCTGGTCAGCAGCAAATCAGATTAGGAAGGACAAGTCTGCTGAGGGTTCTGTGGTGACCACAGTATCAAAGGTAATTTCTCACATTATTTTCCTTTGAATAGCAGACAAGTGGGCAAAATTATATATCATGGTGTACAGGTGACCCACACTGTTTTACCTCTGCTGTCCATGAGTTGTCAAACAGTAGGATCAAGCGTCTCATTAGCAGCTCACATGCATTGGCCTATGGCAGCTCTGGCAACAGCTACTTGATTGCTTGGTGAACCACCAAACTACATTTGTGGACACCTTTGCAGGGATCATGGTGCTCATGTCTTCTACAACTCTAGCCTAAGAATGAAAGAAAATTCTGATGTCCTCTTTCTGAAGAGGGCTTTGTGGTCTTTAGGTGCCTTCCTGTAACTGTGAGGGTTGCTTTTTGTCCAAAATGTTGCAACAGTCATAAGGCCGTGTGGGGTCCAGGCCTTTATTTTGTGGAGGTGGAGCATGAGTTTAATTTTCCGTTTGCAGGATGGATGTGGTATTCACAGTGACAGCTTGGCTGCAGGTTGTTATCTATGCCTTCATTGATAAAGACCACAAAAAGTCACTAATCCAGGAGAAGAGCGCATGGGATAGGCTGCCTTTTTCTCTCTTTCACTATCTGTTTGGTTTTGTTTCACCAACTCTCTGGAGCAAATAGAATTGCTTTGGCTCCTGTTGCCTTTTTGGACCTTTTCTGTATGTGTGCAGATGCAGTTGCTGCATCCACTCTGCATCCCCTGTAGCAATTTGCCTGCCACAGAAAAATATGCATGTTTGCCCTCTTCTTCTGAGCTACATGGTGGAGATGAGTAGAGTTGCTTGCTTTCTGCTTAGCTATTAGAAGAAAGAGAGGTGTGCAGGGGAGCATAAGAGTTGTTTAAGCAGCTACTGAGCAGCTACTAAGATACCTGCTCCTTTCCTTTCCTGTAGCAAGACAGACAAGAACTTCCTGGAGAAAAAAAACATCCAAGTTCCCTGTACTTAAACTTCTGGTAGATCAAGTTCTTTCAGTGAATAACCACATCCTTCCCAGTTTGGCACATACTGTATTCCCTGGAGGGCTGGTACAACTAGATTTCTTCAGTCACAGAAACTACTGCCCCCTCTCCTGTTCACAAAGCCCTTAGCGGCCAAACTCTCCACATGTTTATCCTATATACAGAAATTAAAAGCAGCTTTTCAGAGAGGGACTGTGCCCATCCAGCCTCGTGGTGGCCTGGCACTACCCAGTGACCCAGGCTCCATATCCCAGCTCTGTGCTACTTCATGTGAGCTAACACTCTTCCTCAGAAGGTACAGGATGCAACATTTTAAGCGAAACTCAAGAATCCAGATGGGTGGAGGGTCTCTGGGGTGTATGCCTGGGGCTGCAAAAAAATCTTATATGCCAACAGTTAACATGGCCTGCAGATCATAAGATGAAAGGGTAGAAGAGAGAGTGGCCTTGAGGTTTTGTACCAGGAGAAATAAGGAAGATAAAGGGGGATGGGAAAGGCATTGTGGCCAACAAAATGATCACTGTGGGCTAATGGTAAGGGAACAGTGACTAATACAGGCATTCAGAACTGGGGAGAGCAGGAGGGTTCCAGCAACCATCTTGCTGTGTCAAGTATGCTGCCTGCCACCCTCCTTTGAGTGCTTAGGTGCCTGTGGATGGGGGTGAATGGTAGTTTTCAATAAGGGTGGAGGTCTCTGCCTAGGGTTGGGCTGACTTCTAGACCTTCATACACCATTCACCGGTTGCTGATACAGTTAATAGTTGGTAGCCCTGGAGGGAAATGGAAGGTCTCCTGCAGGAATTGCCACCCCTGTCATGTGTCTAAAGCCTCCTCATCATTTATTGGCTGGGCCAAGTGGTGCTCTGGTCCTTCCCTATGTCCTTGGTGGGCCTGCCAGTGACAACACTTGCACAGTGTTGTTTTTCCATCTGCCTTCCCTAGTACCATATCAGGTGATACTCCCCCATCAGAATGTGTGCTGCCTGCAGCAGGATAGGAATGGGAAGCTGGAGGAAGAAGGAAGTAGTGCCATTGCATGTGCCTCTGATAAGGAGGTGAATGCATCCTTCTTTTAATCTGTGGAAAAGCAAAGCAAATGTAAGTGCTTGACTGCCTGTGAGGTTACAGTACAGTAACATGGCTTGTGAGTGCGCTGCAGACCCAAGCTTCACATGGGAGAAGATTCTGCAGTGTGATGGAGGTGCTGGGGATGTACCTGTTTCTGTGCAGACTGGCTCCTGTGAGGGGTGGTTGAAAGCTTGCACCAGGTTGCCCCATTGAGTAGTGGTGAGTTACTTCTGTGCTACAGCAAGCAGTGAACTGTTGCAAAACTGTCTCTCTAGTGAGTTTATCTCACTAGCAAGAGGAGACAGGGTATTTAAAGTGTCAAAGATTTGGATGGAGGTTTTGAAGGGATGGATGAGAGCATGTGTAAAGCAGTGCATGCCAGATAGGTTCCTGTAGAAACATAACTGGCTTTGTTAAGAGAGATCTTTCTTATATTTGGATATCTGGCACTCGAAGGAAGGAAGAGGTGATCACGAAGTAATGGGGTAAAGGAATTAGCTTATTTTTTTAGCAGCTACATCATTGATCCTTTAGAATTTGGATATTTCTAAAAATATTATTTAAAAGCAAGTTATTTTTCTTTCTTGCTTGCCTCTCAGGTTGACCTGTTTCTCAAAATAAATAAAAATTAGAGTAGAAGTTAACAAATAAAAGTAATTTATTTAAGATGCATACGTATGTCTACAGAGCAAAAGTCTATAACTACTCAGGTTGTAAATGTTCTAGATATTTTATCTTCATTAAAATAAGTAAGTGAACAAAAATGCCACAACAGAAATATACCTCTGTGGAAGATAAGAACTGTTTCCCACAAATACTTAAGGATAAATTTTCACATTTTTTCAGAAAGAGATTTTATGTGTATCTTTAAAAAATCTTAAGCACTGCTTTTCCTATTACAATAATTATCTTAATTGTCTATAATAATACCAATATTTATCTTGTTAATTATTAATAATCTTAATGTTGTATTTTCAAGCTGTATTGAAGATAATAGCTATAGGATTTAATTTAAAGGGGAAGGCCTGGCTTTCCATTTTGTGCACATACTGATCTTCCCAGAAGCAGTGATTTTACAGAAAATTACTCTGGATCAAAATTTATGGGAGATGGTGGATGTTAGTATATAGAAAATTGGCTACATAGTGAAAGCTTCCCAAAACCAACCAACCAAACAGAGGCTGCCCTTTAGTTTTCCATTTTTCTTTTGACCTGTCTGTGATTTGTGGCTCAGACTCAGGTAATTTGTTTCTAGTGCTGTGTCTGACTTGTGTTGGTCTGTGCTCCTGTATTACTGAGAATTCATTCAGAAGATCCAATCCTCCTTGTTGACTGCTGTGCATGACAGAAGTCACTTGTGCAGATTTTCTAGACACTTAGCCAGTCTATTTGAAGTTCAGGAAAGCATTTGATACTATAATGCATGAAAATTGTTACAATTACTAATTTCTGTCAACTTTGGCTAATTCATTAACTTTGGGATGTAAGAGGCAACATCAGTCAGGCATGAGAAAGTCAGGTTACTAAGGTCATAAAATTATAGGATGGTTTGGCCTGGAAAAGTACTCAAAGATCATCTAGTTCCAACCACCCTACCATGGGCAGGCACACCTCCCACTAGATCACATTGCTCAAAGCCCCATCCAGCATGGCCTTGAACACTTCCAGGGATGAGGCATCCACAACTTTCCTGGGTAGCCTGTTCCAGTGTCTCACCACCCTCATAGTGGAGAATTTATTCCTAATGTATAACCTAAATTTCCCCTCTTCCAGTTTAAAGCCATTCCCCCTCACCCTATCACTACGTGCCCTTGTGAAATGTCCCTCCCAAGCTTTCCTGTAGCCCCCTTCAAGTACTGGAAGGCCACTATACAGTAGATAAACATATCTGGTCTGACTTTTTTGGAACCAGAACAATAACAACTTCTGCTGGAATTCCCTTCAAGTAAGGAGCTTTTTTTTATAGATAACAGGCAGTCTGTCACAGACCTACTGGTAAGCTTCTAAATTGTATTCTACATAAAAAGTTCAGTAATAAAACCATTTACTCCTTTTTTTATGTGGCAAATACATGAAGAAATGAAGATTATTTTGAGGTTCTTCTGCTACCACAGTCCAGATGTAATGAAGCTGTGTCAAGATTTAAGATGTTTGAGGCCTGCAGTGTGCTTCAGTTAACTTATATTTGTCTTTTGTTCTCTGTATAGTATACATGGAGATAAAACCATATGTAATTGAAAACTTTGTATAAATAGCTCAGTTCTGTGATGCTTGGAAAAACTGTCGTGTTTGTTTTGGACTGAAAATTGCAAAGGCTGGAATATCTATAGTTAGGTCAAGCTATAATTTAGGTTAGAACCACAAAATACAGTGAATTCTGCTAATAAGCCAGTTTGAAAAGTATTGGAATACTTCTGCTTCGGTTTGTTTCAGAAAAAAAACTTATTAGTGAGATGCAATTTTCTTGTTTATATTGTTTTTAACCTTTGTTATAGTTAAGAACTATTGGAATAAGTTTTTTTTATTATTATTTTATTTTATACTTAATAAATACCGAGAGGAAAAATGTGGATCCGAGTTGTTTTACTACAGAAGGAAATTTTGTATTTGCTAGTTAATGCAAAACAGTCCAGATCCCGTAGAAGTGAGAGGGCAGAATAGCCTGCTTTATCTTTCTGTGTATACTGTCAATGACAGTGGCAAGTTAGTGCTCAGTTGTGGTGGAAGATTGGGGTTTTGTTTTGCTTTTTTTTCTTCTCTTTATTATTGAATGTCTTGCTGCCCATCTGACCTCTGAAAACCATCCACCCTGTTCCTTGTCCTGACCCTGGTTGGATTTCTCGTTAATGGTCCCATCAGCTTTGAATATCTAGTGTGAAGGTTCACAACTGAATACATCTTAGAGTATATTGCATATATAGATGTAGAGGTGAACGATGGTGAAGACTTTGCAAATAGACTTGTGGTTTTGTTGCAGATATATTGAATGTTTACACGAGTAGTTCAGCTCACTGAACTGCTTGCCGTTGCAGAGCCTGCAATCCTTACTGATGCCTGGCTAGTTTAGCTTGAGGTGGGTCATGAGGGTCTGACCCCCTGAGGTCTGACTGCTGGTCAGCCAGTCCCTGAGCCACTGGGATTTGCAGTACAGTGTTTTTAAGATCAGCTGCCATCTGACTTTGCCTTCTAAATGATGGTGCTTCTGGTGCTGACCGGTTAGTAGCTCCCACCTATATGGGAGGAGCCGACTGCTGGGAATAGTTCAGCTAATCAGCTCTTGCAAGTTAAACTGTCCCCATGCTTTGTTAAAAGCCCTAAAATAACTTGTTGCCTTTGAAAGTCCAAGTGCATTGCTCCTGCTGTTTAGCTGCAGGACAAAGATGAAAGCTCTTATCTTTATAAACACCTTTCACTGCAGAGCAGCATTGTTTCACCCACTTGCTTGTTTACTCCATTTTTCTTTTAAACTTCTGGGATAAATAGATTTTTACTCTGACAAAAGATGTTGTTCTTATCTCGGCAGACACTAGACTGATTACATTTAAAAGTAATTTGACAAGCTTTAAAATTAAACATGATTGTGTTTGTACTCTATTTTGAAAGCTGTAGAAAGTAGTGCTGCTTTGTTTAAAAGCAACTTTTAAAATAAGTCAAATTAATGGACTTTCAGTTATTTTCTTTTGCTTCCATCAAATTAGCATGCATTAATGTTGCCTATTAAATTTTATATATATTAATATCTAAAATGTTTTTTGTCTATAAGTGAATTGTAGTCCTGAAAAACTTTTATTGTAGGGGAGTTACACATAGTTTTGATTGAGGTTGGAAAATACAGATGGTGACTGATGCTTGCTACTGCCAGCAATAGTCAGTTGTTACCCATAGCTCAGGATGTTACATGGAGTATTTGGGCCCCCTCTAAATCAGTGGCAAAGTAGTTAATACTGTCTTCATTGATAATTAAAGGATGATTGACGTTGCACTACAGTTAGTAAGTTGCACCCGTATTTCTGTTTTGCAGCTCTGGTGTTGAAGTAGCAACTTCAAGCAGACACGCAGCAACAGGACACTGACAGTTAAACTGCCTTGGTCTCCTGCAAAGTGATTTCTAAATCATTACATACCAGCTTAAAAGTCTTTCACTTGTCTTTGATCTAAATCCATTAATATAGCATTCAATTGGAAAAATCTAGTCTTTTCTCAACATTGCTTTGAATCTAACAAAACCTGAAAATTTCATCCTTTATTTAGTTTCATGTGTTAGGACATTTATTTTTCTTGACTTAATTGTGCATGAATTAGGAGTCAGGAGTTTCTTGGCAGCTGATTCACTGTGGCTGTGAGCAAATCAGCACCCTTGCCAGCCCATCTGGGAGCTGTACGAAGGCATTAGGCATGAGAAAGTCAGGTTACTAAGGTCATAAAATTATAGGATGGTTTGGCCTGGAAAACTACTCAAAGATCATCTAGTTCCAACCACCCTACCATGGGCAGGCACACCTCCCACTAGATCACATTGCTCAAAGCCCCATCCAGCATGGCCTTGAACACTTCCAGGGATGAGGCATCCACAACTTTCCTGGGTAGCCTGTTCCAGTGTCTCACCACCCTCATAGTGGAGAATTTATTCCTAATGTATAACCTAAATTTCCCCTCTTCCAGTTTAAAGCCATTCCCCCTCACCCTATCACTACGTGCCCTTGTGAAATGTCCCTCCCAAGCTTTCCTGTAGCCCCCTTCAAGTACTGGAAGGCCACTATACAGTAGATAAACATATCTGGTCTGACTTTTTTGGAACCAGAACAATAACAACTTCTGCTGGAATTCCCTTCAAGTAAGGAGCTTTTTTTTATAGATAACAGGCAGTCTGTCACAGACCTACTGGTAAGCTTCTAAATTGTATTCTACATAAAAAGTTCAGTAATAAAACCATTTACTCCTTTTTTTATGTGGCAAATACATGAAGAAATGAAGATTATTTTGAGGTTCTTCTGCTACCACAGTCCAGATGTAATGAAGCTGTGTCAAGATTTAAGATGTTTGAGGCCTGCAGTGTGCTTCAGTTAACTTATATTTGTCTTTTGTTCTCTGTATAGTATACATGGAGATAAAACCATATGTAATTGAAAACTTTGTATAAATAGCTCAGTTCTGTGATGCTTGGAAAAACTGTCGTGTTTGTTTTGGACTGAAAATTGCAAAGGCTGGAATATCTATAGTTAGGTCAAGCTATAATTTAGGTTAGAACCACAAAATACAGTGAATTCTGCTAATAAGCCAGTTTGAAAAGTATTGGAATACTTCTGCTTCGGTTTGTTTCAGAAAAAAACTTATTAGTGAGATGCAATTTTCTTGTTTATATTGTTTTTAACCTTTGTTATAGTTAAGAACTATTGGAATAAGTTTTTTTTATTATTATTTTATTTTATACTTAATAAATACCGAGAGGAAAAATGTGGATCCGAGTTGTTTTACTACAGAAGGAAATTTTGTATTTGCTAGTTAATGCAAAACAGTCCAGATCCCGTAGAAGTGAGAGGGCAGAATAGCCTGCTTTATCTTTCTGTGTATACTGTCAATGACAGTGGCAAGTTAGTGCTCAGTTGTGGTGGAAGATTGGGGTTTTGTTTTGCTTTTTTTTCTTCTCTTTATTATTGAATGTCTTGCTGCCCATCTGACCTCTGAAAACCATCCACCCTGTTCCTTGTCCTGACCCTGGTTGGATTTCTCGTTAATGGTCCCATCAGCTTTGAATATCTAGTGTGAAGGTTCACAACTGAATACATCTTAGAGTATATTGCATATATAGATGTAGAGGTGAACGATGGTGAAGACTTTGCAAATAGACTTGTGGTTTTGTTGCAGATATATTGAATGTTTACACGAGTAGTTCAGCTCACTGAACTGCTTGCCGTTGCAGAGCCTGCAATCCTTACTGATGCCTGGCTAGTTTAGCTTGAGGTGGGTCATGAGGGTCTGACCCCCTGAGGTCTGACTGCTGGTCAGCCAGTCCCTGAGCCACTGGGATTTGCAGTACAGTGTTTTTAAGATCAGCTGCCATCTGACTTTGCCTTCTAAATGATGGTGCTTCTGGTGCTGACCGGTTAGTAGCTCCCACCTATATGGGAGGAGCCGACTGCTGGGAATAGTTCAGCTAATCAGCTCTTGCAAG
This sequence comes from Chaetura pelagica, assembly GCF_000747805.2. Lineage (NCBI taxonomy): Eukaryota > Metazoa > Chordata > Aves > Apodiformes > Apodidae > Chaetura > Chaetura pelagica. The sequence continues at coordinate 11,155,743 of NW_009970723.1, forward strand.
TTAAACTGTCCCCATGCTTTGTTAAAAGCCCTAAAATAACTTGTTGCCTTTGAAAGTCCAAGTGCATTGCTCCTGCTGTTTAGCTGCAGGACAAAGATGAAAGCTCTTATCTTTATAAACACCTTTCACTGCAGAGCAGCATTGTTTCACCCACTTGCTTGTTTACTCCATTTTTCTTTTAAACTTCTGGGATAAATAGATTTTTACTCTGACAAAAGATGTTGTTCTTATCTCGGCAGACACTAGACTGATTACATTTAAAAGTAATTTGACAAGCTTTAAAATTAAACATGATTGTGTTTGTACTCTATTTTGAAAGCTGTAGAAAGTAGTGCTGCTTTGTTTAAAAGCAACTTTTAAAATAAGTCAAATTAATGGACTTTCAGTTATTTTCTTTTGCTTCCATCAAATTAGCATGCATTAATGTTGCCTATTAAATTTTATATATATTAATATCTAAAATGTTTTTTGTCTATAAGTGAATTGTAGTCCTGAAAAACTTTTATTGTAGGGGAGTTACACATAGTTTTGATTGAGGTTGGAAAATACAGATGGTGACTGATGCTTGCTACTGCCAGCAATAGTCAGTTGTTACCCATAGCTCAGGATGTTACATGGAGTATTTGGGCCCCCTCTAAATCAGTGGCAAAGTAGTTAATACTGTCTTCATTGATAATTAAAGGATGATTGACGTTGCACTACAGTTAGTAAGTTGCACCCGTATTTCTGTTTTGCAGCTCTGGTGTTGAAGTAGCAACTTCAAGCAGACACGCAGCAACAGGACACTGACAGTTAAACTGCCTTGGTCTCCTGCAAAGTGATTTCTAAATCATTACATACCAGCTTAAAAGTCTTTCACTTGTCTTTGATCTAAATCCATTAATATAGCATTCAATTGGAAAAATCTAGTCTTTTCTCAACATTGCTTTGAATCTAACAAAACCTGAAAATTTCATCCTTTATTTAGTTTCATGTGTTAGGACATTTATTTTTCTTGACTTAATTGTGCATGAATTAGGAGTCAGGAGTTTCTTGGCAGCTGATTCACTGTGGCTGTGAGCAAATCAGCACCCTTGCCAGCCCATCTGGGAGCTGTACGAAGGCATTAATCTCTCTGGGTATGATGCTAATCTTGTTCGCATCCAGTTGAGAATAGCTCTGCTGAAACAGTAGTGTAGGATTAAATCACCCGCTGTACTTGGTTCACTGTTTTTACTTGAAACATTATCATTACAAAGTGGCTAAAGATACCATGAAATTGTTAGTGTAGCTCTGTTGCTCAACACATGGCTGAATATGAGCCAGCAGAGGTGGGACCTCATCACCCTCTGCAGCTACCGGGAAAGTGGTTGTAGGGAGTTGGGTGTTGGCCCCTTCTCTCAAGTGAATAGCAATAGAACCAGACAAAGTGGCCTGAAGTTGCACCAGGAGAGGATTAGACTAGATATTAGGAAGAATTTTTGACAGAAAAAATGGTTGGACACTGGAACAGGCTGTGGTGGAGTCACCATGCTCTAGTGGGCTTTTTTTTTTTTTTTTTTTTTTTTTTTTAATTTTGGGGTAAGATGATCTTAGAGATCTTTTTCCAACCATGATGATTCTTTGATTCTGTGAGTATAAAGAGTAATTACAGCCTATTCTTTTGAAACAATATACACCATGGTTGACAGTGGCTGTGTTTCCTACATATCACATATGAAAGTATCACATATGAAAATGTCTGTGTAAAATACATTGTGTTTAGGTTTTGAGTTTGTACTTTAGTTCTGTAATGACACTAATGGACAATAGTTGTGTTTGGGTCTGGTGCTGTAAATTACTAATCATTAAGGTGAGGTGTTATTTCCTGTAAAGCAGGTAAATAGTTTCATGAATAACAATGTGTATCTTTAATATAGATGGGAATCTGGGGTATACAGTGTAGTATGATTGTGGAAATTGAGATATACACCCGAGTTCAATTCCACAATTAAAATACACAGTTATGTAAGTGACAAGTTTGTAATGTTGTTGCTTTAGGTCACAAGATTGGTGTCATAAAATGAAACAGGTGCCACTGCTAAACAGTGAAACAGCTGGTGTCTCTTACTGTTTAACTGGTTTAACTAAGCTAAATGTTTTTACTTGGTAGTTAGACCACAGTGATTAGGAGTGTAGGTTGTTACTGTCTTAAATAACTGGCTCCAATGGCTGAACAAAGGCTCTGATCCTGTGTATATCTGAGCAAGTCAACGTATTTCCTGTCTCCTACAATGAAGTTTTGTCATAGCTGATTGTAACAGAGACCTTGGTATTTTGATCCACTGTTTTCTACACTGCTAAAATCTTTCTGTGATGTTAATCAGCAGAGTACAGGAGAACACTTTCACTTGCTCATTACAATATACGTTAGTAGTTATTGTACATCCCAAACCCAGAGAAATCCGGTAATTTCTGGTAATGCTTTTCTCTAGAATAAAACTGAGATGAGACAGGATACTCTGTCTGCCCGGAGTAATGAGCTTGTTTCTGTTTTGTCTGGATTTCTGAGATAGTCTGGCTTTTTGCCTTTGGATAAAATAAAGACATACTTTGCAAAGAATCTAGGATTTACTAAGTAAGGTGTTGGTGTTTTGTTCGGTGCAGAGGATACTCCTCTCACTGGCTAATGATGCTCTACTGCCTTGGATTGTTTGTCTGTATTCACAGCCCACAGTGGGTATGGATAGGCTTCACGGGGTTCATTTCAAACCATTTTGCCCCATACAGAAGCTTCCCAGTACACACATCCCTCTCATATTCTGCATTGACAACACAGTGGGAAGTTTGCATTTCACAGCCATCAGTTGTTCAGCACCACCATCTCTGGCTTTGCAGTTATGATTAGTTTCTTGGCGGGTTCTTTGGTAGATTGCTAGTGTGTTGTAGTTTGCCTCATATTTAGTGAATTTTATTTCCCCTTTGCATGAAGATGAAAGTATACATTTTGGGAATTATATGCGCTTTGTGAGTCTCCATTCTTAGTTTTAGGACGACCTGGTTTCACTCTGGTTTTAGCACTGCCATCACCAAATCTGCAGGTTTTCATCTCTGTCTTTCATGTGATGAGGCAATGATTGTTAATGCTCGAATATGCCAAGTGCTTTTTCATGTGGTTGTGTCACCTGCACATCTTGAACTTCCTGAAGAGGAGAGAACCATGGTACTTGACTCTAGATTCACCAGTTAGGTGAATCTAAGGGTTTAAGCTTGGACTTTGATGCTCAAGATATCAACACCTGCAGCTCTACAGGTTACCCAGCTAACTACTTGGGTAAAAAATGGTTGTTGGTTGAGACACCCATGATCCAGACAACACAACCTTGAAGCAACCAATTTATATTCTCAGTGAGCTTTTGACCTTGGTTTTACACGTTTTGCTTACACAGTATCCAGCAGGAGAAGCAAATATTTTGGTTTTGGTGAGATTTTGCTTTTATGGTCCATCAGGAAATGCAGACCTATTATTTTCTAGAATGAAACATTTCCAAATGGATTGACTGGAAGTGAAGCCCTCATTTAAAGTTACATAATTGTTAGCAGAGTTCCAGACACAATTCTTGACCTTTTTTCTGTTCTTGAATGGTAAAAGTAGGCGGTTTCTGAAAATACAAATCCTGTTTCTGTATACTTGAGGCAAAGATTTACATTTTATAGAGTTTTTTTGGTTGAGGGCAATCATTTCCTGTAAAATCTACTGGAGATTTTTTATGGACTTCATAACTTTGTTGAAAGGTTGAATCAACTTTTTTTGATTCAGCCTGAGTATTATAGTTCAATTTTCAAAAAGGCTTTGACATGGTTGTAACCTAAGTTTTTTAAAGAGACTATGCTGGTAACCCAAAAGGAACTTTCTTTTCCAATCCCTACCTAAAGAACAAGAATAAAAGAAGGCATAAATAAATGTTTTGTTACAAAACAGGATGTGAAATCATGAGCTGATAGTTTGGTCCTATAGCAAAAAAAATTGCAAGGTAGTTCCCACGGTCATCTGTACTGAAAATCTCTGACACAGCTAACTCATAAATGACCCTAAAGAGGGCTTGATAGTGAATTTGCTGAGAAAAAAAACCCAACAAACTAAAGAGTTGCAGAAAGGTCTTATGATAGATGCTATTGGACAATAAAAGGTTAGGTGAGATTTAGGGATAGTAAATGCAGAGTAAAGAATATAGGGAAAATTAACCCCCACTATTCATACAAGTTGATGCACATAGTATTATTTTAGTTACTGCCACTCAAAAGTCTTTGTCATAATTGAGGATAGTCCTGTGGAAACATAAGGTCAGTGTTCGAATGTAGTCAAGGCAAATAGAAGGCAAAGTATATTATGAAAAGAGTAAGAAGCAAAATGTAAAACATTACTATGCTAATATATAAATGTAAAAAATAACAGGTTGGCAAAATTACATGGAAAAGCAGAGTAATCTGTTAACTGTCAAAATACAAAGTAGTTTGCAAAATCAGAAGTTACAGTAAATAAAATGCAATATTGTCTCAGGTAACAGAAACTCTGTTAGAGTGGTAAAAATTTTATTTGTGTCCTGACTTTCTTCACCAGACGTTGCTTTCTTTATACTCATTTTCTGTGGCAAAGGAGCTAACTTAGGATGTGTAGCCTTATTAGCTGTATTGGAAAATACTGTTTAAAAATTGTTGCTAAGCAACCTAGCTAGTACAATGTATCTTTAAATTAAGTTGGTTTTATAGATATTAATATGATTTTTAAAATATCCTTAAGTTTCTAGAGAAAAAAATGCTGGTTTACCTCAATCTGCAAAAGTTCTTAACTAGCACCCTAAAACATGCTGTAGGAAATAAATTTATTTTTTTATGCACTGAGACGAACTGTAGTTGAAAAAAGAGAGAGAATTCATAACAATTGACCATTTCTACAGTTCCTAATTTCAAAACTAAACTCCACTTCTATAGGAATGTTATATGACTACCCAGGCTATTACCTTTATTTTATCCTAAATGCCAGGCAGAACAGAGCTAACATAAATTAAACACTGGGACAAATAGAAGGTAATTGAAAAGAAAACAAGCATCATAATCTCACAGAAGAGATTTAGCATTAACCTCCTGAGTGTTTTTCACCTGAAGCTGCATAGCATTTAGGAAATAATCCAACTCAAGGAACTGGAGCACACTTTACCAGAGCTATACTTCTCTCCTTGTCATAAAATACTCGAGTTGTGGGTTGCTGCAAAGGCAGCTCCAGAGCAGACACCCAGAGTGGGGATCAGACTCGTGTGCAGCTGCTGTTATGGCATCTGAAGATGCAGCACGAAGCTGGAATGCTCTGAAGGATGGTGCCAACATTTTTTTTGGTTTTCCATAAAGCATTTTTCTGCTATTACTCTGCCTTATCTCCTCCCCCCCCACCCCCCATTCCTACATTTATTATTGAGGTCCCTTGAGGATTTGTAGATATTCCATTTTGAAGGGAAAAATGTATTTATCACCATCTTTGCTTTTGAACTGGGTGTATGTATATATATATATATATATATTTGGGATACTTAAGCTGATAAAAATAAAAATACTGTTCTGGGCTCAGAAGTCAATCTTTCCTTTACCAGTCATTGGTTGAATATTTGAGATACATAGTTGTTAGTGGCAAAGACTTAAATTCATACTAAATAAAAATCTTGTTTAAAAGAAAAGGTCTGCTTTCTTCAAAAATGTTGTGCAGCATCTCTATTTATCAGCACATTTTGAAGTGTATTTAATAAGATGTTAAGGGGACTGGAGCATCTACCATAGAGGGAAGGCTGAGAGGGCTGGGTCTGGTTAGCCTGGAGGAGATTGAGGGAGGATCTAGTAAATGGTTTCAAATATCTAAAGGGCAAGTGTCAGGAGGATGGGACCAGACTCTTCTCAGGGGTGTCCAGTGACAGGACCAGGGCCACTGGGCATGAACTGGAACACAGGAGGTTCAATCTAAACATAAGGAAAAAATTATTTACTGTAAAGGTAACAGAGCACTGGAACAAGGTGCCCAGAGAGGTTATGGAGGCTCCATCTCTGGAAGCATTCAAAACCTGTCTGGACATGTTCCTGTGTGATCTACTGTAGGTGATCCTGCTCTGGCAGGGAGGTTGGACTAGATGATCTTCGGAGGTCCCTTGCAACCATGGCCATTCTGTGAAATACTGTTTAGGCTTTCCTGATGTATGAATTTGACTGTTTGTGTGATATAGAGATTCCTTTATTCTGAAAAAGATAAACATTTAATCAAAAAGGTGATGTAAACAGAGCTGTCATTGCCTGGCAGCTCATGGCCCTGGCCACTCTGCTGTTCAATGTCCACATGTCCAGAGTCTCCAGCTAACCACGGGTGTGTGGTTGGCCTCTTCAGTTGTTTCTGCCTGAGCTTGCTACCACCAGGGCTGCTTTCCCAGCCCCTGGTGCCTCTGCTTCCACCCGTGGTCGCTGTGTGGGGCACAGGGCTCACTCAGGAGGCTGAGAGTGGCTGGTGCTGTCCTTGCTGAGCTGCCCCTGCAATGACACAGCAATTGCAAAAATGTCTGGAGTGTTTCAGCTAAAATAACCTACCCTGATAATTAAGTTGATGAAATGTAGGGAAGAAAGGGTGTGTTTTCTTTGTTTATTTTTACTTAAAAGGCTTATTTGTAAATGGATTAAATGGTTTGGGGGGGGAGGATCAAGGGGGAGGTTGCATTATATTTGGACTTTTGGACCTCATTAATAAAAAAACCTTAAACTTTTGCATGAGGGAAAGTGATGATGAGTGCAACACATAACATGTAAGACTGAAAATGTAATTTAACAGGAGCTACAGGGATGAGACCACCTTTAAAAATCTCAGGGCACTTATTTAGAAGCTGACTGATAAACATAGGAACTTCATGTTTACCCTTTTTTTTAAATTTTTTTTTGGCTTTCATAATACCTTTCAGGTTTGTAATGTTGCCAAATAAGAAATACCAGGTTTGAATAGTTACACATTGGTCAAGATCCCAGGTCAGGGGGTGGGCTGGAAGTGCTAACGGAGCTTCTCCTTACTCAGGTTTCGCTCTTTTATAACTGCTGAACGTTATTGTTTTTTGTCTTTTCAAATGTACAGAGGAACAGACGTGAGCCATAGTCATGAAGGTTAGTTTTGATGCCTTGAATTATATTTTTAAAATTACTAACAAAAGCCTTTTTCTTTCCCGTAGCCTTTTTTTACAATTATGAATCTTCACTGTTCACCAGACATCCACACATTTCTGTGCAAAGCCTTTGTCCCTGCTTGCCTGGACCAAATTCATGTGGTTAACCCTTGTCGAAACCTCTGTGAGAAAGTGTATTCGGACTGTAAGCAGTTGATGGACACTTTTGGAATCACGTGGCCTGAAGAGCTGGAATGTGCCAGGTCAGGTATTTTTCATGCTGACAGGTGGTGTGGGTAGTATTTTCCTAGACAGAGTTGAAAATCTGAGGCAGAATGTTAAGTAGTACCTTGCTTTCCCATCACTGGTGACCATACAGTGCTTATGCCTAAGACTGATTTTTTTGTTATTCAGATGATCATCTACGTTTCCTGCTGGTGACTTCTGTGCAACAAGGTTGTGCAGCAGTTCCCTTCAGTATTCAGATCCCTGCAAAAGGAAGTTTTTTACTCTTAAGTTTCTTAAAATTTAAAATATTGAACGTTTCAGCATAGAACTTCCTTTGGTTTCTGATCTCTAAACTACATCATCCTTAATTCACAGGGGTTTTATAAGTAATTGCTTATAAAATAAAGAAATAAAAAATACTCTGTATTTGAAAGGATGCAAAGTATTAGATAACCTTATCTTACTCCTAACTGCTGAAGTGTGCAAATGCAATTTTGTATTGCTTTTCCTGTACTGCCTGCAGAAGTCTGTTTTTGTTGGGTGTTTTTTTTAATTTCACCTTTTTTTCTCAAAGTTGCTCAGGTGTCTGTTGCAGAGAGAAGGCAGTTAATACTTCATTTGGGGAAGAAATTAGTCTATATATATTAAATGGAAACCACTGAAAATACTCCAGTGGCATCTTCTTGAGATTCAGACCTTCAACTGCAGCTTTTTTGTAAATTGTTGAGGCCAGAGGGGTTTCTCAGGGCAAGAAGTACAGGAAGGAGCAGAGAGTGCAGCCTCAAATAATTTTTCTAACTCCCATGCAGTTGCTAGTAGGACTGAGGAAAAGCTGGGACAATAGTGCTGTGCCATGATCCTTGGTAGAAATCCATAGCAGAGTGGATATGACAGATGGCATTAATGCCATTTCCTTTAGTTCTGCAGAAAAATTTAAAATGAGAAGGCATCAGCTTTGCCCATCCAGTGTGAGCTTCTGTGTGACCATAGTGCCACTCAGTGAAGCAAATGCTTTCAATAATTGTTTTGAAATTTTAGGAAAATGATAAGCAAATCCAGGTTATTTGATATCTCTTCCAAATGACCTTTTAAATCAAATTGTATTTTTTGCAGGAGTCCCTGCAGCTTTGATTTGTTCTATTACTGGTTGCATTTACTGAAATGGAACCTGCTCTGTTCCTACATTAAATGATTTCTGCCCAATAGCCAGAACAAACAAGTCCATGTTCGTAAAACAGCAGAGATACTACTGCAGCCTGTGGAAGAGCAGCTGGTGTGAGGATGGACAGTAACTGAATCTGCAGATTGACACTCTTGTATTCTGACAGACATACATGAAGTCTGTTAAGACATGGGAGAGTAAAGTTCACCCTGTTCCCATGCATACTGGTGCAGCCCATAGTTAATTAAAGAATCTGCTACAGAAACAGTTTTCTTAGTGATTAGTCTGGATTTAATGTGGACAGCATGATAATGCAGAGAAACAAAAACTGAAGGGATTTTTAGCTCAAGCTGAGCTTGCAAACTGACATGGAGGGACTCAATAGTGTTTGACAAAGAACATTTTGAGATAACAGAATCTTACCTTACAACCTGGGATGCAAACTTGTTTGTTCAAAATACATGCTTAAGCTTGGAATGCATGTAAATATAAATCCCATCTTGAGTAAATGCTTACCTGGTAGACTTATACTTACATAATCTACTTTGAAGATATGTCAAACACTGCTAATACTATATTAGCCATATAAAAACATCACATATTATGTCCAGTTAATGCCTTGAGCAATTTTAAAGTTAACATTATGGAGCTATTAAAAAAAAAAGCTAAAATAGTGGTGATTTTTTAAAAAAATGCTTATTTTTTTCTGCTCTTGTCTTTTTCAGTTAGGAAGTTTTGTTGTTGTCAGCAATGAAATATCACTGTAACACAAAAATATCATAATCATATACTAGTCATCAGTTAATTCTGTAGATACTGTCAGTCCTATTTTTGTGTTCCTTGATTGAAGCTTGTGGTTTGCTGTCTTGCATAGTCAATTGTTACATAGATTTAAAAAAAACCAACTATTGTAAATATTCATATATACATATGTAAAACTTCAGTAGGATTTAAGACTCTCAAAGAAAATTGCAATTTGAATAGTGTTTTATAAGCAATAACTTGTCTTCTCTAGCTGTTGTTTTAAATAGCTGTGTTGGAATGGTCTTATCTGAAAATATTTGAAGTCTTTTTTAAAACACCACCAGATTTTTTCATTCAATGCACATTTTGCATTATCTACAAAAGTGAACAGTGCTTAGAATCAGATTTTTTCATATTTCTAAGAAATAACTATAGTTGAGAATAAGAGTTAAAATCATTCCTCTTCTGTTTATTTATGTAGACTAGTCAGTTGTGATGAAACTGCTCCTGCTACTGCTGCTGTAACCACAAACATACATGGAACTCAGAAGACCCCAGGCCAGACCCGAAGGGATTATGGATTCTGGTGTCCACGGCACCTGCACACGACCAATGGACAAGGCTACAAGTTTCTAGGAATTGATCAGTGTGCACCCCCATGTCCTAATATGTACTTCAAAAACTATGAATTGGATGTTGCAAAAAGCTTCATTGGAATAGTTTCAATCTTTTGTCTTTGTGCTACGCTTTTCACATTCCTGACTTTTCTGATTGATGTTAAAAGGTTTAGGTACCCAGAGAGGCCCATCATCTATTACTCTGTCTGTTACAGCATAGTCTCTCTAATGTACTTCATTGGTTTCTTACTTGGGAACAGAACTGCCTGTAATGAGGCAGATGAGAAGCTAGAAATGGGTGAAACAGTTGTTCTTGGCTCCCAAAACAAAGCCTGTACTGTCCTTTTCATGGTTTTGTATTTCTTCACTATGGCAGGAACTATATGGTGGGTGATTCTTACCATCACTTGGTTCCTTGCAGCGGGAAGGAAGTGGAGCTGTGAAGCCATTGCACAAAAGGCCATGTGGTTCCACGCGGTTGCGTGGGGAATACCTGGTTTTCTAACCATTATGCTCCTTGCGATGAACAAAGTTGAGGGGGACAATATCAGTGGAGTTTGTTTTGTGGGTCTCTACGATCTGGATGCCTCTCTGTACTTTGTGCTTTTGCCCTTGTGCCTTTGTGTTTTTTTCGGTCTCTCTCTTCTTTTAGCTGGTATTATTTCTTTAAATCACGTGCGGCAAGTCATACAGCACGACGGCAGAAACCAGGAGAAGCTTAAGAAATTCATGATCCGAATCGGGGTTTTTAGTGGCTTGTACTTAGTGCCACTTGTATCACTTCTGGGATGCTATGTCTATGAGCTGGTGAACCGAAAAATCTGGGAAACGACTTGGGTATTTGACCATTGTGACCAGTACCATATTCCTTGTCCTTACCAGGCAAGTAGCAGTTTCTTTTATATATATTACTGGAACATTAATTAACAAAACCCCTTATGCATCACCACATCTACTGTGCAGTTAGTAAATTATTTTCATATTAAGTAGTCAGTCCAAGAAATGGAGTAATACACTTTTAAAGTAAAAATGTATGGTATCACACTTCTGCTCTGAAATTTTTCACTAATCAAATTGATAGTTAATCAAATGGAATTCCAACTGACAGTTCTAAAGGGATTATATGATCTTTAAAATAGCTGAACTTCATGGTACGGATTTTGTTGGAGGAGGATCATTCTTCACAGTATCTATTCCTAAATGTAGTTGCTCAGTATTTGGGTGCCTAGCTCAGTATCAAAGTACCTAAGGTGAGTTTGCATCGATTTCAGTTGAAGCTGAAGTAATGATTCTAGAAAATTGAGTCAGAATTGGATTTAAAATGTTACTTATAACCATAGATAAAAAAAGATGAAAGTGATTTTGTCTTCAAAGTGAAGTCTAAAACACTTGAAACTACAGAACAAATTTCCAGTATAATTTTTCCATGTTATCTGTAATTTACAGGCAGATTTTCAGCAATACAAAAATTTAAAAAAAAAAAGAAACCCAAGAAAACAAACCAACCAACTGCCCCCCAAAAAACAACCCTCAATAAAAAAACAAAACAAACAAACAAACAAAACCCCCAAACAATCCAACAGCACTCTTAATCGTGGATGTGTTAATATTTAACATTTGACTCTTATAAAACAACTTCCTTGGAAAGGCTTTTAAAGTAAATCTGCCCACGTTCAGTACTCTCTATGGAATAAATCCCTTGTAAGTACATAAAACTCCCTGCAATCACAAATAATTTGTGGTTTTTCTTTCCATTTAAGAACAAATAAAAAAGAAGACACCGTCACTAAGAGAAACAGAGGTGTCTGATGTCAAGTGCTTTGCACTTACCATCTATGTTTTTACTGCAATCAACCATCATTAAAAAGAGGAAGATAACCAGCCATTATGGAATGATGAGGCTTGATCCTTCAGCATTCTTAAACTTGATCTGTATCCTCTGTTGAATTCAGTGGAAGCTAAGAGAAGTGCAGCTCACGGAGTTCTTGGTTATTTTTACTTCCATTACTGTTCTAAATGAATGCGTTTTGTCTTCCATGGGCTTTGCACTGGTCTCTTTATCAACCTAAATGGTCCAAAACATCCAAAGTTGAAAAAAAGGCTTTTCTGCTTCCAGAAAAACAAACACAACAAAAAGCAAACTTCTTTTGTAATGCTTAAATAGAATTACTTGGCATAATAAAGCAGAAAACGCATGAGTTCTCAGCCTCTAATTAACCTATTGGAAAGAGGAAATAGCCACAGAGTGTTGCACAAGGACATACTTCATGGAATCTGTCCCTGTAATAAACAGCATGTGCTAACTGCAGGCTAGCTTCAAGTATGGTGCTCAGCTGTGGCTTACCTGAGCCAGCTGGTAGACATTGGCCAGATCAAAGCCAAATAAAAACCCCTTCAGTTTAAGTAGTTAATCTTACCTGCCTAACAAAAATGGTGACTTTCATAGATGGGACTGGCAGATAAGCCAGCTAACATAAATTAAATTTGCAGCATGGGAGCAGAAGATAATAATCTCTTACTGAGTTAAATGTCTGGGCTCCTGTGATCATGTTCTGCAAACAGGGGGATTAATTTTGCAACAGAGAACTACTACGAAGCCCTGCGGCTCCTGGAAGATGGTGTCTAAATCTGATTAACTCCCAACTCATCTGTTTACTGTTTCTTTTAAGTTGAAGGGATAAATCTTACATGTGCAATCTATTTCTGAAGAATTTGACTACTAATGCTATTACCTCCCCCCACAGTTATCTTTCCTTTCAATTTAAAAGAAAATATTTCCTTTTGAGTAATCTCCTGTCTGTGTATTCAGCCACAGACATCAGCAAGGTCTGACTTGACTGTACATGTCTCACGTTTGTCAACGGTACAAGCCTCAACAAAGAACAACAGCCATGAGGAGAAAGTAATTTACATAACTTGTTTGCTTTTTGTGTTTAAAAAAATAAACTAACAAGTATATTTTCTTCTTTGCATTTAATAAACTTTACTATCTTCTAGGCAAAGGCACTAGCAAGACCAGAAATATTTTTGTTTCTGATGAAATATTTGCTGACATTAATTGTTGGCATATCTCCAGTCTTCTGGGTGGGAAGTAAAAAGACTTGTTCTGAATGGGCCAATTTCTTCAACAGAAACCGTAAAAGAGAGTAAGAACATTTTTATTCCTATTTTTAAAGTGTATACTTTAAAATAAGTTGGCTTTCAGGCATGTTTCTTTAAATGTAGCGTAGGTGATCAAAATGTTGTCCTCAGACCCTTTCTCTTTTGGAGTCTAAATGCTGCATATGGGCATCAGCAAAATTCAGTTGGAGTCTATGAAGTTTTATGTATGCAATGAATTTTTTATATCATTCTCAAAAGATAAAAAATATTCTCTTCTGCTGGTTTGTTCCCTTTCATAGAGCAGAAGACATTGTTGTCTTTAGCATTGGCTAATGCATCTTCTGTTTCCAGTTGAATGAGGGAAGATCATTTCAGCCATCAGTGTAATTCTTTCACATGCTCTGACTACTTCATTTGGCACCATGCTTAGCTGTGTTTGCTATCATGCAATGAAAACATCCTCTGCCTTTCTCTTCTGCCAGGCTTGTCTGGTTTTAAAACTAGTTTTCATTGAACCCTCCTTAGTATCAGTTTTCGTGTTAATCTACTGTTCCTTATTTTTTTTGGTCTGAAACAGAATGATTCCATTTTATTACTTAATATTAGTAAATTTATATCTGTGCATTTAAACATATTATAAATGCCATTTCGAGTTCTCATAGTTGTAATTTTTTCCATTCATTTTATTCCTTGATTCTGTCTTTTTAGATTATCTGTGTCACTCATAAATTACACTGTGTCTTTAGTTATTTATATTTCTTTGGATTTCCCAAGGCAGCAGTCCTTAAGCTCCTGTTATTTTACATCTACATTCCTTGATGGTGAGCTTATAGCTGCCTTTCCCTCTTGCCTCTTTTCCCATTTCCTGTACAATTTTTTCTGGTGTTTCAGGTGTTAACTGCTTCCAGTGATAAGAATTTTAAAATACTTCAGTCAATTTTACAATGCTTACCTTTTTTTCACTTGAGCAAGATTGACTGTACGTAAGTTTAATTTGGTTATACAGCTGCTTATGAGTTAATTCTGCTTTCCTCTCTTAGATGACTAATCTACTGAAGTCATTGGATCTACTTGCAGAAGTAAGAAATGTAGAAATCTGCTTCATGTAATTGTTCCACAGACATAATTATTTTGGAGCCATTCTGATCAGATTTTTTTCTCCTCTTTTCACATATGGGTTTTTTTCCCTTCTGGTCATTAACATCCACCTCAGACTGCATCACGGGTTTCTCTTCTTTTGTGTTTTTTGAGTATGAAGCTGTATGACATGTTATCTGTGGTTATCCTCCTCATTCAGTTCCGTGCTTCTATTTTCTTTCAGTCCAATCAGCGAGAGTCGACGAGTGCTACAAGAATCATGTGAATTTTTCTTGAGGCACAATTCCAAAGTTAAACATAAAAAGAAGCACTACAAATCAACTTCACACAGGTTGAAAGTCATTTCAAAGTCAATGGGGACTAGCACGGGTGGCACAACAAATCATGGAACTTCTGCAGTAGCGATCACTAATCATGATTACTTAAGCCAAGAGACTGTTGCGGAAATTAAAACCTCTCCAGAGACATCTGAGAAGGAGACAGAGGCTGATGGAACATCAGCCCAGAGGGCTGAGGAAGGTGAAAACAGTGGAGATCAAATGTTATCTAGTTCTAAACTGACAGTGGATCAGGTGGAAAGAAGAAACAAAGCAGATAGCACGTGTGATATGAGTAGCTTGGCTGAGAGTATGAGGAGAGTAGGTGAAGGAAGGTAAGGCTCCTTAACCCAGTCTTTTTCTTGTTTGTGTGTATTACCACTATTTTGGTTAGTTTTCTGTTTCTTCTCTTTGAAGAATCGGTGTACTCTCAGTATACAATTAACACTCAGTAGCTGTCAAGAGGACTGTAATTCTTACAAACTAATTCATATGGCCACATACATTTAGCATATGTGTGGGCTATTTTACATTTTGGTAGGATTCTTTTCCTTTTAAATGTTGAGTGTTGGAGCTTCACCTTGTAGGATATTGTTGAACACTGACCCTCAAGAAATCTGTGGCTGCAATGCAACTATTTTGATAAGGTGACATGTCTGAAAAGTAATATCCTCAACTTCCAAAAGAATACAAAACTGCGTTGTGTTCTCTTGAAAAGAATATAGGTTAAGATATTATTTCATTGCTAAAACTGTATTTTTTCCAGTGTAATGCACTGTGCTTAAAATTTACTTACTGTGTCTTATTTTTCATTACTTACAGAATAACTCCTAAAAATGATGTTATTGATTCTCCTCCATTACTAAGCAGCTGTTCCCAAGTACCTGATGTCTCTCAGTCAGGTTCTGTATCACTGCTTGTCTACTCAGCTTCAGACATCAGAAGAGAGCTGGATTCAAGAAACAGTTCAAACCCCTGAAAGACTATTGTTTTATATTAACATTTTCAATGTATAAAACTGATTTGGATTCCGTGTTACACTGGAAATAACAGATATTCTGTGCCTTATTAAAAAACACGTCTCGCTTTGCACTTAAATGTAAGTTTTGTTATGGGGGCACTTAGCAATAATGTACTATATTTTTAATCCTACCCAGGAATAATGGAAATTGAAGTTCTATAGAACACAGCTGGATTGACTGGTAGTAATTTAAGAAAACCATGAAAGAAAAAATATTCCAAAAAAAAAGAAAACTTTCTAATGAATTGCATTAAAATAATGCTTAGAAAGCACTGTTACTTTTAAAGGCATGAAAGTATCATCTACATTTTTGATGGTTTTTAAATCTTATAATTTTTTTTTCTCCTTTCTACTATGTTTTAAACAGCAGTATCACTTAAATAAGGGATACACAAATGTATAAATACTCTAAACTTTGTGTCATGATGTATCAATTATAGCACTGTTTTATGGTAGCTTGTACACTGAATATGAAAGGGAATTGAGTTGTCATGATTTATTTTGTACATAAAAATTAATTTTGTAAATAACTGACTGCATAAGGTCAATATTTAGAACTACTGTTTTGTATGTATTGTACAAACTTGGTGAAGTTAACATGCTTCCCTTAGGTGTTACTGAAGTCAACAGCACTGTGGTGATCAGGCAGTGTTACTCAGTTCTGAGTAAAGCAGATTGTAACTTCTACATAAACACGTACCAAACACTGCACCTGGGGCAATGCTGGTCAGACATCTGTGCATCCTGTTGCAGGGATAATGCAGCACTCACTGCTAATGCTTCCCTGAGCCCCTCCTGCTCTGGTGTCCAGTGCACTGTGCCAGAGATAAAACCACTTCCAGTCCATGGTGGCATGGGGGACAGAGTCTGAAGTGTACACTTTGGGTTCTTTTACTGAGCTGCAGTGAAGGTGTATGTTTCATGTTGTTTCTATGCAAGTAACTTAATGCTTTTTTAATTCTGTAGAGAAATATCTTGCAGAAAATACATGGTTACTAATATACAGGCTTTTAAAATGATATATTGACTGAAGATGAGATACTTGTTCTACAAAGCTTAATTTTCTATATGCTACTGCAATATTTTTATTTAATCAAAAAGGCCTTAATGCATGTAGCCTTTCTTATGATAGGATGATTCTCAAGAGCAAGTACTACTGATGTGGATAGGAATTTCATTGTTTGGCTCTTCAGAAAACCTGGCTTAAATGAAGTCAGTGTGATTTATTACTTGAGGTAATTTGGAGTCAGGATTTTGTTGTTTTCTAAACCTAAATGCCGGTGCGTTTTGTAAAACTCTTCACCATCTCGCATTTGATTATATAGGAATATTTTTATACTACGCAGAGAAATGTCTGTGTTCCAATTTGGGCAGCATTCATGGAAACCCTTTGAAGAATCAAGCAAAATGGCAGAGTACAAAGGTCATGTAAATGCTGAATCAATAGGAACTACAGTTCTGATAAACCAAAGTTCCTTGTTTTATCCATGTATTTAAAATTGAATGTATTTACCTTTCTATTACAGCATCTGCATTTTAGCATTTTTAATTTATTACCTTACATAGGACATGCTATTTCTTTTATAATTTCCTTATTGTTCTTGCTGCTGAGAAGGACAGTGAGAAAAATCTGAAAAATCTCCTGTGAAAATGCACACTAAATACCCTTCGTTCTTGTAGTCATGTTTGTAATGGGCAACTTTATACACATGTTCAGTAGTTTCTTTGTTACTGTCTTTGTTAGTAATAAAATATACTGTTATATAGTAAGAGCCTCTGAGTTGGTGTTTCTTAATATCTAGGTGCATTATGTTTGGTGCTCTATAACTTTAGTATTTTTGCACCAAAGGCACTGAATTGTATTTTTTCTTAGAGCTATGTGAGGTAGTAAGTATTGCAGTGTTTTTCTCCTTCCTGTGTAAATTCAGAAACTGAGAACAATGTGAGGAGTTGTTCACACCAACACTGACAGTTATGAAGAAATGAGAAGCTGAACTAGTTCTTTTATCCTAATATCCAACACCATTCTTTCTTTTATGCCATCTAGTTAGAGACTTCCTTTAGATCCCATAGGATATGTGTTTCCAGACTGTTCTCTTGTTGCAACCTTCTTCAAATATTCATATACATTTTTAGTTTAATATTATTCCCTTCTTTAGGTAGTTTGGAGAAAGCAATGAATGCTTTTGTGGTAATTGTTCTAAAAAAGATAAGCACCAAGTAATTTTGAAGTTACAGCAATACCTTGGGCTGAAAATTAGGTACATTTTCAAATAACTGTAAATTAATAACTAAGCAATAACCATAACGTGCATTGGAAGTGAAATATATTGGTGGTGGAATGAAACTTGCAGCTCTTGTGTGTTCCAGTGCTGCAGTCCCAGAAATAATACACAGAATGTGGGTTCCCAAGGTGACCTTGATAGCTAAAGAGGTGGTGACCCCAGATGCGTTCATCTTGAAGTATACAAGTAGTACCTGGGAGGTAAACAGTTAAACAGTTGCTTAAGTGCCGATTAAATTGCTGGGGGAAAGGAAACTGAAAGAAAAGAGGTGCAGAGGTAAGACAGGGTATGGAAGACTGCAACTGCCTTACACTGATGTTCCATAGAGAAGCTCCATCAGCTTAAGTAATTTAATTGAGACTGGCTCTCTTCAGAAAGATGCACTATAAATCCAACAATTTACAAGACTGTTACAGCCATTTTAGTCTCGTTTTCTGCTTCTGTTTGCAGAAACCTGGAATAAAGGATATCAACAACTTCTCTTAAGGCTTAAAATATATTTGCCAAATGGTCTTTTACAGCTGTCATAAATCACTTCAAAGTAAGCATTACATTTGGTTTGGAGGGGGCATAGAAAATCTTTCAAAGGACAAGATAAATTTAACATGCTAGATCATATTTCGTTTGTGATATAAACAGCACCTGAGATTGCCACTACTGTAGTTTTATGGTACATTTTGTGTATGCTCTATTTTACTGTGCTGCTTTTTTTGTTTTGTTTTAGTGAAAATTGGTACAAAGTGAACCTGGAGTATAAAAGAAAGCAATGCACATATTTGGAAAAAATAGTCCAGGTTTGCAAAACCAACCCAGGATATGGAAAATAGTGGTATTTTGTTTCTCTTTGTATCATTTGAAAGGTGCTGTTAGCAGATAATAAGAAAAATTTCTGCAGTATTTAAAATACTTTTAAATCCGTTTGCTTTTTTAAACTTAAAAAAAGCCAGTTCAGGTATGCAGGACTAACAAGCTGAAGCACTTCTTTTTTTTCTTTGCAGATTTTTAATTGACTTACAGAGAACATTTGGTCCCTTTTCCATACAGGATGTGGGATATACTTGTTTTAAAGCCTGTCAAATGTAGTTGAATTTCAGAGGTAAAAAACCTCCACATTTAAATGTGAAGAGTTGAACTTTATTAGAAAGTTTAGCATTCTGCTAAGCAGTGGAAAATGCAGTAGCTGAGTAGGATGAGGAATCATGTTTCTCTTTGAAGTTTGACCACCCAGTCTCCGTGTTCAGCTTCCGCAGGCATGTCCCCCTGGCTCTGGCTGCTTCTTGGTGGCTCTTGGGAGGGATCAGCCGCTCTGCTCTGCCGCCGGCGCGGGAGGGGTCCCTGCCAGCACCCACCACACCATTCACAGCCATTTAGATGGCTGGCACCAAAGGTTATTTTGGAGTCTCAGAAGAATAAATGTGGTTTCCTGTGCATTGCCTCTTTTTTTTTTTTTTTTTTTTTTTGCACTTCTTATTTTCCTTGTATTTTTGTCCTTTATCATATTTAGGGTTTGGGTTTTTTTAATGGACTAGAGTTTGGGGAACCTGTACCACGCCTTCATCTACTTTGTATCTCTAGAAGCAGAGATTGGAGTATCTTTCTGATGTGCATCTATGAAGTCTGCTTCTGTGTATTAACTGGATTTTGCTTCCTATTAAAAAGCTCTTGAGATGCAAAGTATAATTAAAGGATTAAGAACATGCTGGGACATTTATATCTGAGCTCTTAATTAATCCTTATTCCTGGTATTACAACTTGTTTATCAAAACTAAATCTGAAAGAAAAGTTTGCTTTTTTGAGGTCTTGCTAGTTAAAAAAAAAAATAGCAAACGTGCATTATCTTTAAACGTACAAAGAGCGACCTTCTTTAAATGGCTGACAGCTGGTTTCTCAGTGCAAACAGAAGCTGGAGAGAATTGTTTCTACAAGAGTTGTGTGGAAGAAATCAGTTTTTGTGGAAAGGAAGTGCTAACTGGGCACCTGATACTGGGCGTAGGTGAACAGGAGGGACACTGATCTCCAGCCTAGAGAGTGCTCTTGGGTGTGGCAGGAGAGCCATGAGAGAACATCAAGTGTTGTAAGTGGAGAGGAAGGCACTGATACTTTAGAACTCACTCTTGACCTACAAGGTGGAGAGAAACTGCAAGAAGGTTTTTGAAGTTACAGAGGTGATAGTGAGATCTTTAGACACGGTCACCCGAAGGATCTTAACAGGAAAAAGTACATTCCATGTTGGTCCTGCATGAAGGATGACCAAAATATCTATATTTTTATGAAGATAATGTTCATCACAGTTTATCTTCCTGGTCTGCCTGAAACTGGTTCATAAGAAATTACATGGGTACAAAAATAAGACAGTGCCAGATAAGGTCCTGAATGGAATTATTATGAACTTAGTTAGTTGACAGCTTAAGCCAGCTGGGAAGCTGTGTTCTTCCCAGTGCCACCCCTAGGAGTATCATACCTACTACCTGGAAGTGCATGTAGGTCTTGAATGACCCAGCCAAAGACCACAGGATTGTCGGAGTTGGAAGGGGCCTCCAGAGATCATCCATTCCAACTTCCCCACTAAAGCAGGATCCCCTAGAGCACTCAGGACTGCATCGGGCAGGTCTTGAATATCTCCAGAGAAGTAGACTCCACAACCTCCCTGGGCAGTCTGTTCCAGAGCCCTGTTGCCATCACCATGAATAAGTTTTCTGTTGTGTTCAGATGGAACTTCCTATGTTCCAGTTTGTGCCCATTGTCCCTTGTCCTGTCACTGGGCACTACTGAAAAGAGTCTGACTCCATTTTCCCCACACCCACACTGTAGATACTTACAGACACTAGAAAGTTCTTCCTTCAACCTTGAGATGGAGGATTTGAGGATGCCAAAGCACCTGGACAGGTTTCTTGGCACTGGGTTTTGGTCACCGATGTTGTACACTGGGCACAGTTCTCTCTGGGACTTGCTCTCCTTCCAGATTCCTACAAGCAGGGCTGCAACCCAGACTTCCAGCTAATTCACTACAGTGGTTAACAATTCAGACGTATCATTCTATGAAATGTGAAAAGATGGCACTGGCAGGGGTGTGAGATGCCACTGAGTGGATGAGATGCAAATGTGTCTGGCTTTATGAAGTCAGGACTCACCATGGAAATTAATTTGAGATATTTTTCTTAGAATATTATTTTAGTAAATGGGACATCATGGATGTGAGATGCATGGTTTCAGGAACGCCGTGGGCTCCAGACTCCACCACTACATACAACAGGCAGAACTACAGCCACCATACATGTCCAGATCTGTTACCACTAAGTTGTGGCTCTGGTCCTCTCTCTCAGTTTCTCCTCTGAGACAGGAAGGTTTCTGTAACTTTTGAGTGTCCTGGGCTAATTAGTTTGTTTCTGTGACCAAATCCTCTTGCATCCACAGGCTTCTGTGTACTTTATGTGTGCCAGCTATGGTGGCTGTAGACCTCTGGTTTCTGTAAGCCAACCTGAAGCACTTCACAGCCCTTCCTCAGCCTGCAGCCCGCTCCTCATTGCTACATTGCCTCTTCTGAGAAACTCCTTTTCTTGCTGACTACAAATTACCAAATATTTCAAAGTTCAAGTTTAATTGTAGAATTATCATTAATTGGAGGTATTGTCTGTGACAATGACAAGAGACCTATAGCAGTGCATTTAATGAATGGTGTAGAAAATCCAAGATCATTCCTTTCATTGAAGAAGCTTTCCTGTCTGAATGGAACATTGTATTTCATATCCAAATAACTATTTACTAGCACAGGATTCAAGGAAAGTCAGCTTTTCAGTTCTGCAGAAGGGCTTTCTATTCATCAATGATTCATGAGGCAGCCCAGTAATTTTGTACCACTGACTAATTCATAGCTGAGGAACAAATATTTCTCCTGACCCTCTGCTCTCTCCTTACACAAGATGATTCACTAGAGGCCCAGTGAATTTAAATTAAAACTGGACTGAATTAATTTTCTCATTCTACCATGTGCACAAGTCCTTGAGATACCCAATCTCACTGGACCTGTTTTGACCAGATGTGCTCCAGACACAGACACCCCTTCCAACCCAGTGTTTCCATGACTGCAACTGGGATCACACTGGCTGCTCTTGGGAGAGACAGTCTTGCAGAGGTACAGAACAGACTCCTTCAGAGTCAGACATTTGCAACCAGCAATCCACGAAAACAGGTCTCAGTATGGGCTTTCATCATCAAGTTTACATTATAGAAATGTCTGGACACCCTGAGTTATTCTTTATCAGTGAAGCAGACAGTTCTCCTAAATAGTTTTATAAAAGTTTATCTAACTCTGACAATTTGTGAGTGGTGTTTAGTTTAAGATATTCAGTGCTTCCATTGTTACTGTAAAAGGCACAGCAATAGGGAAATGCAACTGTAAAACAACGGATGAGTTGAGCAGGAAAAAAAATATGTGCTTAGAAGCCCCAGCAGGCTGTGAAAGGAACTGTTTCCACAAAATGAGCTCCTTGGTGTCTGACATATGCCCTGGTCTTGACTTTCAGGTACAAGTGTTAAGGATTTATCTCAGTAGAAAACTAATTTGAGTATTTAAAAGTCTTAACCCTCTCTCTAGTGTTTTCTATTGTGCAAAATAACAATATTTCCTATAGTAACATTAAGAATCACCATGTTCTTATTCAGAAGTAAAGAATTAACACAACTATGGGATTTTTCTCTCATTCATAAAATGCCATGGTCTTGTATGTGAAAGCAGGAATCCTCTTCTGCAGACAAGCCACCAAAGGCCTAGCATGTTCTTTCCAGACAGTTAAGCCCCTCTTGTCTTTGATAAACTCCATGATTATGCTCTAACCTCTGCCTATACTTTCTTGCTGTCATTCAGATGATAAATATATTTATTTTTTTTTCACAGCTTGCATAGTTAACTGTCAGGATGACTTGACTGTCACCTGGAGGTGTAGAGTCTCAGCAAGTAGACCATTGATACAACTTAAACTTTTAACTTTTTCTCAAAGGCAGAAACAGGACATCAGTGAGTATCACAATCCGCTAGAACTGATTTTTAAGGTTCAGCTGTTAATGTGTGTACCTGCAAAGCACTACTGTGACTACAATGCCATGCTTATCATTTTATGTGGAATCTACTGGAAGATTTTTTGGAATGGGTGTATCAGTGCTATTAAAGCAACAAAATAGAAAGAGTGAAGGTTTGGATTATTCTAAATATTAAAATGCTATATAAATAATATATTTAAATTAAAAGGTGTTAGAGGGATAAAGGTGAGAATCCCATTGATTTTTATGCAGTTCCAAAGTTTTTTTTGTGGAAGAAAATGAAATATGTTTCTTAATTCTGCAATACATTTCCCTGAAAGTTCCTACTTTGGTTTTCTTCTGTAGCAGTACAGATGGCTCTTTGTCCCCTCGATCAGACAGGCAGACTGCAAAGAGCCATTTGAGAAATTCAGCAGTCTCCTCTGATCTCAGCCAGCGTACAACTCACCCTGAAATATCAGTAATAAAGTGAATAAGAGCTAAATTATAAACTCCACAATTAAAAGCACTGAGGGTAGATCAGCAAAGGCCCTGGGTGTTGCGATGCTGAGCACGATGCTGCTGCTTTCCCTGGGGTGTGCACATGTCCCCCAGAGCAGTGCATAGCTAGGGCTGACAATCACAGCCAAAATCCCCAGACATCACCAGGACAGGGAAATGTATAAAGCAGTAAGAGTTAAAAGCAGATGAAAGGTCCAGGACTTGGCACTTACCTTACTGGGCCTCTTTTGGCTCAGGATCCTCAGCTGTGAAACTTCTGTAATACTTAGACACCTAAGTCTGGTATTCCTGGTTGTGAAAAGCCACACATAATATTCTTCCCATCTGAGAGGAATCTTTCTGAGTGGTTAAACCTTCTCTTCACTGTATGAGGAGACTCCTCTACTAGAGCTGTGTATTTTCTACCAGATTTGCAATATGGACCTGGTATTTCTTCATTCCCAGGCTCTGCATTAATAATGAACAATGGACTCCCATGATAAAATGCTCCTAATCTTTCCTGTTGTGGTTGTTTCACTTTGTGAAGACCAAGGAATGAATAGCAGTTATTTACTCTCTGAATTCAAACCAATTCTTTTAAAAGTAGTATTAATACACAGGAAGAGCTTGCACAAGAAAGGCAGAGGGACACAGTGACCCAGTGAGCAGACCCTTGAATTTAATCATTTCATAGCTCAGGTGAGTGGAAACACGTGTGCATATGAGCACATCCTCCTCTCCAGGCTTGTGTAGCTGTTTTTTGGGATGCTGGATGGCTATGTGTGGGGGAAAACCAGCTCAAGTAACAATGGAGACACTGCACTCATGACACCATCCTAGTGGTGTGAGCATCTGCTGAGAACAGCGCACTGACGGCGCCATGGTGACCTTGCATGAGCCTGCCTGGGTTGTGCAGCAGCACACTGGTCATGTGGAAGATTTTAGTGATATTTCAGTGGTGGATGTATGTATCTCAACATCTTTGCTGATATGAATGTAAAGCCACACATAAAAAAACATGTTCTGTATCATTTGGCAGTATGGGCAAGATGAAGGAATCATTAGTTGACGTAACATGGATCCTGTTTTGACGATGCTCAAGAAAGTTTAGTACAGCAGCCCCTTTTGCCCTGGAAATATTTAATGCAAAGCAAATCGGTAGTTCTAGTTCAATTTGAGTATCTCAACAACAGTTGCTGCCTTCAGAAGCATTTAAATAAGTCAAAAGCCCACAGAACATAAGCCTAACAGATGGTGAGGACTTGCTTGGAACGAAGCAGACAAAGGAGGATGTTGATATTTCTGTTTTGCAGATGGTAACACACATTGCAAGTCAAATGAGCACTAGGAACTGCACAGCACATCTATCAGAGCTCCAAACAGATGTCCCACCAAGTATTTGCTTAGACCTTCTTCTACAGTGCTCCTCAATTTGCTTTTCCAGGCAAAGCCAGCCACTTGGGATTGACAAGCTTCTAGCCCACACCCAGACTCTAATGGGGAGCATACCCAGGAGGGGAATTGCATATGGATGTATGTGCAAATGTTGCTATCTGAAATACTGAGTAACAGCATGAGGAAGGTGCACAGCACTGCTGTGCCATCTCCTGAAGAAATGAATTCTGTAACACAGAAGTTTGGCAGTCTGGGAAGGGACGTGCCTTAGCAACAGCCCGTATTGATGCCAGGGATCCCCAGCCACTTGGTAACGATGCCTGTGTGAACATGCACATTACAGAGACGTCAAACATTACATCTTCACAGCACAACCAGCGACCCGGAGCAGAGGCAGGAGGGTTTGCTGGCAGCTGCACACAATTGCACAATGAAGGCTCTGCAAGTGCATGTTCATGGATGTTCACTGGGGCTGTCACAAAAGCAATTGTTATAATTAAGGATTTACATCATCCCATACATTTTTCCACTGGGTTTAGGGACCCATTCCTATTTAGTAGCCATTTTATTAAGTTGTCTGGGTGTATCACTGCATTTCTCTGCAAGGCAGGAGCTCACACCTCAGCAATGCAGCTGACACCAGTTCCAGTGCTCAGGACAGTGTGTAACAGGGTTGATGAAAGCAGTGTGACCTGTGATGAAAATCTCACTTCACTGCTATTGTTCAGCAGTGAGGCTGTGGAAAGGGGAGAAAGGCAGAAGTGCCTTAAAGGGCAGGGGTAACTGCAGTCAGACCGATATAAAGAGGCTTAGTAAACACGAAAAGCTGGTTCTGCCTGGTCTCGTGTGAATAGCTCAACATCTTGTAACACACACTTCTACAGCAGAAATGTGCTTTTTTGTTAAATACTTCAGAAAAAAAAAAAAAAAAAAGTTGAAGCTTATCTCCCCCTTCTGGAAACTCTTCCTCTACAAACCCCACAGAGATTGCAATGTACAGAAGTCATATTCCAAGTATTTGATATTTCTATTTTTAATGCCAAAGCACATATAGCATTCTTTATTTCAGAGTGCTTTAATTTCTAGTATGATGAAAAATAAAATGTTCTTTTAAATAAAGGAAAATGAGATGTTTTACACTGGGTTCTTGACAATCTTCAGTCGGGCATCACCAAGTTCTTAAATAAAAGTCCAAACTCTACTGCTGTTCAAAAAAGCAGGATTTTGTGCCCTTACTTTGTGCTTCCGTTGAAATGAAGTGGGTGATTCATGCCCAGCTGCTGTTCCATCACCGCTTCCACTCCCAGTGCATCAGGCTCCTGCTGCGGCGTTAAGCGACTTCTTGGCAAAACAGCTCTTCCATGGGAAAGGTGTTATCATCTGCAGAGCAAATTCCTGAGGACTTGGAAGGCCTCGTTGCCTGGGAGGGATGGGGTGCCCCCCTCCTCGCCCCAACCCCACCTCGCCCCCGTTCGGCCAGGGGAGAGCTCGGCGGGGCCCGGCCCGAGGGGGCGGGA
>NW_009970723.1:11182428-11203402 GCF_000747805.2 Chaetura pelagica
TGCAAAGATTGAACAAAAAAAAGGCAAAATGCCCCCGAACAAACGAACAAACGAACAAACAAAAAGCAAACCAAAACCCCCGCTGGTTTGCCAAGCCCCGGGGGCGCGCAGGGCTGGGCACCCCCGCGGCCGCCGCGGGTCCCCGCGCCCCCTGAGCTCTGCCGGGAAGTTCTGATGCAGCTGACCCAGGAAAATGCCGAGAATCGGTTGGACGGGTTTGGACAGAAACCGCAGGATTTCGGTGGCTGGGTGCGTGTCTTCTTGTGCTCTCCACCGGGGCAGGGTCCCGGCGGGTGTGCGGTCAAACCGCGAGGCCGCGCGGCAGCGCAGGGAAACGCGGAGGGAACAAACGCTGCTCTGCCGGCCCATCCGTGCCCTCCGCGGGCTGCAGGGGCAACGCTGAGTCTTACAATCCTGGCAACATAAGCAGCAAATGCTGTTCAGTGGCCAACTGCGAGAAGAGAAATATAGGGTCTGCTCCTTTGCAGCTGTTAGAGACTGGAAGGTGTATCCACACACTTGCTGAACCCACTTTTTCCTGGAGTTGCATTAATGCATCACTCCCTTTGGCACCTGGGCTGCTTACTGCTGTTTGCAATTCCATTGCAACTGGAAACCCAGATGCTTTGGGACTATCCTATCTCAGGGATAGAAGGAAGGAGGGAGATTTTCCAGTCCTTGGAATGCAGAAAGCAGATGTGAAGCTGTTTCCATACTGTTGGCGTCCTATAGAAAACCTGCTGCATGGCCATTTCTTCTATGTTCTCCAGTGTGATCCCACAAAGTGATGTGCTGGAAGCACCACGGGCAGCTGAGTTCTTTCCCTTTCACACCACGTCATTACTCTTTCACTATATACTGTGGAAATGGAATCGCGTCGAGAATAAGGACTCTGCACACATGGAGGAGGTTACGTTTTCTGTCGGACCAGTATTTTACTGTCCCCTGTTCCTCTTGCACTGCCCCATGTGCCGGGGTGCAGCAGAGCGAGCAGCAAAGCGCAGGCAAATCGATGGCAGCTGTGCAGGCACAGCCTGCTCGTACAGCCTCCTTCTTTCTACAGCCTCCTCGTACAGCCTCCTCGTACAGCCTGCTGCAGCTAAACCCCTTCAGGGCAGACTGAAGGCACGTCCGAAAGGGGGTCGGTCCTGCTTTCAGCGGACACTTTCAAAGATATTTTTATACATTTCCAGCGTAAGAAAGTATGACAAACACTTGATTTGGCAAGCATAGATGAATTTTCTTGGAGCAGAGCCTGAAGCCCAGGTTATACTTTCGCTCACGTCAGGTTTTCTTGGCTGTGCAAGGGCTCAGCTGCTCTCTGAAAGGAAGATGTGTGGCCCTGGGGACAGAGGCGGCAGCTCCTCACCGGGGCAGCTCCGCGCCCTCCCGGTGCTGCCACCTGTGCCCTGGGGATGGGCACAGCGGCTCTGAACCCTGGCGGACCCCAGTGCTTACGATTCCTGCATGCAAAAGTCACTGTTACAAATGAGTCCAACCCTCCAGCTAACTTTTTTAAAGCATGGATGGGGCGTTGAGCAATCTGGCCTAGTGGGAGGTGCCCCTGCCAATGGCAGTGGCATTGGAACTAGATGATCATTAAGGTCCCTTCCTACACAAACCATTCTATGATTCTCTATGATCTTGATTATAACATTCCAATATTTCCACTGCCATGTGCCAACAGTGTTATTTTTCGGTTACTTTTTGGTGAAGGATAAGGGGATTCTGGCATCCATTAGTCTGATTCTCATTTTACCTCTTATAGAACTATAGTATACCACTGTAACTATAATCTATAACCATATAGTACTATATAGTTACTGATTTTATTTGTAGAGTGGCTCCAGCCAAGCCTCTGGTGTCCATGCTGCTTTTGGCACTGAAGCACAGAAAAAAAGAGCAATGTCAGAGTAAGAGTAACAGCATAATGTGACTAGTGCCATAGTGTCAGGAGGGGGAAGTGCTGTGTGGTGCCTTGTTTTTGAAAACAGGTGGGGATTAGGTGGCTGTGGGTGGGGATACAGAGTTCAGGTTGGTTGCAGGGTACAGATTCCCACATCCACATCAACACCGACATGCTGTGTGTGCTCTGGAGCCTGACTTGCACAGCTTGACTGTTGCAACAAGAATCCATCCCAGAGGAATGGCAGCAGAATAAAACTGGTGTTAACCTCTGCTCTCTATGAAATGCAAAAGTTTCTTTACTTAAAAAAAAAAAAAAGGAAAAAACCCCTATAAAAACTTACTAACCAAGACAGTTATACAAGCAATAGTGGGTTAGAAGAAAGTAATTGGTAACATTTTAACTCTGTTTTTTTGTTTGTTTGTTTGTTTCTGTAATGGAATGTTTTGAATCTCCTGATGTTTTCCTATCAGTTTTTAACCCTTGGACTAGGACAATTTTTAATGCTAAGATTGATGCATATTTTCTTAAAATAACTGGCATCTTAATTTACAGAAAATTCTGCTGGCACTGCATATATATATATGTATATATATATATATAAAATCCTGCTTTTTCCTCAAGGGAAGAATTTTTTTGGTGATCTAGAAATTACCCATTAGAATGTGTCACAGCAGGGTTTTTGTGTTTTGTTGTTTGTGTTTAACTTGCTTGGCCTCAGAGTTGGTGGACAGAAGCAGCAAGATCTGTTCTGTGTTTCAGTACAACGGCATGTGCTTGCAAGGCCCCAGTGGCGTTCCTGGACGGGATGGAAACCCAGGAATCAACGGGATCCCCGGGACTCCTGGAATCCCAGGACGGGATGGGCTGAAGGGGGAGAAGGGCGAGTGCATGCGTGAGAGCATCGAGGAGTCCTGGACACCCAACTTCAAGCAGTGTTCATGGAGTGCACTTAATTACGGCATCGATCTTGGGAAGATAGCAGTAAGTTAGGTTTGCCTGAGGTGCTGCACAGCACCAACATCAGCAGGCTCTGGATCTGCCTCTGTGAGCTGGGTAGCACCAATTGTACAGATTTCCTACTGACCCTCTTTCAGCTCTCTTCAACTACTTGAAAGGAGATTGTAGTCAGGTGGGGACCGGGCTCTTTTTCCAGGCTACTAGCAACACGACAAGAGGGCATGGCCTCAGGCTGTGCCATGGGAGGTTTAGGTTGGATATTAGGAAGTAATTTCTCATGGAGAGGGTGATTAGACATTGGAATGGACTTCCCAGGGAAGTGGTGGAGGCACCGTTCCTGGATGTAATCAAGGAAAAGCTGAATGTGGCACTTAGTGCCATGGTCTAGCCAATGTGGTGATGTTGGTCATAGGCTGGACTTGATGATCTTAAATGTCTTTTCCAGACTTGGTGATTCTGTGATTCTGTAACATGCAAGGGTGAACCTCTCACAGGTTTCTCTACTTCACAGCCATCTCTTCTGTGTTTTGCAGCAATGTGCCATTTTCTCTTCTGTAATAGTGTTTGAAAAGAATGATGTGGCTGGTGTAAGAGTACATATAGGGAAGCACATCTGTAAGGCAGAAAGTCACACTACCAAAAGGTACCTCCCACTTGCCCAAAGTAGGGCAAGGTTTTTACCATTTCAATCATAAAGAACAGGAGTGACATATGTCTTTCATCTGTAAATTGTGCCTGTCCTTTTAGCTCCCACTTCAAAATGGTTGTTCACTGAAAGACAGATGTAGGATGCTACTGCAAAAACGATCAGCATTATTCAGGAGCAGATTAACAAGTGTTACCCAGGCTAACTCAGACAGCTTGTCCTCCACTGCAGCCCTGGAGTACAAAACTTTTAAATACAATGGTGCCAACCTAGAACAGTGGAAGAAATCCCAGGTCAATCCCAGCTGTGAAGCAATGCCCCGATTAGTTGGCGTAATTTAGCTGCTGTTGCTGTGACTAGTCTTTTGAGTAGACATTGTACCTCTTAAAAACCTAAAAATACTTATTTTTCAGTTGTGGAGCCTTTATTAGGGTTTAAACTTCTCTCTGGTAACAGAGACAGAAATTGTACCCTGCTAGCGTGCAATGACTTAAATGCAGCATTCAGATAGCTCACAGCCCTCTTCATAAACCCAAGAAGGTAACTGGGTTACCCACCTAGTAGTAGGTAGATAGACTAGACATTAGGAAAAATTTATTCACAGAAAGAGTGGTTAGACACTGGAATAGGCTGCCCAGGGAGGTGGTTGAGTGACTATCCCTGGACGTTTTTAAGGGTCGTTTGGATGTGGTGTTGGTGGATATGGTTTAGGGAAGAACTTTGTAGAGTAGGGACGATGGTTGGACTTGGTGATCCCAAGGGTCTTTTCCAACCTGAATAGTTCTATGATTCTATGATTCTACTGAACAGCAGGTATTGTCAAAATAAAATTAAGAATTTCCAGAATCCCCCTTCTCCATTACCACCTTTGAAGTGCTGTTTCTGATACGCATCTTTGCATCCTATGGTATTTACCAGCCTCTACTTTCCCCTCCCCTTCCCCCACCGAGGGAGGAGTCTAAAGAGAGGAGCCAAAACATTCTGAAAAGTTTTCAAAACCATTTTTGTCTCCTCCCAGGAATGCACCTTTACAAAGATGCGCTCCAACAGCGCCCTGCGCGTCCTCTTCAGCGGGTCGCTGCGGCTGAAGTGCAGAAGTGCTTGTTGTCAGCGCTGGTACTTCACCTTCAACGGAGCAGAATGTGCTGGACCTCTTCCTATTGAGGCCATAATATATTTAGATCAAGGCAGCCCAGAGCTGAATTCTACTATTAATATACACCGAACTTCTTCAGGTATGTATGCTAAGACTGTATGAGCAGAGACGGAGTAAAGTCAGCAGCAGATCTAGCTACCAAGTGCAGACAGAATGCAGTCTGCCAGAGGAAGTCCAAGATGGAAGAAAAAGGCAGAAGAGTGGCCAGCTAACACTTAGTACTCTGCTTTCTCACAAGTTGACTACCAATAGTAGCAGTATTAGAATTATTTATGCAGTTGTACTTTATTATCATAGTATCTTTCATCTTACTTACATCTTACAGTTCAGAAATGGAAGAGATTTATATCCAGACAGTTCTACTGATCTCTGCTACAACATGAACCAGGAGACAGTGCCATCCAGACCTAAAATACTGGTATTTGTGCATAATGCAAGACACTATTTCTGGATTTTTCTACTATAATTTCACATGTGGCACAAAAGTACCTCCAAAGTAAAAAATCCAGGAACAAAGATCAGTTGCAAAGCAAAAGGCAAATTAGCAAAGTCATTCAGCATCACAGGAGGTGACACTAGGAAGAGGGTGCTAAGGTGAAGTCCATACTCTTATCTCCTTTCTGAAGGTCAATGCTTTGAGAAACAGTTCTAAAACCGCAAGGGTTGCACTATTTTTTACGTGTTTCTGGCTATGAATACTCTTCACTTATCAGTGCTTTGAGCTGTAATTTGTTCTCAGGTTTGAACAGAGCTGAAGCACTGTGACACCAACAGCCTGGCTCTGCAAAAGGCCATTTTTCTCCCTGTACTGTATCACAACTGCATGAAATCCAGTGTCTAGAGCCATGGAATGTTTTTTTTTTTAGTAGTAGTACCCACCTGTCTTCATTAACCCACCTCCAACTAGTGGTGCTAGTGGGAGAAAAAAAGGGCAATAAAATTGGAACTTCATACAGAAGCAATGAATTAGAGGTGGAAAAAGATGACAGGGTGGCCATCACCCTTGTAGGACTTAGCTGTGGAAGTTGGGAATGGCTGTGTCCTTGTCTGCCCTCCCCATCATTGCTAAAGACAGGGGGTTGGGACTAAAGCCCTACCCCAGCTACCAGTTTGTGATTTTGGACATTTAAAGAAGCAGGGATACCTCCCATTTAACCATCCTGTGGATTGTGATCTACTTCAGGTAATGCACCAGACATCAAGAAGCAGCAGGGATAAAGGCAGCATGTGACTCTGTAACCTGTGCTGCCACATCCCTGAGTAACAGCTTTTACTTCTAAAAATGCTGTTCAGCTTTAACTAAATAGCTTGAGCCTGCAGTGAACTGCTATTCTCAAGTACTTGTGTCTATGAAATTCAAAGCAGTTGTGTCTGCCAAGGTAACCTGATTTTTGTCTTTAACCAGTGGAAGGTCTGTGTGAAGGGATCAATGCTGGCTTGGTGGATATTGCCATCTGGGTAGGGACTTGCTCAGATTATCCACGGGGAGATGCTTCTACTGGATGGAATTCAGTCTCCCGGATCATCATCGAAGAACTGCCAAAATAACTTTCCCTCC
This sequence comes from Chaetura pelagica, assembly GCF_000747805.2. Classification (NCBI taxonomy): domain Eukaryota; kingdom Metazoa; phylum Chordata; class Aves; order Apodiformes; family Apodidae; genus Chaetura; species Chaetura pelagica. Next base: position 11,188,655 of record NW_009970723.1, read on the forward strand.
CTTTTTATAATCTCTCCTTATTTTTTATTTTATTTTGTACAACTTTCTTAAGAATTTAATTCTATAGAGTTGGATGCAATATTTGACTGAAAGACACCAAAGTCTTGCATCTGTAGTCTTTGTCTAGCCTTTTTTTGCACATTGCAGAGGCTTTTTATAATAATCATTTTATAATATAAATATAAAAACCCAATGTAAGTAATTTTTAAATTCCTTGACATATGAAAATATACCACCACCATTTTAAGAATTAACTGTAACTTTTTGTATCAAATAAATAAGACCTTTTTCACAAAAAAACTTTTGGCTACTTTATTGATCACCAAACTGTTTAAAGTACTTTACATGGTGTTACAATACATAATTTTTTTAGAAGATTTCATAGAAAGTTCTAAGAAGTTAAACTCAGGTTGTGGCTTTACTCTTCAGAAAACACATGTAACATTTACTTCTGTGAACATGACTACACAATAGGATGCTCTGTTTTTAGTCTTAAGGCTCTCAACAAACTCCTGGTGACTTAACTGTGACCTAGATCATGTCATAAGCATTAAATACCTAGTTCTGAATAACTAAATAAAAATAAACTATCTAAGCTCTCCTTCCCTCCTCTGCCTTTTCGTAAGTCTGGATTTCATTATAAACATTTATTATTTATCTCCACTATTTGCTTGCAGAAACAAAATAATCTTATGGCTACAGGTTAAATTTCATTGCTGTGATAAAAAAAATTCTCCTAAATTTAACCTTTCAGATATATACAATCACTTTGGTGTTAATTGAAAGCTAGATATATTAAATAATTTGGAAGATAGATAAGTAAGGCAAGTTGAAATGCCTTGGCTTTCAAAATGTACTGGTAAAATGAAAGAAGTTCTGGACCCCTCACTACAAGAAGGACATTGAGGTGCTGGAGCATGTTCAGAGAAATACTGGTTGGTGAAGTTGGTGAAGGGTCTAGAGAAGTCATACAAGGAGTGGCTGGAACGGAATCAAAGTTACCTGGCTATCAAGGTTGGAAAGAGGGTTCATGACAGTTCTGTCTGCAGCTCTTAGAGCCAAGTAGTTTTGTTCAGCTGGTAAACCTGCTTTAATGCAGAAGATGTGAAATACTATGAGATATAGCTAAATAGTGTCACTTAAAAACATGCTGAAAATTGTCGGATGTTTGAGCATTTCAGAGGGATTTTTAATTAGCTTTTGAGTAAGAGTTCAAATGCTGTTAAATGTGTAGGAGGTTATTTTGTTGCTGGCAACACCCAGGGAACAGGTTGAATTGGTAGTTTTTTTAAATTTCTTATTCTGATGCCAGTTGCCATGGTTTGACTGGATAAAACCATTCCACAGCAACATTGAAGCATATCAAATTATATATTTTTTTAAAAAAAATATTTTAATTTTAATTTAAAAACAGTGCACTGCAGCAGCAAAGAAAGCCAACAGGATGCTGGGCTGCATTAACAAGGGCAACACCAGCAGAGATAAAGAAGCCATCATCCCGCTCTACTTGGTGCTTGTCAGACCACACGTGGAGCCCTGAGTTCAGTTCTGGTCCCTGCTCTACAAAAAGGATGCAGACAGGCTGGAAAGGGTCCAGAGAAGGGCCACGAGAAGAGCAGAGGCGTGGCGCCCCTGCCATATGAGGAGAAGCTGAGAAAACCGGGTTTGTTCAGCTGGAAGAAGAGAAGGCTTCAGGGAGACCTTATTACAATGTTCCAGTACTTAAAGGGTGGCTACCAAGAAGATGGAGACTCCCTATTTACAATGAGTCACACAGAAAAGACAAGGGGTAATGGCCACCAGTTGCTTCTGGGGAGATTCTGATTGGACACAAGAGGTAAATTTTTCACCATGAGGACAGTCAAACATTGGAATAGTCTCCCAAGGGAAGTGGCAGATTCCCCCCATTGGACAGTTTAATGTTTCAGCTTGACAGGGTGCTGAACCATCATATAAACTACAGTAGTACCTAGACAGAAAAGACAAGGGGTAATGGCCACCAGTTGCTTCTGGGGAGATTCTGATTGGACACAAGAGGTAAATTTTTCACCATGAGGACAGTCAAACATTGGAATAGTCTCCCAAGGGAAGTGGCAGATTCCCCCCATTGGACAGTTTAATGTTTCAGCTTGACAGGGTGCTGAACCATCATATAAACTACAGTAGTACCTAGAAAGGCTTGACCAGATAATCCTTGAGGTCCCTTCCAACCTGGCATTCCGATTGGTATTCTATGATTCTATGAAAATATTTTCTTCCAAATTCAACAAGTGATATACTAAAACATTTTTTTAAATTATAGATTCTAAAGAGAAGCAAGAGTTATGTTTATACTACAAAATCAATCTTGCATTCATGAAATAAAAAAAAAACAAACAACAAGAAAAAGCATGTACAACATGCAGAAATATACACTCTTCCAAGACATTAAAAGGAAAAACATTAGATCCAAGGAATTTTTTTCAACTATTAATGATTAAATCTCAGCTGGGGTTATACAATTTTCCCCAGGCATCTCTCAGATTGGTCGCTCCTCTCTGCAGCTTTTACTGGGAATGCTAGGGGAACCAGCAGTTAGGAGAGCTCCCAGGCTTCCCTGGCTGCAAGCTGGTTTGTGATGCTGCTGTGAGCCAGCAAATTATACAGCTGGCAGTTTGTCTCTGAAGAACTGTACTGCTTTCATTGGCTTGGATGATGGCTTCTAAGGTATCTGAACACAAACAAGTTACTATGAGCTATGGTGTGAATTTACAGGATGTCAGTTAACATACAGTAACTGATTGTGTAAATGCTTGAAGGCTGTCTGCATTTTTCCTGGAGCACAAGTAAACTGTTCTGGGCCCAGAGCACACTAACCCAGGGTAGTAAGTGCACAACTTCTATTCTTTTCTTATGATTTATTCATATGTCTTCAGAATATTTTTTGGACCCTGCGTGGCAGAGTTAAGTCTTCCATCGTGGGAATTCATTCTGCATACTAGAAAACACACAAAATCAAGTAAACACTCTACAAAGGCAAAAGAAGGAGCTGTTAGGAATCTGGACAGTAATTTGCATGGTAAATTTCCAGTAAGTTTATCTTCAGTTAAATACACATGGAAACTTTTATTAAAAAAACCCCAACAACACAACAAAGCCAGCCACAATGGTCACATGACCTTTTCAGATGAGATTTATCAACTGTATCATTAGAAAGGATGGGATTGTGGAGGAAAAATACACACAAGATAATAGAGGACTGGAAGTATAAGCTCAGTAGAATCTACTTACACAAACCTAACTGCCTCTACTAATTCATCCCTGAGGCCAGCACGGTTTTTCACTAGTTCAGTGGGTACAGTGGAAAGAAGACAGCTGGAAAATCAGCAATAGGACATCAACAGCACATTAAAGTCCTTGAATATTGATTTGAATACATTGTTTAAGAGACAGAAACATCTGGAAAGCAGAGACAATGAACTCAGGCGAAAGAAAAAGGAGCTTTTACAGCGAGGAAACAGGAGGAGACAGTTGGAATCCAAAATTGGTGTGAAATATGATAGTTTAAGACAGTTGGAACAAGAAGCTATCAATCTAGGGGAAGAATCTCAAAAGGCAGCTGTAAAGATCAAAAAAATAATATCCAAAAAGCAAGATTTGCTACTGAATTAATTCATCTCATGAACTGCATTTCACTGAACATCGTCAAAGCAGATTTGGCTCTTCACAGCATTAGAGTGGCTGCTGGGAACAGACTAGAATCAGCATATAATGAAATGAGTGAACAGCTAAGAGCTGCAGAGCAACAACTTTGTGAACTGGATGATGGGAAGCAAGTTCTTATAGAGAACTGCAAGGATTTGCTGAATAAAGCTCAACAAGTGTGCAAACTGGGACCAGAAGAACATCTTCCAAAAGAATTTCAAACTGCTTTTCAGGATCTTCTAAACATGCTGGAGGAAACTAATGGAAAAGTGAATTAGATAAATATAAGCAAAACATTGCACGTCAAAGAAAATTGGCTAAACTCCCTGAAAAAGCTAGGAGAGCAAATTAATGAGAAGTTCAGTAACTTTTTTAGTTCTATGCAGTGTTTTGGTAAAGTTGGTCTTCATGTGGAAAATGAGGAGTATGACAAGTATGGGATTTGCATTAGAGTGACATTCTACAGCAGCACTGAACTTCATGAACTGACCTTCATGAACTGACTCCATATCATCAGAGTGGAGGTGTGAAGTGCTTCCACTGTGTTGTACCTGATGGTCTACAGGAACTCAAGAGATGTACTTTCAGGGTTGTAGATTAAATAAATTGGGGAATCGATTCAATAAATGAGGAGAAAGTGCAAATTATTAATAAAGTTTAGTATACACAAAATGTGGTACATAGTAACAGAATAAACAGAAACAAGGAAGTGGATTGCTGAATTAAGATTTAAGAATATTGAGCTGTTTCTGTGGTCTTACAGATTGTAACTTATAATTGAAACCATTTCCCTAATATGTTCAATTTTTATTAAAAAATTATCAAAATTATTTCTGCTTTCAGTTAGTCTTTTGTTAAACAGAAAACTTCCCCAAGTGATTATTCAGGTGTTTTGCTGGACAGCATTCTCCGCTCCTTACAAAACTGATCGCTTCCCCCTTACCTGTTGAATAATCTTTGCTAACTTACTTCCTCCTTGGTTAAATGATACTTTCTAGGTACTTCTTAATACCCACTTATTAACGGCAGAAGGCAGATGTTATAGCCTGTAATGTATTTTCTTAAAGAACCAAAAAACATCTACAACAAACTGGTATCTCCAAAAAGTACATACTCTTAACAGCAACTACTGGCATGCCAATAAACATCCTTGTTGTTCAAATTTATTGAGATGTACTATAACGTAGTTTATCACTAAGTTAGCAATCAATATACTCTTACATTCCTTTCTTCAGATTAAATCAGAAAACATTAACGGATTGGTTTGTTTTTTTTAAATGAAGTCCCATGCACAATATCTTTTTGACTACTTATGCATATTTTTTTTTTACAGAGAATGTTATTGAAAATAAACAGGGTCATATTCACTGCTAAAGTGACTTGAAAAGTGCATCACTATGGGATTGCTAGAAAAAAACCCATTTTAAAAATGTAGGCCTACTTTCAAATATGCCTTTACTTTGTAATATTTGGTCAGATGTATTAGTAATGGAGGCAGAATCTCTTCAGAGAAACAGAGAGCAGGCAAAGGAGAGAGAGAAAATTAAGTCAGTGGGCAGCAATGCACACAACAGACACTTGGGTCTGCTGCTAAACACAAGCCTAAAACCACAATGCAAGTCCTGGTATGAGACGAGAACTGGGTTTCATCAGATTGGCAGCTATTCAAACCCAAGAATGGACAGCTGTTTTACAAAACAGTTTGAGTCTCCAAATGCACCCCACTGAGGCAGCAGTTCTGTGTTGGATGAGCAATGGAATGTGGAACATTCCATATCCTAAAATCTGACAAATACCAGAGAGGTGGATACAGAAGACACTGTTGTAAACAACTATATACATACTTTCTTAACGAGACTCAGATAAAGATTTAGGAAAGTTTTAACAGACCCCAGAGCTGCTTTTAGATGAAGTTTTCACTTCTGTAGGAGTAGAATCTGACCAACTATTGAGACTTGTCAATGCAAATTAGTCCATCATTCCAGGCAGGCCAGGATGAACTGGATTGCTACCCAGCTGCATTCACGCAGTCACAGTGCTATTATTTCATAGTTGCAAAAGCATCTCTTCCAAGCAGACACAGCTGACAGAGAGAAAGGCAGCAATGCAGAAACATTCAGCAGAAGAGATGTTGGCAGGGCTTTACTATGTCCAGACTTTTTCCTCAAAACACTAGATCAATTCACAGTGTCAAAAAAGACCACTCTCCAGATCATAAATATAAAAAATAGATTCCTTATGAACACACGCTTGTACCTTTAACTATTTTCTTTTCTAAAACCAAGTAAAAAACTAGACACATTTTCATAAACAACAAAGGTAATACAGCAGGCGGGAGTCACTCTGATCACATTGGGGATAACTCCTTTGTAAAATCCATGAATACCTTCTTTCCTGTAAAGACAGAGAAAAACATTTAGTTTTACTTAATGTATTTTAATGGAAATCAGACATAAAACAAAGCCTGGCATTTTTTTTCTTGCACTGAGAGAGGTACTTCAGCTCAGGAGTAACAATTTCAGAAGAATTTCTCACTACAGTGTCAAAAGATGTAAAATCCTGACCTATCATTTCCCAGAGAGATGAGTGTTCTGTAGATCAGTTACTTAGCCAAGGGTTTAGGTGGTTTTGTGTGGGGGATTTTTGTGGGTTTGAGGTTTTTTTTGGTATTGTCTAAGTAGGAGGCAATTTTTTTTCTTCATGCCACAAAAGCTGGTTAAAATAAATTCAAATATCTGCAGCCTGTTCCAAAAAGTGTTTACAGATTTAATCTCACTGAAGCCAACAGAGCTGAAAGGCTTGGTAGTTTTGGGTCTTGTAACATCAAGTGAGCTGAGGATGAAGAAAGCTAAGGAAAGGCAGCATTTATTTCCAGAGAATTAAAGCACCTATGCCAGAATTTTTATTCCACTGGCCAAGAATCTAAATTCTTCCAGCTTGAACCAAGAGTATTAATGTTAAAAAGTTTCCAAGACTATTAGTCTCAGCTCCGTATTGTCCAGCGTCATAGGAACCTAGGACACCTGGAGCAAGGACTACATCTAACACAGATCCTAGAAAATGCTTGGGTGTGATTTACACTTCCCTCTCTAGGGACCTCGGTTGCATTTGTTTCATACTGAGTACAGCAGTGGCCCCACAATGGCTGCATCCATTCATACTTTATCAGAACTAATAAACCTTTCTATAGACTGCAGCCTGAAGAGCACAGTGCTGAGGTACCAGAGCTATTTTTGCTTTGACCTGGCTTCAGCTGGAATGGCTGTACTGCCTCTGAGCAACTATGGATATGTGTGAGGTAACAGTTCTACAGGAAGCTGGGACTAGACTACAAATTCAGCAAGGCTGCAGGGTAACCCAGGGACATCAGTATAAATGGCTCTGGCTCTCTTCTTCCTGCCAGAATCTGGATTAGCCACAGCTCCCAGCAGCACAACCCTCCTGTCACAGGTGATAAACTAAAGCAGTTCAAAGAATCATTTTGGTTGGACAAGACCTTTAAGATCACTGAATCAACCAGTTCAAGTGAGACTGCACTAAGAGCCCCAAAACAGCCAACTCAACGTTTATTTTATAAACTATAAGTGGTATTTGTTGGGGAAGTGAGAAGGGTGACAGAATAAATAACAGAAGTCTGCAGGCTAACCTTGACCCTCTCCTATCTCCTCTTCTGTCCTTAGACCATTGCTATTAGTGGCATCCTGCACGAAATTATTTTGTACAGCTACCATTTTATTTGCTCTGAGCTCTGTTGATTCTGCAAGTCAGCAGCATGAAAGCCAGTAAACACAATTTTGATTCTGTAAGACTCACTTTTCAAGATATAAGCTTTTATCTCTGCATGCCTACCTCCATGTCCTGTGGATCACATCCAACACACCAGAATACGTATTATGCTGATCTTGAAGACGAGCTCGCACAACTTGATAGGGATATGTTGCTGACACAGCAAATATTTTGGATACAGCTGCCATCATTATGTATTCCACAGTGTTCTAAAAAAAACAAAAAATACAAGGCTTGCCTTAGTAATGGATTAAATTTGCCTATTTTCCAAAATCGTACTTGACTTTTAAGTGTTGAGATAAATAATACTTCAGGGTTTTTTCCCTTTATAGTACCCACAGTTTAAAAAATGGCAATGACAGAGTTACAGGTAGTTCATTGTAAAATGTGTGTTGCACCCTCTCACTCCTGCCAAAGTAGTTAAAAAGTTACTACCTCTGCCCAACTTGCACCTGTTGGCAAAGTTTTCCATGTAATTGTGTAAGACCTCCACTTGTGGTTCCACAAAGACAAAACAACATTCTCCCTCTGAAACTCTCAAAATACTTGCCAAGATAAGCAGCTGGATTCCCTACAAAAAACCAGCACTAACCAACTGCTTTTTTAAAAAGTGAAAAAGCATAATTTCCTTCTATATATTCTATATTCCAATTAATATTGTAAAATTTGGCTGTTCTATGACGTATACGAATGGAATAAAATTCCATTTGTTTACAGGCCACGTCACATTTTTTTTTTCTCAATAATCTTACCAGTTTTGTATCTGATACTCTGTTTCTATAGGTGTTGTATCTCAGTTTCAAATCCTCATATGCCATGAACTGCAGTGCTCCATGTGATGTTCCAAACAAACCAGGCACAAATCCCTAAAAAAACATTAATAAAACAAGGTTAAACAGCAACCCACAAAAACAATACAACCTGACAGTGCTCAGCTTACACACAGAGATTTGTCCACCATTATTTATAAATTGTGATAACACACATTTACTGTGCAGCATGACTCAAAGCCCATTCTGGGCTGGTGTTCTTGCTAGCAGGCATCACACTAAAGTGTAATAAATGTTACTTTTCTCCAAATGACAGGCAGGCTGAAGACACATCATTGAGTGAGCCAGATGAACCAAGTGGCCTGGGGACTCTAGCTCACAAAACACAAGCACAGGTCTTAAAAAGCTGGTAACACGGATCAGCATGATCCAGCTGCAGCCTTGCAAATCTGCTGCCTGGCTCCTGCCCATGTCCAGATACTGGCACTAAGCTGTTTGGTTCCCACCTGAGATTGGTAAGGCAATGACAGAAGCTGATGCCTCTTCAGGAGCAGAGGTACAAAAAAATTCTTGTGGTCAAGTCCTGGACATAGGGGGGAGGTGTGTGTACAGAAACATGTACCTGCAGTACATACACATTTTTATATAAAGTGCAGAGCAAAAAGTTGAAGGGCACAGATGGAAAGCTCATACTTACAGATCATTTACATTAAATAAATAAATCTAAGATTTGGATCAATATGAGTGCATTCCTCACCCTGCTCAGATAGTATCGCAAGGCAGCTGAATAAAGGTGACCAAATGTGTAACAAGGAAATCTGGGAAACGTTCTCTATTTGTAAGAGGCAGTAATGGTAAGAATATAACACAAAACTATACAGAAACCTTTTATTTCAAACAAGTTGAAGAGAAGGGGGAAAACAGGCATTTTCTGAAGTGTCTGGAGTTCCTCCAGGAGCAGGACTCGAGAGAATTGAAAATGAGCTACAGTTGCATGGGTTCTGAGAAACACTAATTTTCTTTTTGAAGAGCTGGTCACTTAACTGGAAAAATATAAATAAATGGGGGATTAATCATCTTGGCCAGAAATTACTCAAAGGACCCAAAAGCTTGCTGAAAATTGTTGCAAGGGGAAAAAGGGCTCAAAGAACCAAAATGTCTCAAAAAATACTGGTATCAAACAGTTCCATGTTATTTCCCATGATTTATTCAGGTAAGATAGAAGATTTAAAAGATGTGTCTGGACACAGACCACTCTATTAAACTAAATACTAAGAACCTGGAGAAGGAGAAGAAAAAGAGAAGCGATCCTGGTAGAAGTTCATTGGAATGTCTATAATCTAAGAGGACAAATTAATACATTACTTCATAAACTCCCAACTTGCAGAAAAAAACCACAAACCTAAAACAATAGCAGGCACTAAAATTGCACTGAGCTTCTATCACTTCTGAGATTAGCTCTCTGGATGCTATAGATTTCTTAAGTTTACAATATTACAGTCATTCAGGAAGTAATGTTTAGGATCTCTTCAATAATGGGGATGAATTTCTCCGCAAGGGAAAAAAAAATGGTCATGAACTGATCATCAGTGACCGTGAACTGACAAAATGCTTTAAGGTAAAAGCCCCAGGAAAAAAACCCAAACACTTTCTCAAACAAGGATGAGTGGAATTAATCTAAACATCTATATTTTGTCAACTATGAGCATAACAGAATTTTGTCAACTTTGAACTCAAAGGGCTACAACAGAGGGAAAAGGCGAACTTCAGTTTTCAGAAATCCTGGATTAGAAAAGAAAACTAACCAGTAATATAAAAACAGAAGAGGAAGAAAGGAAAAAAGTCAAAATTATTGAAAATACCAAAGAAAAAATGATCTGGGTCAGCAGAACAAGGGACAGTATACAATTTATCTATAATGAAAAAATAAAAAAGCTTCAAAAATATTTGCACATTAAAAGTCAGAGGAAATAACTGCTCTCTACATGGAATGAATTAGAATGATGTATTTATATCATAGGAGAATGAGGTAATCTTTTCCCCACCAACAACAGAAGAATGTGAAACAACATCTAAGAGTGCTAAACCCTTAAATTTAAGCCAGCAGATTTGGGTAACTTGCACCCAAGAGTCCTAAAGCATCTGCTTATGATATTTGCTAAATGAGTACCAGGACGCTCTAAGTGTTGTGCTGATGGAAAAAGCTTTCAAAGACTGAAGAACCTTTACTGTTCAGCCAATATTAAAAAATGCAAGAAGGGAGTAAGGCCAACGGACCTCAGTAAAATAAGAGCTGACCCAGGCTTCTACTTTATGAATTTTGTTTTTTTAACTTTATTATTTAAGCATATTTTTGTAATGAGGGCTTGACAGGGTAAATGGCTGCTTACAGAAGTCCTGTTTGAATTCTCTTTTGGAGAACTAGAACAGTAGAATTAAAGACATAATTAAAAATGTAAATGCTAAAGTATATAATTCTGATCAGTAGACAATGGGAAAAAGATGGTAAAGCTGGCATAAACAACCCTAAGTGCCAAAGATCGCCCATCATCATGAAAGGGAACATAGCTGGGCAAGGGAACATAGGCAAATGTGTATAGTGTAAAGCCAATGCAGTTAAGCTTGGTGATGCAGCACTTACATTGCTGCCTGAAGTGCTGGAGAGAGGTCCTGCCTCTGCTACATGTTTTGAAAGAGTGCAGCACCTTGTAATCTGTTTAGTGTCTTCATTTGTGTGTGTGTGTGTGCCAAAGACCTGCATCAAAGTGCCCTGCTCTAACGTGCAGAAAGACACTGACTTGTCTTGACTCCTTCCTGGTGAAAGATGATACCATCTTTTATGTGAAAGTTACTTACACTTCTATCTCTCTGTAGAATCTGGGACTAAAGTTGAAGTCAAGATGGCCAAATCTCAGTGGATTTTGCTACATGCAAACACAAAGACATAGAAAATTGCTTATCTTATTAACCGCACATTTGCAAGAAGGAAAATAGCACAAGCACAGCAAAATAAAGAGAACTAAGTGCCTTAGACATTAATAAACTGGAAAAATACTTTATCCCTAGACTACTGAACCTTACCTTCCAAAGGTGAGATGACAATATAGAAGTGTCCAATGTATTTATTTCACTTGGTAACAAGCACACATTACTGCTAGGGTTTTTGTTGCTGTTGTTAGCATACAGCATTACTATTCTCAGACTATACAACTTCCCTTAATCTCCTTACATTTTCCGCACTCCCTGTTTATATTACTGCTGAACATTAAGGATTGATTTCTTTCTATTTGCTGCCTCTACATCATCACTGAGAGAGAATGAAACTGAAAACACAAATCCAGAAGCATGGAGGCCAAGAAGAATGTTAGTTGCATCCCTGATTGATGTTTTAGTAGTCAGTTACTCTGGGTTAGACGTCTAACAGTTTCCCAGGTGCTCAGAGATACTTTATGTTTTTCAGAAAGTCAATTCTTGTAATCATACAACTATTATACAAAGTTTGGTCTCTCCTGCCTTCCACTTGAAAAGAACCATGAAGATGGTTGCATGACATTCAACTTTATGGCAAAATAATTTTTAGAGTGCATATCTCCAACAGATCTATCTATAGGTGTGTTCAAATTACATAACCCCAAGCTGTTTTTTTCCTCAGTCTAGTGTGTAGCAGAACAGGTTTGTCCCCAGTCATCTGGGAGATGGAGACCAAAGGACAAAGCCTACTGGGTGAAGGATGGGAATATCACTGACTAGATGATTACTTGGATAATCAGTGAAGGAAAGGCTCCTATCTTTTCAAGAGCAGGCCAAGTTCAAGAACAAGTTTACAAGGAACCCAGCTTCAGATAAACTTCAGTTTAATAAACAATACCCAACAGAAAAAAAAAAGACAGCTTTGATCCCTGCTAGAAAGATCGATACACCCTGACATTTCTACTCTTATACCCCAAAGGACTGAAAGGAATTGCTCAGGCCAGTAACAGCATCTTGTGCAAAAGAGAGATACAAATGGAATTGCTTGGACAGAAATACCACTCTTTAGAAGACTAATGTCAAATTAATCAGAAAGAAACTATTTCCAGATTTGCAACTTGTAGTGGTATTCTCTGAGATAAACTTATCTGCTATGAGGAACTATAACTGAAATTAAGATTATGAGGAAAAAGAAGACATTCATATGCACTTCAGCCATCAAATTTCAAATAAAACAAGTAAGGGAAAAGATGAAAACTCTCCCAAAACCACAAAATGGTAGAAAAGTATTGACAAGTTAAAGGGCCACCTGAAGAGGTGCCTTTTTCCCCAGTACAGAGAAGGCTGAGAAAACTGACATTGAATGAAAGTTGTTCAGTGTCCAAAGTTCGCTTTCTTTGTTCATTTAACCAAGTAATTTGCTTTTTCAAAGGAAGTACTTGGTTTAATTCTCCACTTGCAGATAAACACTACAAAAAAGTGGCTAGTGTGTGGCTACACGCATGAATAACCTGAAGAGTAATTCAATGGAAGGACAACTTAAACCCTAACAGATGCAAGAAATTAGAACTTATCTACATGGAACAGAGAAGACATCCAGGCAGGCAAAGCAGAAATCCTGACAATTTCATTTTAGGAATAAGAAAGATGCCTTGCTCTTGTAGTCAGAATTTGGCATTCATTATTATGTGGAATTACTAGTCTTTCAGCATAGAACCGTTCTACTTTTCACTGCAAACAAAAGGAGTTAATGTTCAGTAACCAGGATTATTCCTAAGCGAGAGTGTTCTTGCTCTATAGTATTACTTGCAGGAGAAGAGCCAGACTGAACTACAATAGCTTTCTTCACACCTTCCAGGCACCACTGAATGCATCTTGATGTCATGGCCTGAAGAAAGGAGGAGGCAAAAAGTCCAAATCCAGTTGCCATCTGTTTCCCTAAATTAAACAGAAAAAACCCCACATATATGCAGACCATATTTAGAAGTCAGTAAGTGTTACGGATCTAGAGATGACTGATAGCTAGAGGGAAAACGAGGAGTTGTAAAACTCCACTGTGGAAGAAAAAATTAGCAACTACTTTAGTCATATGTTATATTCCATGAGATGTCAGAAAGACAGAGACAAGGGATGAAATGGAAAAATGCACTAGCAGCAAGATAGACTATGCTATTGCTGCCCTCCTTATGCAAATCTAATTATAGGAAGACTCCATAAAATCAAAAAGCAGCTTGTAGTTTACTCTCATTTTAGCATTACCATCAAATATAAGATGGCTTAGCCATAAAGCTTGCATTCTGTTGTTCAACGATTTCCTGTATTTTAACAGTGTAATAGTTTTTCTTTTGATTAAGTCTTTTCTTTGCAGCTCTTCACTGGGTAAGAAGACTCAGAATAGAAGTAAGTGAGCTAATACAAAAAAATGCCCTGCATATTTTTTGTAGATAAGTATTTACAAATCTCACCATGTTACTGAGCAGTGCCAGCCAAACCTGGAATTTTTTGCAATTCTGATTACCTTATATAAGCCACGTATGCCCTCCAACTTGTAGATCTTTATAAGAGCATCAAACATTCCTCTGTATTGCCGCTTTGATGGATCAACACCAGCATTATACTGCAGCACAAGCCGTGTCTTCGTTACCCATATTGGGTTTGTAATACAGAGAGTCATGGCTCCTGAGAACAGATGGAAGTTAGACTGGTGGTTATGCCAGCTCCAAAGCTTGTCTCACTTTGTTCAGCCCAGTGTAAACCAGGCTTCTACAATGACAAAACTACTTATCCTACAATAGTACTCATATTACTTAAAACAGGTGAAGTTTTATGCCCACCATCTTTCCCTCTCTCTCCCTTCAAAGCTCACAGCTGAGCCAAACCTACTCCTGCTGAGAATACTTCTGCAGAGCATACGACTTTTTGCATAGCCCTAGTACATCCTTGTCTATGGTTAGTGGTTAGGGTGAACCAAAAACCAGACAACAGAATTAGTCTCTGTTACCCCCCTCCACCCTCCCGAAGGAAGATAAAAGGGGAATAAGAAAGAGAGAATGGGAGGTTGGAAATTACAACTGGAACACATTTACTGGAACAGGGAAAGGGCAGTAACACGTGGGGTGAGGAAGAGATAAAAAGAGTGTGAGAAAAAGGGGCTGGGCTTCTGGGTCCCCTGGTAGGAAGCAGGAGGGAATAGTGGCCCCTCTCTGTTCCACCCCTCCCAGATCCTTCAGGGTCCTATAGGACTCACTATCAGTAGTGAAAATAAGCAGGGCCCACTTAAACCATAACAATCCCCTATTTTGCCTTAACTTTCCTCAGTCAGTAATAATCTATAGCAGATAGATACTGAATTTCTTATTGTACTGCTGATTATCCAAGTAATTTTTTAGTTATAAAATTGTTCAAAATTTAACGGACACCTCAGTCATGAGAAATTTGCCCAACACTGACAGGTTAATAGAAGCAACCTGTTACAGCTTTATTGGCTATTGAAAATACAGTTTTAAAATAACTTATTACTATTTGTCACATCAAACAA
>NW_009970723.1:11203431-11206770 GCF_000747805.2 Chaetura pelagica
TTGCCTAGATGAAGTACAGCACAGAAGCATGTGCAAGAAGGTATGTTAGAAACAACATATTAAAATCTTGCTGAGAGAAGCTGTATTTTTATTTCAGATCTTTAGTTTCAAAGAAAACTTGGAGCACAGATAAAGATTTTTGAAGACCAATGAGCAATTTACTTATTCTGTTAACTTGAATAGGCCTTCTCTTTTCCAGGTCTGTTTAACTTTCAATGAGTTAAGTGGCTGCTAACAGCAGGTGTATATACTTGTATTTTAGGACTCAATATAGTACTAAATACGGAAAATGCTTGTATGCAATGAAAACAAGGTCAAAAGTTCTTCTCACAACTGCTACTTCTGAGCAAAACTGAAAAGACAGCAGCGATACACTTATTCGTTTTAGCATCATTAATTTATCTACAGACAGTAAGTAACTGCATTTGGACCCGAACACTTACCCTGGCCACCTGTAACAAAAAAACTGCCCTGACAAAGGTGGGCAGCAGCATATGGAAAGGCTAGAAGTAAAAATTAATCTTCTTTGCATTTCAACTCACCAGCCTCTGCAGCTGACACTAGGTGTTCAGTTGCACTGAGACTTTCCAGCTTCCCTTCCTTCTTGTAAGCTTTGATGGCATTGTAACTGGAAAAAGTAAAATATATTTTGGTAAAGGTGAAAACAAACCTCTATCACTAAAAAAACCCACAAAATAAGTCACTTAAGACCACAAAAAACATCAGGGGGCACATAACCTTTGAAAACAGATGTTTAAGTAAACTATTTTGTTTTAGTTAATTCATGTCTGAGCAGTTGGCTCTTTAAAGTGACCTGTGATAATACATACTTAAATTGATAAAGTATTAACCAACAGTATCAATGGGACAGCATCTTGAAGTAGTTATCTGACCTCAAGAGTTAACTTGTAAAAGAAAATTATTAGATTGTCTCATTTTTATTGGGAACAACAGTGTCAGGAATCTATCTCCTAGTTTGGAAATACACTTGAGCTTTCCTCTCTTGATCCAGTTTCCAGTCTGTGGATTGAGAGACTATCAACAGGAGCTGAATTGTCAACAGGAACCTATAGGAAAGCTTGAGGACTGAAGCACAACAATAACAGTCTAGATAACTGACAAATGAGGTTTGCATGGGCACACCAACTAACTGTTCCCTAAAGCATTCAATTAACAGGGATTGCAGTAAATCAGGTCACAGTTAAGCTAATAAAGTAGAAAAGATTGAGTATTTTAAAACAGGCTTTATTAGCAAAGCCCATCAACTCACAGAAATGATTAAGGAATTGACTGTCACTAAAATGATTAAAAATCACTTAGCATTTAGCTTTAGCAGAAAACCTTATCATGTTCTTTAATCCTTACCATGCCAGTTTAGGATTTTATTTTTTGTGAGATTTTAAGCAGTGTATTGGCACTTTCAGAAGATTCTTTGTGAATGATGTTGCCATCTCTCAAGCTTATTAGTATTTTTGCATCATCAAGGGAATGCACTGTACTTGACAAACTGACAGCTCTCTGACTCAGCTGGAATTCTGAACGCCAAACCACAACAAAGGGTAACAGATCTGACTACTAAAACCCCCACAAGTTTATCAGCCACTTAGCACATTGTTATTCTCCCCAAAGATGTGTATATCTGAAAATTATAGCGTACAGGATACGACACATTTTACAGCTTTACTTACAAGAAAAAGTAAAGTCCCCAGGAAGCCCCTGCTCCCAACATGTTTGGAATTACCCCTTGATATAAGCCTCGTAATCCTTCATGCTTCCAGACAGTGGTCATACAGTGGAGAATCCCATTGTATTTTGGCCTCAGCTCCAATCCATCGCTTACTATGAAAGAAATTATATTAAGACACGTTACAGGAAGCATCAAGTTCAGCTGTGTAAAAGCCATTACAGACACACACAGGCTTCAAAGCAAGCTGCAAATGAACATGAAAACCTAACCAATCAACTATATTTTACAAGTATTTAAGAACTGGGCTTTACAGAATCGTAAAGTAATTTAGGCTGGCAGCCATCTCCAGAGGTCATCTAACCCAACCCCCTGCTCAAAACAGATCTAATTAGATCAGGTTAGGCAGGGACATGTCTAGTTGGTTCCTGAATGCTTCCAAAGCTGAAGAGATTATCGCCTCTCTGGGCAACTCCTTCTAGTATCTGACCACCCTCATGGCAAAAATCCTTTTTCGTAACCAGTAACGGGAATTTTCCATGTTCCTACTTGTGCTTGTTCCCTCTTGCCCTACAACTATTTACCTTCAAGAAGAATCTGGCTCCAGCTTTGCTATGTCCTCCAATGACATAATCATAGACTGCAATAACATCTCCCCACAGCCTCCTCTTTGTGAGGCTGAACTGATCCTGCTCAGTCAGCCCGTCCTCCCTTGTCATGTGCTCCAGCCCCTTCACCAGCTGGTGGCCTCCACTGGAATTCAGGCACTGTATGAATGTCTGTCTTGTACTGATGAGCCCCAGACTAGACACAGTACCTCAGATGTAGGAGCACCACTACTCTTCATAGTACAGCCCAGGAGGTGCCCACAGCAGGACAAGCAAGAAAGTGTTTAAATCCAACTTTGCAAAAAATCTGTTTGGAAATGTAATTAATGCTTTAAATGTTATAAAACTTCTCAGTGATAGTTCTCTATTTGTTATTGAGATCTTAAACACCCCTGTGTCCATTTGGGATAACAATCCAAAGATACAGCAAAATGCTGCAAATACTACAAAATAAGATGAAAAGACAACATGTTTCCCATATTAACAGCAAAGTCAACAGGGAGAAGCTGCCATTTTTCCCTGCAGAAAAACAAGCCACTTTCCTGCGAAACAATACCACTGCTGTTAACCACCAAGATTATTATAAAACCACTGTTTTGCTTTGAGTGTTGAAAGTCTTTGGCATAAAGGTGAACTTTGAATGTTGGCATGAGACAACCGGCCTGCTCAAAACAACCCTGCTGCATCCTCTGTCCCTGGCGGTCATGGAGAGGGAAAAGCCTGGTCAGGTCTCTCAGCTGCCCGAGGCACAGGGCACATTTTGTATCTCTAGAACGGGCAGATCCAGCTTTGCGATAGCGGGAAAAAGAACCCGAGACAGCCTACAGGCCCACAGCCTGTTTATCCTAAGCCGTGGGGCTGCCGTGCCAGCACCCGCTGCCACGCAGGCTTGGGCGAAACGCGCAGGCAAACCCGGCTGGGCTTTCCCTCGGAAACGCCGCCGGGAGGGCGCCTGGCGGGGCCGGTACGAGTTGGGCACAACGCTGGGTCTGTCTCCGCTACCCACAGCGGCCGGCTCGGGGGGACCGGGCTCGGGGGGGCCGGGCT
>NW_009970723.1:11207590-11217279 GCF_000747805.2 Chaetura pelagica
GGTCCCGGTGTGCGGGCGGTCGCCGCCGCGGGGCAGGACGCGGGCCCGGCAGGAGCCCGGGCCGGGGCGGGCGGGGCCGGTGTGTTCTGAGAGCGCGGTTAGAGCTGCGGGCGGGGCGGGGGAGTCGCCGCTCTGGGCCTCCGAGGTTACTCGTGGTATTAACGAGGTGACTCCTGGCAACCTCTTGCACGTCCCAGTGCTTACGTTCTGGTACAGCTCACCTCGCTTATTCGTATCCCCTATTAGAACGGGCCAGAGTTGTGTAGATGTTGCCCATTATTTTGAGTCGCAGCAGCTGTAGCCTGGTGGGTGCGGAGGTGAGTTCTGTGATGTGTTCAAGCTGATCTCGCACAGGAGCGCAGCTCCCCCTCTGCAGGTAGAGATGAGGTTTAGTTTCTAGAAACAAAGTTTGGAAAATGGCCTTTATTCATCAGAAAGAGCAGGAATAAAACCGGGTGCCTTGGGTGTGCTGAATCAGACTATTTTGAGCAGGACAGCACACCTGTAGGGTTTTAAATTGCATATAGGTGGTATTTGAACCGGAGGTAGGTGGCTGTGGTATGTGAGGTAGCATCATAACTACCGTCCTCTAGTTATTTAATTCTGGTGACATACGTGCAACATGGAAAAATACTATAGCAGCTACTTACTGGGACAGTAGCTGAATACATCTTCTACTTCTAAGTGGGATTTGTGTGTAAGTTGATAAATCAAATTCTGTGTTGGTTTATATGTTGATATATAATAAAGATGAAGAGAGCTAGTTTGCCTCTGTTGTACATGTGCATGTAACAGTGTCCTTTCTGTATGTTAGAGCTTAGTAGTAGTAGGGTAAGTATTATGGCTTTTTAGTCGTCTTTGTGGTTATTGTTTTGGTTTGGGTTTTTTTAATAATTGTGTAGTATCTGCAGTTTCCAGTTTGTTGTGTACATTAATATCTTCATTAATTCAGCACTATTCCCTTGAAAAAGACATTAAATAATTTCAGAGTTATTTCAGACTATTAACTTCAAGTGTGTTAAGTGAGCTTATGATCCTGTGGACCAATTTCAAAACAGTAGGAAAGACAATGTTAGTGTTGCAGAAAACTCTCCCATGGCAGGAAAATCAAAGATACAAGCTTTCTTATTCAGCTTACCTTGAACTACACTACACACCACGAGTTTATAATGTCTGTCTCATTCTTATTGCAGTTCCAAGAAACTATGACCCTATATTGCATCCATTTGAGGTTCCACGGGAGTACACAAGAGCTCTAAATGCAACAAAGCTTGAACGTGTGTTTGCAAAACCCTTTCTTGGCTCACTTGATGGCCACAGAGATGGAGTTAATTGCATAGCCAAACATCCGAAGAGTTTGTCTACAGTACTGTCTGGAGCTTGTGATGGAGAGGTAAGCTGTAGTTGCAGATCACAGCCAACAAGATACCTTTCTTCCTTATTTTTATTTTTTTTCCCCCATTTTTGTTGTGGGGTTTTCGTGGTTTTTTTTGGTTGGGTTTTGTTTGTTTGTTTTTTGGTCGTTGTTTGTGTGTTTTTAAAATGCCTGTTGCTTAACTCTGTCTTTGTCTAGCTCTGATACCCTGTTGTCTCAGGAGGTGCAACTTACCCAGTTTAGGACAGTGTTTCTCACGCTGCAGGTTGTGACCTCCCAGAGCACACAGAGTTTCAAAAATCTTTAGGCAACAGCTTTCAGCTGTTCAGCTGTGAGCAGCGGTTGTGATATTCAGTTCCTCAAGACAGAGCAGTCTGTCCACAGTGATTGCTTTTTGCTGCCCACATAACCTCCTTTTCCCTTGAAGATGTTAAACTGCTGCAGATTCAGGAGATTACATAAAGTCAGATCACAGATTCATCAGGTAGTGTGGATTGGAAGAGACCTTAAAGATAATCTAGTTCCAGCCCCCCTGCTTGGGCTGGTACACCTTCCGCTAGACCAGGTTGCTCTAAGCCCCATCCAGCCTGGCCTTGGACACTTCCAGGAGTGGGGCATCCAGAGCTTCTGGGAAAGGGGACAGAGGGCAGACAACAGAAACTTTGTGGAATAATAATTTAACATATTGCCTAAAAAATGCTAACCCTATATCTGTTTGATTATTCTACCAAAATATTACAACTAGCGAGTAAGGGCACTTTTATTTGAGTCAGTTGCAGAAAAACATTGCCTGTCTGTGCTGTCCTCTCTGTGCTCTCTCACCCTTATATTGTTTGTTTGAAAGTATTTATGTATTTTAAAGGTGTCTTCTGGGTAGCTGGTTGCTTTCTGCATTTTCTAGAAGGTGCCTGTGCCATGCGTGCATTTAGTGTAAGGGAGATGAACCTTTTCAAAGAGGAGAGGCATAAATACAAAGGAAACACTGGCCAGATTTCTTATCCACTGGTAAAGTACTGGGTACTGTCAGTGCCTACAAATATAAAAACTGATCTCCACTTCTTGTTTTTTAATGATCCGAAACGCTTTGACACCAAAACCTCTGACAGGTGGACATCTATATGAAATGTAGTACAGCAGCCGGACTGAAAATATCCTGTTGGTTCCAAAGGCAATTTCAGTGTGCTTTTTTCTCTTTAAAGATGTATATTTTTTTGCTGAAATTATCACTGCTACTGTCTTGTAGCAAGAATTCTAGTTCAAAAACAGAATGCAAACATACGGTAAATGTACCGCTTGGGTGGGGGGAAGGGGTAAGAAGGAAAGAGCAGCACTATTACATTTTTTTTTTTTTCCAAGACTGAAATAATTAAGTAGTTTTGGCATTATAAAATCTGACCAGTGCTCAAGCCAGCCATGCCATTTTGTTAACAACACGTGTGATCTCTTGTGTATGGATTATGAACTGCAGTTGTGGGTTGTAAAAAAAATTAACAACAGAATACTTTTCTATTTTTAATAGGTCAGAATTTGGAACTTGACCAAACGACAGTGCATTCGTACTATACAAGCCCATGAAGGCTTTGTTCGAGGCATGTGTGCTCGTTTCTGTGGTACATCATTCTTTACTGTAAGTATAATGTGTCTCCTTGATACAGTGTAGCAGTACAGAGTACCTGTTCACCATCTGTTTTCCAGTGTGCATCTTCCCCTCTGGCATATGAGATTTAAATATTGTATGAACGCGTGTATTCGGTTTGTTAAGTGCTGTGGTATGAGAGTTTTCCAAGGCGATGAATGAAAAGGGTAGATACCAAAAAGTTGCTAATGGTTGGTCATGTAATTAAAACAAAATTAGTTTCTATTAAAGAAGTTGATAGATAACATTAATTGAAGTAGTAGATAGATAGATAGATATGTTGTGGTCATTGGATGACATACAAACTCTTATAATAAAAGTAACCATTTTCATACCCTGTGATTAAGCTGATTAATTCACAGTGGTTCCAATTGGGCAATTATGTTCAGTAAGTTTATGTTAAAGCTTTATTAACTGCTGTTCCACGTAAACATCAGAAAAAACTTCTTTACTGTGAGAGTGACAGAGCACTGGAACAAGCTGCCCAGAGAGGTTGTGGAAGCTCCTCTGGAGACATTCAAAACCCACCTGGACACATTCCTGTGTGATGTGCTCTAGGTGACCTTGCCTGGCAGGGGGGTTGGACTAGATGGTCTTTCAATGTCCCTTCTAACCCCTAGGATTCTGTGTGTGATTCTGTCAATCACAACTGATTAAATTGTGTGTGAGCTACCTGAAAAGGGTGTATCTTCCTATTTGCTTTAAAGCAACTCTAAGATGATGCAATAAAAATAATTGATTTTGAAGAGTAGAGTGTCCTGAGGTTTTTCTTCTTTTGAGCTGGGCATTGAAGACCTATTTTCACTGCTGTATGTTTATCATTTCTGAAGTATGTATCAGGTTGTGAGGACAGTAGGTGAGATGTAGGGGAAGCCATAGCAAAAAATTCTAAGTGACTCCAAATGAGAATCCCATTTTTACAATCCCTGTGTCTGAAAATTGAGAGGAAGAAGGAACAGAAGTAGTACTGTGAGGAGAGGAAGTTAAACTTGGATAGCTAACTTTTTTTTTTTTTGGCCAGTTTGGCTCATCTAGGTCACTGCACAGCTATGCAAAAGCTTTGTGCTGGTGTAGTGCAAGAAGTAGCATGGAGTTAGGAACAGGCATCTGGAGCAACTGAGGTCAAAAGGGCCTTTTAACTGTTCACAGGCTCATCAAAATGACTTCCAGAAGATAATTTGCAGTTCAAGGTGCCATTTGATTCAGAATCACAAAATGTAGCCTAGAAAAACAGCAGTGATTCCAGTTCATCTTTTTTGCTGTTTGACTCTGGAAGTTAAAAAGATTCATGGGCTGAGATAAAAGAGAGTTGAACAGGTAAAGGAAGAGTGGTGGTAGTGAAACTGACAAACAGGAAATCAGTCACCTCCTTTTACAGGCAGATCCCCAGAAAGTCTGAGCAGCAACCATTTTAGAAGCCTGCCTTCCCCCCCACCCCCCATCTCCCGCTTTTTCTTCCACTACCCAGGTTTTTTTGTGCATGATATTCAGTGGTATGGAATACCCCTTTAGCCAGTTCAGGGCACCTGTCACACTTGTGTACCTTCTCAGTCTATTGCCCTCACCAAGGCTACTTGCTGATGGGGGAGGCAGGGAGGATGACTGACAGAGTAAGGGGAGAAAATTTGCAAGAACTCTTTGGCAGCAGCCAAGACAGCAGTGCCTCATCAGCGCTGTTTGAACCATAGATCCAAAGCAGGGTGCCATGTGGGCTGCTACAAAGAATCTTAACACATACCTTCTCAATTTCTAGCAAAACATTATGACCAGGAGAACTAATCTTCAGCTTGGAGGTATAAAAGTGAATAGGCAAGAGAAGAGCACTTTGCTTCTGTGTATGTCATAGATAATTCTCTTTTGAAAGGCTACTGGTACTTACTTGCAAAGCACATCTAGTAAAATAAACCTTTGCATAAAACTGGACGTGCTTTCCCCAATATTTTCAGGTTGGTGATGACAAAACTGTGAAGCAGTGGAAAATGGAAAGCCCAGAATATGGAGAAGAAGAAGAACCTATTCATACAATTCTTGGAAAGGTAGTAAATCTTAAGTTTTTATTTTCCCTCATCTCTTCTTTTGAATTAATCTGTAGTTGTACCTTTAAGCTTCCCATTTCCTTTGAGGTCAGCCAGGACTTTTTAAATGGGCTTCTAATGCTGACTGTTGTAACTTAATGAGAAATGCCTGCATGCACGTTAAGTGAGTACACAGAAAGCTAGTCTATTGTGTAAGGGTGTATGTCATAAGAATTAGTTTCTGGTAGCAGTGGTGACTTGTTTTTCAGTAATGCTTAAAAACATGGCAGACTGTGCTGTTTTTTGTAACAGAACATATTGGTGTGTTTGTATATACAAGTGATTTTATAAGCTGTTTCTTTTTTTTCTTTTAAAGACAGTGTATACAGGAATTGATCACCACTGGAAGGAAGCTGTTTTTGCCACCTGTGGCCAGCAAGTGGACATTTGGGATGAGCAAAGGACAAGTCCCATGTGTTCTCTGACATGGGGTTTTGATAGCATAAGCAGTGTAAAATTTAATCCCATTGAGGTAATGTTTCTGTTACAATGGAAATAAATATTTTTCTTGATCGATATAAGATCTAAACTCTATTAACACCATCTTTCTACAAATTTAGATCTTAGTATGTGTTTTAACATAATAACGTTTTTAACATAATATTCGGGGGGTGTATACACATAATCTTTTTATGTTTTGTCTCTGCTAGTGGGGGAGAGGAAAAAGAAAAGTGGTCCCTGTTCTGTCCACAGCAATAGGTGTCCTGTACCTCAATCATACAGTGTAGTGGGTATGTGGCAGGGGAGCTCTCAGTTGTTTCAGTACTGTACTGCCTGTGACCAAGACTTCTCCACCTCTCTATGGCAAAACATTTGCCTTTGAACTTCTGCAGCGGTTCATGTGTACCTCTTGGGTGGGCTGTGTTTGTGGAGGAAGTATTTATGAGGAATTGCTTGTTACTTGTGAAGTAGGGAGCACAGAGTGCATTTTGAATCTTACAGGAAAAGGTATTTAAAATGTTTGTGCTGATTAATTAGCTGCACAGAAAGAACCATGAATATATTTCCTTGATTGGAAAGGAACTGTTTGACTACCAGCTTTGTGCAGGAGCTCAGCTATCTAATGTAAGCTGTTGATCACACTCCAGAAGTGTTTAGAAGACTATGCACACTGTTTTTTGTTTTGCTTTTTTTTTTAGACATACCTCTTGGGAAGCTGTGCTTCTGACAGAAATATTGTACTATATGATATGAGAAAATCAACTCCGTTAAAGAAGGTAATTTTTTCCTTTTTAACAGAAGCTTATGATGCTAATAATCATACTGAATGTCATACTTACTGAATGTAAGTAGTCTGTAACTGCAGATGACAGTAGAGAAAAGGAAGCTCTGAACTGTGAGTTAACTGAGTTTTTGTTGTCTAATTTTGAGTCTTTTACATGAGTTTGAATTAATGTTGGGATTTAAACGGTGCAGAGTTAGAAAGGCCTTTTCTGCTTTCAGACTGGCTGTCATGCTTACTGTGTTGTAATTCTTGATAAAGTGCCTGAGCTGACAGCAATTCCACAATGAGAACTTTATGTTCCTATATTTCATTCTGTCTGTGTGATTTGACTTTGACCAAATGTGACCCCCTTTGAAAAAGAGCTGGATTTTTCAGGAATATTAGTTATTTTTGTAGCACAATTTAAAATATTTATTATACATATGTGTTAACATTAATTGTGTACCTTTTTCCCCTTCTTGATTATTGGCTTCCCAGACAGGAGCAAGGTTTACATACAGTTAGGCAAGCAATACTGAAATCTGAACAAATTCTAATTTCACATTACTGTAAACTTGGGGCCTTTCAGTGGTGCATCCTTTCAGTACAGTCACTTTATAAAGTAGAGATCATGTTAGACATCTGAAGATTACCTTGTGGTTTCTGAAAATGAGCAATATTTTGCAGCACAGACTTAATCTTGAATAAGTTAATGTCATGTAGGAAAAGAATACTTACGGGAAAGAGAATCATGAGAGTATATGCACACAAAATCGCAGTCTTTTGGAGGGGGAGAGGTTCAGTAGAGGTCACATTGCTATTAACTTGCTTTGAGATTGTGTTCGTTATTGTAAAAGTTAAAATCGTACAACTATATTTTGTTACATGTTGTTGTGAACCGACAGGACCGTTCTCCATGCGTGTATGTAAATGCATGGTGTTGTAGTAAGCTGAGAACAAAAGTTATTTGGGCGGTATCACAGCATTAAACACCCAAATTTCAGTATTTTCAAGTATTATTATGGTTGGCCTGGAGCATTATGGAAAATCCTGTTTAGGGTTGTTGACTTTTTTGATAAGTTGGTCTGTAATTTTAAAATCTACTTTGTGCCAGTCAAACTGTGTGAGATTTATT
This sequence comes from Chaetura pelagica, assembly GCF_000747805.2. NCBI lineage: Eukaryota > Metazoa > Chordata > Aves > Apodiformes > Apodidae > Chaetura > Chaetura pelagica. The sequence goes on from NW_009970723.1 coordinate 11,215,016, forward strand.
TCTAAATACAATAGTTGAAAGCTCCCCCAAGACTCAGCAGAAGCCAAAGCTGTTGTGTGGGTTGTCAGATGACCTCCTCCCTGCTTTCCCCTCTCACACAGGGTCCCAGCTGTTAGTGCTACAGCTGTTCTCAGAGGTGGGGGATCTGACATACAACTGCTTAACACCTCTTGCCTAATCCACTGTTAGCAAAGTAGAAGGGTCTTACTAGGCTGTCATCAGATGCCTGCCTCTCCCTCTTTTGTAGCCATCTGCTTACCAGCAGCCAGCAAGTCTGATGAATGTGTAGCAAATGATTTACTGCTAATCTAGTGACAGTGGTGAGTGGATTACAAACAGTAACTTCTGCACGCATTGCTTGGCACTTCAACAAGAAATGGCAACTGTCCTGAAGTATTCATGAAATGCAATTTCAGAGATAAAAGAGTGAAGGGATAGTAACAACTGGGAGAAAATAAAAATGTTATAATGGCTTTGCAAATGCTGGTTCACATCATCAATAAATGACTATATCCTTTGAAATAACCATGTAATTAGGTATGTTTATAGATTACTAAAAGTTCCTGTAAATCCGATGAAATGAAATTTTTCAGACATTTGAAATTTACATGTTGACCACTATATGTTTGCATGGCTTACATGTTAAATAACCACATAGAACAATTTACTTCTAAGATGACTTAGTCCAATTTAACTGCAGTGTGGCGCAAAGCAGTGAGCATATGATGAGGGACAAAAATCTTGAGTTCCAATTCTAACACTACTAAGAAAACATTCAGTTATGTCACTATTCCTCTGCTGTAATTCTGTATCTAGGAGGTGCTTATCTCCAGTGGTATAGGAAGCTTTGAAATGCAGCAGATAATTTAATACCTATGAGAAGACATCAATGTGTAATTATCTTTTAGGTTATCTTGAACATGAGGACAAATGCACTGTGTTGGAACCCCATGGAAGCTTTCGTTTTTACTGCAGCAAATGAAGATTACAAGTGAGTGTGACCTTGCCTTTTGATAATCCTGATCATATTATGTTTTTAATCTGTATCTTAGTGAATTACCATTGTGCTAAATATGAAAGTATGATTTTAAAAAACCTACTTAAACTCTAAATTTTAATCACTATAGTAATGACCTAGAGAATTATAGGCTCAGTTAAAAAAAGAAGCACCAAACCTAACAAAACAATAAAAGCACCTTGATAGTAGACTGCCTCTTTCACTGTATTTCAGTACCTGGGGGGGGGGAAAAGCAGTGCAATGTAAAAAAAACAAATAGGCAGCTCTGAACCAATGCAAATGTAACTTGCAGCAGTACCCAGTAAATAAATACTATTGGTCCAATCTGAGGCAATGTGTTTATTTTCTTGCTACCTCTTACGAAGCATGATATATTGTACTGATCAACTATTTTGATAGGAAAATTTCTTAAAAAAAAAAAAAGTAATCTGTTTTGTGAAATGGTTCCACAGTCTGCAATACTTATCCTTTCAATGTCTCAGAGTAGTTTTTCACTTTTGAGCAATACTATTCATGTGGGTGGCTAATCTGATACTGAAAAATGTGTCTCTTCAAAACCAGGCCACTGCAAAATGTGCTCCATATCCTTTCTTCCAGGAAGTCAGTGATCTAACAATAGATCACTGTTTTCTTCTAGAACACAGGAATTTTATCACTTATCTTAAGGCTGGTTTTCCAAGGCAATGGAATATGTCCTAGATCTTGAAAGGGTGTTAGATTTAATGTACTGCTTTTCACCTATTTTGGTTATGGTGTGGTAAGGCTACCAGGCTACCTCATGTATTTATTTAAATGTGCTTGGTTTGGGTGTTTTTTCTCCTTCCCCTCCTCCCATAAAACTAAAAATGTAGCTGTTACTGTTGGGGGCAACTTTGCTCTTGCAAATTAAAGCAGTTGCTGTAAGTGCAATGACAACTGCATAGATCATCAGAACACATGCGAGTGTTAGCTTATTATACGGAGTAGCCCTTTTGAATACAATGCTGGCATACTTTCTCTTGGGGAACTTAAAAGGAAAAAGCAATAGTTGCCAGTGACTTATTGAATAAGAGACTAAATATTGTATATTTAACAGGTTTCATTAAATTATTTGTCTGTAAAGCACCTTTGCTTATTGACACTAGGCGAAATAATGATGTGCTCAATTATGTCTTGCTATGTATCAGAGGGCATGTAGATTTAAAGAGAGTATGGGTAGACCTCACCTGACCTTGGAAGTGCTTAAGAGCAAACTAACTTTGGTTCA
>NW_009970723.1:11217621-11238192 GCF_000747805.2 Chaetura pelagica
CAGCTGTGTATTTCCATGTAATGCTTTCTTACAGATAATGTGCTCTGCTGAACTGGTATCTCTGTGTATTGAAGGACCAAACTTTCCTTGGACTTCTGTGTTGTCTGGCCTAAAGACAATTAGGTAGTAGGAAGGTAAAATTAGCTTGCCAACCAAACAGGAACATCACAGTAGACTCTGAATTACTAGGAGTTCCCTGTATGGAAATATCCATAAACCTTGTAGAGTTGATAGGCTTGCTGTAATGGTTCAGAGATGTTTGTCTAAGTTCAGGTTATGTACTTACATCTGAAGATGGAGTAAAGAAGGACAGCGTGGTGACTGGAAAAATAATAGGTCTGGTCAATGACCCATGGACTGATGATGAAAGAAACTGTGGAGACTATTCTGTTCTTTGACAGTGAGAAAAAAACTTAGGTCAGATCCAATAATGAAAGCTTCTGGCTAATACGTTTTTTTTTCAATCCCTTAACAATTCATCAGTCTTTCTTTTAATGTGTTATGAGAAGTTTTGAAGAGCTCCTTTTGCAATATGAGTCTCTCCTAAATTAAGTTTTACGTATGTTTAAAGTAATTGGCAAAAATGCACTATTTACTTGGGACTTTTTAAGATATTAAGCTATTGTTGTATTTATTCTAAAGCCTATATACTTTTGATATGCGCTACCTGGAATCACCTATGGTGGTGCATATGGATCACGTGTCTGCTGTCCTCGATGTGGATTATTCACCCACTGGGAAAGAATTTGTCTCAGCCAGCTTTGATAAGTCTGTCCGCATTTTTCCTGTAGACAAAGGTCACAGCAGGTAAGTGACACTTGAGTTCTTTTTCTCTGTGATTCATACCAGTGACCTCTTTCGCTAGACCTCAACATTCTTAATTAATTCACTAACATCTTTATTGAGGAATTCACTTTCTGTGAACGTTCAGTGTCCAAGTGGAGGCAAGTGATGAGTGGTGTCCCTCAGGGGTCAGTACTGGGACCAGTGCTGTTTAATACCTTTGTTGGAGACATGGACAGTGGGGTTGAGTGTGTCCTCAGCAAGTTTGCTGATCATACCAAGCTGTGTGGAGTAGGTGACACCCCAGAGAGAAGGGACACCATCCAGAGGGACCTTGACAGGCTGGAGAGGTGGGCCAGTGCCAACCTCATGAAGTTCACCAAGGCCAAGTATAAGGTCTCGCACCTGGGTCAGCACAACCTCAGGCACAAATAGAGGCTGGGGGGAGGATGGATAGAGAGCAATGCTGAGGAAAAGGACTTGAGGGTGGTAGTTGATGAGAAGCTTGACATGAGCTGCCAGTGTGCGCTGGAGCCCAGAGAGCAACTGCATCCTGGTCTGCATCAAAAGAAGTGTAGGCAGCAGGGCCAGGGAGGGGATTCTGCCCCTCTGCTCTGGTGAGTCTGCACCTGGAATACTGTGTACAGCTCTGGAGCCCTCCTCAGCACAGGAAAGGCATGGATCTGGTGGAGATGATCCAGAGAAGGGCCACCAAGATGATCCAAGGTCTGGAGCAGCTCTGCTATGAAGACAGGCTGAGAGAGTTGGGGCTGTTCAGCCTAGAGAAGAGAAGGCTCTGGAGGGACATTGTAATGGTCTTCCAGTACCTGAAGGGGCCTACAGGAAAACGAGGAGGGGCTTTTCACCAGAGAGGCCAAAGACAGGACAATGAGTAATGATTTTAACCTGAAAGAGGGTAGATTTAGGATAGACATCAGGAAGAATTTCTTCACTTATGAGGGTAGTAAGGCACTTGAATAGGTTGCCTAGGGAGGTGGTTGTTGCCCTCTCCCTGGGAGTATTTAAGACGAGGCTGGGTGGGGCTTTGTGCAGCCTGGTCTAGTGTGAGGTGTCCCTGCTCATAGCAGGGGGGTTGGAACCTGACGATCTTTAAGGTCCCTTCCAAACTTCACCATTCTATGATTTTATGAATACTGAAATTTTACTCTCTATATAACTTGATATTGACAGATCATGTAGTTGACAGGTAATTTGCCATCTTGTTTCCCTCTGTGTATCTTTAATGTTTTTAGGTCACTTTGTGATGTATCTCTCACCACTTAAGTTTTGCAGTGCCTTACCACATGGTAGCACTTGGTTTTCTAGGGGCTGTCATCATCCTATATGAATGATTGCTAAACATGTTATGTGAAAAGCACTGCTGTATGAAATCCTGCAGATGAGCTTGGGGCACTTTTGTGATCTGTTTTAGTATGCTTATTACCATTGTTTGTATTTTGTCAACCAGGTTTTGATTCATGTGGCATTGCTTTGAATACAGTTAACTTTTAATTAGTTTTTTGTGTAAGATTTCATAAGGCAGTGTATTGAATACTTTGCTGAAGTTCAGATTGGATCTGTGTCTCCATTATTACTTTTTTTTTTCAGTTTGGTGAAAATTGAAGCAAGTTATCAGATCTGTCTGGTATCATTTGTTCATAAACCTACCTTCATTTCAACTTTTTGTTGTTAATTCTTCTTCTTTATTTTTAACCTTATTTTACTTCTAGTTGCCTTCCTCACTCCAGCTTTGGTCCACCCAAAGAGATGATTTGCAGGGTGGAAATGTTGAAATATTGATTGGGGAAGAGCATATTTATATTATTGATTGATGCAGCTATGTAGGTATTATTCACTGTCACTCTTTGTGTGCTGCATTAGAGATCAAGATGGGCTGTGTACATTTTCCTTTGTAACTAATCTACAGATAGTTTTCATTTTCTTCCTGCCCTACAATAGTATTTTAAAAGTAATTAGGTATTTCAGTTCCTTTGTGGCTTTGTTTATTGTGGTTTTTCTATTAAGCCCTTGTCTTCTACAGACTTTCCTTTCTATGGAATAGTAATGTTCGCAGAAGTGGTGATATGCAAAGTTAAAGCATGTGATTGAGGGGAAGTTTGCAGACCCCATCATGCAGTAGTAAAAGTCTTTATTTCACCTCATAGAAGTTTGTTGCCAAGGCCTGTGGAAAGAATTTGCCTGTTTGTCCCCCCCTTTTTCCCCTTCTCTGTGGTGGCCATAAGCTGAGTGAGGAAGAGCCTTACAGATGAAGAATTTAGCCTCCTATAAACTGCCTGAGGCATCTGGGACACCTAGAATTCTTTAGAACATGCGCTTTTTCAGAATTACACAGTTGAAATTAATACCATGGAATGAAGAAAAGTCTCCACATGGAATATCTGATTCCACTTGGAAAATGAGAGAGCAGCTAACGAGCATCTGTAAACATGCATCCTGACAATAATCTAGTTTTGACTTTCTATCTCCTGAAAATCTGAAAAACTCCTAACTTCCATTGTTTTCTAGTTTATTTTAAAATGAAAACTGAAATTAGGAGTCTAGTTATAAAAAGTAAGTTTTAATATGAAGTTGGTTAAATTTAGTAAATTCTTGGTAAATAGAACCAGATGTCTTTGCAAATTTTTTGAATGACAGATCCAGGATATTTGCCCATGTTTTGTGTTTCCTTTCCATGAGAATCATATGTAATGATTTGTAAACACAACAACAGGAGAGGCAAAGGCTGGAAGTTCAGAGTAAGGAAAGGAAAAGTGCTTAGTTCCCCAAATGCAGGTAAAGAAAAGCTTATTTACTGAGTCAAACAGTAATATGAAAGTAAACAGAAATGCTTGTGAAAATGTTTGTCTGCACACACCCTATTAAACATCACATCAGTAAAAAGCTGGAGAACTCATGTTTTCTTAAGGTGTTCAGGCTTAATCCTTTACATAGATTTTCTGGTAGAGCATCACTTAAATGTGGATTACAAGAGATAGTTACATTTATTAAAGCTTATTTAGAGAGGTATATTCGTTTGTTCTGCTTTTCTTGCAACCCCTTCAGCTCAACCTCAGTCTAGTTTTTCCACAGCTCTTGAATAGGTGGTGTTTCCATAATTCCTTTCCATTACTACTTGGATTTTACTGGTGAAAATAACTAGTTAGAAGAAAGAGGATGGTCTATAAGCTGCAGAGTGTGACTGATATACCAAAAGGAGTGGGTATTAGTGAACACTATGTAGGCGTTACTTATTCTTCACCTTTAGAATGCTAATAAATAATTAAAACTACCACAAAAGTGTACTTAATCCTATATTTTTATAGCAGAAATAAAAGAAGAACTTTATGAACAATATTGATTTTCTATATTTGGTACATAATTAAATGGAATTCTAATCAAATCTCCATTAAATATTGGTTTAAGTGTAGCATGTAGAAACACTTGTCAACAGGTGCTGGCACCTGTTGAGCAGGAGTCAGATTAGCAGCAATTTAATTTAGTTTATCCTTTAGTAGTCACACAGCTGTTCTGAATCCCTTTTTACTAGCTGATATTACTTATTTAGTTCTTGTTTGCAGGACTGGAGATTTTCCTTTGAGATTTTAGGCTTTTAAATTTTTCCCTTGGAGCTCTTTTGACAATGGTAAGGAAGTCCATTTTCAGGGAAAGGAGGGAAGTCACAATGAGTAGCCAATCCATTGCCATGTCTTAAGTGGACAGCTGGAGGTGTTTATTTACTGTTCTCTTTCTTGTTCAAAATGGTGCTGTCTCATGTTTTGGCACCCATTCTTCTTCACTCCCATTCTGTAGTATCTGATCAGTGTAACAGTGCATTAATTAAAATTTTGGGGGAACAGCATGCATACATTGTATCATATATTGTCTACCTATGGCAAGTTTTGCAAAAAGAGTTATTCTTTAGCCATTTACTGTAATTTCTATGAAAACACTTGTTTGAAAAGCATCTTATTCTAGGTGTTCCCTCGTCAGTCTAACCATTACAGGTTATTGGAATCTCCCTAGACATAAATCAGCACAGTGTTTAAAAATAAAAATAAAAAGTCAAATGTATTGAAAAAGCAACAAAGAAAGTGAAACATTTTGCCTTGCACAGAATGCTTTCTGCTATTTGAAAGGTAATGTTGGTGGGAAAAGTGAGGATAGATCATTAAAAATATTTCTCTGTTTAGGGAGGTGTATCATACCAAGCGAATGCAGCATGTCATCACTGTAAAATGGACTTCAGATAGCAAATATATTCTGTGTGGCTCAGATGAGATGAATATTCGTCTGTGGAAAGCTAATGCTTCTGAAAAGTTGGGAGTGGTAAGAGTTGAATTTTACTTTTTGTTATCACAAGATGTTTGGAATTTTTTGCTGTTAATATGACTGCTTAGCTTATTCAATTTCTAAAAGCTTGTTTCTAAAAGGAAAATATAAAATTGTAGTTTGACTTTTCTATTTAATTTGGAAACTGACATTCACGTTATAGTTAATTGAATTTACTGCAATTAATAATCATAATTACATGCCCTGTTATTGCTATGGAAGGTGATTTTTTGGGGTCTTGTTTAATGTAAACAGTAATCATCAGTTCTAAGTAAACTAGATAAAAAGTTTTTTACCTGGATACTACAGGTGAGAATTCACCCCTTTGCCCTAGAGAAAAAGCAATAAATTCTGGTTTGGCATACCTAAGTCATTCTACTGAAGCTTAAGGTTAGTACTTTTAAAGATTTTGACTGACATAAAACTGGTCATGTACAGTTCATCCTCTGATAAACCATATGTGTTGTAAAATAGACCATTTGCATCAATACATAAATGAGATGGTAATTAACTTATGTAACTCTGGGATATCAAGTAGCCAAACTTGTATGGTGGCTAAAGTCCATTTAATTCAGTGCAAGTCGATTTAGTTGAAGTGCTCCTCGAAGGAAAAGAGGTCAGTCTGATTAGATACATCTTTGCAGTTAACACTTGTTCAAATGTTTCTGTATAGACAAAGCCAAAATTTTTTGTTGCATCTACCACTTGCATGTATTAATCCATATGGATATATTAAAGTATTGAATGACTTTGGAGAATGAATTTGACAGTTCGTCCACTGGGAGTAATCTCTTTACGTAGCATTATATTGTAGGGTATTTTGGAGATGCTTACATTGCTGTTTCTGAGCCCATCTGCCTAGCTGTCAAATAAGGCTTGGGGGTGTTTCTGCTTTATTTTGTGAAAGACTGCAAGGAGGAAAGGGAAGCTGTAATTCAGGGAAGAATATTGTACAGTTAAGGGGATGAATCTATTGCACAGTTAAGTCTAGAGTGCTTGGAGTTACCTGAAGCCTCATCAAGTGAGCAGTCAAATGTGGTTGAAGATGTCCCTGCTCACTGCTGGGGATTTGTGAATAGATGACCTTTAAAAAGGTCCCTTCCAACTCAAACTATTACATGATTCTATGGTTTCTTTTTTTCCTCATGTTCTGAACTTACTCTTGAGATTTCCCCATGCAGTGCTTCAGTCAAACATTTAACGTATCAGTCCTGTACTTGCTAATTTTAAGGAACACACAAAGCTTATTACAGGCTTTACGTTTTGATTGAACCTTTATATTGAATTTGCTCAGACAGTGCGGTATTTGGCAGAAATATTACCTGTCCTGGTGTTGTATCCTTTTGGTCATGGCAATGCCCTTTTCACTTGGCTTTACTGTATTAGATAAAACTTTTCTTTATTCACTATAATCATACTGCAACAGAATTATTTTGTATTTTTTGAGATGCAATTCTGCCACGTACCCTTTTTATGAGACATAAGTGGGTACAAAGAATGTTGAATACAACCTTTTAATATCAAATGATTCCTAGTATTTTCAGATAAAATTCACTTTAATCTCTACTAGATGGCATTAGCTCCTTTTCTGAAGAAAAAGTAAGGATATTTGGCTTTGGGAAGTAATAGGCAAACCCAACTATTCCTCTGTCGCAGAAATACTGTGTACCGAAAGGACAAGTTGGCTGTTGTTTAAGTATTGAAAATGTAGAATCGTAAATGACATTCTGCTGTTTTTTGTAGTATTTGCATCTGAAAACTGATGTGAAAAAGGCACTGCCAGTTGTAACTTCTGGGTCTGCACATCAATACCCCTGTGTTCCTTGACCTGATAGTGAATCACACATAAAATGCTTTTTTATGTTTCTAAGTACATAGTTGCTGCTTGATGTGCCTATTGGAGGCTGCATGTAAGATTGAGTTCTGCTGTTACTGGATCATACAGAGATTTTTGTAGTGTGCATGTGTTTGTGAGCACTTCCGACAAAGTTTTTTGGCTATCAGGTCCCCAGAGGACTAAGTCAGTAGATGTCTGTAACCCCTAGGTCAAGTGGCATATGTTTGTTTTCATTTGTTTCCTTTCTTGTTTGTTTTTTTAAACTGTCAGAAATGAAAGCCATCCCATCATTTAGAACACAAAACTTGTCATCCTGTCTTAAAAAAAACCCACTACCTTGCAAATCAAAAGATGTTTTAAGAAAGCAAAATTATTTAGCAAGACAGGAAGAACTCACAAGGGGCAGTGAATTATGCAGAAAAACTGCTCTCATGTCACATGGATGATGCTAATGAACTGGTAAAGATTTGGTTCTATTAAGAAGATACCATGTTTCACATCTCCATATCTTCTGTGGAAATGTGTTCAAGCATGATTTTGTTGAAGCTTTGAATTTAGCAAAACGTGGAATTTGGATATTAAATTAGTAACTATCTGAATGTGCTGTGGTACTTGTTAAAATTTTCTTTAGAATCCATGTGAAATTTTATTTTCCAAGTGTTTAGAGAATAAATGTTGCTGATAGAACTTGAGTGGAATCTTTCTGGCTTCTGATGTTTTTGGATGTACCTTGGAAATGTTGCTTGGATTCAGGCAACTGTGCCAATACTTACTCAGTCAAACCTGGTAATTCATCTGGTTCATAACATTGCAACTGTTGATGGCTTCACTGTTTTTTCTTTAGGAGATGCTCTTTCCCAAAAAACCTTTTAGAGGATTGGTGTTCTTATCTTGGTAGACATGTGCTTGCTCATTTTAGGAATGTCCAATTCTTCCACAATCCATGGCTTTTTTTTTTTTTTTAACATTTTGCATATTCAAAACTGAACACTCAGTAATTCTGTCAGAAGTGTCAGAATATGTCTGAAATGCTTAGTTGCTTGGTCTGCGATTTTTCTTGCTGAGAAGATTTGATTGAATGACTCATCCAACAGTCACTATATTTCTGATATATCTTGTAATGCATTGTATTTTAAGATTTATATTTTTGGGGTGGGAGTGAATGAAAACAAAGACGAAAAAAAATAAATTCTATTACTACTTTTCTATTTGTTGAGTATTTGGTTTTGCTTCCTTCTAGCATTGCTGGGCTCCAGGGTAATTATAGTGAATATATAGTACTTATGTTGTGACTGAAGAAAATTTATCCAGTTGGAAAGTTGTATTTTGTGAACTGTGGCTACCCCAGCAGTCATCAGTTCTGACATGCATTTTTATTTTGTTTTCTAATGTATTTGGCAATGTGATCATTATTTAAAATCAGTGGAACACTGAAGTAAGAATAAAAGCCTCTGGAGGAGCCAGAGGCATGCTGTGTCTCCACTCCACTGACAAATTAAGTCTGCATGGGTTTTATGTAGGGGTAGCAACCCCCAAATCTCCCTGTTGGAGCTATTGCAGAAGTTGTCTAAAGATAATTTGCAGTGTTTAGTTTTTTCATAAAGGTTGTTAGAATAGTAATCAGTATTATTAAATAGGACTTAACAGGTTTTCTTTTTAAAGTAGTACATCTCTAGCTTTGCTTGTCCGGAAGCAAAAGACCCAATTAAACAAGAATTTTGAGATAATTCCAGAGTGCTCTAATACTGTTAATAAAATACAATATGTTTGAGGCTTTTGTACATGTGCTCTTGGAGAGGTTTGGGATTTCTGAAAGGTAAATGACTTGGTTTTGAGGAAAAAAGTAAAATAGAGCACTGTCTAAGTGAAAAGGCTGGAAAAGCAGCAGTAATAGAATAGGTTTCAGTTAATAAAATGGAATTAATCTAATTAGTACAAGGAAAGTGATACATTGGGTTTTTTGAGTTATAGTGAAAACAATGAACCATCAGTAAAACTTAAAGTTGTATTGTTCTTCAATCTATTAACACATTAGAAAAAAATCTACACATGCAGTTCTTACAGTGTTAAAGTAACATTACTTGTGTGAGTGACAGCTGCAAAATTTGGTTCTGGTACATTTCCAGAGTAGTTAAGAATTGGAGTAGAGCAGTGGACAATTGAAGAAGAAAACTTTCTGCTTGGGAATGATTTCAATTTTAGCAAGTGTAAAAACAAGTGTGAGTAGTGTAACAGCAGTGGAGCATACGTTTGCTGCTTTCTTACCAGATGCAGAAATAATAGCTTTTGAGTAAGGACTGAAAAAGGAGAGAGTGCAATTAGAAGTCTTGGTTTTGATCTAGCGAAGTGCATTAGCAGGAGTGTGTCAAAACTGCCTAAGTAATTGTATATCCTTTCAGTCTGCTTCTAGTATACAGTTCCATTTTGTGAGATAAGGCTGATAACAAGGAGCACCAGATACCGTTGTGACATGGCTCTCTTTTCAGTGATTTTGTGTTTGTGAGTCAGTGTGCATGTAGCTTAATCCCTTTAGCTATGACTTTGTGCTCTTAACATTTACATTATCTTTTTTATCTTTCATTTAGATATAAAAAAGCCATAAGTTTTTGATCCAAGGAAACATTGAGTAATAAACTTTATGGCAATAAATTTAGGAAGGTGTTTTCAGCAGAGCAATGAGAAAAAAGTGAAGACAAGCTATGGTGTAGAAAACTGCTGGAATATGTTTGTATTCTAAAAATACATTGCATCTGTGCTCTGTCTGCCCTAATGTAGAAGGGCAACCTGGACAGGATAGATAAACAGTAATTTCTTATTTTCATGCTGAATTAGGGGAGTCTCATAATGTGAAGTTTTAAATACTGCACAGTACAGATACAGCCCTCCTTAAAAGGAGAATTTTTCATTAAAGTTGGTTTTAGCTCTTCAATCAAGGCTCTGGAAAAATGCTTACTTCTGCTTAGATGGGAAAAGTAACCAGCCTCTATCATCTGGAGGAAGGAAAGAGGCATAAACAGTTTACTTGAGGACACATTTTCCTATTGCTGACAACGTGGCTGCATTTTAGAATTCTTTGTCCCCGTTTTTCACCCTAGATATTTGCTCTGAAGTACTGCTGTGGTAATGACAAACCAGCTGTCTATCTGCCACATAATTTCTGTTTCCCTCACACAGGAAGGAAGTTTCGCATTCAGTTTTGGAATACATGAAAAAAGGGTCATATGTCATCCTTAGCATGTCTTTTTCTTATGATATCATATAAATCTTAATTTACTGTATTGCAGAATGTTTTAGTCCCTATAAATGAAATCTCTAATCCTGGTGACTTGTGCTGTGTTTACATCTTCTCCAGCTCAGAGCAGAAAGGGAAGTAATGCTGTTCTCTTCAGCTGTTTATGTTGACCTTTGTAAAATGACTTGCAAGAGAGGGATTGGAATTCAGTGTTATTGCAGTCTCTGCTTTCATAGCTATTTGCTGTTTTTCATAAATAGACAGAAACTTGTCATTATTGCAGAGTTCTCTTTTAATGTGCAGATGAGGGTGGACTTAGCACAGCCTGGTATAAGCAGTGTTGGCAGACAGTAGTTGGATGAAAAGTCCATCAGCTGTGTGCATTTCTGTATACCACTTTATACATAACCACTGCTTAATCTATATTAATTTTTTGAATAAGATATCCTGGATATGTCTTTAATTTACAGATTCACCTCTTGTTGGTAGAATCATCAAGGTATACTAAATAAGCAGCAATTTGGGCTTCTTAAATTAAAGGAAAATAATTGCATTTAATTAAAATTAAAGCTTTTTAATTTGGATTATGTTGGCAGTTTTCTGCAGAGTGAGAACACCTGGGATTTAGTAAGTGTGAAGCAGCTATTCAGGCTGGCTTGCTAGAAGTAATTTCAGTAAAGGGTGGCGGGGAGGGGGTGTTAGTTTTAGTGGGTTAAGAGTGTCAAATTTACTTGCAGTTTGAGAGGTCATCATAAATGTAAGTAGAAAGACTTTTTATTGTGAGTAAGAGGGTGTGAAGAAACAGACTTTAAGACTATTATGTGTCTTGACACCTGAATAGGAATTATCTGAGTGATAAGCAATTCTGCATCTGGTGCCTGGTATCTTTATTGTCCCAAAGGAGAAATTTCTTTGCTGTATGTTTTATTGATACTTGGTTTCATACCAGTAATGCTATTTTGGACCAACATTTTCTGAATATATATTTTTTTTTAGAATTTATGAAATATTCTAAAATAAGTCACTTGTAAAAGTGACCTTGAAAGTGGAGAAGAGGCAAGCAGTTGCTGTTTCCAAAGGGGAAAAAAGCATTTTTCATAATAATGTAGGTAGAATTTCCAAATAAAGTTGTTGGGTTTGTTACTGCTCTTTTTTTTTTTTTTTTTTGTTATTAGTATCTGAAACTCAGGTTCTGTTTTTTCTTGAGAAAGTAAGAAATTATTGAAACTGAGTCAGTTGCAAAGGTAAGTACGTAGAACATTAATTGTTATTTCACTTTTAATACTTTAGGTGCAGGTAATAGTGAATGAAAGAAATATGGGAGAGGAAAAGACTTGTTCCACTGCTTGTTTGAGAATATGAAGGGATTTTAGATGTCTGAAGTGTTGGAGTTACAAGAATGCATTTTGGAGGGAGAGTAGGAAGAAGAAGGTAGATTATCTTCTGTTAATATTTAATAGATTTTCTGTTTATATGAAAGCTAACTAGACTGAGATGCAGCTGAAATTTCCAGAGATATGAGCAAATGCAAAATACATATAAACTGATACTCCTTGTGAAGCAATGCATGCTTTAAACAAAAACACAGCACACAGGTTTGGGGTTTCCCCCCCCCTTTTGATAAGTAAACATTAGGACCAAAGGAAACATGCCTTGTTGAAAATAAAAAAATAAAAATCCTCTCTAGGTTAGCTGTCAGGAAAAGGCATTTCTCACTTTCAGGATTGTTAATGGGGGTCAGGCATAATTTTAAACATGGATAAAGTTAAAGTATTTTGTGGTAATACTAGGTCACTTGTATTTAATGTGTTTGTGATACTGAGGTATTTTTAGCTGCCTGATAAAAGTAGGAGCTCCCTGTGCGCCATATAGTCAAGCTGATACTTGAAACCTGAGATGTACACTGTGCTTCCTAATGGATCAAGGTTCTGTGTAAGATTAGGCCACCTAAAGAGCTGCTTGGAAAGCTGTTCATGAAGACATTTAATTTATAATGTTTCTATTTACGCTGGCTAGTGATTAGAATGCCTACAAATCTTGTTTCACAGCAGAAGTTCATCATCATGAGAGGTTAGGAAAGCAGGCAGACTCTGATCAAAAAGGTTTTACTGTCAACTATTTTTGTTCTGGTTCTCTACAGCACATCAAAATCTGATTTTCAGGGAATAAATTCCCTTGCTTCACTGAACTTTAAATTCTGTGATAATACTTTGTGTTTGAGCATTGGGGTATTGTTGATGTAAGTTTTTAGTATTTACCTACCCTAACTGTAAAGTTGCTGTGGTTACAGCTGTTTGATAGAAGGAAGCGAGTTGAATTAAAAGTTACAATTGTGTTTTGTAGAAAAAATCCTGGCAGTGAAGTCCCTGTACTTTTATAACATGTTTCTGTTTTTCTCATAGCTTGCACCACGAGAGAAGGCAGCTATGAATTACAACCAGAAGCTGAAGGAGAAGTTCCAGTATCACCCAAAGATCAGACGCATAGCTCAGCACCGTCACTTGCCTAAAAGCATATATTGCCAAATCAAGGAGCAACGAATCATGAGAGAAGCTCGTCGGCGAAAGTATGTCTTCTTCTTCTGGCTCTTTTCTCTTGATCTTAACAAAATGCATGACTGCAGTGCTGGAGCAGTCGTGTACGGGAGTGTTAGAGCTATGGTGTGTGGGAAGAACAAGCATGAGTTACTTGTAACATCTGAATAAGTGATCATGAGCTACTGGATTGATTAACCTTTGATTATAAGGAAAAGGCAGACAACTGCCAGTGTCAGTGGGGACTGGCTGCTTTCCAAAAGTTCCCTGAAGAAATGGGAGTGAATACTGTGTTGGAAGGAGCCACAATGCTTTGTTAAACATGACAGGATGCAACATTGCAATGGACACAGAATGGCCTGGTTTGGGTGTGTGGAGGTTTTTTGGTTTTGCTTTTCTATTGTGTGGGGTTCTTTTCTTTTTGATTCCAGACTCTAGGATGAGTGTTTTCAGTCACCTGGACCATTGCCATCTTGGAATTTTTAGGAGTAGGTGGCATACTTTGCAGCAACCATTAAATTAACAGTAAAATAAAGAAGTGGTTGGCTTTTCTTCTCTTTCTCTGCTGAAATACTCTACAAATGTGTGCAGCAAATCCTGTTGACAGGAATACCAAGCAAGTTGACTTCCCAAGAAAAGACTCAATTTGAAACTTTTCTAAATTAGCCAGTTTTAAAGTTATCTGTCAAAGTAGTTTGTCTTATTCTCAGAGGAGGAAGTAGGTGGCTTTTGATTAATAAAAGCAGAGCAATTTATTATTTTTTTTTAATTGTAGAGTGCCTTCATTAGTAGCTGTATGAGGAAGCTAATGGTTGTTAAATCTTTGTGCTGACTCCTGGATTTCATTGTTTTGTCTTTTATTTCTAGGGAACTGAATCGTCGTAAGCACAGCAAACCAGGATCTATGCCGTTTGTTTCAGAGCGGAAGAAACATATTGTGGCAGTAGTAAAATAATTGTTTTCACATGCACAAAATGTCACAATGAAAGCCAGTGTGACCACTGAATGAATCCACGGTATGAAATTCAGACAGCGTACGGCTCCAGAACCATGGCTTTTCTTCCAAGTATTCACGTGCTCTGATTTCTCAAGTCATCGTCCACTTTGAGTAAGAATTTGTCCTGTTATCTTTTGTTGACATTTGTGTATCTGATGTTACTGTCCCAACACTGTGGAGTTGGACCCTTTTGATATAGGCATGTGACTTGGTACCTTGTGGAGTTCCAATCCTGTTCTGTGATACCATTACTGCAAAAGAAGGATGAGCTTCGCCACAGGCAAAAGAAATGTGTTCCAGAGAAAGTTATAAAATCAGTTGTCCTTACCTTTTTTTTTTTTTTTAAACAAATCTAATAAAGTAAACAAGTGACCTTACTGCAGCAGACTAGATCTTGATTCTTCCAACTGAGAAATACAATGCATTCATTATACATATTGCAATATGGTATTTTTCTTTTATCCAAAAAGAATTCAATGGGATTTTCAGACATCTGTAAACATATTTGTAGTTTTGTGCTGTCTTCTTAACTGTTGTTACTTGACAAAACTTCAGACTGTTGAAGTTGCTAATAATAATGACATAGTTGAATAAATACCTTTTGTCTTTAGCATATTTAAAACTTCTAAAATCTGGATGAAAAATGACATAAATTGTATAGAGGCCAGAAACTTCTTCAGATGAGACTTACAGTAAATCTTCTATTTTAAGTCTATATAAAAAAATAAAGGCTTCTTTTACTGTTTTTCTGCTTTTCTTCCATTGGGATAGATGTAGACTTCTAAAAGTGACCTTGAGAGTGGAGAAGAGTGAGGGAATTGCTGATTTCAAAGGGGAAAAAAGCATGTTTCGTAATGTTGGTGGAATTTCCAAATAAAGTTGTTGGTTTGTTATTGCTCTGCTTTTGATTGCTATTAGTATCTGAAACTTGGGTTATGTTTTTTCTTGAGAAGGTAAGAAATAGTGAAACTTGAGTCAGAGGTTGAGGTGATGGTGGACAAGAAGCTCAACAAGAGCTGGCATCTTGTGCTTGCAGCACAAAAAGTCAACTGTGTCCTAGGCTGCATCAAAAGATGTGTGGCCAGTAGGTCAAGGAAGAGGATTCTCCCCCTTTACTCACCTCTTGTGGGACCCCACCTGGAGTAGTGTGTCCAATTCTGGAACCCCCAACATAAGAAAGACATGGAGCTCATGCAGAAAGTCCAGAGAAGGGCCACAAAGATGATCTGAGGGCTGGAGCACCTCTGCTATGAAGACAGGCTGGGACAGTTGGGGTTGTTCAGCCTGGAGAAGAAGGCTCCAGGGGGACCTCATAGTGGCCTTCCAATACCTGGAAATCTGGGAAGGTCTTTTTACCAGGGTGTGTAGCAAGAGGGCATGGGGTAATGGCTTTAAGTTGAAAGAGGGTAGATGTAGGTTAGACGATAGGGAGAAATTCTTTAGTGTGAGAGTGGTGAGACACTGAAGCAGGCTACCTATGGAGGTTGTGGATGCCAACTCCCTGGAAGTGTTCAAGGCCAGGTTGAATGGGGCTTTGAACAACCTCGTCTAGTGGGAGGTCCCCTGCCCATGCAGGGAGGCTGGAACTAGTTGATCTTTAAGGTCCCTTCCAACCCAAACCATTCTAGGATTCTATCATTCTATGCAGGAAGAGAAAGAGGTCTGAAGAGCTGTAAATAGGATTATGAGAAGCAGTGGAACAAATCAGGGAACAGACTGATGCTGGCTGTGTGCCTGTTGTACTAATACAGTGTGCTCTGTGCCAAATACAGTTCATTTCCTCCTGAACACAGAAAATTGAGGAAGAATGTGTGGTCCAAAGTATGGTGTGACACAGCTGTAGTCAAGTCTTTCACAATTTGCAAAACCAAACTAATCTGGAATCTGATTGAAAATTTTCAGTCTTGAATGTAACTAGAGAGCTTTCAGTTCTGAAGTTAGTTTGATTACAAGGTATGGTATTGTTGTGGAGCTCTACTGCACGAGCTATGTCCAAAAGAGCTTTTTATGTTCAAAGACTTTGTATGGTGGCTTTCAGACAGGCCTCCAAGTGGAGCAGCTCCAAGGATCAGGGTTGGTTAAAAATGTTGCTAGAGAGACTGTAACAGCATGCTGAAAAAAGGAATTCTAAAGTTAGGACATTCTGAAGTCAGTAATTTGGAATTTTGCAGGTGGTATTTGCAGTCTGTTCAGAGGATCCCTGGCCTCAGATTTCTATGTTGTTGAGGTAGCTGCCGTAGGCTTGTCCCTTTTGGAAGCCCTTGCAGTTGGTCTCTTAATATTTTTTTTGTGGCCATCCGCCAGAAATACATAATGCCACAATACTCAGAGTAGGGTTTTTAATTTTATTTATTTAAATGTAGTAGTTGCCAAGTGGTAGCTCTGGGCTTGCAAGAAGTGCTCATAAAGATCTGTGACAGGCCATCACTGAAATGGTTTACAAATTGTGTTAAAGGAGGTGTAATCAGGCCTTCTATTAAGCACCTGAAAGGGATTACCTTGATTTATCTAAATCATAGACAAAAAGGTTATTGATACATGTATGCATACTTGAGTGTATGTAGAATAACTGTTAAAGATTGTCTTCAATTTTGATGTGGTTAATTTAAAAAAAAAAAGGCAGAGGGAGGTGATGAACTGTTTTCTAAACCAGTGCAGTGCCTACACAACTGCTGATGAAAAAAAGATAACTTCTGTATGTATTCTTACTTTGGAAAAATATTTAAAGACTGTTTTGAAAATCAATTAACTTCTTTGTTACAGAAATATTTAAGTCGATCTTCATAGCTTTAGTGAATTTTAGCTACTTCAAGATAAAGCATCTATGGCGTTCTCCATGTTTTGTACCTTGTTCTGCCATAGCCAGGCTACTTAAAAATACAGATATTTGAGTGAAACAGTTTCTTTTACTCTGTGTATACTGTAGATATCTAAACCAATTAAACTGCCACGCAGGTTTCTGAGGTGTGTATGGAAATACATAAAAGTTTTAGATCAACTAAAAAAAACTCCACAGGAGGATTTTTTTTGCCACTGTTCATGTTTGTTCATGGTAGCAGAGTCCCATGGCCTTTGGGACCTGGAGGATTTTTCCCCTCCCAGTTTGAAGGATCCAGGGTTGCTGTGATTCTGTATCTGCAAGGCCATAACAATACGAACCAATACTGGTGTGTGTACCTTCACGCAATGCAAACAAACACAAGGCCAGCACAAATCAACATGGGGAGAGAGCAGTGCCTTTGCTGGCACCTGTGTAAACACAGGCTGCACTGAGGTGTTGCAGCCCCATTCTCTTCCCCCCCAGCTGGCCAGGATTGAAGTTCACCTGTGGGTTGTGCACACACCTGCAGTACAAGTCTCTGGAAGCTGCTGTGAGACTGTCCCTGCAGCATCTGTTATGCAGACTGTCTTCCCCAGTTGCTGCCCCTAGACCCTCAGGTCCTTCAGATATGTGGTCCCACTCCAGTGGCTCTTACTTACTGCTGTAGTCCCACTCCTGGGCTAGTCCCACTTGGAGTTTGCTAGCAGTGGCACGTGTACACAAGACCCATTAGAAACAGGGTGCAGTAACTTATCAGGGGGACTGCAGTGATGAAGTGCAAGGCTTGTGCATTGATGTGTAATTGGTAACCTGTCTACACACAACTGGACCCCTTTATCCTCTTTGCCGTGGGTTTTCCCACACTTGTTTCTCACATCTACCTTAGTCCTTCCTTTTATACACCTTTGGTGCTTCCCTTAAACATCCCATCAGAAGTCTTGCACATTCCTGCGATTCCCTTAAAAAAATCCCATAATAAATTTTATATAGTCCCCAAAATTCTCTTTCCCAAAGATCTCACCCCCCCGTATCCTGTAAGAGGTCTTACCTCACCTTAGGTAATCCTTCAATTTGCATGGCTTTCTGGGGAGTTTTCTACAGGTGTTTTCATGGGTTTTGCACCAGAAACAATTATCTGAATTATTCTCCTTTGATGGTTTTTGGACCAGTGAGTCAGTATACTTAGTTTTCACTAACTGTTCTGATCCTTGCCATAGCTGTGTTTAATTTGCTTAGCCTTTAAACAGATAACCTAGCATGCTCTGTTATATGAAATCACCTTTGCAGTGCCTTCTGATCCTAGTTATTGGACCAAAAATGTGGCAGTTGAAGTAGGATTAATCTTGTTTAACTGTAGATGACTACAACAGTTATGCTGAACAGCTTTGTGTAGCTGTTCTCACACTATATGCCATGGTGATAAACAGGTACTGCTAGGGGACGTTTCTCCTCTACTTCAAACTATTATTATTTAAACTTATTTTTGTTTTATTATTGACATTGTCATACCAAAGGCAGCTAGTTGGCTCAAATATGTACCTAGTTTTAGGCAGACTTGCATACAGAGGTGATTAGGTTTAAGATGAGCAAAGCAGTGAAAAGTGTTGTATCACACCTTCTGGAAGTGCTTGTTTGATATTTGGCATGACAAAAGCCTAAAAACGATTGAAGGGAGATGAATGAGGTTCTGTAACTGAAGGACAAAGAAATTTCTGTGGATAATAGTTTGTAGGACACCTGGAGAGCTCTGTATATTATACTAGACAAAGATGGAAAGGCATCCAAAGAAAAGGAATTTTAATTAGAAAGAAAAGAGTTAATGTGTTCACCTAGGACTTCTGGGTCTTTAGATATGTGAAGAATTCTAGGACAAAATTAAAGATCATAGTTCAAATGTTGCCAACTAAAAAGTTCTGAAAGCATTACTCCTTGCTAACTTAAATTTAAAAAAATAACATGTTCTTTATGCATAGTTTGAAACAAACTTAAGGGACTTATTTTCATAGGTGATGAGTAATAACTGTTACACTGACTTTAAGCACAGCTGCTGTTTTACAGTGACTTGAAAATTTGACCTGGGATCTTAGCACATGAAGTAGAAGATCCTGTGTTTGGGAGGTTTTCTTGTATTAATAAATATTAGTACACATAGTGATTTCATTTTCTCCAAGTCTGAAGCAGTTTCAGCAGATGCAAATGATATGTTCTCAGTGGGTAGATGGATATGATCAGGAGTTTATAGCATGTTGCATCATGTTTTCTACTTTTAGGGTTGTGTGGGCAAAACCAAAGATCTTTCAGCAGACAAAGGAGATTTGCTGATTATTAAGAAGATAAATGGATGGAGATGGTATTTTGACTGTCATTGTAAAAATGTAATTGAAAACCACAATGTGATAGAAAACCATAGATTTAATATAGATTTAGTAGACATGGTATTTATTACAAGACTGACATCCAAGCCTCTAACTTGTTTTCAAGCAGAGTGACATTATTTGAAGATGTGCCTTTTTTTTTTAAGAGCCTTATTGTAAAACAAGGTAATTTTTTTCAGCAATCTGGATAACATCATTAATTTAAAAAACAGCATATAAAAGCTGCCATGGCATAAGGTGTAAGTGAATGGCAGGATGTACAAGGGATAGAGGATCTTTTACATCTGTTAAGAGAGGCCATTGCATCAAGCACCTATATGAGGCAGGTCCCCTAGTTCATGGTAGAGCCAAACCTCAACAGCTGCAGAGTGCTCCTGCTTTTACCATTTCGGGCAAATTTCCCTGGGTAGCTAGACTGAAGCATTCCATCATTATTCCATGCTCTTTTCTGTTACTCTGTCCTCCAAGAACAGCTGCTTGCTGTTTTTCTGCACTTTGAGGTCTGGGGTAGAGATTGACTAGTATTTGAGGAGGAAATCACATCTTCGTATTTGTAAAATCGGTTTGATCAGCAGACGACAGATTTCCCAGCAGTATGGTTTCCTTTCTCTTCTGTTTTTGTTCTCTTCACCTCCCTGCTTCCCTAAATAGCACCTCAGAAATTCTTCCTTCCTCCATGCTCATCATTGACTTCGCTGTATTACTTAGCTTTTGCTAACCAGAAAACAGAAATACTACTTTCTTGAATTTATTTCTACCATATAATATTATCTGGTGGAACAATATCCTGAATCCCTCCAAAGATGAGGATCATTAAGCTCTGGAAGACCTATGGTAGCTTTAATAATGATCAAAAGCTACAAACCTTGGTGTGCATAGTGTTTGGGATGTACTAGGGGGAGTGAAACCTGGTGTAAAAAATGCTTAGGGGGTGAGAAGAGAGGAGAGCCAAAAGGGAAGGATTTATTATCAAAATATAATATTTACAGGCTGGCCAGCGGGGTGGGGTTTGGCATGGCAGGAGCTGGGGGAGCTGCAAGGCACAGATGGGAAAGGAAGGAGCGTGTCAGCAGTTTTCTCACTCAGTTTGGGTAAAGACAATAGGGAAAAATCAGTTTTTCTTATCTAGAAAGTGTACAAGGCAGAATATCTAAAATACCTACATTTTTTGTGGTGTGGTGTTTTGTTGTTTGGGGTTTTTTTTTTCCACAAATGGGATAAACTAGCATTTAACTCTGAAGGCAAAAGATTCATTGGCTCAGCTGGATATCTAAAGGTATCATATTTATAGACTGGCTATTTCAGGAATGGAGCTTGTGTTCTTTTGCATCACTTAAGGCAAAATATAACCTTGGCAAACAAAACCACTGGTGATATTTGCAGTTGCATCATTCTCAAGTGAGTATTTAACATCAGAAAATGTTAGGACATTCATGATAAGCCAGTGTTTTTACATAATCCTGTCAGTTACGGCTGTCCAGTTGCTGCAGTACAGTATCTTGAGCAGAAAATGTTCACTATCACAAGTTAAAGCAGCGTGCAGTTGGTAAATGGATTATGGTACTGATGTCAAACTGTGGGGTAAAGTTAATATGGTAATTTGTTGTTGAAATGTGATTTGAAACTGAAGTTTAATCAAAAGTGTTTTTCACCACCCCCCCCC
>NW_009970723.1:11238246-11243190 GCF_000747805.2 Chaetura pelagica
CCCCCCCCCGCCAGCGCCCACCCTTCAATAAAAAGAATAAAACCAGGAATTTGGCTCAGTGGTCTGTGGACAATGTGTAGTAATTCGGTTCAAAATACAAATACCTTTATGGGTTTTGTGTCTTATTCCGTATTTGTGTGTGAACTGCCATAGATGGAGGTTTTGACTGAGCTCTGTCCATTAAAGAGATACGTAGTGAGTTTTGGACCTAGTAAAAATTAATTGGGTAGTTGTGCTAAGTGCATTTATGCTGGCAGACACGGTAAACTGTGGTATAACTGATCTGAGCTGAACACTCAAAATATTTTTAATGTTTTCTTCAAATGCTTAGTAACTACAAACTTTATTCACAACATGGGAAGAGCTAAAATACTGTGCAGTGGGATGCTAAACTAACCAGTTACCTCTTTCAGCAAGAGATACATGAAGGAAGAAACTTCAGATCAGTCAAGTTCTCATTTTATCTGTCTTAATTCAACAGGCATCAGGTGCCTTTAAGCTGTGCTGTCACAAGCCAATGCCTTTAAACTTTTCCTTTAAACTTTTTTCTTTAAACTTTTCTTGCAAAACTGCTACTTCAGTTTATACTCTGCTGAAACCATAGAATGATAGGATGCTTTGGGTTGAAAGGGGCCTAAAAGACCAACCAGTTTCAACCCCCCTACTATGGGCAGAGACACCTCCCACTAGACAAGGTTGCTCAAAGCCCCATCTAATCTGGCCTTGAACAGTTCCAGGGAGAAGGGCATCCACTTCTCTGGGCAGCATGCTCCAGTATCTCACTACCCTCATAGTGTAGAATTTCTTCCTAATATCTAAGAAAATTCTACTCTCTTTCTACTTGAAACCATTACCCCTTGTCCTATCACTACCCTCTCTTGTAAAAAGCCCCTCCCCAGCTTTCCTGTAGCCCCTTTAGGTACTGGAAGGCCACTATGAGATCTCCCTGGAGCCTTCTCTTCTCCAGGCTGAACAGCCCCAACCATCTCAGCCTGTCTTCATAGCAGAGGTGCTCCAGACCATGGATCATCTTGGTGGCCTTCCTCTGGATTCACCCCAACAACTCCATGTCCTTCCAATGTTGGGAACTCCAGAACTGGACACAGCACACCAGGTGGGGTCTCACGAGAACAAAGGGAAAGAATCCCCTCCCTTGACCTGCTGGCCATGCTTCTTTTCATGCAGCCCAGGACATGGTTGGCTTTCTGGGCCGCAAGGACACATTGCCAGCTTATGTTGAGATTCTCATTAGCCTACATCCCCAAGTCCTTCTCCTTAGGGCTGTTCTCAATCCATTCTCTGCCCAACCTTTGTGCTTGGGATTGCCTGACCCAGGTGCAGGACATTGCACTTGGCCTTATTGAACTTGGTGAGGTTGTCACGGGTCCATCTCTCAAGCCTGTCAAGGTCCCTCTGGATGGTCTCCCTTCCCTCCAATGTGTCAACTGCACCACACCAGACTGCCATGTCTTTTAAAATATGATAGAAAGTGGCTTTGCAACTTCATCCACCAGTTCCTCAGGAGCCATGGATGGATCTTGTCAGGTCCGATGGGCTTGTGCACTTTCAGGTTGTTTAGGTGGTCTTGAACCTGCTCTTCTCCTACAGTGGGGGAATCTTCCTTCTCCCAGTCATTGCCTTTGCCTTCTGCAACTTGGGTTGGTGTGACCCAAGTTCTTGCCAATGAAGACTGAGGCAAGAAAGTCATTGAGTACCTCAGCCTTCTCCATATCCTGCATGACCAGGTCTCCTGTTTCCTTCTGGAGAAGGTCTACATTTCCCCTAGTCTTCCTATTATCGCTGACATACCTGTAGCAGGTTTTCTTGTTACCCTTGATGTCCCTGACCAGATTTAGTCAAATCTGGGCTTTAGCTTTCCTAACTTGATCCCTGGCTGCTCAGACAACTTCTTTATACACTTCCCAGGCTACCTGTCCTTGCTTCCACGCTCTGTAGACTTTCTTTTTTATGTCTAAGTGTGTCCATGAGCATCTTATTCATCTGTGCAAGTCTCCTGGCATTCTTGTCTGCTTTCCTCTTTGTTGGGACGCATTACTCCTGGGCTTGGAAGAGGTGATCCCCCCCCCCTCCAGGACTTTATCCCATGATACCCTACCCGAAGGGGTAGTCTGCTCTCCTGATGTCCTGGGTAGTGAGCTTGCTGTACACTCACCTTGTTGCCCTTAGGATCCTGAATTCCACTATTTCATGATCACTGCAGCCATGGCTATCCTTGACTTCATTTTGTCCACTAGCCTGTTCTTGTTGGTGAGCACAAGGTCTGGCATAGCACCTTTTCTCACTGGTTCCTCTACCATGTGGAGAAGGAAATTGCTGTTGATGCATTCCAGGAATTGGAATTCCTGTATTGCTGGTGCCTTGCTGTGCTGTTCCTCCAGCAGATATTGGGGTGGTGGAAATGCCTCCTTAAGACCAGGGCCTGTGAACAAAAAGCTGCTCCTATCTGCTTATAGAGGTCTTCATTCACATGTCTTCCTGGTCAGCTGGCCTCTAGCAGACCCCCCACCTATGATATCACTTGCCCCTGTCTTCCCTTTAACCCTGACCCCCAATCTCTTGGTCAGATCCTCATCCGTCCCAGGTAGAGTTCCATGGACTCCAGCTAGTCATTGATGTAGAGGGCAACATCCCCATCTCTACTCCACTGCCTGTCCTTCCTAAAAAGTCATGTGTCCATCCGTTCCCATGCTCTAGTCACAGGAGTCATCCCACCACTCTCAATGATGCCAATGACACAATAGCCCTGCAGGCTTGCACACATCTCTAACTCCTCTTTGTTCCCCATGCCACATGAATTTGTATAGAGGCATTGAAGTTGCACCCCCTTTGAAGCTGTCTCATTGGCTGGAATTACGTTCTCCTACATTTCAAGTGTTCTCCTGCTGGCCTGTGAGCTTTCTTCAGGCCCAGGGCATCTAATACTGGCACCGGCCTCAAAGTGGTGGCAGTGGGATGGATTGAAGATCCCTTGCCCTTTGGTTTGCTTGGGTTTGGGGATGCCCAATTTCATGTGTCTTGTGCCACAATGTTAAGGTGTGCCCAGGCCAAGAGCAGGATCTGCTTTATTCTGTGTAACTGTGTCTCTCTGAGTAACCACGGGGAATACCAATGCTGAAGGCAGTTTTCCATCCATTCCTTCCTGACCTGCAGGTATATGTTTAATGCATAGCTACAAAAGACTCCAAGCATGTTGTGGATGGCGTTAGATTTCCCCGTTGGAGGTCAGCCATGGAAAAGCAAGGCTTTCCACTGGAGTCATTTACTCACAGATGCATTCATGCAAAAGTTGCTGTTCTAATAACTGAGCTAATAAACAACATTTTTCAATACTTCCTTCTTAGAGCAATACAATCATCTGAGGTCATACTGGTTTTCCACCACCTTTGTTTTTGGTCTTTATGACTTCAGGGAGCTTTATTCAGTTCTGACAGTTCTTTAGTGGCATGGTTTTTATCAATGTCTCCAGGAGACAGATATCATCAGTAATTTCCAGCCCTACACATGCATGACCTGACTACGGAATTTCATCATCTTGAAGGTCTATTACTTCCAAAATATGGTAGATCCAGTATTAACTCCAAACTGCTTGATAAGAGATCTTGGCTCAACTGTTGTCTTAATGGAAACCAAGATATTTTCTGGGTATTGTACAGGGTCACTGAAAAAATTCAGAGATCCTCTTTCTGAAAGAAAGCTCTCTGGAATTGAACCCAGTTTAGGTATGTTGGGTACATGCCACGTGTTGCTGTTGTGGATTGGTTGTTCAGTGACTGCACTGCTTGAAAATATGGTCAGGATAAGATCAGGCAGCCAGAAGTAATCTGTTGTTCTTGAAATACCTGAAAGTGCAGTGATGTTGCAAATCCAAGTAAGCATAAGTATGTAGAAGAGTTTTCTGGAGAGGGCTGTGATGCTATGTTAGTTTTACAGTTGCTGAAAGTGTCTTTCAGGTAAGATTTTGAAAGTTTGCTTTCTACATTCTTCTACAGTGGACAATTCTTTTGTGCTCAGTTCAAGGTTTAAAGCATTACTTTGTGTCCCTTTTTGCTGCCCTCTTCGAGGTTGGAAAACAATCCTCAAGAGCCCTTTTTTTGCTGCCTGTTGATGTGATTATCTTTTCTTTGTAACCATTTATTCCCTTTTTCTATTTGTAATGGCACTTTGCCATGAGCATTTGGGAGGTTAATCTTTGTCTGTCCCTCTCTGATGATGACATTCAGTGGCATTGCAGTGACCCATCCCTCCTTTTCCTAGCCATTGAAAAAGACAAGAAAATCCTTAGTTCTGTTAACGTGTTTTATTAAAGATCCTCAGAATTTGTTATTTGTGAAAACTGTAAATTATGTCTCTGTGGAAAACTTGTTTTTTAAGGTCTGACATTTAAATTCCATGAATTTGAGGGATGATTTCCCTATTTGCTTCTGCTGCAAGTATTTGCTTTACATTTATTTTTATGATGGCAACACATATGTCACACTCACTGTGAGCACATGCAACTTACATGCCCAAACATTCAGACGAACAAATACAAATTTCTGAAGATTAAAAGCTGGTATTTTTGTTACAATGAGTCTGACATGATTTTGGGGGCAGAAGATAATTTAGGTATCTAAGTTGGATGAGTTCTTCACTGGTGTTCATGTGTAAACAAACTCAAGGTGTCTGAGTCATGTTCAGTTCATAATTTCTCATCCCTATGCTCCCATTTATACCCAGCCACATCAATGAGAGTGTGCTGCTGCTAATGAGGTTCTGTAGGATGTTTTAGAAAGTGATTTTGTATCATGGTAGCACTTGGAGGGTTTTCATTCTCACCTACCACCTCGCACTGTGTACCTGCTCCTTTGCCGTTAATCAGTTCCATGTCCATCTCCCAGGGCTCTTTACATGGTGTCACTTGCAATCAGTGCAACTCACTCTTTC
>NW_009970723.1:11243411-11257184 GCF_000747805.2 Chaetura pelagica
CCCTCCAGCTGGGGAACCTGAGTGGTTCATGATTTTATTATTGTTCTTCAATTTGATACAATCTGTTCCTGACCATCTGTATGCACTCATGCTGAGAATATCAATACTGTAATTTTCCGTCTTCCTCATAACTTGAGCTGATTTTTCCAGCTTGCAGCATTGTCTGTACATGCCAGAGCCTTACACATCACATGGAGTGACTCTGGAGCAGCAGCTACTTCAAAGTTTGAACTTCTTGTGGAGGAGGGCTTGGACTGATGCTTGTTGCACAGGTTCTTTTGGGACTACCCACTAATCCAAGGAACTGAGATGGAAATTGTCATGGAGACAAAGTAAAGGCTTAGCCAGTAATATTTTTAAAGAGGGAGGTGATCAGCCTTGCATCCATCTCCCACGCTTGAAGAATCAAGAGAGAAATTTCTGTCTGGCCTCTATCTTTGATGTACCCAGCCTTGGTAGGACCTGTTGGGAGTTTACATAATCCTGCTGACATAACTCTTTGGATGAGAGTCTCCTAAGCAACCCACCACAGCAAGGTACTGCTTCAGAAATGGGGAAAATATGGGTCTGCCTGTGTGTGTGTGTGTGTGATGTGTGTGTGTGTGTGATGTGTGTGTGTGTGATGTGTGTGTGTACTCTGCATAATTCTGGCAATTTATATTCTAGTATGCGCAGAATTAAGCAGGTTAATTTAGCTTTTGCTCTATTTGTCATATCTGGTTCTTAGAGGATTTTGAAAATCCTATTCTCAGCTATCAGCCAATTTAATTTACATAGAAAATACTACAACTGTTATATTTTGTCTTGTGGGCTATATTATTGCTGTTTTTTAATTTATTTTTGAGGTGCTTTTATCATCGCATAATATCTTGAAGTAAAATGCTTCTAAATTGCATGTGATTAGAAATCTGATTAATTAGGTCCTTTCAGTATTTAATTAACCCTTTAGGTCCTGCAGACTCCTACATTTGTGTGTGCATGAGAATATGAAGGAAAAATAAAGATGCATGATGGACTCTTAACAAGAGGTTTCGGTGATGTTATAAATCACAGGAATGAAGTTCAGATGGTTTGTGGTCCAGTTAACAGAAACACTCCATAAATTAGATCTCTATAAATCAAAATTTGTCTGTTGCTTATTTTCTATATGTGGTTCTGACTCATGAATATATGCCCTGTAGAAATTTCTATTCCTTCTTGAGTCATGCAAATGTTGTCTCCTATCACCCCAGATCTTGCTTTCTCCAATGATTAGCCCTGTTGCACCCTGTTCTGTTGTCATGTATTTTTTACTTAATTTGAAGGAAAAACATAGTATTGATTTTTCTCCTTTTTAAAAAAAAAAAAAAAAAGAAAAAAGAAAAGTAGAACACATTGTACGAAAATTGGAGAAGTACAAGAGGTGATCAGTATATATGATGTTGAACCAAATAGGAAAAGGGTTAATGTAAACACAAGCAGAATATTTTATGGTACTTCCTTCATACAACCTTCATACTGCTTCTGAGGATGAGGGTCTCAATGCAGCAAAACGTCACTGGTAAGCATGTGTGGGCATCATCAGATAAAGAGACAGTCTGTGCCTCTCACTGAAATAGTTTAGTCAGGTGAACAGGTTTACGTTTTCCTCTTTAAGCTATTCTGTGACAGTGTGAAGCAAAGCTGAAACATCTTTGCATATGTTTCTCTTCCTATGTGCCGTGCAGGAAAGAATTATGATATAAAGTAATGGAGTTGAACAGCTGCTGGGTATGAAATCCGTGTAGACTTCAGGGCAATAGCAGATGGATATATGAAAGCTTAAGATGCTGCATGAGGTGGACAGAGTCATATTAGACAACTTTCTGACTAGAAATGAGGAACAGTTCTTTGTGAGAGAAGCAAGTAGCCATGTGTCCAACATGTCCTTGTTGCTTTCAGGATGTGAGTCAGCAATGTGGTCACTAGCTGGCCTGCAGTCCTCTGCTGCTTTGGTTAGATGCAGCTCGTCTGTTTGTACATCAGGCTGTATCTGCTGATGGGCAGAATTTACATTTTTCTTCTGTCACAGAAAGGTTGAGGTGCTGAGCAATGGAACTGTTTTCAGAAGTAGCCAAATAGACATAATCTGACTGCCTCTTCAGAAATGAGGTTGCCAATGCTCTGCTGCAGACGATGCCTTAAATGATGGGGGTTTTTTTTGGTATTGAAGCAGGTTGTCTTTGAAGTCAGATTGAATGTTTCATCTGTTGGTTAATAAAGAGCAACAAAGTTGGTGACAGGGCTGGAAGGAGTGTCCTCTGAGAAGCAGCTAAGGGCTTTGGGCTTGTCTAGTTTGGAGAAAAGGAGACTGAAAGGTGACCTCATTGTTCTCTCTAGATGATCCTTGTAGGTGCCTTCCAACTGAAAGTATTCTGTGCTATTCTACCAAAGACGTCATTGGTAAGGTTTGCAACCTGGAGGCTGGATTCATGGTCTGTACACAGAGAGAAAGCAGCAAGAGAAAAACTCTGGGTCACTGCTGTAATTCATTATTTCCTTGAAGAAGACAGGTTGTCAGTTTCATTAAAACTACATGACCAGAAAAGTAACCACATTTTTTACACCAGTTTGTCAAGTGTTGACTTGCCTACACTCCTTTTGGGGCATGATGATGTTTACATAAGTAGCGATGCTTTATTTCCACGAATAACTCATTTTCCTGTATCTTTTCTGACAGAATTTTGGACGTGGATATGTTACAGGCAACTCCGTATGGTTTTAGAACCACTGTCAGCCATTAATGCTTTTGAAAATGGTGTTGAATGACAGGTAAATACCTGTGAAATCCATAGTATCACCAACAAAATGCCATCAATTGTTACTGATGGTCTCTTGCTTGCTGTCCTTTGAAATAGCTGGCACAGGGGACAATATACACAGAAAAGTGACTACTCATCAGAACAGCTTATATTCAAGACAGAAATATAGAAAAGAATGCACTCAGATAACTAGAGGAATTTATTTGAATATTTACTGTTAACACATGGTTGGAAAAAAGAAATAGATAATTAATGCAGCCACTGTTATGGAGAGATGTAAATCAGTAGCGAGACAAGCATTGTATGGAAAGGACTGCATTACTGAAGCCATTATAAACATCTGACCCTCCATGCAGCTGGATGCCTTCTTGCTTTTGCACATGCAACAAGTTGATTCCCCCCCTAAATTAATATGCAGAACAAACTCAATCGACTCTCTGGTCAATGCTAGAAAGCTTCCATGCCTGCTCATTCTGCTCTGTGAGAGAGCACGTAAATTAGCTGTGGAAATCCTCCCCATGCAAAAATAGAGCTGAGGCTGGGAAGACTTTGTATGCAGGGGTATCCTGTCTGGGCTTTCTAATGCCATAACTCTGCAGCAGTAACCTTAATTGTAGCTTGTTGCTTAATGAAATACAGGCTACACAGCAGTTTGAGCTTGCTGTTGGGTACTTTCTAGGTACCAAGGAAGTTACTGGTTCTGTTTTCCTTTCCAACTAATAAAATCCCCGCTCTTCAAAGTGTCACCTACAAATTCTATAGTGGATGTAGTCCCTTTTGTAAGACAAAATGCAGGCTTTAACAACTGATAGTCTGAAGCACTGTCATGCTAAGATATTCCTTGCAGACTGGGAGTGAAATAATTCACTTTACATTCAAAATAGGAAATTCACTACATTTTCTTTTTTGATATATGTCTTTGAAATGCAAGATGAAATGTCAGAAATTAGCTCATACCTCTTCCCTCTCATCCCTTCCTTTGCAAGACAATTCTTTATAAAGAATGCTTTGTTGTTGTCCACTGTGAAAACAGGTAGCATTTCCAAGCTACTGCTTCTCCCACCTCACTGTCATCAGGAAAAGCTGGAAATAAATGGAAGAATATGAAGTTAGGATCCATTAATATTTTAACTACCCTTGCTGTCTGTCAGCAATCCTAACGTGCACTTTTCATGTATGCATAAAAGATACTGTACTAGGAAAGGTAATAGTTGTACTCAAAGGTTGTATGTTTTCTTAGACTAATATTGCTAGTGAAAAGAGCCAAGCTTTTGTGCACATGAATGCCTTCTCAGAATGTTTTGGTTTCCTACTTATTAGGAAATCATTATGAATTTAATTACATTAATGTAGCTAGCGAATGAATCTTGTTTTAATCATACTTATGCCTTTAAGTACTGCAGAATCCTTGTCTGGCAAGCAGAACACAAAGCAGACATTGTCGTGTTACCATGCATTTGCTGACTCTCATTTGGCCTAATGCAATTTTTCCCTTAGCCTAGTAAAATGCCAAAGTCGATTAATGTTGATTAATACTGTTCTTCATAAACTTTTCCTGCTGCACAGTTTGATTTTCTCTGAGGTATGTCAACTAGTATTATGGAAAGCTTTTTAAGGAGAACAGTACTGGAAAGGGTCAAGTAAGTGCCAATGATTTCAATATACAACAAATAAATTGTTTTCCAGCTAGACTTTAGCTTTTGTCATTCTAGTGCCTTCTGTCTCTAGAGTATAAAATGAACTTTGACAAAATACTCACTCCTTTTTTCATCTACCAGAGCTAAAATTATAAGAAAAATCTGCTTGAATAATGAAGAAAAAAAAATAAAATGCCTGTACCCTTAGGCTTTTAGTAGCAGTTTAGCAGTGCTACCACTTCTGCCTTTACCTGTTATTTGAAGTAATTGAACTTCCTCATTAATTTTCTGGTCACTTGGCAGATGTGAAACCTAAATAGGTAGATTTCTAGATAGAAAATACCATATGCTAAGCTCTAATTATCATCCCTTTCAGGCATGTTTTTATTACTGAAGCTGCTACATTCCAGGTATGTGAGAATTAACCTTAGTTGGAAATCCAAACAGATAAAGTGCAGCTATGTTTGGATTCTGAGGAAAATGAGCAGTCAAATCAGTGTTTTCTTTCTTTTGCCAATAGAGAGGCCAAAGCTTAAACTGGGTACAGTGGAAGAAGGACCACAGTTATGGGCTGGTTTTGCATGGATGGATGTTACTATCTGTGCTGAACAGATCTGCAGCACCTTGAGAACTTCCCACTCGCGTGATACTTTGGGAGGAGCTTAAGCAGCTCACCAGCAGTACCCTTCCAACTCCAAAACCCTGTCTCCTTATTTTTCTTCAGAGATCAATTTAACTCCATGTTACAGTAATGTTTGTGAAAAAAAGGTGATCTTCCTTTTATTTAGTGTTGCTAACTTCATCTTATTGCTGTTTTTTCATATCAACCCACTGCATTTATCTGGGTTACTCAGGTGTTGACTTTTTTCTATGGCTCTCTGAGCTTTCTGTGGCAGGAGGCTGTTGGCTGTGCTATTTTCTCTCTCAGTATCTAGGGCAATAGACTTCCAGACTTTTCATACATGACTTGGCTTTCTAGGTATCACTGTAAGAATAATAATTCAGGATATTAGTACTATTTTTAGTAATGAATAATGAATTGAGAGACAGAATCACATAGTAGAATCCATTAAAAAAAAAAAAAGGCAATAATTTCTCTCTTGTATAAAAACAGGAGAGTTTTCAAGCTGTCACTACAATAGAAGTAAATGTATTTCTGAGATCTGGTACAGGATACTCTGTACCAACTCTGAAGGACAATCTTATGACTGAATGAAAAAAAAACCATGTGGGACTTACTACTGGTGTTTCTTCTGAAGCAGCTTGGGTATCAGAAATGTAGGAGGGATCAGGAAAGAGGGATTAGAAGGCAGCAAACAGGGAAGGCAATGCTGTATCTGTACCTTACAGGAACATGTGATAATGTTCTCAGCACCTACTCTACGAATGTAAGCCTGTGCTTTAGGAGTTGGATAATGTCTATATACATTTTATTTTGGATTTTGAAAGTTGTATAGTATCTGACAACTCAGAACAGTTAAAAAGAAACCAAGGCTTTTTTCACTTGTGCCCTGTGGTAGGACATTGGGCAACGGACTCAAACTTGAGCATAGAAAGTTCCACCTCAATATGAGGAAGAACTTCTTTACTGTGAGGGTTATAGAGCACTGGAACAGGCTCCCCGGAGAGTTTGTGGAGTCTCCTTCTCTGGAGACTTTCAACACCTGTCTGGGTGCCTTTCTGAGTGATCTGCCCTAGTTGTGTGTGGGTTTTTTGTCCTGCTCTGGCATGGGGGTTGGACTCAATGATCTTTGGAAGTCCCTTCCAACCCCTAATATTCTGTGGTTCTGTGATTCTGTGGAAGTGCCTAAGTTGGGGACAATTTTTACTACCAATGAACATATTAAATAGTGATGAATGGCCTATGAGTGACTAATAAAACCAAACTCTTCACAGAATCACAGAATTGTCAGAGTTGGAAGGGACCTCTAGAGATCATCTATTCAATGGTTTTGGTAGGATTCTTCAAAATTAGCCAGAAAGTTCCTACACTGTTGGAAACAAAATCCTTGATTTTTTACTGACAGACCCTGTTAGAGTGCAGGAATTAACTCACTGCCCAGTTACTTACAAACATGGATGCTACAGTCAAGAATCAAACAGAAATGTATAATCAAAGAACTTTGATTACCTAGCAATTTTTAGCTTCTTTCAAATAGTCCTTGAGTTTCAACAGACTAACTGAACAATAATGTGAATTGAATTGTCAAATTCAGACAGAAAATACTAATTAGATTTAAGATAGTGTAAAGACTTTTACCTGCCCATTTAATTCCACATGTTATATGTCACAGTTCAGTCAGAATATTTCAAACTGAACATGTAAACAGAATTGGAGGAATGAGACTTGATAAATTTTTTTAGAATTGATCATATTTATGATCTAATGAATTGTATGTTTGTGTATAATTGCTCTGGATGAAACATTCCAAGCCCTAAAAATCATGTTTATCAGGAAACCCATTATTAATAGAATTCATAGAATAACTGGGTTGGAAGGGAACTCTAAAGATCATCTAGTCCAACTGCCCCGTAGTGAGCAGGGACATCTTCAACTAGACCAGGTTGCTTAGAGCCCTGTCCAACCTGACCTTAAATGTTTCCAAGGATGGGACATCTCCGGTCACACTAGGCAACCTCCTCATTGTAAAAAATGTCATCCTTATATCTAGTCTGAATCTAACCTTTTTTTTTAGTTTAAAATCATTACCCACAATAGAAGTAAATGTATTTCTGAGATCTGGTACAGGATACTCTGTACCAACTCTGAAGGACAATCTTATGACTGAATGAAAAAAAAACCATGTGGGACTTACTACTGGTGTTTCTTCTGAAGCAGCTTGGGTATCAGAAATGTAGGAGGGATCAGGAAAGAGGGATTAGAAGGCAGCAAACAGGGAAGGCAATGCTGTATCTGTACCTTACAGGAACATGTGATAATGTTCTCAGCACCTACTCTACGAATGTAAGCCTGTGCTTTAGGAGTTGGATAATGTCTATATACATTTTATTTTGGATTTTGAAAGTTGTATAGTATCTGACAACTCAGAACAGTTAAAAAGAAACCAAGGCTTTTTTCACTTGTGCCCTGTGGTAGGACATTGGGCAACGGACTCAAACTTGAGCATAGAAAGTTCCACCTCAATATGAGGAAGAACTTCTTTACTGTGAGGGTTATAGAGCACTGGAACAGGCTCCCCGGAGAGTTTGTGGAGTCTCCTTCTCTGGAGACTTTCAACACCTGTCTGGGTGCCTTTCTGAGTGATCTGCCCTAGTTGTGTGTGGGTTTTTTGTCCTGCTCTGGCATGGGGGTTGGACTCAATGATCTTTGGAAGTCCCTTCCAACCCCTAATATTCTGTGGTTCTGTGATTCTGTGGAAGTGCCTAAGTTGGGGACAATTTTTACTACCAATGAACATATTAAATAGTGATGAATGGCCTATGAGTGACTAATAAAACCAAACTCTTCACAGAATCACAGAATTGTCAGAGTTGGAAGGGACCTCTAGAGATCATCTATTCAATGGTTTTGGTAGGATTCTTCAAAATTAGCCAGAAAGTTCCTACACTGTTGGAAACAAAATCCTTGATTTTTTACTGACAGACCCTGTTAGAGTGCAGGAATTAACTCACTGCCCAGTTACTTACAAACATGGATGCTACAGTCAAGAATCAAACAGAAATGTATAATCAAAGAACTTTGATTACCTAGCAATTTTTAGCTTCTTTCAAATAGTCCTTGAGTTTCAACAGACTAACTGAACAATAATGTGAATTGAATTGTCAAATTCAGACAGAAAATACTAATTAGATTTAAGATAGTGTAAAGACTTTTACCTGCCCATTTAATTCCACATGTTATATGTCACAGTTCAGTCAGAATATTTCAAACTGAACATGTAAACAGAATTGGAGGAATGAGACTTGATAAATTTTTTTAGAATTGATCATATTTATGATCTAATGAATTGTATGTTTGTGTATAATTGCTCTGGATGAAACATTCCAAGCCCTAAAAATCATGTTTATCAGGAAACCCATTATTAATAGAATTCATAGAATAACTGGGTTGGAAGGGAACTCTAAAGATCATCTAGTCCAACTGCCCCGTAGTGAGCAGGGACATCTTCAACTAGACCAGGTTGCTTAGAGCCCTGTCCAACCTGACCTTAAATGTTTCCAAGGATGGGACATCTCCGGTCACACTAGGCAACCTCCTCATTGTAAAAAATGTCATCCTTATATCTAGTCTGAATCTAACCTTTTTTTTTAGTTTAAAATCATTACCCCTTGTCCTATGACTACAGACCCTGCTAAAAAGATTGTCTCCATCTTTTTTTCACTGTGCTGGATGATGTCCTTGTCTCTAAATTGGAGAGACATGAACTTCACTTATGGACCATTCAGTGGATATAGAATTGGCTGGATAGTCACCCTTGAAGAGTTCTGGTTAACTGTTTGATGTCCAAATGGAGACCAGTGACAAGTGGTGTTCCTCAGAGGTCAATACTGGGACCAGTGCTGTTTAACATCTTCATTGGCAACATGGACAGTGAAATTGAGTGCACCCTCAGCACGTTTGCTGACAACACCAAGCTGTGTGGTGCAGTTGACACACTGGAGGGAAGGGAGACCATCCAGAGGGACCTTGACAGGCTTGAAAGGAGGGCCCGTGCCAAGCTCACCAACTTCAGTAAGGCCAAGTGCAATGTCCTGCACCTGGGTCAGGCAATCCCAAGCACAAAGGCTGGGCAGAGAATGGATTGAGAACAGCCCTAAGGAGAAGGACTTGGGGATGTAGGCTGATGAGAA
Source organism: Chaetura pelagica (assembly GCF_000747805.2). Lineage (NCBI taxonomy): Eukaryota > Metazoa > Chordata > Aves > Apodiformes > Apodidae > Chaetura > Chaetura pelagica. Next base: position 11,252,641 of record NW_009970723.1, read on the forward strand.
TCTCAACATAAGCTGGCAATGTGTCCTTGCAGCCCAGAAAGCCAACCATGTCCTGGGCTGCATGAAAAGAAGCATGGCCAGCAGGTCAAGGGAGGGGATTCTTTCCCTCTGTTCTTTTGAGACACTACCTGGTGTGCTGTGTCCAGTTCTGGAGTTCCCAACATAGGAAAGGCATGGAGCTGTTAGGGCAAATCCAGAGGAAGGCCTCCAAGATGATCCAGGGGCTGAAGCAGATCTGCTATGAAGACAGGCCTGTACCTTTTTATGGCTGCAAACTAAAGAAAGGCTCAAATTGATTAGATTGATTTCTTTTTTAAGGCTGCGAGAGTTGGGGTTGTACAGCCTGGAGAAGAGAAGGCTCCGGGGAGACCTTATAGCACCTTTCAGTACCTGACGAGGCTACAGGGAAGATGGGGAGGGGCTTTTTACAAGAGAGGGTAGTGATAGGACAAGGGGTAATGGTTTCAAGTGGAAAGAGGGTAGAATTTTATTCGATATTAGGAAGAAATTCTACACTATGGGGGTGGTGAGACACTGGCACAGGCCCTGAGAAGTGGATGCCCCTCTCCCTGGAACTGTTCAAGGCCAGGTTAAATGGGGCTTGAGCAACCTGTTCTAGTGGGAGGTGTCCCTGCCCTTAGCAAGGGGGTTGGAACTAGCTGGTCTTTAAGGTTCCTTCCAACCCAAACTATTCTTTGAGTTTTATAAACCCTACTGAAATATTTAAAGGCACAATAATGTCTCCCTGGAACCTTCTTTTCCCTAGACTGAACATCCCCAACTCTCTGCCTTAACAAAGGAACCAATCTAACCAATCTGAGCCTTTCTTCAGTTTGCAGCCATGAAAATGTGCTTACAGAACACTGATGTGCCAGGGTGTCTCCTACAGCACATTTCAAAATACAACCTGGATCCCAGCTGCTCGGTCCACTGAGAGGAGGGAAATCCATTTCTCACCACCCCAGCTGATTTAGGAGTAAGGTTGAAACTTATATGAACTCTGTACCCCCAACAACCATCATGATGCCCATGGTGAGCCCCTGCTTTTCCATGCCAAATGTTTTTGCTAATGGTAATTCTTGAGCAGGGAAAAGGTTTGAAAGTGAGTGGGATTAAGTTGCACTCTTTAGCACAGCTTCAGGACTCTCCTCTTCTTCTGAGCCTGTGATGATACTGGTTGCATGCATAGAGAGGTTTTTCCATCTGCTGCAGACAAACCATTTACACTGAAGAGATTGGGAAGGGCTATTTCATTAAGTATAGTTGACATAGGGGTATGGGCAATACTAGGTAAACTATGCATAACCCTTTGCTATAAGAAATGAGAGTGACCAATAAAGAAAATGAACTTTTACCCACAAACACGGAACATTCTTCAAATAACTTTTGGGGAAGTATTCAACTAAAAGAAATCTGCTTGGAGCAGAAAAAAATTGCACATAGAGTAAGCAAAATCCTTCTGAAAGAAACCAAATTAAATGTAGGTGATGTGATATGATGTAATTAGTTTCCTCAATTTAGATAGAGAAAAGCTGGGAAAGATCCAAGACTGCACAAATAAGCCAGTCCATGATGGTTTGATAGCACTTAGGATCTTGGAAATGCATATTGTTGCAGCGTAAACTTCTGTCCTTCCTCGACAGGAATTGGAGGAGTTCCTTACAAAATGCCTTCAGGAAGAATCCTGCAAGATAGATTTCTTGCTAGTTATACATCTGAGTTGATCCATTGAGTGTCTGAGCACTGAAGGTTTTCAACCAAGAACATGTTTTTAATTTTCTCCATTCATTGATCCGTAGCAGAAGATTTCTGAGTTCCTTTCATGTCAGCTACATAAAGATGTTTTTCAAGTTAATGTCTCAACTTGGGACAAAAATAATGGAAAAAAATAGTTATACTGGATTTCTCCCTTCTACAAAACATTATAAAGCAGTTATTAGCATTACCTTTTCAGGAAAGAATTACACTTAGCATGCTTGAATGATGAATCTACCAACTCATTTACTCTTGTAGTTGCTATGAGGAAGGAAATGGGAGTAAGTATAGTGTGAGATCCTTAGTGAAAGGCAATTTTTCATAATATATAAAACCAGGTTAGAATACCACTGCTTTCTTGGGAGCCCTTTTAGTCTAACAGAACTGGAAAGAAACACTAAAAAAAAGGTATAAGAAAACATATCAACAACCCTGCTGGTGTCAGTACATTTAGATGACTTAGAAAAGCCAACAAACGAAGGCAGCACGCACCTCTGACATATGACTGGAGTGAATTTTCAGTTGCAGATGATACAGCAGAAGAACAATTCCAACAGAAGAATGTAAAACTGGAGTGGGAATCTGTTTTTTTCAGAGCATGGTAGTGAGTTCCAAACTAAAGCTGAGATGAACAGGAAGGGCATTACCTGGAGATACGTGAATGTGAAGGCCAGAATTTATAGGTTTTTCACTACTGAGGGAGTTACAAATGAGAACTCCTTAAAAATAATTTTCATAAATGATCATGCTACATGATAACAATTTGTCTTGTTGGTTGATTGCAGATTATTGCTGACACTATTACTCTGGAGTAGGTAGAGAAGTCTGTGCGCTGACTATATTTTGATTGGTTTCTCACATGGGTAATGTAAATAACAGTAACAGCATGAGGCAATTCCATGCAGGCTGACAGGAACATGAACAAATAATGTTTCTATTTAATTGCAGGAAAATGTGTGACATGATAGGTAGAAATGATGAAGAGAAAGGAGGGTAGAAGTGTAGAAAGTTCAAGTTGAACCACTTCTTCAGTGAGTCACGGGATATCTTCTGATCTGAATCTGCTCTCGCTTTTCAAAGCAAATAGCTAGATAATATATAGGGATTACAGTTCCTGTCCCTGGATTTGTTTGTTTATAGTTACCCGCTTAATGGTACAGGATTTAGTGGGAACAGGGCAAATATCAAGGAGAAATGAAAGCTCTTGAAATTCTACAATCATTCTGAGAGCAGGCATTTGTAATTTGTGAATGAAAAATGACAGGTGTGTTGAAATGATTACAGAAGCAGGCACTGTAAATCCGGGAACTTCAGAGGTGAATATTCACTGGAAAGAAATTCAGATGAATGAAACAGTGCGCAGACAACTATAGTGATGTCTTGCTACCCAAACTATGGTCAGAATACTGTTAGTATTTACAGCTAAGACACAACATGAAATATTGTGAAACAACTGTGCAACCTGACAGAGGGGAGAGATTGCTTTCAAGTGGTCTGATTCTTCTTAATTATTCTCAAAACCAGTTGAGTACTTTCTCTCTTCACTCCTCCAGGATAAAATGTAGTTTCCCAAAGGGATCAGTCCAGTTAATTCTTCCATTCAACATTTATAGATTGATAAGGACTGTACTATCTTTGGTAATCTGATGACACACAGCTCTACATTTCCTCCTCTTTTTGACTTAGATGCCAGATTTATCTAGTGCCTGGAAGAAACAAGGAACTGAGTGAGAGCCAGCTGGCTAGAATCCAGTCCAAGAAGTGAAGGTGATGTTGACTGGAAAAGCAGAATGCTTTGAGGACTTGAAGAAAATCACATAGTTTGTTTTACAAGGGTGTCTGCTCAAATACAGTGTGCTCAGTTTCTTTACAATAGTTTATGTGTAATAATAAAGGGTCTATCATACATAATTTTCATCAAGAAACGGAACAGGCTGCTTTCAGCTAAGGATGCCATTGACATTTCTTAGACAAAATTAAAATCTGATGAATATATGAGCATAACAATAGGTATGGGTTACTATTAAAGAGTTGCTTTACCACAGCCAATTTATCACATCTCTCTGGCGATTTGTTCCTCCAGAACTAGTTTTCCCAAAGAAATTATGTCTTCAGTTCTGCATGCAGAACTCCTTAACAAATGAAGGTACATCCTAGAATTTATTCTCTGTGAAAACACAGATAATGAGGACCAGGATACGTTCAGGAAGATGACTTTTTTTTTCAGGCCTTTGCACCTGGTTATAAACGGGTGTCCTAGTCCATCAGAAATAGCACCAGCTCCAGAAAGATATGATCTGTGGTGGTGATTTCAACCTGTCCAAGTGAAGTCTTACAAACCGACTTTATTATTGCTACATACACTTATACAATAACCAATGCTGATGTGAAACAGGAGTTATGTCTCATAATGTGAGAGAACAGCAGATAGAACTCTACTGTCTGTAAATAGATTGAAAACCCACAGATCTGAATTGAATTGCTGCTTTGGCGTTCTTGAACAGGTTGTTTCCCATTTATTTGGGCTGGATAGCATTTTGGGCATTGTCCAGACATTTTTTCTTGCCATCAAAACGACTGTGCAGGTCATTTAGAGATTTACGTGTAGCAAAAACATTTTGAGAGGTTTATTCCACCGCTGCCTGCTTAAGGGCTTAAGAAGGGCTTCTTCACCCTTCTCTCTTGGAGGAATCTGTCCAGACAGACGCTGAGGTTTATTTCGCATTGGCTGAAGGACACTTCAGGCAGGATGCCATGTAGCCGATGGTGGGGCAGCAGTTGTGTTGGGC